>NC_057921.1:50708774-51308774 GCF_018873765.1 Telopea speciosissima | reverse complement strand
TCCTTTCCCTCAACGTAAGCCTCAGAATCTCATTTCCATCTTAATAAATTCCCTTCCCTGTTTCACGTTAAACATCTGATCCTAAATCCCCTGTTTCGTTTCAGCCATTCGGTCAAGTTCCAGCCTTTGAAGATGAAGATCTGAAGCTATTCGGTAGGTTAAAATTCTCTCTATTCCAGTCTTTTTTAATCAACTCCGCTAGTTCGATCAGTGAATCGAACGATTCGAGCCGATTGTGCAGAATCGAGGGCAATTACAGCTTACATTGCCTACGAGTACCAAGGGCAGGGGACTAAATTGGTTTACCATGACGCGAAGAAGATGGCGATCGTGGACTTGTGGATGGAAGTGGAGGCCCATCATTTTGAACCAGTTGTTTCGAAGCTGGTTTTTGAGCAAGCGATGAAACCAGTGTTTATGAGCGCAGAACCAGACTCGGCAGTTGTGGAGAAGAACCAGAAAAAGTTGGGTGAGGTTCTTGATGTGTACGAGGCCAGGCTTTCGAAATCCAAGTATTTGGGTGGAGATGAATTCACTTTGGCAGATCTTCATCACTTGCCGACGATGCATTACTTGATGGGGACATCGACCAAAGAATTGTTCGAGGCTCGCCCGCATGTGAGTGCTTGGGCTAAGGATATCTTGGCTCGACCGGCTTGGACCAAAACTGTTGCAATGCAGAAGCAAGCTTAAAGGGTGTTGTTATGTTCCTAGTTTATAGAATAAAGAAGATAAGCTGAATGTGTTTCGCGATTCACTGTGTTTGTGAATTGTGATGAGTCCAAACATTTTAGTGTTACCAATAAAAGTAGTATAAATCTTTTTTAATGTGTTTTGATTCTTATTGGTTCATAAACCTACCGTTATAAACAGAAGGGATTTATTTTTTCCCTGAATCGAAAGTATCGAATAGCGAAAAGTTGGGATCGGTTCGATTTGATAATATAATCAGTTGAAAGTAGGGATGTAAATGGATAACCGAAATCCGAATCCGAATTCGCATCCGTATTCGCTTAGGGGCATCCGTATTCGCTTAGAGATATCCGGAAAATAATCCGAATACTCCGATTAAAATCATCCGAAAAATCCGAATACTTAATAATAAAAAATTAAGTAAATAATGATTTCAAGGGTTTTTGAAGATTAAATAAGTTCTAGAATATGATGAAAAGAGAATCATGATCTAAGAGATATGGATTGAGAGTGAATTGTATCCGCTAGGGGAGGAAGGTCCGGTTACACAAGGCGGAGATGTAAGCGGATGGTCGAAAATCCGAATCCGATCCGCATCCGAATCCGTTTAGAGGTATCCGTATTCGACCAGGGAATATCCGCTCGATCACATCCGATCCGTATCCGATCCGAATCCGATCCGTTTACATCCCTAGTCGAAAGAGGCCTTAACAGTAGAAATGAGTCGCACCCGTTCACCGAATCTCGCTCCCAACTCATCCGAATCGGACTGAATCGGTCCGATCCAACTGGTTCTTTTTAAAAAACCAAAAAAAAAAAGAATTCAGTACAGTTATCACACCCTCTTCCTCGACCTAGAGGTTTTTTTTTTTCCGGAGACCGGAGGGGTATCCGACTTTAGGCCGACTAAATCCCCCCTGGGCTCGTACATGACCCCCGCGCCACGCACGAACCGGGAGCTTCTGGGCCCTAGTGAGCCTCAGGCGGGTGGCCCCAAGAAATTATGCAGCGGCGACTATTCAGGCAATCAACTGTTGTCAGATAAAGGAGAAAGATGAAGAAGTGATTAAAGGGTGAAAGAATCCAATGGCCGATAATATAAAACTCCAAATCCAAACGGTGGAAACTACGCCAGCCATGCAACCTGACAGCAATGCGCACAGACAAGTGGTGAAATGACCGCCGCACCCATTGGATTAAAATCCTCTGCAATTCCTTCATCTTGCGGTGCCTTGCAGTTCGGGTGGGAGAGTTCAACACGTGGCAGATACTTCATCCAACGGTGCAAGCTTGATTGACCCAGTTTTTTTTTTTTTTCTTTCTTCTCAAGCTCGTCATCATTGGATGTCGCATCTTCCACGTGTTAAGCTCTCAGACCCAAACTGCACGGCACCACAAGATTAAGTCATGCAGAGGATTTTTTTTCCAATGACCCATTGGCCTGTGGATACGTAGGATCCATGCTCCCTTACAAGAACTCTTGCCATTTTCCCAATTAGATAGGATTTATGACAAACCGACAAAGAGCCCAAGTTTTAGGTTCACCGACCTGTCAAAAGCTTGCCAGGTTGGGTTAGGTTCAATAAGCCCATTCATGATCTACTTTAATATGTTGGGCTTAGATCAGGCTTGGGCCCAATGACAGCCCATTCTTGTAGCCTCTGAAAACTCAACCAATCCGAGTTCAGTTAAAGACAGCCCAATTGGTAAATTTGTAGGGAGCAGAGTTCCATCACGCTTGGATTGGAATATCTTGCAATTAGTCAATTTCTGATTTAAAGTTGGTAGACTTGTACCTTCATCAATTCATCATTTATCTCATAATAAAAATACAAATCAATTGAGAGACCTAAGCAGGAGTGAATTTAGCAGGATGGTCTTTTATATTTCTGCTAGATGGCAAGTTTGCTTTATTTGCTGTAGGAAATTTTAATTCGTCTCATCATATGGAACTAGAATTAGCTAGTATCCGTATAGGTCTCGAGCATGCGTCCAATCTAAGGTTGAAGGTGAAAGAAGTGTGGTGCTTCAATCAACGAATTGCCGAGTTTCTTCCAATTTCAACACATACTTCTTGGCCTTGACCTCTTCTCAAGGAATTTGTGTATATAAATGCCATAGGACAAGATATTATGTTTAGTACTAAGGGGGATCTTTTCTGTTTTGTGGTGGTATAATCTATTTTATTTTCTCATCAAAAAAAAAAAATTGAGAGACCAAAGCCAGCATATGCAGTGGGAAGGCTCGAACAAGAGACCTAAGCCCCAGTCCTGATTCAACAAGTCAGGCACAAACCATTAGAGTAATTAAAAATGTGAATTATAATGACATATTAAATAAATAGGGCAAGAAATCATTGTTTGGTCGTGTAGCCCCATGACCAAGCAGTGTTTTTTTTTTTTTTTTTCCAAGTGATAGACCATGGGCAAGGGATTCTCCCTTGAGTCCTTGACTATGATTGTGAGAAACTAAGTCCATAAAAGTTACAAATAATGGGGGAAGATATATATATATTTTTAGGCTCATAGCTAAACCCTATCTAAATGCATGTAAAAATTAGGAAAATTAAAACAGAAGCAAATAATACCTAAACATGCCTACAGAATAAATTATATATAGAACCTTTAACATGAAAAACAAGCAAAAGCCAAAGATTGCCAAACATGTCACTGAGAAAGCAAGTATCAACATAAAATATCAATAAATTACAAAAATTGGGAGAAACTTACAAAACATTAATGAGCCTAATTAGATCCTAAAATTGTGTGAATCGAACAATTAATGGACCGGTAGACCAGCCGAGACTTCGACTCAAAGCCAATTGAAAACAGAAGGAAGTCAAATGAAGAAAAAAGCCGCCAAAAAAAATTGAAGAAAAAGAAGAAGATGAAAAATAAGCAAAAGAAGTTGTAAAGGTTTCAAAACGAAGAGAAGAAGAAAAAAAAATTTCCAGACTGTGTCGTTTGACCACTGTGAAGATTCGATAGACTGCCTGATCAAACCGGTTGTCCAACCCAATCTTTTTTTTTTTTTTTTTGGCAATGCAATTTCTTTATTTTATTTACTTTTGATTCAATTCGGATCATATCTACACACTATAATTCTTCAGGTTGCTAACTCAATGGTATGTAATACATGGCTTTTAAGTGCGACGGTTAGGACCTTCTACATATTTGAATGAAGCAAGGGATTCGTCCATACCATTGGTAAAGTTTGTCAACCACAAATAATTAAAGGTAATGAGTGGCTTTTAAAGAACACACACACCTAACTAGAGTAAGTGAAAAACTGAACATGTAGGTTATAATGACATATCAAATAAAAGATCAAGTTTCCCTCGCCCACGGTGAATGGGACGGGAAAGGGTATCGGAAGGGTATTTTGGAACATACAAAAACCCTAGGATGGTGGTGAACCCTCGTCCTCTATGGGTGGAGGGAAAACTTAGTCCTTAAATAAATAGGGCAAGAAATCGGTTTGATCGTGTAGCCTTGCATCAACGTAGGGGCCAATGAGAGCACGCACATAAGCATCAACATGAATGCAATTTTTTATTTTCATAAGGATGGAATTGTAATTTCATGCACTCCTGAGTCTAGGCACAGGAACTACACGACCAAGCAACATTCTTTTTCCTAAATAAAAAATAGGGAAAAGGTTCTCCGAACCACTGGAGTAGGGTACATTAGTGCTTCTGTGTCTATCTCTCGCCTTCTCATATCAATGATCTCATTGTCCTCCTATGGTCAATACCATTTTGTTACGATTCATTGGTGCACTCCCCTATGCCGCTTGCTCAAAAAATCCTCTCCATAAAAAATATTATTTGGAATCTCTAGGGGTAGAAACTAGATAAGCAACCCCTCCCTTACATCCAAAGAATATTGTTCTGGTGGTGTTGAAGGTTCCAAATGAAATATTGTTATTAGGTGGACCTTTTTTAACCCACTTTAAAATATAGACAAGTGACAACTTGACAAAATGAGTGATGAATGTGTAGCGTAGAGTTGTTGGACATTTGAAAACTAGCAATTTGGCCCAAAGTGGTTACGCCAATTGATTCCAAAATAATGGACTTAAGATCTATGATGTAGTAGACAACAATATAGAGGTTGGTCAATGGCATCAAGTAGTGCAGATTTTCTTTCATAAGGGGGGTGGGGGGATGTATAAATTTACGATATGAAAGAGTTGTTGACTAATGCTACATGTCGTTTTTGGATTGGCGGATTCATCAAGAGAGTGAGTCTTCGTCGGATACAACTCCTCTCCAGGGAGGTCAGTGCCCAGGGGGCATCCAAGGGTTGGACCGTGACGCACACAACTCGGCACATGTCTAGGGATGTGTATAGTACAATCCAACGGCTGGATGCTCACTGGAGAGGAGCTCAATTCGTCTTCGTCGGTTTTATGTAGAGGTACCACCTACTCAGAGTATCACCACCTCTATAGTGAATGATTAAAGGGTTTTTTTTTATTTATTTGTTGAAATCTTTGGGACCTTGGATGTCTTCATATATCAATTGGACATCTCCACTAAATAGCTTAAGTTTTTGAATTAGATAATTCAACAATGAGAACTCAAATATAAGACCAAGCCGTCAACTATTGGTTAGTTCGATCACTTCACTTATAAGTTACTATTCTTTCTATACAAGTTTTACAAATTACAATTCTTTTTATATACTAATTGAGCATCTCCACCTCATAACTTACGCTTTTGGATAGATATTTCATCAATGAGAACTCAAATATGAATGTTAATCTAATAACTTAAGCTTTTGAGTTAGATAATTCAACAATAGGAACTCAAATATGAATCCAGTTTGATCACTTGACTACATAGTACTATTTTATGATGTGCAATTCCATTGAACACTAGAAAGACCGGCGTGTATTGGTATTATAAGTCCAATCGAAATGGGTTCAAGTGAACTCTTATAAACCATACCCAACCTGCACCAATTTTCAATGTTTGACACAGTTGATGACCGGATTGAAGCACTATTAAAATATACAAGAGCTCTTTGTCATAGTTTCCTATTCTTATTTGTGATTACAAGATGATATGTATTTTAAAACCAAAAAAAAAAAAAAGATTTTCTTATTAATACTTTGTAGATGTCAAATAATTTGTATTCTTTTATTTTACCTCTTAGTATAATACACTTCTTCTTTCAATGAGAGTAAAATTTTGTCATTTCACAAATGTACTTGAAAAATGTATGAGATAATGATAACTCTTGGAAATGCCATAACGGCAAATACACGTTCAAATTGTTTTGAAAACCTATTTTTCCTTTGACTTAAAGAACTTTTGAGAACAAGAAAAGGGTGATCAAAATAGGAAAAATCTTACAACAAGAATATAACCTTACTTTCCCAAAGTCATTTAATGTATAACCCTTGCATTAAGTACAACATTAGAAAAAAAAAAATTTAATAGACAAGGGGGAAAAAAAGTAAGGTTACAACTTCTAGTTCACGTAGTTGGTGACAACAAAATGCACTGATTAAAATAAGTTACAAGTTTCAAATACACTTGCTTGGTTTGTCTTGCCAATATTGTCACTAATCACAAAGTGCTTCTGGTTTTTTTTTTTTGGGTAGAACAAAGTGCTTCTGGCTGGTAGATACAAAAGTTGTTATAATGTTAAGGAGGTTCAAAATGTGGGCATTGGTAACAAAACAGAAGAAGAAGCTTGATGAGTTTTCAGTAGCATAGGAATTAAGCGTCATGGCCTCACTAAAGCAGTTGGTTCATGTAACATGTCGTTAAGGTCCTTGTTACTATACCAAATTTCCTTGATTGAGTCCCATCCGTGAGGAACGTTCCAAGCCTTAAAGTAAATCAAAAAGTTCTGTCTCCAAAAAATTATTAGTTCCCAAAAAGACTGCAGCTATCAATTTTTAGTTGACCCTGCATCAAAATGGAATACACCCATCTTGATATATTTATATGGGAGAAGGCTATTCATGCGCACATAAAAATAGAATAGTGAAATACAAACAAACAGCTCAAACAAGTTAACAATGAATACTCATAATTAGATGGAATAGATAGGTCAATGCGGGGGGGGGGATATTTAAGTCATACAACCATGTCCGGATATTGTTCATGATCCACATCGGATCAGGTTTGAAAGCATTTTGTATCACCTTGTTCCTAAGGTGCCAAATAAAATAACATGTTATAATAAAAATCGAAAAAAATAATCATCTAGAAATTGTTTTATCATGAAGTTTGTCAGAAATGAAGAAGAGACAGAGCTAAAGCAAATATGAGTGAGAGAGATGTTCCATTCTCAATCCCAGTGGGCCTGCCGCCCAAATATGCTTAGACCAATCACATAAAAGGAAGAGATGTTATGTAGATTCAATGTTAAATCCACAAAAAAACACAATGAGAATCGCTCTAAGTCCATTTTGAGATAATCGCTGTAATAGGGATTCCTACATGTAAAACACGTAAAAAAAACATTTTAAATTTAGGATGAATAAAAAATTTCCATAGGAATCACCACCAATAAGAGTGTTTAGCTTGTAAAGAAGCACTTAAAAGAGATTGAATAAAATTTGTATCTACCCAAGTTGTGAACCTACCTGTCTTGGAAATGGAACATCTCCAACAATTAGCGTTATTTGTTAATGATAAATTAACACAAGCAGACACATAACAGGTAGAGCGCACATTGGAGATCAGTCTAACTCCTCTCAGGTTTCTATCCGGTCAAGTTTTTAGGTTCCTCTCATAGGGGGGTGAAAATGACGACCTCACCTCTTGCCCAAACACATCGCTCGGGTGGGGTGAGGTCATCATTTCTGCTCTCTCTATTGGAGGAACCTACAAACCTGACCGGACAGGCAACTGAGAGGAAAAAATTTCATTGCAGATGGATGAGGTAATAAGCCCATTTTGATCAAAGAAATTACAGACTAAATCCCCTCTTAAGTGATCATGACTAAAGGCGGTTAGGCTAAAACTAGGTATAACAGGGTATTGTCATTTAGTGCCCACCTGGCCACACTAAATGCTGGCGGTGAACATGCATAATCATGCATACAAAAACTTTAGCGTAAATTATTTGAATACTTTTATTTTCATAGGTACCTATTCTATGGAGTAGGAGGGAAGATGAGAACCACAACGATTGAACCCAAGATATATTAGGAATTGTGCTAAATATAGGGGTGTCCAAACCTAGCTTAAACCAACGAACTCAAACAAACCGATTAAAACCAAAACTTATATGAACTTATTGGATCATGCTTTGAGTTGGGGTTTTGTGACACTGAAACCAAATCATACCGCACCAAAACCAACAAGACAATGAACCGAACGTAAAAATTGGACCAAAACTGATATAACCCGATACCAATATGAAATTCAAAAAAAGCACACTTTTTTCCCATACTTTTGATTGGCAAACCAAAACCAATCCGAAATCAAACCGATAATAAACTGATAAGAAAAACTAAAACCTAACCAAAACAGGTGCACCCTTAGTGGATCATGTTTTGGACTTACTCATTCTCACACCGAAAGCAGTCCAAACCGACCGATTGACACCCCTAGCTAGACACTATCGTTCTCATTATTAGTATACTTTAGGGATAAATATTTGATTATTTATATGCATGGATAAAATTTTGAAACTTTGGACACCATGATTGTGACTGGACCGATTAAGAACTAGAATCGACTCACCATAAATAAACTATTCTGAATCCTAAGTTGCATCATGCTTTTATTATTCATCGACCCAATCATTTATTTTTAGGCTATGATTGGATGTCAAGAAAATAAAAAATTCAAAAACATTTTAATTTGAGGAAAAAGATACACATATAAACTAACCATTGCATCATCTTGATTTTTGTCTCATTGTGTTTTTTTGTTTTTCTTTTCTTGACGTTTAAATGTAACTTAGGCTCCATTTGTTTCGATGTCAAATTTTACTTGAAAATTTTCACTTCAGAAATTTTTAGAAGTGAAATTAAAATTATTGAAAAGTATATCAATGTTTTTTTTTTTAAATTTTATGGAAACATACATTAAAATTTTGTTATCATGTAAAATTTGCCATGAAAAATTTGTTAAGTAAAATTTTACATCGAAACAAACGAACCTTGGGATAAAAGAACACTCCCATACGGAAGAGTAGGGGGCCATGTGTTCAAGCAGCATTCTTTCTAAAAACAAAAAAATACCCAAGTGTAAAGGCTTTCACCAAGCGGCACTCTCTCTCTCATTTTTATCATTTGCAGACAGACGTATTACTAGTTTACCACTACATCATTAGTAGATTGTTACCAAAAAAAAGAAAAAGATCATTAGTAGATGAATAAAACAAACTGTTAGGCAATTCATTGAAAACTCATTTTTTAAGGAAATTCAAGGTATATTTGTTTGATACAATATATCCAAATCAATACCGTATTAATAGCGTACCGATTTTACGTGTTATCGATACCCATTCCAAAACCGTGCTCTAAAACCATGGATGCAGGCAATTCATCGAAGTTACAAACTATCTCTTGTCCCAAAAAGCGCGCAAATCTCCGCCCAAAGAAATTGCCACCCACGTCATCGATCCGCGCCACTCCTCGAAACTCTACTATAACCGTCGATCCCTAATCGTACGATGGCAGCAGTTCCTCTTAGCGCCCAAACCCCGCCAACTCAAAATTTCAAATTTCCGACGAAGAAATCATGCCTCTGAATCTAACGCATCTATATAAACCCCTTCCATCGTTATTTCTCTTCACCTGTTCTCAATCGCTCCTTCTCTTTTCTGCTCTTTGCTCATCTTTATTCTTTGGATCTCTTCATCTCTGCAACAATGTCTGGTCGTGGAAAGGGCGGAAAGGGTTTGGGCAAGGGAGGTGCAAAGCGTCATCGTAAGGTTCTGAGGGATAACATCCAGGGCATCACCAAGCCTGCGATTCGTCGTCTAGCGAGGCGTGGTGGTGTGAAGCGTATCAGTGGTCTAATCTACGAGGAGACTCGCGGTGTTCTCAAGATCTTCTTGGAGAACGTCATCCGTGATGCTGTGACTTACACTGAACATGCTCGTCGCAAGACTGTGACCGCCATGGACGTGGTTTATGCTCTTAAGCGCCAGGGCAGGACTCTCTATGGTTTTGGTGGTTAGAGTTGTAGGGTTCTCTGATCTCACATTTCAGGATATAATGATAGGTAGCTTAGGTTTCTTTTTTTTTCTCCCTCCGTAGTGTTGACGAAGTTTGTAAAAATGTTCAGATCTTCTGAGTGATTAATGTTTGTGATATCTCAAGACTCAACTTTCAATTTAAATGGAAATTGTGTTTTCTTGTGAAATTTCTTCTCATCTTTACCTGTTCTTCTTATTCCGTCCGTTGTGAGACATGCTAACGTGAGCCAGTGGCGGGCATTGAATCGCCTATGCTGATAGTATTTTGTTAAGTTCCGATAATGACCCGATTTATTATTGATATTCTACGGATAATCCGTTTTTGTTGGTTCATGTTATAAAGGGGTTTTAAGGTAATTATACGTGTTAAAAGAGTATTAACATTTCTAGCGCCATTGTCCGAATTCGTCGTGAAATGATAAAGCTAAAAAAAAAACAGGCGCACGTTAGCATGATCTGAAACCTGCTAAAGTGAGCTCGTCGTCTTTCTAGTTGCCGCGCCAGCTTTCAGTTCAGTTTCATATATATTGCATATATAAAGCTTCAGCTCGCCTGTTGCTTTCAGTTCGATACTGCCTTGGCATATGAAAGCGAGAAATCAACTACTTACAACAATTGAAAAGACCGGAACCCTAACTCTAGGCTAGGTTCTTCATCTTTCGGTTTCCTGTCTTCTTTCATTTATCTTTTCTGATTGCCTTATTGATGAGGTTTACTGTGATCTGAACTTCGAAGGAAATGGTGGGGGCCGTTCAGTTCGGCGTCTTGGCTGCGTGCATCGTTCTCTTTGTTCCCATGGGGATGGCGGGTTGGCATCTGAGCCGTAACAAGATGCTCTTTTTCAGCGGAGCCCTCTTCATAACACTCGCCGTAGGTGTTCATCTCACACCTTACTTCCCTTCGATTTCTGATTTCATTTCTTCAGTATCATCTGCTGTAACTGAGAATCGTGATTCCTGTATCTCTTTCCTACATGAGATTGTCTGGGATGTGAAACCAGTTAGGGTTAGTGAAGCTTTGATGAATAACTATAGTTATGAAAAGTCATGGGCTTGGGGGAAATCTGCGGCTGTGATTGATTGTGGGTTCCAGAAACTTAGCCGTTCTGATGCTTCTGATCTGCTTAATGGGTCGTGGATTGTTGTAGCTGGGGATTCACAAGCACGCCTGTTTGTTCTGTCGCTGCTGAATTTGGTCATGAGTCCCGGGGAGGTGGAGTCGGTTAGGGGAGATCTTTTTAAGCGCCACAGTGATTACAGGGCTGTGATTGATGAAATTGGGGTGAAATTGGATTTTTTGTGGGCTCCTTATAACAGGAACTTGACTAATCTTTTGATGGATTTCAAGAGCAAACGGCAATATCCTGATGTTTTGGTAATGGGTGCTGGCCTGTGGCATATGCTGCACATCACTGATGCATCAGATTATGGTGCTTCTCTAGGATGGGTGAGGAGTTCAGTGGTTTCACTAATGCCAATTGCTCGGGATTATGAGAATGATGGGTCTGTCACAGGTTCCATTTCCATAAGATCACCTCACATGTTTTGGCTTGGCATGCCAACATTAGTAAATTCAATGTTGAATACAGAGGAGAAAAGGCTGAAGATGAATAGTGCGATGCAGGATGCTTATGATAGAGAGCTTTATGAAAGTAAACTTTTGCGCCAGTCTGGGGGTCCGCTGTTGCTGCTTGATTTCCAATCTTTGAGTAGAAATTGTGGGCCTCGGTGTACAATTGATGGGATGCATTATGATGAATCAGTTTATGAAGCTGCAGTTCACATCATATTCAATGCATTGCTTATTGAATCTCATCAGCAGCTTTGAAGGGGTGATTCATCAGCCAGCTATGAAGGGGGTGACTCTTTGCTTGCTTCCCATTCTTTGCATCTTCCTTGGCAATGAATAATTCCATTTCAAGAGTGATCATTAAATTCAAAGCTCTTGATCCTTGCAAGAGGTGGACCTTGTAGTTTTTATTTCCTCATCTCTTCTCCAACAGTTAAGGTAGTTAAGCATTGAATTTTTCCCCCCAGTGTTTTTCCTTCTCCTTTTTATTTGTCTGGATTATAGAAAGGGAGCTGGGAAATGATTTTCCCCCTCATGTATTAATATGTATTCATATTCACCAGTACTTTATGGTCAGAGGAGGGATGGGATATTTTACACATTCAATTTTGAGGTGAATAGTTTGAAAAATTGCACTTGTAGCATACATATTTCTCAATTTAAAAGCTGTGGAGATATTTTGGTTCTCCTGTTTGGATTTTTTGAGTTGCATTTCAAGGTTTTGTAGCACTACTTTGAAGCAATATTGGTATCTTTAAGTGTTGCTGATTTTTCTTCGATTTTCCTCATTATTGAAATTAATTGGACGGATTCTGCATTCTTTTCCAGAGAAGTTATTTATGTTAAAAGAAAGAGTAAGGAAGCTAACCTCATCATTTTGTAGTTTGAGAATAGCTATTTGCCTCTTTGGCTGGTCATTTAGAATACTTGCTGGCCTTGTAGGAGTATGCCTCTCAGCTTCATGTTAAATTGAAACTTTTTTCACCATGTATAAATGTTTAGGATGCATGCATTTTACTTCTATGTTCTATTTACCATGACCAAGGATGTCTCTAACATGACTTTCAGACCCTTTTTGAAATGGTTCAGTGGATGAAAGCCTTCATTTATTGGTATCCATTGATTTCTACAGGCCTCCCATGATTTCACCTTTTTCTGGTACTGTGTGATGCCTTTTTTCTATTGTCTATCAGCGGGCTTCAAGTTGGTAGCTTAGTTTGATAGGTTTTGTTTTTCCCTCAGCCTATTTGATTCTTACTCGTCCTAGTCCTAGATTATCTCATGTATTTACTATGGCTACCCATGTTTATTAATGGAAAAGATTGGGAGTAGCTTCACAGTTGAATGTTATTTTTCACCAATATTTATTAGTGGAAGAAGTGAGGAATAGCTTCGCAGTCCGTGAATGTTATCTATCAATTCTCTCTTGGAACTATGTCAAAAGCAAAGGTGCTTGAGACAAAAGAAGGGATTAACTCTTAGTTAGAGCTTTGGAGGTTAACCTTGGAAACAAGAGGATTTAAAATTAGTAGAACAAAGACGGAGTATATGATGTGTAATTTTAGTCACATTGTGATGGATACTGATATTGTGTGAATTGAGGATAGAGAGATACCACAAAGTGACTATTTTAGATATCTGCGGTCAATCATAAGTAAAGGTGGCATAGAGAATGCTGTTTCGCAGAAAGTGGGATAGATGAAGAGGAGAGGTGCGTTTGGAGTGTTGTGTGATCAACGTATACCTTTAAAGCTTAACGGAAAGTTATATAGAATTGTTGTACGTCCGGCTATGATGTATGGGGTAGAATGCTGGGCAGTTAAGAAGTGTCATCTTGATAAGTTATGTGTAGCAGAGATGAGGATGTTAAGATGGATGTGTGGAAAAACAAGGGAGGATAAAGTATGGAATGATTGTATTAGAGCGGACGTGGGAGTCACCCCGATCAATGACAAGCTCCGAGAGAGTCGTTTAAGGTGGTATGGTCATATTCAACGGAGGCCTAGGGATGTCCCAGTAAGAAGGAGTGATATGATCCCGATTGAAAAAGCTCAAAGAGCTAGGGGCAGGCCTAAAATGACCATAGGAGAAGTGGTGAGGAAGGACATGCATAGCCTAGGTCTTGTACCAAGTATGACTTCGGATAGAGCCTATTGGAGGGCAAGGATCCATATAGCAGACCCTATTTAGCTGAGATACTACTGTCATGCTGGGTTGGGCTTCTTTCCTCTTACCATCTTTCATCTTTCATCTGTCATTTTCCATTTTCCGTTTCTCTGCTCTTTCCCCATAACTCTTTTTCCGTTTAATTGGCTAGAACTCAGTTTTCCTTTGTTTTGTTTGGATCCATGTAGCCGGCCCCATTAAGTTTGGATAAGGCGAAGTTTGTTGTTGTTGTTTGTTCGAAGTTCTCCTTTACCCTCACATGCTAAGCTTACCGTGGTCATAACTGGTTCTGTGTCGGTAGTTTCCAGACTTGGTTGAGTTCGTTGGAACTCCATTAAGACAGCCCAAGAGAACTGAATTGTCCTCCCTCATCCCTAATCCTTTCACCTTCAAACTTGAGGCATAAACTACGCTTCCTTGGGCGTTCAGAACCCTAGAAGAGCAGACCTTGAAAGTGCCTTTTGCTGTGCAATCAAAGTTTGAGATTCAACCTGGTTTATACACCTTCTGGCCTATTTGTGTGTAGGTCATGTAATCTTTATTTCCTCACCTGCTGGGATGGTTATTACTTGCTGTCAACAGGGTTTTGTGTTGTGATTAGCCTCCTAAAATTTCAGATTCATTTGTAGTTGTGGGATGGAGTTCTCATCTTCGAATTCTTGTTGGTTTTTCTGCCCTAGTTCATGGATGAGAGGTTGAAGACAATGTCTATCGTGGGTTTTCTTTAAACCCCCCCTTTTTTTTTCACATTTTCAAAAATTGCCCTCCGCTTCTATCTTTATTATCTTTTGTCCTTATTTTATCATCCCTTCCAAGTGTGTCCCTGTTGAATAATTATAAATCGCTCTTATATCCTTTTTTCTTTTATTCTATCAAGTGGACCCGTGAAGACTCTGGTTAATTACCAGGTTGTCATTACCTCCTTATAATTGAGCTATATTTCTGTAGGTGAGCCCATAGTGATCCCAAAAGAGGTTTTTGAACCCAGGATTGCAACATACCCTTATTCCTCGAAGGTTTCGAGCCTTCCTATAACTATGTGGTACTGACATAGAGTTGGAGGAACGGTTTTGTAGGGATGTTTTAATTGTAGTTCAAAAAATTCACCAAATTTCGTTAATTTCAACATGTCCAAGACGAAACCTAGAATCAGCAATGTGTTGCCAAAATTTCGCTCGAAATCTTGCTGATTTCGGTAACAAAAATGCATTGTTTTGTCAAAATTTTGGTCATTTCACCTGTTCTCCCCCCCCCCCCCCCCGGCGAAAAGGCCAAACGATACTGGTAGAAAAAAAAAAAAAACATTTTCGGTGAAATTTTGGTGTTTCACTCATTTCAGTTTGACTGGAATGGCCTACCGAAATGAGATTTTAAACTATGGATTTAACCTTGGTTGTACACTTGTACTTGACTACTTGTAACACTTTGACATGTGTAATATTAAATGGTTTTTCTTCAATTTTAATGCATATTTTAGTTGTTTTCGTTAATTTTGTATGTTCTAAAGCTAAATTATGTGTAGAATAGGCTATATCTGAGAAAGTATGCAGCATGGTACGACATACATTACCAATATAGGGTACGAAATCAAACTATTATTTTGGATGTGTTTTTTACAATCTAAAGGTTCCAATATGTTTAGAAATGCTTAATTAGGGTTTCCCTGAAGTTTTGTGCCACATATGGCCATTTGATCACCGAAATGGCCAGCCAAAACATGCAGAGTTCTGGTCAAAACCCGAAATATTTTGGTTTTGATCAGGATCGAAACCAAAATCTCGAATGTTGCCCTTGGGTTGTGTACGCTGGTGTTTTGAGTAGACATGATTATAAAATTTGATGAAGCTCTTAGTAATGTCAATTATAGGGTGAGTAACCTGTAGTTTTCCAATCACAGTTGGTCCACAGCAAAGCTGATCCCAAACCTCTTTGCGCAAGTATAGATGGGATGACTAAATTTACACATCCTGAAGTCTCTTGGTGTATGCTGTTTCCTGGTGACACTGCTTTGGTTGATGAGACCAGAGGAAGAATAAATGCAAGGATAGAATTACGGGAGAAGCTTTAGATTTTAAAATTAAAAAGGTTATAGGAAAGTCAGATGAAAGCAGAATATATTGAATGAAAATTTAGTAAAATAGGAATGATAAAGAATGGGTAATTAAGATTTTTTTAATCCATAGTTATAATAGAGGATCTTTTTAATTATCTTGATTCGATCATTAGTATACCAATAGGATCTTTTTAATTATCTTGGTTCAATCATAAGTAAAGAGTGAGAATTGAATGTGTACATTGTGGGATGGATGAGGTAGAGAGGAGCTTCTGGGATGTTTTCTTATGTTCATCCCAATAAAACTGAATTGTGGATTGTATAAGACAGCTCTAAGACTGCTTATTTAAGAAGGTGAAAAATGGTGGAATTGAAGAAAGATAAATTTTAGGCAATACTAGGACAGATGCAATCAGAACTGAGTATATTACTAAAACTTAGGAGTTTCAACCATAGTTATCAAGTCGGCAAGGCGACCAAGGAAACTGGACGCCTTGATAACTATGGTACTTTCAACGACAGGTGTTGAGGGAATTTTGATTGAGATGGCACCGAACCAGCTAAAACAGCAGTAAGGAGTGATATTGTGCAAATTGAAGGTGGTAATAGCACTGTATCTTTCATGATGGAGAGGGCTGGAGGGATTAGTAGTAGGATAAATGGAAGGCTCAAGTAGTGATGCAGATCCAAGGTTCTCTAACAAGTACATGTGCAGGAGGAAGAACCATCCCAGTATCCAGATCTGAAGGGCCACATGGTTCAGCATTCCTGGTCCAAGTTTTGGGCCAGTTTTCGTCATAGTGGGTTCAATTCTTGGGTTTAGTCCTTTTACTGCATGCATGAGGTTATTTAATTTGTTTTTCTTTTTGGGTCTATCTAAATAACACCTTTATAGGTGTACTTAGAACTTGACACCTTCTTTTGATTGCCTCTCATCTTATTTCCAAAAGTTTTAAAGTCAGGGGTAAAAAGGGATTTTCAAAATAATTTGAAAGTGACTTATCATTATGTCATTCTCAAAAGCTGTCACTATCTTGCACATTTTTCAAATACACATGGAAATGACAAGATTTACCCTCATTGGAATAAAAAGCATGTTATATTAAAAGGGCAAAAAAAGTATGGTTACAAATTATTTGACACCTTAAGTGGTGTCAATAAGAAAATCCCTTGTTTTCTCTTTTCATTGCTTCTAGAAGGCTGGGTAGGTGTGTCACAAATACCAGCCCTTAGTTTCTATTTTGTAGTGGTTCTAGAGACTTTTTCTATATTCTGGTTGTAAGGGTCCTCCTTTCCACGCAGGGGGATTTCCTAGTTTGCTTATAACATCTAGGTTACAAATAAAGAGTAGGAGATCACACTATCCCACGCGATTTGAACAATTAGCTCTATGCTTGCTGATTTTCTGTGAGATGCATAGTGCTATTGTGAGAAGCAACTGTAACCTTAGTGGGAAGCCAAGAGGACTAGTGAGACGCTGGTCAAGTTATAGGTGGGAGGTCTAGTCCATATCCCTTTTCTTCTATCTTCCTTTTTTATTTATTTTTTTATATTCAAGGTCAGATCTTCATCTTCTCTATATCTTGTGCATACCAGGTTTCTTTTCAGTTTTGTTTTGATCTTCAAAACACTATTCTGTCCACTAACTTCTGTTGAATCTCTTCTCAGTCTCGGACCATGTTTTAGTGCTGGTATAGTCACCAAATTTGCCCATCAATTCCTTTGTTGGCAGCATACTGCTCCCCATTGATGTCCGGTGGCAGCATCATGACATTGCTTTGATTTCTATTTTCTGCTAGTTTCTATTTTCTAAACTCACTAATTTGTCTTCCTTATTTGCCAAATCCTTTCTCAGTTTCTTTTTGATTCATATTTTCTACTTTTTGATCTAGTTGCTGATTTTCTGTAGTTACTAAATCTGAAACTTCGTTTTAGCAACTTGCTAAATTGATATTCTTTTTATTTCCTCTTGGCCATTTGATTGGAATTTGAACCAAATCAAATTCACCTTTAGTCTTATTGCTGGATTCCTCTCTGGTTCGATCATTTATTTGCCCTACGGTTCTAAATTTCTTTTGAAATCCTAACCTAAGCCTTTAGAAGGTCTAGGATCCCATTAAGTTGACCTCAGTTGAAGCCATGAGAAGGCAGAAAAGGATGGAGACGGGGGTGAAGAGATAAGAAAGTAGATGCTATGATTCTGAACAGATTGGGTGGGGGGGGGGGGGAAGGATTTCACATTGTGTGGTCAACCCAAATTTATTTTTATAAGAGTTTAGTTGTGTTGTAGATGGAAGGTGCATTTTGGACACGGGAGCATCCTTAGTGTGCAACTGGTAGGAGAAAGGGTATTGCTGGTTTAGCCCTTTCAACTGGAAGGAGAAAGTCTTGGGCGAGTGAGTTCCTGAAAAGACAGTTCAGGTGGGCTATCAGATCTGCACGTAGGTCTGGGTCCCCAATAGTTTTGCCACATGCTATATAGACAGAAATCAGGACCGATATATGAAGGGATACCACCTGAAATGTTTTTGCACTAAATAGCAGCTCGATCAGATGATCTTTTTTCCTCCCCACTTTAATTTTTTAGAGCATTATAAAACTGCTTCTAATCTTTTGTTGATCCACCAAGAAAATAAAGAAAAGGTTGCATGGTTATGATTGTTTGTTTTAGTTGATTTTCTTGTCTTATTAATCTCTTTTGAGGGGCCTATCTACTTAATTATTTTTCTATTAAAAAACAATAATGGATACCATGTCTTTTTTTTTAGGGTGTTGGTTGAAGGTGTACGCCATTGCAAGTAGTAATCAATCAAAAGAGGAAAACGCCCCCTAATTTTATGCAGTTGTTGGAGAGGGGGAAAAAGTTGGAATAGGGAATGCCAATAACTTCATATTCTCTATTTGTCCATGGAATGCACATCTTGCCAAGTGCGGCACACTTTGTGCCTCTTTTCAAGCCACAATCTGGGTTACATGGCCAATCTGAACTGTTGATTAGATTAGGAGTACTGTCAATTAACTGGATGTGAAATTTAGTGCCCAATACTCCAACTCAACCATATGCCCTGTCTTTATTAGACTTCCCCTGTACTGTCAACGTTTGTATCTTTGGTGGCTACCTTGGATTTTTAACTGCTGTTTAAGTATCTTCTAGCCATGTGTCAGAGTCTGATTAGGGTGAAATTTTACAGGTGGTTAGTGGACTATAGGGCCTACCTGTGCCCCAAATTTGAGTATCACGTAAGCTGTAGCTGCTATATGGAAGTTATAGGCTGGCCATTGTGCCTGACCTAGAACTATGGACATTACATTACAACTTTCCCTTTTCTCTATTAGTTTTTGGATGGAATTTTTTCTACTCCATTTTGGCAACTAAAGAATGAAATCCAAATATGTTATATTGGTCAATCCTGACACTTGTACCCCCCCCCCCCAACTGGTGCTTGGTGGGATGAAAAAAAGTCCAAAGACTTTTGAGGCTTTACCACTTCCTAGTTCATGAGGGCAAAGTGGGACAGACCCTTCAGGAGAACCCACTAAACCATCCAATCAGTATGTATAATGATGTGATATTATTCAACTAGTTGGTGGTGTTCCCTTGTATTAGTAATGTGCCACCCAATATGTATTATTTTCAATCAAGTAATCTTATCTTGAGGCTCTGTTTCTTTGGATGTAAAATGCTCAGAAGTAAAATGAATCAGGGAAATTTTTTATTTCCAAGCATGATTTTGGGTGACATGAAAGAAAAGAGAAGGAGCCTTTTGGGAAAGAGGGGCAGGGGATCAATTTCACTGATCCAATATCTTAGATCCCAAGGGAATAAATGATTTCCACTCAAGATTACGGCAATTTATTTGGCACCCTAAGTCATTTCTTCCTCAAAATCCTTTAGTTTTAGACTCGAAACATTGGATGACCTTAGGGACCTCCAACAGTCACACTCGGCTGCAAGCAGAGATGATGCAGAGTGGTAAAATGGTCGAAGCCAGAGGTAAAATTTTTGACAACCTTGATGACTTCCCTCTCCCCTTGCTGTTTTTCTGAGATAATTTGATCATGTTTTCTTCCATGGCAGTTGGAGCCCTTGCAGCAACAAGACCTTTCGTAAGATCCATCAAGTTTTTTTATCCAGAGGATGCTACCTTATGGTGATTCCAGGTTTCTTTCTCTCCTTTTTCCTCCCTCTTGCTAATCTGACCATATTTTATGAGTTCCATTTGCAGTTCTTTCTGTGCTGATTCCTGCTACAGATTTTTCAATTTTCCTTCTTCATTGAGCAGGTAACCTCAATTTACTATTGCATTGCAGATTTGATTTTGCTGTCATTTTTGTGCAAATTCATTTCTCCCATTTCAGGTGCCAATTGTATTTTCAGTTCCTTCTGCGATTTGTGGTATGTTTTGTTATTATTTTTGGGGCGAAAGAATGCTACCCGGTCCTGCGCTTAGCGTGGCGACCATGCCCAGACACAGAACCGCCTTGCCCCCATGTAAAGGTGGATTTTCCTGTGCGCCCCAAGGCGGTTCTGTGTCTGGGCGTGGTCGCCACACATGGCGCACGACTGGGTAGCATTCTATTCCCCTGATTTTTTATAGGAATTACAATTGTAGCAGATCAGAACAATAAGCACCAAGACCGAGAGTGAGAAGAGAAGAGAAGATGGAGAGGAGAAAAGGGGACTGTATCGAACTGACTGGTCCCCCCCTTCATTGTCTTATTTATAATTAGAGAACTAGATTACAAGTGAGGACTCCTAATTATATTAGGATCCACTAAATCTAGAACTAAATCTAGATGTAATCACAATAGAAATACGAATGACTTCGAGAGGAATCTTGACTAGGATATTCTTATATCCTAATCGAGATTAACTCCAGCCCTAGCCACCTGAATGACTTAGAGTCTTGGTCCTGCTTTCCGTAGTATTTGTTCTAAGCTGAGTCTTGATGATATGTACTTTGTGCTCAGCTTAGGACTTTGTGTATATATCTTGGTTAACCGAATTGTTTTAACAAAATTTTGAGTTCAAGGAAAATGCCAGATGAATGGAGGAGAAGTATTGTGGCCCCATCTACAAAAATAGAGGTAATAAACAGATCTGTAACAATTATAGAGGCGTATATTTAATGTGACATACTATAAAATTATGGGAGAGAGCTGTTGAAGCCCATCTGAGAAGAAAAACAACTATCTCGGAGAACCCATTTCATTTATTCCAGGTAGATCCACGATGGAAGCAATTTACTTACTCAGTAGACTCATGGAAAGATTTAGAGTTTGCCAGAAGGATCTCCATATGGTCTTTATTGACTTAGAAAAAGCATATGACAAAGTCCCTAGATAGTTAATATAGTTAGATTTTTAGGTTATGTAAGTAAGAAGGAAGCAAGAAGAAATGGAAGAGAGAAGAGGAAGAAGGAGACAAGAGGGAAGAGAGAAGAGACTAGATTGATTGTAATGTGTTGTGTTGGAGAGTATTCTCCACACAGCTATATTACGTCATTGATAATTATAAACATATTACATCTACCTCTCTAGGGAGGTAAAAGGTAAAAAAAGAGAAAAAAGAGGAAAATACATAATAGGACTGCTAGAACTTAACAAGTGCCTAAAATACCCTTAGACCAATACATCTAATAACTCTAACACTCCCCTTCAAGCTGGAAAATAGATATCATGCATTCCCACCTTGCATAAAAGGGTTCCAAATTGAAGGGAGGTAAGCCCTTTGGTAAAGATGTCTGCCAGTTGATCACCAGTCTTCACAAAGGGAGTACAAATGCAGCCATAGTCTATCTTCTCCTTGATGAAGTGTCAATTCACTTCAATATGTTTGGTTCTGTCATGTTGCATTGGATTGTGAGCAATACTAATGGCTGCCTTCTTGTCACAGTAGAGTCTCAAAGGCCCTTCAATGTCAAACCCCAATTTTTGAACCAGTCTCTTTAACCAAATGAGTTCACACACTCCTTGAGCCATAGCTCTAAATTCTGCTTCTGCACTGGATCTGGCTACAACATGCTGTTTTTTGCTTCTCCATGTAACCAAATTGCCTCCCACAAAGGTACAATAACCGGTGGTAGATCTCCTGTCTGTGATGGATCCAGCCCAATCAGCATTAGTGAAACCTTCCACTCTCAAGTGATCATGCTTGGCATACAACAATCCTTTCTCTGGGGAAGACTTCAAATATCTGAGAATACGATACACAACATCTTTGTGGCCACTCTAGGGGGCATGCATAAACTGACTCACTACTCCCATTGCATAGGAAA
The DNA here is from genome assembly GCF_018873765.1 of Telopea speciosissima. Classification (NCBI taxonomy): domain Eukaryota; kingdom Viridiplantae; phylum Streptophyta; class Magnoliopsida; order Proteales; family Proteaceae; genus Telopea; species Telopea speciosissima. The sequence continues at coordinate 51,286,842 of NC_057921.1, read as the reverse complement.
GATCTTGGCGTGTCATAGAAAGGTAGATAAGCTTTCCACTAGCCTCTGGTAATTTTCTGCATCAACAAGAAAGGGACCACAAGCTTCTCTTAATTTGTGGTTCTGCTCAATAGGAGAGCTTGCTGGTTTGCAGCCTAACATCCCTGTCTCTGTCAACAAATCAAGAACAAACTTCCGTTGACATATGTTGATTTCTCTCTTGGACCTTAATACTTCAATTCCTAAGAAGTACTTCAAGGGACCTAGATCTTTGATTTCAAACTACTGAGCCAAGTAGATCTTCAGTCTGTCTCAGCTGTATCATCTCCAGTGGCCATAATGTCATCAACATAAACAATAAGAGCTGTAATGGTACCATTGCCCCGCTTGGTAAAGAGAATGTGATCAGCTTGACTCTGTGAATACCCATTCTTCAAAATAGCCTGCTGGAAGCGCTCAAACCATGGCTTTGGTGATTGATTGAGACCATATAGTACCTTCTTGAGAAGACACACTTTCCCTTCAGCTGAAGGTAGTTTGAAACCTGGTGGAGTTTGCATATACACTTCTTCTTCCAAGTCATCATGAAGGCATTCTTGACAACTAACTGATATAATGGCCAATCTTTATTGGCAGTCAATGATAGAAGAACTCTTATAGAGTTGTGCTTAGCCACAGGAGCAAATGTCTCTTGATAGTCAATTCCATAGACTTGACTGTACCCCTTGGCCACCAACCTTGCTTTGTATTTCTCAACAGTACCATCAGATTTGTACTTGATTGTGTAGACCCATCTACATCCAACTGGGACACGTCCCCTGGGAAGATCCACCAATTGCCAAGTACCATTCTTCTCAAGAGCCATTATCTCCTTAGACATAGCTTGTCTCCACTTTGGATTAGACATAGCATCAGTAACATTCTTGGGAATAGAAGCAGTGGAGAGAGCAGCAATAACGACAAGATGTGTAGGAGAAAGAACATCATAGGAAACAAACTGAGCTATAGGATTAGCACAAGCTCTCTTCCCTTTTCTAACGACAATAGGAAGGTCTAAATCAGATGGAGGAGAAGGGATGTCACCTGATTAAGGAGAATGTATTTCAGGATGTGGATCTGGATCCAAAAGGGACTTTTGGTAGGTCTTCTTTCCTTTACTCTGCAAGCTTTCACCTTTTTTATACTGAATGTGGTAATCTTTCTCCTTCTCAACAACCAATTCTGTATTCACACCTGATTGATCATCAGTATCAATCACATCCACAGTCCTGTGTTTTCCAATGTCAAGCATAAAAGGAGAGATAGGGAGGGGAGAATGAAGGAAATCAGTAGCCTGCTTACTTCCACAATTCTCCCCCCTGAAGAGGATGCTGAGAAGGGGCAAAGAAAGGGACAGATTCAAGAAAGGTGACATCTTTGGAGAGAAGACACCGACGAGAAGAAGGATGATAGCACTTGTAGCCTTTGGAGGTAGAAGAATACCCAAGAAAGAGACACTTGAGAGCTTTTGGGATCAAGTTTAGTGCGATGGGATTTGTCAAGATGCGCATTACAAACACAACCAAAGACTTTGGGAGGAAGAGAGAAAGCAGAAACCTGTGGAGATGAGGTTTCTAAGGGAGATTTGAAACCAAGAAATTTGGTAGGCATGCAATTGATGAGAAAAGAAGCAGTGAGAAGAGCTTCAGACCAGAGGGTCTTAGGAACATGCATGCCAAAGAGAAGACTCCGAGTGACCTCCAATAAATGACGATTTTTCCTCTCAGCTACCTCATTTTGTTAGAGTGTGTCAACACACGCTAGTTGATGGATAATGCCATTATCAATAAAAAAGGTTTGGAGGCCCCAAACATGTACTCCCCCCCTTTATCAGAATGAACAATTTTGATACGAGTATCAAACTGAGTAAGAATCATCTGATAAAATTTTTTAAAGGCATCACAGAAATCACTTTTATGTTTCATAGAATAGACCAAGTAGCACGAGAAACGTCATCAACAAAGGAAAAAAAGTAACGATAGCCAAATAAAGTAGTAAGGGAAGGTCCCCAAACATCTGTATGCACAATATGAAAAAGGGAAGCATATCTATTACCATAATAGGGGTAAGGTGAACGACAATGTTTGGCAAACATACATGGTTCACATTGAAAAACATGAGAAGAGATAATAGAAGAAAATAAGTAAGGTAATTGTTTCCTCATTACAACAAAAGATGGATGACCAAGACGACGATGCCATAACATAACAGAATCCACAGAACTACTATCATTACGTCCACACACATAGGACTGAGCTATGGGCAAAAAAGGTTAAAAAAGATAAAGGCCTTGCTCCTCACGACCATTGCCAATAATCCTCTTTGTCACCAAATCCTGAAACAGATAATAAGAAGGAAAAAAGGTGACACAATAGTTTAAAGATTTAGTCAAGTGACTCACAGATAGAAGATTGAGAGTTGGGTTACGGACATGAAGGACAAAAGTAAGAGAAATGGATGATGTAACAGGGAAATTGCCCTTACCAGAGATGGAGGAAAGGGAGCCATCAATTACCCTAACCTTATCTTTACCAGAACAAATGGTATAGGAATCATAATAATGTGACGTACTAGTCATGTGGTCAGTGGCACCAGAGTCAATGACCCAAGACTGGGCTGCAGTAGAAGTTGAGGTGGAGACCTGCAAAGCGGAGGATGAAGAGGAGCTAGCCATTGTGGGTGTAGGAGATGTGCTCAGCTGTGACATGACCGGTCAAAACACTGCATCTGCCAAAGTGGAGTTATCCTGTGTAGCATCTGCCTCAGTCATAACAGAGTGTGCTCCTCGAGCTCGCCCACTACGGCCACCACGAGCACCATCTCGTGTACCTGGAGGACGGCCATGAAGAGTCCAACACCTATCATTGGTATGTCCAGATCTCACAATGATCACACTTAAACCTATCTCTGCCACCTCTACTAGTACCACCTGTCTCAACTGTTCTGTCTTCCCCTTGGCCTCTACCACCTCCACCGGGGTCCCGAAAAGAACTAGAATTGAGAGCTGACCTCTCAAGAGATGATGCTGGAGCTGGTTCCATAGTAACACCCCGAGTCTCCTCACTTTGTAATAAGCTACACACCTCATCAAGAGATGGAAGAGGGGACTGACCTAAGAACTGGAGCTTGATTGGTTCATAATCAGGATTCAGGCCACCAAGTAAAGTGAAGACGCGCTCCTTTTCAAGGGTGTGATGCACCTTTGCTTCATCCTCAGGGTTGGTCAAGTGAAGATCTCTGTAGTGGTCATACTCCTCCAGAAGACTGATATAAGCATTGTAGTAATCAAAAATAGTTTTGTCACCCTGCCTCATCGAATTGATTTTTTGGTGAAGTTGATAGACCTTGGCAGAGTCACCTACCATGTCAAAAGTTTGGGAGACACTGTCCCAAATAGCCTTGGCAGTTTCTTTTCTCATAAACCTTCTCCCAATCTCGGGCTTCATGGAGAAGATGAGCCATGTCATGACTGTAGAGTTTTCTGTCTCCCATTTCTCATAGGTAGGAGAACCATGCTCTGGGGCTTTAACAACACCTGTAATATACCCAAGCTTCCCTTTGCTCCTAAGGGAAAGCTTTACTGAGTGTAACCATCCAAGTAATTAGTGTTATCAAGCTTCACAATCGAAATCTGTGGATGTGTGTTCTCATAGACCAACTGGGGAGCCATTGGAGTAGGCTGTGATTCAGCCGAACCAAGCCTAGAGGTTTCTGAATCAACCATAGTAGGGGAAGTGGCACTTGACCATAAACAAGAGGACCAACACAAGTGGAGAGTACACACTCAACCCAAACAAGGATTCCAACACCAAAAGAGAAATTCCAGCAAGGAGGAAATAGGAAAAAAATGGGCAGAACTTCACCCCAACACTTTCCAAGAAGAAGAATCCACTTAAACAAGCTCCAAGACCTCAACTAGAGGTGTCCACAATCATTCCTCAATCAAGTAGGAAGCCCATATTACACAAACAGCAAGAACAAGCAACTGGTAGCAATCTCGGTTTTACCTGGGTAGAAAAAGGAGCTCCACGAAAATGAACAATGCTCAAATAGGGCACTCAGCCATCAAGAGAGAACACATGTGGCATAAAAAGGACCCTTGTACGATCCTAGTAAGCTGCTCCAAGGCCCAAACACAAACCGAGATGAAGAGACATAGGGGCTGCAACCTGAAGGTGGCGGAAACCCTAGATGGAGCTTGATGAGCTTCAATACTTCATAGAGGCTTCAGTGCAGCTCAAATAACACCTTCGGACACTTGAATAGGTTGTATATAACCTATCTCAGACCATTTCAGCAAGCTGTTTACATGGGAGCCTCTTCCTTGGAATCCCTTGTGTTTTAGGATTCCAAAGAGAGGGAAAAAATAGAAACAAGTGAACTAATTCGACTCTCAAACCTGGTGCTTTGATACCAAGTTAAATTTTTAGGTTATGTAAGTAAGAAGGAAGGAAGAAGAAATGGAAGAGAAGAGGAAGGAGACAAGAGGGAAGAGAGAAGAGACTAGATTGATTGTAATGTTTTGTGTTGGAGAGTATTCTCCACACAACTATATTACTTCATTGATAATTGTAAACATATTACATCCACCTCCCTAGGGAGGTAAAAGGTAAAAAAGGAGAAAAAGAGAAAAATACATAATAGGACTGCTAGAACTTAACCAGTTCCTAAAATACCCTTGGACCAAAACATCTAATAACTCTAACAAATACATCATGTATTAGAAAAGAAATGAGTGTCTGGTAAGTATGTTGATATAATTAAAGATATCTATGAGGGTTTGGTTACTAGTGTGAGAGCAATGGGAGGTCAAGGTAGTGATTTTTCAGTCTTAGTTTGGTTACATCAAGGATCAACTTTAAACCCTTATTTGTTTGAACTTATCATGGAAGACTTAACCAGGAACATTCAGGAAAAGGATCCTTGGTTTATGCTTTTTGCCGATGATATTATTTTGTTGGATGGGACAAAAAGTAAGGATTAACGCTAAGTTGGAGTTATGGAGATCAACATTGGAATCAAGTGGTTTTAAGATAAGTATATCGAAGACGGAGTATATGGTGTTTAACTTTAGCTCCACTTAGATGGATTATGAAATGGTGACTATTGATGGCAGAGAGATACCTCAAAGCGATTATTTTAGATATCTGAGGTCAATCTTAAATAAAGAAGGTGGTATGGAAGATGATATTTCGCACAGAATTAAAGTAGGATAGATGAAGTGGAGAGATACGTCCAGAGTGTTGTGTGATCATCATATTCCTTTAAAACTTAAATAGGAAAATTATGTATGACAGTTGTACGACATTTTATGATTTGCAGGGTGGAATATTGGGTAGTTAAGATACGGGATATAGATAAACTAGGTGTATCAAATTTTAGGATGTAGAGATGGATGTGTGGCAAAACAAGGAAGGATAAAGTAAGGAATGACCATATTAGGTTGAGTTGGGAGGTTCCCCGAAACTTGATAAGCAACTTGAAATTCGTTTGAGGTGACATGACCATGTTCAAAGGAGGCCTTGGGATGCTCCAGTTCGGAGGATTGATCTGATCCAGAACAATGGAACTAGTGTGATAACAATGGGAGTTCAAGGTAGTGATTTTTCATTATCAGTTGGGTTATATCAAGGATCAACTCTAAGCCCATATTTGTTTGCACTTTTCTTGGATGACTTAACCAGGACCATGCAGGAGGAGGCTTCCGTGGTGTATGATTTTTGCCGATGATAAAATTTTTTGGATGAGACAAAAAGAAAGGATTAAAGCAAAGTTGGAGTTATGGAGATCAATCTTGGAATCAAGAGGTTTTATGATAAATAAATCGAAGATGGAGTATATGGATTGTAACTTTAGCTCTACTACGACAGGTAATGAAATGATAATATTGAGGAAAGACAGATTTCTCAAAGTGATTATTTTAGATATCTGTGGTCAATCTTAAATAAAGGAGAGGTGGTACAAAGGATGATATTTGGCGCAGTATTAAATTAGAATGGATGAAGTGGAGAGGTGCGTCCCGAGTGTTGTGTGATTGCCGTATTCCTCTAAAACATAAAATGAAAATTCTATGGTAGAGTGCTTGTATGGGGTGAGGACATCATGAAGAGATGGGAAGAGTATTTTGCCGGCCTACTAAATAGAGACATGCCAAGTAGGAGTATCCAGAAGATTGTGCTACCTATCAGGACACCATATGTCATAGATAGATTCGAAAAGTTAGGTCTAAGGTTAAAGAAGCCTTAACAATGATGAAAGTAGGCAAGACACGAGGCTCAGATAGGGTCCCAATAGAAGTATGCGAGAACTTAGGACTTTGTGGTATATCTTGGTTAACCAAACTGTTTAACAAAATTTTGAGCTCAAGGAAAATGCCAGATGAATGGAGGAGAAGTATTGTGGCCCAATCTACAAAATTAGAGGTGATAAACAGATCTGTAACAATTATAGAGGCGTAAATTTAATGAGACGTAGGATGAAATTATGGGAGAGAGTTGTTGAAGCCCATCTGAGAAGAAAAACTATTATCTCGAAGAACCCATTTTAATTTATGCCAGGTAGATCCACGATGGAAGTAATTTACTTACTCAGTATGCTCATGGAAAGATTTAGAGTTTGTCAGAAGGATCTCCATATGATATTTATTGACTTAGCAAAAGCATATGACAAAGTCCCTAGAGAGTTAATATAGCATGTATTAGAGATGAAAATAGTGTCTAGTATGGATATTGATATAATTACAGAAATCTATGAGGGCGTGGTTACTAGTGTGAGTGCAATGGAAGGTCAAGGTGGTGATTTTTCAATCTCTGTTGGGTTACATCAAGGATCAACTCTAAACCCTTATTTGTTTGAACTTATCATGGATGACTTAACCAGAAACATTCAGGAGGAGGTTCCATGGTGTATGCTTTTTTCCGATGATATTATTTTGTTGGATGAGACAAAAAGTAGGGATTAACGCTAAGTTGGATTTATGGAGATCAGCCTTGGAATCAAGAGATTTTAAGATAAGTATATCGAAGATGGAGTATATGTTGTGCAACTTTAGCTCCACTAAGACGGATAATGAAATGGTGAATATTGAGGAGAGAGAGATACCTCAAAGTGATTATTTTGGATTTTCTGGGGTCAATCTTAAATAAAAAAGGTGGTATAGAAAATGATATTTCGCACAGAATTAAAGTAGGATGGATGATGTGTAGAGGTGTATCCGGAGTGTTGTGTGTTCATCATATTCCTTTAAAACATAAAAGGAAAATCATATATGACAGTCGTACGACCGGTTATGATGTACGGGGCGGAATATTGGGTAGTTAAGAAACGGGATATAGATAAACTAAGTGTAGCAGAAATTGGGATGTTTACATGGGTGTGTGGCCAAACAAGTAAAGATAAAGTAAGGAATGACCATATTAGTGCTGAGTTGGGAGTTGGCCCGATACTTGATAAGCAACGGGAAAATCGTTTGTGGCATGGCCATGTTCAAAGGAGGCCTTTGGATGCCCCAGTTCAGAGGAATGATCTGATCCAGAACAATGGAACTAGTGTGATAACAATGGGAGTTCAAGGTAGTCTCTATCAAAGCAAGTTCTGTTCTCCTCCCTCATATTCTGGTCATGAGGTTGAAGACAAGCTTGTCTTATTTACAACTAAAGGCCAAATTCCCTGTAATTACCAAAACCCTTCAGTTCTGAACTTTAATTAATATTTCATCCCCACTTCATTTTAAATGCCAGAAAAGCCTCTTCTAAAATTCTGTTTGCAGTTTGGTCCTTCACTGGTTCATTTACTCTTAAGGACTTGAACTGTTCCAGAAAATGACGAAATTGACACTCATTCTTCTATTGGAAATTCCTTCTTTTAGTGAGCCCTTGAAACCTGAAAGCATGATTTTGTGACCCTGGTTGCATTAATGTAGAATAGGACGAAGATGGTTGAATTCTGTGTGAGGAAGTGATGGAGAAATATGGCTAATTCAATCTTTCACTGAGATTCAACAAAAACCTAGTTGTAGATCATCTGTATTAACAGCATAGAAATTTAGATGGACAGTCCAAGTCCAATCCTCCTATTGGTTGAAATTAAATAAACCTGACTATACATCCCATCATGTTATACCATGTTACATGTTTTTCCACTCATCTTGCATTTAAGCATGTAAATATTCCCCAATGCCTTTTATTACTACAACCATTAGTGGTATGAGATACAAACATGACGAAATCTGCAAATACAGTCGCAAGCGATGCATACACTCCTCTTGTTTCTTATAAGCCCACAGTGGGGTCAGCTAAAGGCATGGACAGTAGCTGCAATAAAGCAAATTGTCTGTAAACCATGTAACTGCATTGTCATGTTTTCTATTCTCTACTAACCAATGTATATTCCATCTTTCTCTCATAAACTCCTAATTCTTGTCTTATATCTCTTCTGAATGGAAACAGGGTATGATCATGTATTTGTTCACACCCATCAGTAATTTATGCAACATTTAGCTAATCATCTCCCATCATCCCAACAGGAGAAGCCCAATCTTTGAAGACCTTGTGCAGCAGCCACTTTCCTTGCAATATGCTGGTATTGGCTGCACCCTGCTGGATTTTACAACTTTTACACCCTCTCCACTTTGATCTTTACAGTTGGGGTTTTGTTCAAGTATATGAACAGCTAGAAGCAGTATATTCAGTTCCACACTGATTTCTAACCATCCTTTGTTCAAAAGGCTGTGCTGCTGTTGCACTATTAATGTCTCACATGTTTGTTGTGGGTTTTCTGATTTATTTTTGTTTTCTTTTCTTAATAATTGAGGATGTATTTGGAAGTGAATATAACGAGTTTAGTTTCATGCATGGTAGGGCAGGTACATTCATTTTTTCCCCTTTGTTTGTTTGTCTCATATTAACAACAAATATACGCGATTAGAGCTTCTCTTATTTTATTGTATGTTCCTTTCATGTTTGTATCTTTTTGATGATTTTATTCTCTTAGAGCTTCTCTTTTTTTTGGGGGGGGGGGTTTGGGGGTGAGAAGCTGAACTTGAACATACACTTGATGGTTTTGTTGCAGTATGTCACCTGATTGAATTATCTCAAAGTCTTTGAATTTTGAAGTTTAAGGTAAATTGAACATGCAGTGGTAGTAAAACCCTAACCAAAAGAATCTAAGATTTTCTAAGATCCTTCGTAAATTTTTAAAATTCTCACCTATGAAGAAGCTCTGATATAAGGTGACAGAGTAGGTTGGTAATTTCATGGAAGACATAGTAATGGAATTCTGCCGCCATTTAAATACCCTAACTTGGTTCCTAACCCTGGAAATAAAAAGGTACCCTAAATTGGTTTCGGTTGTTTGGAAAGCTCATACAAATTAAAGAAAATAAATGAAAATTTCCAAAATTAGGAATAAGTTTCCAAATTAACTTTCAATGATTAAGAATGGTCTCAGGAGCCTTTATATGTAGCATTCAATTTTACAGGTTTGTTTTGGTGGGATTGTCAAGAACTCGATGTCTTTCCCATTAAGAATCACTTGGGTAAATACTTATACCTCCTCCAAATTTCAGTTTCCCAAGATCTTGATAAATGCATCAAGTTTCTAAAATTATACTAGCCTCACCTCTTTGATGTCACATGCATTCTTCTTAGCTCTATTTAGTGATGCAGAGCTCGCTGCAATGTAAATAGTCTTTCCTCGTTCTACTTATCTTGCGGCACTTGTTGATATTTTCTGGTGTTTTTTCCTTCGAAACTTTTTGGAATTTTTAACACTGACAGTTCCCTCATAGCCATTAACTCAATCAATGGTACTGTCTAGATCTATTTGTTTTTTTATATAAAGCTTTCTCAAAAGTTTTTTTTTTTTTCTGCATATTATTGGGACGATGTTTACCACTTTAGTGCTGATGGTTTTTGGGTAGAATGTTTGAACTGTTAATGATCCTTATTGTTTGGCTATTAAATCTGGGAACCATTGCAAGATTGATATGATTTTGTCTCTACATGCATCACCTATGATTAATGACTTGACTTGGTGTAATTATTCTTTTCAGATACGTTTAATACACTACTAATCTGGCGTTGCAGTCCCATGAAGAAACGTCAAGGTCTTCTGTTGACTTACTCTCCCTCCACTGGCTCTAAGAGGTAGGGGGAAAATCATATTGAGAACCTCTAAGAGGTAGGGATATATCATATTGAGAACCTACATTTTCATGGGCAAATGTTTATCAGGAAAGCCAAATATCTGCCATATGGCAGATCGGATGGGACCAAATTTCGTGGATGGATAGACCTCAAGGTCTTCTATATGTCAAAGTTTCGGCCCAATCGGTGTTTGCATAGTGGATAAATAAAGCTAGGGAATACAGTGCATGGATATACATGGATAGCTGAAAATACAAAGATGAATTTTCATACATGGGAGGGTCTTTGATTGAATTTGAACTTGAAATTTGACAGGTAGCTAATTCAAACCCTAATCTGTCTAGCCAATGGTCAAAATTGCCAAATCAAGCAGCTACGTGGTTTAAAATAATGAACCACATTGATAAGCATATCATAATGGGATGGTGAAAACAAAAATTCCCTTTTTCTTCCCCTGTTTATGGTTGAATGTGGAGAAATATAGTTTGAATACTAGAATTGCTGCAAGTCATCAACGGAAATAATAATTTCATGAAAAAAAATAAAATGGAAATAATGATTTGCCCTCTATTGAAACGGTGAAATTAGATAATAAAGACCTAATTTACAAATTAGTTTCTTGGCTATAAGGTGTCATGTGATTATGAGATGAGATCTGATGCCATTGAACTCTGCAACTTTGATGTCATTTTGGTTTCCCATAATATGTTCTGAATTAATTCCTTATCAGTTTCAACGGTTCCAGTTCCTAACTGGTTCTTACTGGTTAATCAGTTCTGGAATTGACAGAACTCTAAGATAAATACTGACCTGTCCCAATTAACAATTGATCCCAAAACCCAAACCCAGAATCAGCCCAACAAAACTAATGTGTGGGATGTTTTGGGTCTTTATAGGTCGGTTCATGGTTTGTGAATATTGCTTCTTAATTTTTTTTATTATTTTCCATCCTATTGTATTTTTATTACTCACATTAACTTGTGGATCCTCTAAATGGTTCCTTAAGTTTTTCCTTTAAAATGTTCATCTCACATTTTGTACTTTCACCATCTTTCTTAAGTGGCTGTACTTAAACCAATGACTCAGAATCTTATTGGCTTTTATTTGTCTTTAATTTAATATAACTTTTAATAAGGTTTATGATATATCTTCTATCACTAACCTATTTGGGATCATTTTTCAAATATTTTAAGGATTCTAACCCTTTGGATCTTTCCTTCGTTCAATGTTTTTTTCTCAGATGAAAATTTATTTTTCGGCCTTCTGAAGAAGTTTGACAGTTTTTTTATAGTTTGGGCCTTTTAAGTCCCCTGGACATGATGGTTACCTATCTTCTTTCAGTCATGTTGGGAGACTGAAAACTGATGTTTCCTTTGTTAAGAATTTATTTGTCACCAGTATATTACCTTCTAGTGTTAATCATGCCCTAATTAGTTTAATTCCCAAGAAGGATAAACCTATGTTTGTTGAAGATTATAGGCTTATTAGTTTATGTATTGTACCGTATAAAATAATCACCGAGCTAATTGCTAATAGATTACGACATTTTTTAGATCGTATTATTCCGCCCGTTTACGCTGCATTTGTAAAAGAGAGAGAAATTGCTCATAATGCCATTGTAGCTCAGGAGATTTTTCATTTCTTGAATCTTAATAATGGTAGGAGAGGTTGGTTAGGAATTAAATTAAATATGTTGAAAGCCTAGTTGAGTGAAGTTATATTAGATTTATTTTTCAGTTTTTGGGGTTTAGTGAGGCATGATGTGATGTTATAATGCTCTCTTATAATCTCGTGTACTTGTACTGTTAAGATTGTGGGGAGTTGTTTTGGCTATTTTGAACTCTCTAGAGGAATTCAGCAAGGTTTTCCTTTTAGCCGCCCCCCCTTTTTTTTAAATTATTGCTATGGAGGAGCTTTCGAGGTTGTTAATGGCTCATAGAGATCTTAATTCTTTAGAGACATTAAATTCTGCCAGTCTATCCCTGAATTTTCTCACCTTTAATTAGCTAATGTGCTGCTTGATGTCCTGGTAACTATTTTTTTTATGCAAAAATAAAAGAACTTCGATTATGATAACCAAAATGACTTCACATCCTGTACACAACACCGTAACTTACAAAACCTAGCTTTCCTTGCTAAATCACTTGCCATCACTACTAGAGATCTCTCACACATTAATATATTTACAGACTTGAAATAAGATAAGAGTTTTAGAACTATCAAATAACAAGACAAACAAGTCCCAAGGCCATCTTCCTTGCAATCTACCATTTGCGTACAATCCATCCACGCCTCCATCTCCTCCCATCCCTGCTAGTGTTCTGCTTGAAGGCCTTGTAACAGAGCCTTGACTTCTGCGTCTTGTGTGCTCCTTGCAAATCCATAATCAACCTAAGCTAGAAGAAAACAAGAGTTAAAGGAGGAAAACCAAAGCCCAGTTGGCTTCCCCACTATATTGGTCATAACTACCATCACAAATTATGACCAAACAACCAACAAACAATATCTCATGATGAAGACCGAGTGAAGCAACCCCAGATTGGACATTTTCATTCAAATTATCATCAGAAAAACTGTGAGAAAGGGAAGGGAAAATATTGGAATAAAAAACATATTGAGATATTAACTGAAAACAAGGTGATATGCAAGGTTTAAAGTATCACTATCTGATATCATATCGGAAGGGTGATTTTAAGAGATGTATTATGTCGTATTGGAGAGACACAAGATATGTTAGATACGTATGGAAATGATAAATAAACATATGAAAATGCTTAAAATATAGTTTTGAAGCATAAAACAATATAGGTAATATGTAAAATATTTCATGTATAAAAAGGAAAATAAAGTACAAAGAGGGTGCATTCAATGGAGTATATACTATATATACAAGATAAGATTTCTTACATGTATTAATACCAAAAAGATTTAGGTATTGTATCAGTACCTTAAAAATATAATACATATCGACGGAAAGAGAAGAATACTTAAAACCTTGGTGATAGGGATTAGGACTCTTGAAACCAAACAACTTTGATTCCCAGTTTGCCATAGGAAATACTTGGTTAGAGAAAACATAGAAACACTGGACTTGATATCAGATTTAGAGCAGTTAGATTTAGAGATGAGATCATGAAGGAAATGTAGCAAAGAAGAGCTACAAGGAAACTCTTGTCCGGATTCCTAATGGCCCAACTAGGGCTGCAACAGGGTTGGGTTATACTGGGCTTTTTAAAACCCCAGCCCAACCTTGAGTCCCTTTAGCTGGGCCCCGGTTCGACCCAACCCTGACTTAGGACTTGGAAAATCCAACCTTGACCCGACAAGGGGGCAAACCAAAGTATCTTGCACACAAAACTAAGGCAATGGTATTTGTAAAATAAGCTTTAAAAAACAATACATTTCATGTACCATGAACAATTAGCTCACTTTGAAAATAAAGAATGAGGAACTAAATGCGATGGCAAACTGTAATTATCAATCTTAGGAATCCATGGGTCCTTTCAAATGGAAATATTAGTTTCATCCCAACACACCAAACTCTTAACAATAGGTAACACCTTGACCAAACTATTCCAAACAGTAGAACCTCTCCTTCTCCATGCAATAGGATTAAGTAAATCGAATATATAGCTTTAAGAATTTGAACCCACACTGCCGAAGGGGAGTTGAGAAACCTCCACCCTAACTTAACCAACAGGGCCTTATTGTTGAGTCAAAGAGTCTATAAATCCTAAACCACCCAAGGTTTTTGGCCTACATGCAGTTCTCCAATCAATAGGACTCCATTTACGACGCCCAAGCTCAGCACCATTCCAAAAAGGCAGAATTGATGGAATCGCAAGTGTAACAGACTTTATTAGGGAACAAAACCCATGACATCTAGTAAGTGGGGATAGAGTTGAGAACAGACTTAACCAAAATAGTATGATCTCCTAAGGACAAAAGAGAGATTTTCCACCTACCCAGTTTACACGAGCAACAACATGCTTCCAACAAAAATCAATATTTCTATTGCAAAAACATGGGAGATCCTAAATAAATCACAGAATCATCAACAGATCATACGTAACTTTTGGAAAACCATACTCTTATTAGCAAGGGAAATAGACTTACTTAACAACACCCCCCCCTCTTATTATAATTAATTTGTTGACCAGAAAAATCATGGAATAAGTTTAGAACCTTAAGGAGAGAAGTAATATCATGCTCATTATATCTTGTTATTTGATAGTTTTAAAACTCTATGTTATTTTAAGTCTGTAAATATTATTAAAGTATAGTGGCGACAAATGACTTAGTAAGGAAAGCTAGGTATAGTAAGCTAAGGTGGTGTACAGGATGTAAAGGGTGTCAATCAGTGCAGTTCTGATTATTCGGTTCAGTTGTGGTGCGGTTTATATTTTGACAAGGTGATATCAAAATCGAACCAGAGAGGAATCAACCAAAATCAGAATCATTTTACATATGGTCCGGTTTCAATTCGGTTTTCATTATCCGATTCTCTCCTAGTCTCCTGTAGTCATCATATTTCTCATGCCTATGTGATAAAAAATAAAAAAAAAACTTCCCATGTTCACCAGTCCTTGTCCTTTTTTTTTGCTATTCTTTGGTTTTTTTTCATTTTTTAATTTCTCCACTCTCACATGATAAACAAACTATTTCTTCTATTAGTAAGTAGGGTTTTGTAAATTCATTTTAACATCATCCATCATTTTCAATTCATACTTGAACAAATATAATATAGAGTTAATAACCAAAGACATTTTACTTATTTTATGTTTCAAGTATGATGCAATAATTGTTGTTTATCAAATTAATTATAATGTTATTAATTAATCCAATTGATGCATGAGCTAATATTCGAGTAAGCGGTACTGGTTTTTATTCGATTTTTCTGGTTCCTATTTGGTTTAGAATCGTAGTTTTGAGATGCATATCAAAACTAAATCGGGAAGAGAACCTATATAATCAAACCAGATCATTTTTTTTCAGGTGCTGTTTAGTTCGATCGTAAACAATCAGTTACAGCTCTATTTTGACACCCTTAACAGGATGTGAAGTTGTTTTAGTTATTATAATCGAAGTTTTCTCTTTTTGTATAAAAACTATAGGGCAAGAGATCATTGATTGGTCATATAACCCTTGCACCAGCATGGAAGCTAATGAGAGCGTGTGCAGAGGCATCAACAAAGATGGAGATTTTGATTTCATGAGAGGCTGGCTAGTAATTTCATGCACTTTTGTGTCCAAGCATAGGAGCCACAGGTCCAGACAATGTTCTTTTTTCAAAAAATATAACCATGTATTGACATTCACTGATAATCCCAAACCGAGAGGTCATGTAAAGATAAAAAAGAAAAATGTCGATAACAAAGCAAGAGGTCGAGTTTTTTCCAAAAATAAGAAATGATTTGTTGAGAGTGGGATTTGAACCCACGCCCTTTCGGACCAGAACCTTAATCTGGCGCCTTAGACCAACTCGGCCATCTCAACAGATGAATGAAATTGTAATACTTTATATAAATAAAACAATTCCTGAGGTACTGCATGCTTAAAGAAATGGCACCAAAATATACTAAAAAAATTAGAAGATATCAGATGGATGCATATTGTGGCTCCTTATAAGGCCTAAATGACTGAAAATGGGCATGGAATTGGATAAAACATCAATTTTATTGACTACTCTAGGTATAACACTATACCAAGCACTGTTAATAAGGGTGTCATGTGTCAATAGGGATGGTTCGGACCTCAAGGGGTTAATCCCATAATTGTTTTTTTTATTATAGAAACTAGGATCTGGTCCGTTTAATCTGACACTATTCGGTTTTGGTTCCTTAACAGTCTTGGTTACTCAAATACTGAAACAAATTCAAAATTCCTAAGTATACAATTAGCTTTCCAAGCATATAAATCAATCAATGTATATATTTCTAAACATACAAATAATCAAACATCAACCCTTATTTTTTCTTGGTAATTACGATCTAACATTTCTAAGTTATAACTATTCAGTATTAATTAGGATTAAATAAGCATCTTAAACAGGTCCTTGTGGTTCCAATTCTAACTAGTTCCCTATTGGTCTTTCGTTTCTATAACTATTGAAAACCATCTTAGATGCTTCTCATCCCATTTCGTAGTCGACCCAAGGAACCATCTATTTAGTAATGGAACAGACCGGTTTTAGAACGATTCATGACTCCCGATTTCAATCCCAAATCGTTACCCATAATTGTTATTCTCCTGCTCAGTAGACCTAACTCCTAAGCATGTATATCTTATAGATTGATACCATCTAAGGGCTGGTACTCAGGTTGCCCAATTGGCTCAGGGTTGGACTGGGGTTTTAGAAGGCCCGGCCCAACTCGACCCTGTTGCAGCCCTATGAGATATTCTAGTGCTCCAACTCAAGCAGACTACCAAGAAATTCAAGATTGACTTGAACTACATAGGGTAGGGTCTTGTACATTTAGTATGGAGAGAGATTCTCTTCACCCACGGTGAAGAAGAACCACTTAAGCCACAACATCTAAATATTGGGTTAGAATGGAGCGGGGTACTGTGGACAACATCCGATAAGCTAGAGGATGGGAGTTTAATGATGAAACTGACTCTCCAAGAGTCCAATCATGGGGTTACATGACACAAAAGTTTTTTCTTATATAGTAATTAGGAGGGGTCTTACCAGAAAAAAAAATGGGATGAGGATCACTACCGGGCTATGTGCCCCTGTACCAGCATGGGGCCCAATGAGAGCGTGCATTAGGGCATCCAATAACAGTAGAATTTTTCATTTCATGGGGTCGAGGTGATCATTTCACCCTTCTTGTGTCTGGGCGTACAAGGGTGTCAACTGGTTGGGCTGGGTTGGGCCTCGTCAATTTTCATTCTTAAATTTTTGGGTTTTTTATAATTACCACCCCCAAATCTTTCATATCTATTATTATCCCCCCAAAAACTTTCAAATAACTGTTACCCTCCCCTATTGCATATTAATGACAAAATGACCCCCACCGTTACAGACCCGTAACGGAAGGAGTTAGTAGTGATATTTTACTGTTGTCATAAATTATATATGACCAAAATACCCTTCGTCCAAACCCTTCCTCTTTACTTCCTCTCTTCACTTCATCACTTGCAGCAAACCGGAGGAACAAGAACATCGTCGGCTTCCTTCTCCGACGAACACCTCTTCATCACTTCCTCTTCACTTTCAAGTTGCTTGAAAGGTGAGATGCCCGTTGGGTATATTCAGATTCCTGTGGGAGTCGCATGCCCTCTGTTGCTTGACGGAAGGGAGTTTACGGTGGATGAAGCAAAGTTGCAAAGCTGTTCCTCCGGTGTTTCCTTCTTTCCTGACTTCCTGTGAAGAAGGGAAAGCTCTCTCTCTTCTGCTACAGGTTGGTTACTTGCCACAAAAGGTTCTCTTGTGATTAATTATTCAAAAAAAAAAAAAAAAAATCTCACAAAGAAAATAGGGCAAAAAAATTCACTTAAAACTAGGGTTTTTGATGTTGGTTTCTGGGTATTTTCGTTGATCTAACTTCACACGTAATCGATTCAAGTAATTCAACTATTGTAGACTTCGTTGATTATCTTTGCCGGCAGTTAAAGTTTTGTTTATTTGGAATTTTTTTTTATTAAAATTGAATTTTTGGTTTACAGATTGGTTGGAGTGACCGTTCGAGGAGATATCTTCGCTGTGTTCGCCTTTGTTTACGTGATTCTGTTTCTAGATTTTACGACCCCCAAAAAGATTCTGATTATTTCTTTCTCTTGTGGGTTTGGGAAAGGGAACTGGTCTATATGCGGTGCAAATAAGGGAAAGACAAAAAGATAGGGAAAGGAAAAGACCGAAAGTAGAATTAGGGTTTTGTTGATTATATGGTTGGTGGGTTTTGAGGAAATTAGGTTTTAATGAACTCTGTTGTCATAGGTTTGTGATAATTACGGTTATTCTCTCGTTTTGGTGGAACTTCAGGATTTTGGTTTCTTGTTGGAGTTGGGACGAAACCGAATTACCTTGATTTCGATTTTTAGAGAATTTGGTGGGGGAATTCGTTTTGGGTGCAGAGATAAACGAGCAAGTTTGTAAATTTTTTGAATTTCGGTTGTTTTTGTGAATTGGGTCTTTCCACTTTTGTGGTGGAGATTTCCCAATTTGGGGTTAGAATGAGTTTACAATTTGGTGGGGGAATTCGTTTTGGGTGCAGTAGTGCCTATGGGTTGTTTTTCAGAGAACTTGTTAGCTCCAAGCTTAACATCTTCTTCGTTGCCCTCCATTTCGTATCTCTTGCTCTAGATCTTCTTTTTCTCTGAAGCTTTGAACACAACAACAAAAGGCACTGAAGCAGTAGAGTGTAGGAGTTTAGGACCTCAAGCGGAGAAAACAAGGTTTGGGGTTGCAGAGGAGGAAGAAGAAGGAGAAGAAGGAGGAGGAGAAGGGACGGTGATGGGGTGGGGTTTTTTTACAATTACCACCCCAAAAGGGCATTTTGGTCCTAAAAAATCCGTGACAACGGCACACTCTCACGACTAACCCTCTTTGTTACGGGAATATAACGGTAGGGGCCAGTTAGTTATTAGTATGCAACAGGGGAGGGTAGTAGTTGTTTGAAAGTTTTAGAGGGGTAATAGTAGACATCAAAGTTTTTGGGATGGTAATTGTAAAAAACCCTAAATTTTTTATATGGAGCAGCAACGAAGTTTTCAATATTTTTGCTGGTTTATTAAGGAACGATTCTCTCGTCTTAAACCCAGAGGTTTATCTCTTGTTCTAATCTTCCTCTCGTAAAACCCATTTTTTTCTATTCTATTCTATCTCGGTGTTCTCTTATTCTGCATTTGATGTTGGTATCGGGAATTTGGTGGGATAATTGAAAACCCATCTTCTATGCTCTGTGCTGATGCTTTATCTGTTCAATTTTTTTCTTCCTCACTGTTAATGATTATCAGTATGATCCCTTTTTTTTTTTTCCGCATTTCTTGTATCTGATATGTTGGGTTTTCTATTGACTGAAATGTTAAGTTGCTAGTCAGCCCTAGCATAATTAAGTAGAATAGTCTAAGGATCAGGTGTTTCTAATTTGATGTATCTTCTGGTTCTCTGCTTATCAAATTTGTACTGATTTATTTTGAAGGTTGCCCTCTCTCTCTCTGAACTTTCTGATATTTCTCTCCATACCGTTATTGATTAGAGAAATGATGCCTTTTTTTTTTTTTAATTTTCAGGCGATTATTCTGTGGAATGCTTATCTTTCTCGAATTGCCTCTCCATAGACTAATGTTAAACATAGCCTGTTGTGAGAGTCTGGAGTCAATTCCACCCACTGTAACCCCTTGTATGTTTTACCAATAAATGATGAAACTCAGGGTATATTCAGTACCATATGTGATATACAGCACAAAAGCTTTACTAAAGTACGCAAAACACCTGTTAGCAAGCAAAATACCAAGTCAAGTACCCTATTCACATGTATTAACCATGTCTATTTTGGTACCAAAATCAGATGAATCTTGGACTGATTTATTTGAGGCTTTGAACGTGAGCTAGGTCATGACCAGTTCAATATTGGAAGTCGTTTTGCAAACCGTTGTCCTTTTTCCAGTGGAAGCAGTTAGAAACTTATGTTATGCTTCCTGCTACAATGCGGTTCATTTGGAGGGAAGAAACAGCTAGCTTTTTGTACCATGCAGTGCTTACATATAGAGTGATTACTAAAGCTAGAGAGTTTTTATTTTGGATAAAGTTTATGAAGATTTAAGGAACTGAGAATCCATGACAAGTGGGCTAATTGGGTTAGATTTTTGAGTAAACCCTATTGTGTTTGGGGAAGGCTTCTGTTGAAGTAACAGTTACTGGGAAAGAGTGGGTTCCGGGTTTTGGCCACTCAGCAATGAACCCTGAGGAATTCCTCCCAGCGGACTTTCCTGTACAAAAAGTGAATTGTCTTTTTTCTTTTTGTTTAACACTGATGTACACACCCTTGGGTAAACCTTTATTTATATTTTGTGGGAGGGGGCTCTTTCTTCTCCCTTTATGAAAAAAAAAGGGAAATTAAAAAATTTACTGGACTGCATGATGATGATGATGATACAACGTGGTGCATTTATGGTGCTGTATACCATATGAAGGCCTTTTTCCAACTGCTCTTTCTCCAAATTCCATGTTGCATCTAACCATTTGTTCTTAATGCTAAAAAGTATTATATTGTTCATTAATGATTCCAAAATCTGTAGTTGCATGTTCTCATATCTAGATCCGTTTGCTTCTCCCAATGCATTTGTTTATGAAGGTCTTTTCCCTCCAATTTCCTTGTTTCCATCTAACTCTTTGATTCTTATGCTGACAAGTATTATTAATTGTTCATTGATGATGCTGAGAAATTTAGTGGTATGTACTCAGATCTGGATCAATTTTTTTTATCTACTCATATCTGGATCCATTACTTCTCTATATGCATGGAAACTATTTGAAATGATGAAGAAATGGATGAAAAATAAGAGCAGGCCACCAGAGGTTCAAATTTAGCATCAAAAGTGGACCTACTGCTGTTAAAAAATTTTGAATGATTGGAAATAACCATTTCTATAATTTTCTTTCTGTATTAGCTATTGTTTTTTTTAAATAAGTACAACATATATTAGGAAAAGATCCTGTATGTAGGTTATTGATCCCTTCATCTCTCAAAACCGTTTGATTTAGGAGGGTACTGCCAAAAAGGAGAAAGAAAAGGGGCATTCCTTGGCTTCTTTTGTAACTTAAAATAAAATTTGTCAAGGTTGAATTTTGTCAGTGGCTTCAAATGCATTCATTGCTTTCAAAATGGCAGTCAAATCCAAGATTCTAGCAGAAAGGTAAAAAACACAGGTATTAAATTTATTTTCCCTTTGCCAGAATACCTTCTTGTTGGTTATCTTGTGGTAGGAACTGCCTACTTCAGTCTCTCCCTTTTTTTTTTTTTTTTGTTGTTGGGAGGGGGGGGGGGGGGTTGGATGGGTGGTCCATTGTTAATGGTGAACTTCTTGATTTTGGAGCATTCTTGCATGCTATTGCTCGGAAGTCTTGAAGGTAAAATGGCATTTTGTGCTGTACAACTAGCAGCATGAATGTAAGATGAAAAGAGAATCTTTGTCATTGCTCTGCTGATTGTTCTTGCTGGTCTATTTCTTGTAATTTTGCTTTGATTTGCTTGCACGGTCAGGTTGGTTATCCCTTACTTTTAATACTTCAAAGTTGGTTTTCTATTTTGCTGGTTATCTGGGAAAAAAAACTGGAAGCAGCTGTAAATTCTGGAATGTTCATTTAAGGATCGTTTTGGGTTGATCTCTCTTCCTGCTGTTATTTTGACCTTGTTTAGAAAGTAATATTTCTGTTTCCTTTGGATAATGATTTTCTGTTTGGTACCCATGGACTATTTGGACTGTGCACCAACACAAGTTCTGAGTTTGGATCTAGTTGTTTTTGGGGGGAATATTTCTAGTTTGTTGATCTGGCGATATGAAAATTCTGTGCAGATCTGCAAAACAAGGAAACATATCTGAATTCTTGGTGTAGTGCCTATCTACTGCAGAATACTTGAATGCATTCAGTTGCTCAGGACTCTGTAATGCAGGAGTATGATCACCACCATTGGATGTGGTTTCGTTTGATCTTTTATTTTGGATCTGTCTATCAAGTATATGGTTATGGGATTTTGTTTTAAGTGTATTTATTTGTAATGGGCTCAATTATAAGGCCCAAATTTTAGGTCCATAGGAGGTACACAAAATTAGTATTTTAATTAGGTAGGCATTATTCATAGTGCGGCCCATTTGCTATTAGTTAGGAAGTTATCTTCTTAGATGAAGTTTATCCTATTTGTGAGACTTAGTTTGGAGTAGAAGTCTAGTTTTGAGTTAGTTTATTACTATGTCTAAAGAGTACCTATATAAGGGGTTCTTTAATTGTTATTTCTTTATTATTTAATTTTTTGATTCAAGTAGGAACCTTAGGTTAGTAAGACTTCTATTTTACGTCTTTTTTCTGTTTTATAAATACATTGTAAGAGGCACAGCCTCTGCCCTCCATATGATAATGGAATGGAATAGAGTTAATTTGTATTTAAAAAATGAGTTGTGTGTCTCTCTCCCCTCTCTTTTTTCTCTATTTTCTCTCTTCTCCTTTTCTTCCATTGATTTGCCCACCACCAGCAGATCCTCTGTCTGATCTGCATCACTCTGATAAAACAGACGTACCAAAGGAACCTAATAAGAGTGCCACAGTTAATTTTTGCATGAAGGCAGCAACTGTCAGAATAAGTTGCAACAGGAGTGCAGTGTTATTTCTAAAGTTTTATTAAGCCTGGGATTTTCACTGTTGAGTGGTTCTGGGTTCCTTGAAGGAATTCAAGTCAAGTTTGGTGTACGAATCAAAGTTATGTCTAAACTATAATGTGTATCTTTTCAAGAATTGTTGAGAGGAAGAGAGGGGATTTTGCTGTGGAAAGCAATGTGCATTGAGTTAAAGCTATTGGTTATTCTTCTGGGTTAAATGGAGAAAGATAAAGTTCATAGTTATCCTTCTTTGCTCTCATAGGTAGTGAAGCCAGATATTTATCCTGTGGATGTAGAGCTGCCAAGCTGAACCAAGTAGAAGTTACTATCTTCCATGCTTGTGGCTTTCTTCTTCCCCCACCCCCCACCCCCCCCAAAAAAAAAAAAAAAAAATCCCTCCCCCATTATTTGACTGCACAGTACATGCGGTTGTGGGCCTAAATTCATACATATTTGACCAATTTTGGTTATATTATACTAGTTGTTTATAGTAGGGAATTGCAGCCTTGCTTAGTTGGTATAATCTGTGAACTTCCGTACACTTAATAGAAAATTGGATGACTTGGAGCATTTTTTATCCATGATATCGATTTTAGTTGTCCATTTCCTTTTTTACATAGGTTGAATGCTGGTTACTTTTAGTTTGGAAAAGGCTGAGCTGAGTTGAGTATAGTTAATGTGGTTCCTCCTTTTCTTTTTTCCCTATTTTCTGAAGCATTGCTGCATTTGTGCATCTTCATTGAAGGAATTCACGTTATTCCACCCTACTGATGTGTGTTGAATTCTTCCTTATGCATCCATTTTCCATTGTTTGATTCTGCTGATTTATTCCTCCCAAAATTTGGTTCAGGTTCTACTTTCGTGGGGGAACTGACATGGAACCCCAGATAGAAGCTGATGCTCTAAAACCATCCCTGCCCTCCTTTAGAACAAAAGAGGACCAATGGAAGAGTAAATCAGTAAGATATAAGGCTGAGAATTTCTTAGATTGCTTTGGTTTTTATGTCAATTTATTTTCCTTTGCATAGGATAGCAAAGTTTTATGCTTAGTTCAGTTATTAAAGCTTGAATTTTGCATTTCTTTACGAGGTTTCCTGTGATAATGGTGTGGGCTTTGCAGCCTTTATTAATGGGTCCTTTTGTTATGAGGAGTGCTCGTGTTGTATATCCAGACCATCAAAATCATGTGACCCCTTGGATTAGCTACATTTTCAGTTTCCTTGTCAATCAGCTCCATGCGCCCCCTTGTATTGCAGTTTTTTTTTGTATGAACAGGTTCCCTTGATTATTATGATTTTCCTTGAAGAAGGGATTCTGTTTTGCCATATCACATAAGGCTTTAGAGATTAACTTGACACAAGTAAAGAGGATGACTGAAAAACACATGGATATTTTTTGACCTGCCAAGTTGGCTCCCATGTGTACAAATTGTTTCGGAACAGTGGTACTTTGCTGTTTTGTCATGGTAGCAACCACGACCTATTTCTTCATTGAGGTTCCAAATTATGAATACCATTCGTCTCACAAGCCCTTTTAACTCCTCCTTTTACTTTGTCTTCACATGTTTCATCCAAGGTAACTTGAACCTTGTCATCTCTGCAGGTCCCATACAAAATGTCTGCCAGAAGTGCCCAGATCCGACTTGTGAGCTCCCATCCTGAGGTTTATGAACCCTGTGATGATTCGTTTGCATTGGTTGATGCACTACTAGCTGACAGAACAAACCTGTTAGAGCATAGGCCAATGTTGTGTATGGAATTAGGTTGCGGTAGTGGTTATGTGATCACATCACTAGCTATCATGCTTGGGCAGGAGGGTGCTGGTGTCAGTTACTTTGCAACTGATATGAACCCACATGCAGTGAAAGTGACTAGTGAAACATTGGAGGCACACGAGGTCCATGCAGATGTTGTATTGACCGATATTGTATCTGGGTTGGAGAGACGATTGGGAAGTATGGTGGACGTGATGGTTGTGAACCCACCTTATGTTCCAACACCAGAAGACGAAGTGGGTCGTAATGGGATTGCTTCTGCTTGGGCAGGTGGTGAGAATGGGAGGAGTGTCATTGACAGAATCCTTCCCATTGTGGACGCACTTTTGTCGAAAAAGGGCTGGTTGTACATGGTCACACTAGCTGCTAATAACCCCTCTCAAATATGCCATATAATGAGAGAGAAAGGCTATGCTTCCCGAATTGTTGTTCAGAGATCAACTGAGGAAGAGACCCTTCATGTTATGAAATTCTGGCGGGATTCTGAAATTCAAGCAGGAACAAAGGAGCAACTAACAGATAATAAAACAACTCCTGCAGTGATAATGGAATCTCTGCTGTCACAGTTTCCTTGCTTGGCTTTTTGGAGAAGTGGCAGCTGAGTGCAAAGGAAACGGGCATGCTCATTTTTGTTTTGCAATTACTAGAATTGTAGATGCATGGATTTGTTTGTTTCTTCTGCTTTATATGGTGGTACTTTGTTCACTAGAAACAAGTAGTTCTCTTTCTCAATTCTCTTGTTGAATGTGAAAAGTATGTCATATAGTCTATTCTGGCAGCCTTTATTTGAATTGCTTGCAATATACATTTGGGTAACTGGGGTGTAGTTTAAGCTTTGACCGCGGGGGGGTTGATGTAGTATCCCTTGACTGGTTGGACCAGCATGATAGGCTTTGCAGACCCAAACCCAGACAGAACTGGTCCAATGGTTTTTGGTCTAACAAGGGTTGGAATTAGTTTATTTATTTAGTAATTATTTATTTAAGTCTTTTATTTGTTTTGAGTTGCATACGTTGGAGTTTGATAGAGTTTGAGTTGCAAATTATTTCAGTTTTGTAGTTAGAAGAGGAGTGTTGTTATTTTTCCCTTTAAATACTTGTATTGTAACCAACGTGAGAACAGATTGAATAGAGAATATTGTATGGTTGCTCCACTGTGAGTGTGTGCTTTTTTGTGTGAGATCCCCCCCCCTCTCTCCCCTACAAGTCTGTGTGAATATATTCTAACTTCGAATGTGCAGATCAGTCTTCTGTGAATGACTAAACCATATGGATGGGCATTAACAACTAAAAAATAAAAACCTTAGGAACAGTGATTATTTATTTCAGTGTCCCTCCTTTTCTTTTGAGTCAAGAAGGATTTGTTCTCTATTCTCTAATCAATTTGCAACTTGAATGTTTTTAAGGCATTGAACTACAATCAAATGTTCCGGCAGAAATCTAGAAAATGGACATCTGGGGTTATCAGATGCTTTCTCTTCAGGTCTGCTTGGTGAGAAAGTTCTGCAAAGATTTGGTAATACATTTGCTTGTCATGTTAATTAAGCATTGTATCAAATTGACTTGTCACCACTATCATTTAGGGTTGAGCATCTTCACTTTGCTTCCTTCTAGGATTGGCTTATCTTCTGGTGGCCAGGTTGAGATCCATCCTCTGTTGGTGCATATGGTGTTCTCATAATGAATTGGTTCTTGATGGAGGTAGCCTCAAGGATGTCCCAGATCACCACTGTATTCTGAAGAAGCTTCATCAATCTGTCTGGATTTTCTGGTGGTGGTCAACCTCAGCAGAGTCCATGATTGTGGAAAGCAATTTGAAGGACCTTATCTGCTTTTTGAGAAGAAAATCATATTGTGGTGGAACTGCTCAGTTTGCATGGGCAATTATGCTTTGCTATGTGAGTTCACACTTAGGACTTCAATGTGGAGTAAACTAGTTCATTAGAAAATTTTGCATGGTTCTAGTCATGGTTATCAATATGGGTATCGATACATATCAAACATATAGGATGGTTTTTCTCTCAAAGATACTGATACCATAGTGTATTTTGACAATTTTACCCTTCATCTATACCGTGTGTGCTCTGATATATATTAAAAAAAAAAAAAAAAAAATTAAACTCTGCAAAGCATTTCTTATTTCCAAGATTATGAAATGTATAAATAGGGAGAGGTTTCCCAAACCGACAGTGGTGGGAATTTTTCATGCCACACCAATCACGGTGTTGAAACAGTTTTGTAAACAAAAGCTCACATGGTCAGGATGGGAGAGGGAATGGAAAAGCATCCCCACACTGTCGGTGTGGGGATCTTTCACCCGTATCAACAATACAAAAAGAATTTCCTTCCACTGCCAACATCTAGATTATGAGCTACCATCAAAACTTATAATTGATTTTTACCCCAAAATTCACTTCCATGGCATTGCTAAGCCCTTCCACCCAACGCTCAACCCTAGGCAAATACCCCCTTGTTGCTTTTCCCTCAAGACTGACTCAAAACTACCAATCTTTCCTGATGATCTGTGTCAAAAGACTGAAACCTCGATGCAGAATCACCATTTGCATCAGTAATCAAACCCCCCTCCCTCCTTCCTCTCTTTAAGAGAACACAAAATGAGTGGAATGGTTTCCTAACTATCTTTGTGCTGCTTTTGCATTTGTTGTAAGTGTTCCTATCACTGGAATTGTTTCCCTTCAAAGGTCTGTCCAATATTCCAGTCCTTGGGTGCAACATTGTAAGATGTAACTGTGGCACCATCACTTGCTGAAACCTCGAATGAGAGGGGTTGATTCTTGAGATCAGCATTTATGTGCCAAATTTGGCCCCAATTCCTCCCCATCTGCAGCCACCCTGTTTTTGATCCTTTGATCTTCACAGCCACTACATCTCCAGCACCTGCAACATTGCTGATCAAGACCGAGTAGAAATAACCAGAGCCATCAATTGTAAATCGCATTCCTCCTTCCTTTCTGCATTTGATCCTGCTCCAACCAAACCCGCGATGTTAAGAGAGTAGGCGACACTTGAGAAAACTCATAAAATAAATGATCAAATGCAATATCCAAAAGGCCAGATAATAACAGAACAACATTGTAGCAGAGCATACTATAGGTGGCGAGTGTTGAGTACCTATAGATGATTCTTGAGTTAAGTATGAACAACAAATTACCACAATTGATGGACCACAATCCCATTATACAAACTTAACCTTCAATGCTAGGGAAAAAAGATAGTCTGAGGACCCTTTAGTGCAGCAACATAAAGCACCAAGAAGCATCTTAAGGGTGTTTCCATAAGTGCATATCCAATACTTAATTTACAAAACATCCTTAAGATGCCTTTCAAGTATTGATGATTGTGGATGCATAAAAAGGTGGCCACACCACCACAGAGATCCAGTTGCAACAGAAAGGCGGGGAATCAAACACTGTGGGCTTAACCCAAAAAGAGGAGAACTTAAGGCACCTTTGGCCATTTTCTTGGGCCCAAAGCCTCATGTTTTCTGGAAAGGATTGAAACATCCTGGAGCAATAACCTGGAAAGGACTTTCTTGACCAACTTTGAAGGAATGCTTGGTAATAAAGCTAGATTACACCATGTGAGAGGAATATAATTCACCACCTTTTCTCAACTTTCTTACACTTTGTAAAACAGAAAGACATAACTCCCCCACACTTTGTCTCACCAGTCGAGGAGAGGATTAGTGCTTTTTGCCACTGTTTGGTAACACCAACATTGTTAGCTAGTTACCAAATAGATCAGAAAATGACACAGTAGTTAAAAATACATTACCTTCCAAAAAAAGAATCAAAAGGAGAAAAGCAAGGAGTGCATGAGGAAATGGGCTCTAATCCTACTCCACACTCTTCCCAACCTTTCAAAAACTGTGTAACTGGATTGGATGCAGAACAGGGCTTTTGGCAATGGCTAAAGAAATGAACCAAATGATACAAAAAAAGGGCGTATCCAGTGCAGGAGGCTCCCATCACTGCGGAGTGTGGGGAGGGTCAGAATGTATTCAGCCTTACCCCTACTTTCGCAAAGACTGTTTCCAGATGATACAAGATCAGATGTATCCATCTCTACTACCATTTCAAAAAACGGAATCACATTGGTCGAATCAACCAATCCCCAACCAATCCCGGTTCCCGTCTACAAGTCTTTGAATCGCTGAGTTTTCATATTTGATGGCTGATTCTAGGGTTTTTTAGGACCGATCTGATCAAACAAGCGAGCACTCTATAGTGACAACTGACAACCCATCCATCAATCCATTTCAGGCCAAATAGAAACATCCACCGCAACTCCTCTGCAGCGCACCTCCAGCTGCACATCTTTCACTTGATGGTTCGAATTGACATGGTTAATTCGGCCACGAGGATGGATGAAGCACATCTGAGCATGGTGCACATGCAATGGAGACCTGAGCTGCTGCAGAGAAGGCGAATCCGCAAACAACGACACCAAAGTGGAAACTCTAACAAGACCAAAAAAAAAAAGACACGTAGGATAACGACCCTACGGTTTACGGACACCCCTTTCTCCCAGCGCAAGTTACCACAACTAAAGCACCCAGAGACAGGAACAGAGCAAACAGCACAAACAACAAATAGCACCTAGAGAGAACACAATCCCAGGCGCAAGTTAGCAAAAGAAGAACAGAGACTAAGCAATGAAAGTAACCTCACCTACGATACTGAACGGGCATGTTCGAGGCCTTCCAAATGGCGATCTTCTCGAAAGCCTCAATCGGTAGAACGAAATGGCGATTGGGAGGGTTGCAATGGCCACCACCATCGGCCTCAAGGCCATAGTTGGGAGCACAGAAATTAGTGACCGTGACGATGATGGAGGTCCCAGGGATGCAATACTTGAGATCATCAACACATCTGAGCTCGAAACAAGCACCACAGATCTGACCCTTCTCGAAGAGAACACTGCTCAGACCCACGGTGGCCATGCCGTAACCTCGCTTCATCAAATCGCCGTACCCGCACGCACCCCCCACTGTGTCTCGAGGATCCAATGAAGCGTA
Organism: Telopea speciosissima; assembly: GCF_018873765.1. Taxonomy (NCBI): domain Eukaryota; kingdom Viridiplantae; phylum Streptophyta; class Magnoliopsida; order Proteales; family Proteaceae; genus Telopea; species Telopea speciosissima. Next base: position 51,257,547 of record NC_057921.1, on the reverse strand, counting down.
GTAGGTCGCCTGTGCTGATCTCCATTCCGAAATCGCTGGTGTTGCTGAGGCTGAAGAATAGTCGTGGGCTGTGGTGGTTGATGTTGCAAAGAACAAAAATGTTAGTGCCTGGATGACCCTTAACGGCATTTTTGGTTTGCTTTAGTTCTCTCTTCCAAACACACTCTTAGTTGCTTATAGAGTTAGAACTTTCAATTCTGTAACTCAGTAGAGATAGAAACTGGGAGGGGGAAGCAACGAAGAAGGAAGCTTCGATTGATTTCCACATTGTGGGGGAGCCACCGAAGCAGGTAAGTTTTTTTAATCAGTGAAAGTCGGAGAAGGTTCAGTTGCTTTAGTTGCTTTTCCTTTATTTAATACTTTACTACGAGTGCAGGGAATGTTTACGTACGTGACTGTACGTGATGTGAACAACTCATAGGCGTTCAGATGAAATCTATTTTGTAAGAATATTTTATTTAAACGGCTGTGAATCGTACACATATATTCCCAAACGGAAATTTTGGAGCAGTTGGGCAACTGGGACTTTCGTGTACACGGATTGGGTATCGGTCACTTGCAATATCGATATGATATTGGCATGGATAGTTCATATCAGATAAATTTGCCCCTATTTCCCAACAGAGGATTTTTGACTATTTTACCTCTTGTCCTACGGTCTTACCATGTCATCAATAAGATATCGGCAGGTATCGAAATCGGCAACTAGCAAAACCGTTAGATAACAAAACATGGGCTGGGGTCGAAGTTTTGGTGGGCTTTAGGCTCATGGACGGAATAAACGCTTATCATTGACATTACTACGATTGAACGGGAAGGCGCTTATAATATTAGAAGAGGCCATATGGAACTCACATGTGAACTTTTTGAATGTCACAATCATACGTGACAAATGATTTTGTCACCACTTGCCATTTTTCATAATTTTTTTTTGTCTATCCTGTCAAGGGCCCATAGGCCACTAGGATGGCAGCCCAAGAGGGTTAGCGAAGTGTAGGGGGGGGGGGAGGGGAGGAATAACGAGATGTCAAGCATCTGATGGGGGTAAGAGAAACAAACGACCTCTTCCTTGGACTTAGGCAAGCGCTCTATTGCGTCTCGCAGCCAAGACCATGCCAAGAGGCGCTTCCCCATTTGTCATACATGCGTGATCCATGTTATGTGAGGATTTTAAATCCACCCTCATAGGTTAAGTTCAAGCATCACATAAATAGGACTCAAAGTAACAAAAAAGGGTGGAAAAATGCTGCCTCGACAGCTCTCCCTACACCCTCTCACATGGGTAGCAAAATGATCACCACCCCTCCCCTTGGATGCCGTGCACATGCTCCCATTGACCCTTGCTGGCCACACAGCCTGACAGCAAACCCCTTCCCAACTAGAGATTATGTATATGCCACTAAACTTTCATTATACCAAAGTTTCATTCTAATAATATTAAACTTTAAATTTTAGAGACTTAAAATGGTTCAAACCCAAGATGGGAACCAAAATAGATTGAACATAAGAATTACAAGTGAAAAAGCCGAATAAATGAAAACCAGGCTAATGGGCTGGTTTTGAGTCATAAGGCTCTCAATTGCAAATGGGCTGGGCTTAGGCATGTCTACCCCTGCCCATTTAATAATTGGGTAGGTACAAGAAAGAGATATAACCTAAGACACCCTAGCTCAACCAATCAAACTGACCCATCTGTTATCCTTATTTTTATATGAAGGTTTTTTCCTAACTAGGCCAGAAATAAGTGGCCCATCATAAGCTCTCATCTATAAGCCCACATCTTCATGTATTTGAATTACAACAATTAGCTTACTTTGAAGCTACTTCCACTTCCACTACTATTAGTGGATAATGAGTAGTATTCGGAATGAAGCATGGACAAAGCCAGAACAGAAAGGATACAATTAATGGCAAAGTTTGTGGAGTGAAACCTTATATATGTTTGATTGGTTATGCCAGATTGCCAGTTGATCATGAATAGGGGTTAAGTGACACCAAATTTAGGCTTATCTCTCTCACAAAAGAGCCACTCTTACAACAGTGATGCTTTTTCTTGAAGTCAATTGTGCTTTTGAGCCAACAGTGGGATCTTGACTTATAAGTCAAATTAATCCAGAAAATAGCTACTCTAAATCGAAACTCTTACCAGATGGATTGATTAACCTTTAATCTCAATGACCATGATCCCCCTATATAGATAATGAATTTCTTTTTTGGGGGATGACCTGAGAGAGGAAAAATTGGTCTCAACTGTTTGGGGATGCTTAGAGAAGAGGATTCTTTTTTTCTTTTTTTTTTTTAAAGGTAGGACTTAGAGAGGAGGATTCACCTGGGCGCTGAGCTCCCTGGAGAGGAGCCGGATCCCATAACTAAAGATTGTGATTTCATTAATAAAAGGGTAATTGTATTTTGTGTAACCACGATTGGTTATTTGAGCCACTCAACATATAAAATTTCCCCTCCTTCCTATAACAAGGGTGAACTTCTTTGTTCTATTTTCACCCAAAAAAAAAGTTCTTCTTTGTTCTATAGAGATATAAATGGTAAACTAAAAATTTTGTATAGTACAATCATAATTGTCCCTTGTTTTATATGCACGGATGGGAATGGTAATCACTGTAACCATGCATGATTACATATGAAAAACATATTTCGTACGGAAGATGGTTTCTTCCAATGCCTGTGTGCAGTTTTGGGCGTTGTAAGTGGAATAATTACAAAAAATCCTTAAAATAGAGGGAATTTAAAAGGGAGTACTACAATAAAATGGGAGGGGGCGTTCAAAAGGGGTTAGGATAATGATGTCAGAAGCAAATTTGATTGAAGACCAAATCTTACCGATACCATATCAGTTTTTGACTTGACCGATACCCAATACCATGCACTAAAACCATGCCTACATGAATGTCATGATTTCTTTTTTGGGATAATGCTATGTATATAAATAGTTAAATACTTTTGATGGATAAGTATAAGGAGAGTGTTACCACACATGGGGTGTGGGACCCATCTCTGATTTGTAGAAGCCACCCCCATGGAGGTCCAGATCTGTCCCCACAAGTCCCCATGTGGGTATTTGATCCAAACTTCAAGGAGAGTTGACCTCATGACCTCTTACTCTTTTAATTGTAATGGTGATCTCTTAAGGTTGTTATGACAGAGCAGCACGGAGCAGAAGAGATGGGAAGCATTCCAGAGGTATACTTGGGTTCTACAGGCCGAGGCATCCCCTCCCTTGGCATGGGCACGGTAACGTTTCCCTTGACTGCTTCTGAAACCATGAAGTTAGGTATTTTCCGTGCAATCACTGTCACTCTCTACACATGAGATATAGAGAGAAGCCAAAAGACTCTCTAAATGCAAGAAATATTGTGTCTCTGATGGAAGAAATGGGGTTACCACATTGTGGTATAAGAGAAGGGTCTCTGGCTTCATCAAGTATGTCAAAGAATCACTATCACTTTCTACACTTGAGAGATAGAGAGAAACCAAAAGATTGTAAAATGCATGAAATATTGAGTCCATTAAAAATAAAGGCAAAAGGTTTTTGCATGGTGTCCCATTTAAAGCTTCCAGGTCAAATATTTTTTTCCCACGTCGATAGATGGTGTGACAATTTTCATAGTTGGATAAAGAGGAATTGTTTTGAATTCATCACTTGTCAAATTTCATACTTAAATTCAATTAAATTCCTACGGCATCCCATGTAAGTTCATGAACGTGTTGATGAACACATTTATGTTACGAATGCCTACTCTGACCATTACTTCTCACTTTCTAATTTTAAAATTCTCAACTCTCTTTCGCCACTCTATAACACCCCCTCGGTCCATCTAGGCTAAAATTGACATATGAGTTCAAATTTTGGGTCTACTTATACATAAAATGTGGGCTCATCTGAATTGTCCCATGACAAATATTTAAGCCACCTAGAAACCAATATTAATTTCAACTTATAGAGATAAATCATGAATAATAGGTTGTGTAGCTCTTGCATCAATGTGGTAGCCAATGAAAGTGTACATAGAGACATTGGATTGGATATGATTTTTTTATTTCACTAGGAGCTAGCTGAAAGGCTTTTTCATGTATAAAGGCATTACTTTGTATCCAAGAGCAGGAACCACGTTAGCCATGCAACCGGTTCGTGTTCATTTTACGTATGCGGATATAATAAACAAAAGTGGGCCTAAATCAAGGCCCATCATAGGCCCAAGGAAAGGTAAAAGCTCGTATTGGACGGATGTGATTGGTGCAGTATATCCTAACCCCAAATATCTACAAACTACAATGATTGGATTTGGATAGAAAATGGCAGCGATTTCTCTGACAGTTGCTCTTTGTGCTTCATCTCCAACTCCGAGAGATCTATGGAGGCAGAGACTGAAGAGTTCTTCCTTAATTCATCCCTGCAACAACCTTCCTTCTCATACATTGTCTTTGTCTTGCTTGCAATTCGCTTCACCTCTTTCTGCAACTCAATTGAATCACCGCCATGGCTGTGCTGTTGTGGGTTGTCTCCCTTCTTCCTCGGAGAGTAGTACAAGAAGCTCCACCAAGCTCTATGTTAGTGGTTAGATTCTTCTCTCTTCAATAGGGCGTTTTTATTTTCCTTTCTAATTCTCTTTTAAACTTTAATTTTCTGGTTTCTTTCTGTCTGTAGAATGAAGTTTATGAAAACCCTGTGACCTCTTTCTGTTTCTTTCTATCCTCGTTTTCTTCTTTCATTTCTCGCAGTTTGGTTCAGTATTCAACTGGGTATGTTACTTATTGCACATAAACTGTATCTCTCGCCGGCGCGTTTGTGTAGCTTGGATTCTTGAGGAAATAGAATTGCTCCCGGTGGAGATTGATAGGGTTACCTAATTCTTCTAATGTGGGTCATTTGAACTTGTAGCTTATTCAATTTCGAATGGCAACAGCATTTATCACTTCAACAGTCAATAACCATTGCATGAATTCAGTATGCCATGTAGGTTTAGGCTGTTCATTGATGTTTTTTCTTGGGGTAGGGGGGGGGGGGGAGGGTGGTGGTTGGTTTGGTCCTTTGGAATCTGCTTTCTCCGGTTCCCCTCCTCCCCCCTCGCCCTCTCCCCTTCAATTTCTCCCCCTTTGATCTGCAAAGATGTGGTATTCTCTTTCCCTTTTTAGAATGGTTTCTCTTTAATATTACAGAGCGTCATACAAACATGTAAACCCATTTGCTCTCCTTTTTATTCCTCACTACTGCTATTGAGGTATCTGTCTCCTCCCATTCTATTTGTTCTTGTTCGGAGTGGTGATTGTGGGGAAAGGAAACAGATGCATTTCTCAAAACGTGCCATCTTAAGGGCAGTGAGTCTTGTATCAATAGTGTCTGTATGAGCAATCCGATAACCCCATTGCACATACTTCCTTGGATTTTAGTTTCCTTGGCTTTGAGTCTCCAAAGATAATTTCTGTTTCATTGGACAACAGTGGTAGGGAGGGCAATCAGCAGCATGGTCTACTGACACTCCCAATTAAGAAAATATCAATAACGACTTGATTATTCCATTCCCACTCCTAGGGTAACTTGAGGTTCATATACTGAAAAGTCTCTTCTAGGTAATTTATGTTTCATGGAAATGACCTTGATTGTATGAGTAATTGGTAGCAACCACTGACATGTAAGGAGGACCCTGCCATGATCCTGAATGTTGGCGTGTGACTATCTTGTGCCACAGATTCATTTGATCAGCTGAATCAGGCAAGTCTTTTTTTAGGACTTCCACCAAATTCTTATTGCCTATAATATAGGAATACATAATACCTCTAACATAAAAACGCCCATTTATACCTTTTGTCGATGGCACTTTCAGAAGTGTGAGTATAACCTTCACAAAAGATACTTACCATAGAAGATGAAGGATCATGGAGGTATGCTCTAGTTGTTAATTGTGCATATGAGTGTAACTCGTCCATAGGTCAAAGATACTAAGGATTTAGCATATGGTTGTATATAGCTGTATTTTCCCGTTATTTTTAAAGAGATGGTAACTGAATGAGATACTATCAACTAATCTCCTTGAGTTTCTGTCTTATTACGAGCCTATTTAGTTGGAGCAGGATGATCTTCCTTCTTTTCGACGGTTAGGAAGAGAACATTAAAAAAGAAACAAAATGTCAAGTTGTAAGAGAGCTAGGGCCTCTATTTGATTCAAGTGGTTTCAGTTCTAAAAGAGAGCTTCCAGGGCAACCTAGCTGGGAAAATTACTGTGTAGAATCATTATTGGCTCTAAAAATACACAAGTGCTGGCGTAGATACATAAATGAGGTTAAACAATGATTTTATGCTATTATCTAGTTCTGAAAAGTCTATGCAGATATGCATATATAGTTAGTATGTATGCATTTTGTCGGTATTTATCTGTACGTCACATAAAATTGTGATTCTAAAATCATGTGGATAATTCCACAGGGAGCATAAATAATTGAAAATTAATAAGTTCTTACTTTGCCTTTTGCCTTTTGCCTCTTTGGCATAGTTGAATACCTCGGATACAATAAGACCTATCAACTGCGTATCCAGACAGCATGTCACCGACTTTATCATTTTTTTGGGTGAATCACTGACTTTATCTTAGTCCTTCAAAATATGGAAAGGTACTTGGGAGAGAGGGTGTCCCTTCTCCAATGACTTCTACTTTTTTTTGTTTTTTGAAAGTGGGAACTGGTAAGACTTGTGGGGTTCCAAAATTGACGTGACCTTGTGATTTGTTCACATTCCATTTCGTCTACAGCCACAAATCTCATTGGTTTTCTTTCCCTTTTAAATCTTTATTTTTTCAGAATGCTTATGAAAGGAAATTCACATATGTAGTTCGCCTAAGTTGTTAAACACCTTTTTCTTGGTTACTCAGCAAGTATTTTTCCCATGGTACAAATTATGGCATCAATGCAGGACTTTCATTCCGAACCACTGAGGAGAGCTTGCGAAATGCTTTTCAGAACTTTGGTAATCTTGTTGAAGGTTAGAACAATGATATCTATGTTGACATACAACTGCTTTTTTCTTGAATAACCTTTAGTTAGGCATAAACCTCCCAGTAATTCTTAAATTTTGTTTCTTATCTTTCATTAAAACTCTTAATGTAAATTAAACATATAATCTGTTTGTTTACAGTCAAACTTGTGATGGATAGAATAGCAAATAGACCAAGAGGCTTTGCTTTCCTTCGTTATGCAACCAAGGAGGAATCTAATAAAGCTATTGAGGGGATGCATGGAAAGGTAGGTACTTGAAAATTAACTGTAGCATTCAGTTTGATATACATGATACATATCATGAAACCAAGATTTCTTCTATGGTTGAATTAGTGGGCATTATGGTTGGCTATTTGTATGTTTGCATTAGTTGGCATCATAGTTGTCAAGGCGGCGTCTAGGCTTTGCCAAGGCTTTACATAGGCTTTGCCAAGGCTTTACATAGGCTTTGCCAAGGCTTCCAGGCGGTTTTGTTGGGGCCTAGGCGATCTCCGCCTTAGTGCAAGGTGCCTTGCACTGGTTTTTATTGGTATCGAACCCGGTATTGGCCCTTATTTATGCCAAATATCATTTAAGTAAATGTTTTATATTTGGTATTTCATTTACTTAAGATATTATTCATAAATAAGCAAATACCTCCTTATTTGAATCTAATAAAAATAGTAAAAAAATCAAATTCCAAAAGGATAAAAAGTCAACCCCCTGTTCAAGAACAAAATCTGGATTTTCGACGAAAAGTAAAATTTTCAACTTTCTAATGCTAGGATTTTTATCAAATCTAAAAATTCTATAAATCTTAATATGGTAAAACATTGCTAAAAACCAAAAGTGCGGTAAAATATTCAATTTTTTTGATATCTAAAAAAATGTTCTCATTCAGAGCGATTTTGATAGCATTCGCGCATACCAAATAAGGTTTGACCAGAGCATAATTTCTTCAATATAAATCAGATTTAAGCAATTTTGGATTTGTTGGAAAGCTGGTTTTATGATCTACCTAATACTAAAAGTCTCATGTAGAAGTAAAATTATCTGACTAGTCAAACTTCGTATAGAACAAAAACATTTCTCTAAGTCGAGAACAATTTAATTACTTATAGATAAGATCATATTTTCTAAGAACAGTATAAACCAAATGTGAGACTAATATAAACCAAATGTATGTTTGATTGTTTCAAACCTCCAATAGCTTGCTTCTTCAATTCTGTTGTCTTCTAGTTCTATGTTGACTGGATGTAGCTTAATATTGATTTTTTTATGACTTGATGTGATTTAATGTGGCTTAATGGTGATTTTTGATGATATAAGGTATATATTGTAGTATACTAAAATGTTGTAGCATACTAAATAATGTTAGAAAAGGGGGAAATAAAAAATAACACTTTGGGGCGCCTTGGTCACCTAGGTGACGCCTAAGCACTTAGCCACCCCTCCAGCGCCTTGGGTCACTTTGCCGCCTTGACAACTATGGTTGGCATCAAGACATGAGGTTACATCCTCCTCCCCCCACCTCTCTAAAATTATGGTTTACTAGATTAACCATTATAGAATTGTTTTTATGAGATAATTAAAAGTTATAAAAAATCTATATAAACATCTAAAATCCTGAATGTTCTTTAGTGGTTCGTATTGCCCAACACCTCAGGCCTTGTCAGTTTTGGATACCTGCTCCTGTATTCATATAACTAAATGTACAATTGTCTAATTTCTTATCTGGAAAAAGTTTATTAGCAAAGGGAACTCCTTAGGGGCATTTTGAATTGCCATTTTCTGAAGTTATTTTTATTTTAATATTGGGAAGTGGGATGATAGGAAAAACGATCTGAGGTATTTGGCTATCTTAGTCCTAGTAGGGGATTATAGTTTTCCTCTCATGCTAAATGCTGACATTGAGAGTAAAGTTGCAGTAGGATTTCTTCTTGCTATTCCAAGTCAAGATTATTGTGCATGAGAAAAATTTGAATCTTTCATCTGAGGTTGCCTTGCAGACAGTCGGAAACCTGATGAAGAATTGGTCGGAGTGGGTTTCAACTGCATTAAGCACTTGCCTCTGAGGTTCACTTTTAGAATCTCTTGGCTTCACTTATTCTTCCCCACCCCAGGTCAAAGTTTTAATGGTTTATAGGTTACTCCCTGCCGATGCAGATACTTCAGAAAAGTGGGCTTATTTTAGTAGAAATAAACCTTGGGATGGGTTTTATACATTTTGGGCCTTTGAATGGACCTAAAATAAAGGTAGCAGTTAAGAATACGGAACTTATTTTATTCTGTAGTTTAAGTTGAAGTCCTAGTTAGAATAGGAGTTGTCTCAAGTCTTTTTATAGGTCAATTAAGTAGCTGGTTTGACTACTATTTGGTTTAGGCTATTTCTAGTCATTTAGGATTCCGATTTTGAGAGTCTTTATATATCTACATAACCAGCCATTCAAGCATACGAGTTTGAATTATTTTAGCAAAGAAGGTTTTCTTTTATCTACCTTGTGGATTCCTGGGGTAATGGATAGATTTCCACCAGCGCTAAGGCTAAGGTGGATTCCTAATCATATCTTCTTCTTCCATTATTTTGTGTTGGCTTCTAGTTTTCAACTAACACTATATTGGTATATCTGATTCCTTACTGATCTGTTTGGCCTGAAATTCCATATTTGATCTTTATATTAGATTTTTTTTTTCCTTCTAATATTCAGCTGTTAAATTTCAATTCTGGTCTTCAAATTCTGAGTTTTCTAGTGTCTGGACTAGAATCTTGGTTACACAAGGATTCTTTAGTTAAGTCCTGATCTGTTCTCTAAAAATTATCAAAATTTTCTGGCAAGTAGACCTCCCTAAATGATCCACTCGGTCTTATATTTGATTAGCCCTCTGTTAATTTTTCTATTCTGAAATCTCTGGTTCTAGTTATATTCCGCCCAATTAGTTCTCTGTTAGTTTTTACTTGTTCTATAATTCGGAGATTCTATGTTGCAAACAGTCTCTAGTTTTTAGCTTGGGACTGGTTATTGCATATACTAGTTTTGGGTTATACTCTCTTGCATCTACTGTACAATCCTGACTAATATTGTTGAAATCTCAGCTACTACAAGTTTACAACCATGCCCTGTTTTCCTAGTGCTACTATGAATCAGGTCAGTCTGCTGTCCTTAAATTATTATTTCTACTCTGTTCTGGTGATCCTGAGTTTCTACAAATCTAGTTCTAATTTGGGACTGTTTATTGCATTACGCATTTACCCCCCTTCTTTCCAGACATTTGTAATAGTAGAACTATTTACAATTGATACCATCCTTTAGGTAGAGGATACTTAAAAGTATTTAGGATTTATGTGTGCTGTCGTTCCAACTACGTGCCAAAATGATGAACCTTTTGAAATTTGGCACTCCAGTGCTTTCCCATACTCCTGCTCTGCTCACAAAATTTGATCGTAAAGAACCATCCTTCTTTTATATCCACCACCCCTCCCCCCCAGAAAAAAAAAAAAAAAGAACCCTCCTTGTGGCTAGGGTTTGTCGATGAAGTACTTAATGCAATTTGAAAATCCAGATTATGGATCTCAGATGCAAGCATGTACAATGATCAATTTTGTGAACAGATCTGAGATAAAGGAAGCAACTGTGTAATGTTGAACTGAATTTGAAAACTCAAAACTAATGCAAAGTTGACCTCGAACCAGGGAAACCAGTGGGAGATCGATTGCATCAAGATCAATACAATAAAAGGAACAAAATTAAATAACTGAAACTCTTTTTTTTATTGCTATTATTTTGTTTACATATGAAGGACTAATGAGAACATAAAGGATAAGGAAAAGAAGAACAAAGGGATATAGAAGGGGGAATAGGATCAGCTATCTCAGCCCATCATCCTCTCACCCAAGGCTTCTCACCGACGGTCTCTCACCATTGCCGCATCTCACAACTTCAACCATAACTCTTTTTAGTTTTTTCTTCAATCTCTGTCCCTTTTCTGCTCAGCCACATACTTATTTATAATAAAACCTAAGACAACTTCTACGAATAAAATCTCCCTTAAAATAGAAACTTGAGTCTAACTAGGATTCCTAATTAGGATTACAACTCAAATAGGAAACTAAATAAGTGTCTAATAATAAAAATAACACCTAAAATCAACTCCTCTAAGTCAGCTGTCCATATCAGCCCCAAATACTGTTCACGTGAACAGTAACTCCCCCCCCCTTTTGGTCTTCTTCATGCTTCGATCTACATCAACTCTCCCCATCTTGAGAAATAAACTTGTCCTCGAGTTTTGATCATTCTTAGACAGCTTCTCATTGTGCACGTCCATCTTCATGGCTGGCCATAGTAGGCTCTGTCAGACCCAGCGGTACTTTATTCTGTTTAGTTGGCATTGACCACGATAGGGGGAGTGTCCCTATTGTGGTGTTTGTTAAGTTGTTTAGTTGGCTTTTATGTTTAAGTTATGTACTTTCCTTGTAATTAGTCTTATACTCTTAGTAGGTTTCTTACTAAGAGTCTATCTTCTAATAATATAAGTATTGGGGATTGATCACGATAGGAGATACTGAATCCTATCGTGATCTATTGTGTTCTTCTTCTTCTTCAATTGCTCTCTCTTTTTCTCCTTCTCTTCTTCTCTTCTTCTCTTCTTCAAGCCTTGTAAGGACTGGTTATTGGTTTCTCTGCTGTTACAGATCTAATGAGCTATGTTGAAGGTTTAGGGATTTGGTGGATGAACTTCCGGGGGATCTGAAACTGCCCAATCATTTACGACTAAAAGGTCATTTACACTAGGGGCAATGAACATAATGTGGAAAAGGAATTTATTTAGGTAGCTTAACTTTCCCATTTGATGGAACTTGTGATACAAAATAGGCGTATTATCACATAGAATGTAATGAGCTTCCATAAGTGGTTCCTTTTATCTAATTTGGCTATGCACTCCCCTGCTGCTCTCTGATTGAATCATTATAAATAAGTTGTTGAGCCATGAGATTTGCAATCAATAGGCAAAATGCCTCAGGATAATCATGTGTGCTGTTTAGATTTGTCTCATAACAATCTTCAGTAGTATTAGCTCAGATCTCTCCCATAAATGGAAGTTCCCATGACTTGGGGACACTAACCAAATGCTGGGCTTTTCTGTATAGTTTCTGGATGGCAGAGTCATATTTGTGGAAGTTGCAAAGCCAAGATCAGAGCTGCGCCAAAAGCAAACTCCTAGACAATATTGAGCAGCTTGGTGTAGCTGTTTTCTCGCGTATGTCTTGAGTATGAACATTGAAATGACACCCATCTTTGTCATGTCATCAGCTCAGGTACTATCATTATCCTCCTTGGTTAGTGTTCTCTAGATTATCATGCTTCACCATTGATTGTTTCCTTTTTGCTGGGAAAATGAAAAAGGGTGCAACATGAGGACTTCCGAGGAGGTCATCCATCCTAATACTATCATTAATTTCTAATTAACAGGACGAACAAAAGATTGTTGTTTCATTTTCTACAGCTAGTACAATGAGATGTGAAGTTATTCAAGAGTACTAGAAAACTGTCTAGACTTTTGACAATACCTTTTTTTTATCAATATTTCTCGTGAACTCTATGACAAGCCAGAAGTCTACATGCTTAAGAGATTGAGTTTTTTTTCTGTACAACAACCCTGTTTATTGATGAGGACCATTCGAATTTGGTGAGATAAATTTAAGAGTTTTTTTTTTTATCTGTACAACCCAGCCTGATGAGATGATCCCTGCTCCAAACCTCCAAATGATATAGAATCCTCAAATCCCCCGTCCACCCCCACCCCCACCACCCCAAAAAAAAAGAAAAAAAAAAAAGAGGAATGCTATAACATTCACTTGCTGATAATTATAGACCGCAACAAACTAGGCAGGGTTTGTCCTAATCTCTCTCTTTTGAGATCCCTAACATAAACGGTTCGGCCAAAGTATTCTGCAACTGATGATAGTTGATGGGTCATCCATACAGCAGAAACTTAAACTAATCAGGGAAGCGGTAGAGTGGGGTTCAAAACTGCATTTCCAAATGATATGTATAGGATAGAGGAAGAAGTTTTCCTTCACCACATGGTGAGGGATCACTGCCCCCATCGATGGCCATAAAAATCTGCCCCTCTATTTACGAATGGTCGAGTGTATGTGTATGCCCCCTATCTTGCAGGATCTCCTATGGGCACTGATCGAAGGTCTCAGTTAATGACTGAAGGAAAACTCAGTCCTAGCATATATGAACAATGTTATCAAGGTATCCTCTCCCAAGAATGATCGTATACCTTTTTTTGTTTGCAAAGTTTTTATTTCATAAGTAAACATAGGGTGAAGGAATTTACACACCATTTGCTTGTATTGGCATTCTCATACCAAGCCAATGGGCACACGGGAAGAAATGCCTCACAATTCCAATATGGGGCCCACATAGGTAGGGAGGAAAGCGAGTGTGTGCATGGTAGTGTTTACATCATTTTCCCTAAAACTAAAATATGACATTTTGTCAACCATTGGGCATTTGTGGTTAGAAGCCCTGAACCAGGGTGGCATTTAGAGTCATTTAGGGCCCGACACCACGTGAGAAGAGAATGACTATTTCGTATTTTTTTGAGGTAACGACGATAGCGACTGTTGGCTCACTGAGTACGTCATCCAACACTCCGAACCCAAAATCCGGATCAGCTACCCGCATGAGGATGGGCGGGGACACCTCGTGTTGAACCATCTATGGAACCCTCAATCAAAGAAAGATCTGGTGGTGAACCATTCAAGCCCCACGGCTCGTGCTGTTATAAATAGCTCATCTCAAGTCCATTCTATCGATCGAGACCCTAGAGAGAGAAAAGAAAGGGCTTCAATGCTTCATGATATCTGAAATCTAACTCAAAAAATTTGCTAAGACTTGCACACTCGGTTGCTTGCCCAGATCTGGTAATCCCTCAGATGAACCAACTTGTTTGCTCAATACTAAATGTTGGATATCTCAGGTTTACTATTTTTATTTTTATTTTTGTTGGTTTTAATCTGGATCAGAACTTGTTTGGTATACCCGAACTCGGCACGGCATGTGCTCGAAATATTTCCTCACCAACTTCACCTAAGATCGGCACCCTTGTTCTCCTTCCCAGCAGCCTAAATGCATTCTTATCCAAGGTTGTCTCATTCCATGTTAAGACTGAGTTACCGAATCCTTCAGATTTACAGCTTCTGTCTCTCATTGCTGCCATGAATTTCCAATTCAAGAGTTCCCCACCAGGAATGCCCATCAACAACAAACATTCCAAATCAGTCAGCCCCCATTAATGGTGTAACATGTGGGTCGAATCCTGTTATTGTCATCATCAACCAGAAATTAATTTGCAATAGTGGTCCTTCAGTTCTTTTGTCTTTCACCTAACTAAACTCACATGGGGGCTCCCAAAGTCCCAACTGGAAATCCTGAATTGCTCTTCACAATTGCTATACGCTATCCATCTTCCAACCACTATTTTTCACATGCTTTGCCAAACACACCTAAAATGTTGAACATAGAGGAATCAATTTTTGACAAAACTATAGAGTGAAAATTGAACTTGACCAATATATATATAAAGGAATTTTCAAGTATCTAAACATTTGCACTACACAAAACGCACTATTACCCAAAAACAAAAAAGAGTTATTTGTGGATTACAGAGGCTGTTGCTAAGAATTAAGGAAGAAGATTTGCACATTTAGAGGAAGGGACTCTATGGAAGGAAAGATCTTTGAACAGTTGAAGGGAAATGAATAGAACAACTATTTTATAAGGGTGCAGAGATGGATGCTTGGGCCTTCCTATCCATCTCATTTCTCACTTTATCCAACTGCTGACACCACCCCAGATCATGGTTAACACCTGCCTGAATCAGCTCCCGAATTGTTAAAAGAACAAACATCTCTGCAAAAAAAAAAAAAATAAAGGGAAATGTGGGTTACTGGGAGATTATCCGACTGGATGGCTACAAGCATAGCCGGATTTTCTGTCCCTCCCGTTCTTCCCCAATTGATATTGCCGAGTGGGCATCTCTTTCTGCTATACATCTTTTAAACGGTACAAACCCCTTTGTGCACTTACTGGGGCTACCTTTTGGCTCAGGGAAGGCTGATGTTTCACTCGGTTTCAACCGGAAAAACATGCCCAGCTCTTTTTCTCTACTTTGGGAATCGACAACATCCCCATTCCTGTCCCCTAAACCAACATCATTCACCGATGCTGTGTTTGAACCAGTCCAAGATCCTTCTTTGTGAATATTCTTGTCTTCTGAATCTCCTTCCAGACAGGTATGTGGTGGTGTATGAATTGAGTTTGGATTCTGGAGAAGAAGAAAAGGGAATGGTAGATCTCCATATGATGACCACCGAGGCAGTGCAGCAGCAGAAGCGGCTTCTACTGGGTGCAGGCTTTCTTTCTGCAATTGCATATGGTAGAACACTGGTAGAGTTCCACAGGCCCAAGGAATCCGAAGGTTCTTGTTTGTCTCCAAGGAAAGTTCTGTCTGCATTGCATTCAACTGTGACGTCTGCACAGGCTTTTCCTCATTGCTGTCAAGGTTCTCCTGACAGTTTTCGGAGGGCAATGACTTGCGAGTTTCAACATTTGAAGAACCTGGCTTGTGGGAATCGGTAACTAACACAGTTATTCCAAACAGCTTAAGACTCATTGTGGGTGCCTCTGAGGTTGAATCTTCTTTGGCACATGTACTTTCTTTGGGTCCCAAGTCAACATTCTTCTGGCTCTGATGGGGAAATAAACACAGTGGTAATCCAATCAGGATCCAGATTTTTATAGATTGTTGTTGGAAGGTTACATAGACAAAGAACAATGGTTTAGATGGTACCATGGAAGATTGGTCTTGTAGAATTGGAGCAGCAGCAACCAGGATAGATGGAGAAGATCCATTTTCAGCTTCTGCCAATGAAGTGGATGATACGAGTCCATTCCCTTGTTCAGTAAGTAACAAATTGATAGTATTAGCACCAGCAGCGGATGAAACTGGTGAACGACTACCACCCGGTGAACTTGAAGCTGACGACCCTCCTGTATCTGACCCAAATGCAGACAAGACTGATGTTGGAGATTGGTTTGCTTGTTCTGAAACTGATAAATTTGGGGATGGGGACCTTTCTTGTTGCTCTGGAACTGACTTCCCCTTCTTGACTGAAACAACTCGTTTACGGGGATAAGGGTGCATTGGTTTCCGTTTTGGCCGGGGAGGAGGGATCTCAAGTGGCTTCACAGTGCTTGCATTGCTGCCATTTGACTCCCGGACCACCTGAACCAAGAAGAGGCAGAAAAGATGAGCAACACACATTAACTTTTGAGCCAAAAACCCTCAGAAGAACGTTTACACGGCTTTCTGTTATAAATTAACAAACTTACTTTAACTATCTTATGTATATATAATGGTAGAAAATAGGTACTGAGATTAGAACAAAAAGAGCATCCCAGGTACTGAGATTAGAACCTTAGAGAAAAACTTCTGAGCATGGCTTCGAATCTGAACAGCAGTCTTTGTGCCCACATGTTCTGCATAAAAACAGAGTACTTTCAAGATATTGGCTATAAAGAAGTTAAGATGAAAATTGTTTCAGGAATCTGTAACTTCACTCATGCTAACCTTCAATCCGACGCCAAGCACGACCATACAACTTTAAGGCTTCCAGGAACTTCTTATGCTCCTCCTCTGTCCATCTTTCTCGTTGTTTTGTGATTGTGTAAGGTTTTCTCACCTATTAACAGAACAAAGGACAATAAGCATCCAAAAAAGAGTAAAGCAAAAGAAGTTTCAGTTGGGTTATTCTTTCAATGGAAGCTGGCTTTCAAATTTACAGATAGAATGGAACCTTGGGTGCATATTCATCTCCAGAGGGATACATCTCCGTCAGTTGGACTCCAGTTACAGATCGTGAGCCAACATCCAAACAAACAGGATTGCCATGGATGTTACCAGCATGGGTACATGTGCCTCCGCTACTATCCTAAATCCAAAGCAAGAACAACAATGAAATTAGAAATGCCTGATCACCATTAGTCACAAAGTACTCTACTTAGCGCAGAGAGCCAAAAACAACCATGAAAAAACCAAACACAACTCCGGCAGAGTCACTTAAACTGGTAAATCCGTCTTCAGAGATGAATATCTTCAGTCAATGTTAAATTTTTTTTTTATTTCCCTCTGATAGGTCAGCTTACTATTCTTATCAAAATCAGCATACAGAACAATCAATTGCAATAAAATGTTGATAATTATATACTCAATGAATATCAAATTAAGCCCATTCACACAACTACCTCAATACATGTATTGATGCAACCTCAGCAAGTAGCAATCATTCACAAAGGAGAAGTAGCACTTCAAAATTAATCAATTAATTGACAAACGGATTCCTTACCCGATTAAGGATTTGTTGACATCATAAGTATGTAAATTCATGTAAACATCCCAAATTTTCATTAAAATGGTGCTAGGGAAAGAGTGTAATATGATTGCATACCTGGTCGACCATAGTTAAAGAACTCTTTAGCTACTTCAATACTCAGAAATCTCCCTTGCGTTCCACAGAAGCAGATCTAGTGTCTGAGGATTCCACTTCTATAACCCTTCTTCAGTGGCTTCTAAGGAAGCAAAACTCGAATCAAAAGCTCCACCTCCAAAATACACAAATTAAATTCCCTTTCCTTCAAACTAAATTGGGACCCTTCCGTCCCTACAACTCCAATTCCTCTTCAACTTCTTCTTAGAAGTACGACTGAGAAAATGGAATCAAACTTATCCACCTACAGAAACAGATTCACCGAAGATCTACGAGAGTATAAACTGTTTTGCATTCTCCAATTCATCTAACACAGAGCAGAAGATCATCCCTCCCTTCATAATGCAAAGAATGAATCTTGAATCAACTATTTCTCCCTTCCAATCTAACTCCTTCACTGCAAAAGTCCGTAGAAACCCTAGAAATGAATGATCCGTCAACAACCGAGATCAATCCAGGCGCCTTTCGTTCCACTTCAGGAATCAATCCAACCACAACCAGATTACCACTTTCTTGTTGCAACGGGAAAAAATCCAAAAAACAATCTTCTTTCTTCAACAGAGAAATGAAGAGGAGCCGGTGAAGAAAATATATATTTGAAAAAAACAAAAGAAACGAATTTCCAATTACGGTTACAAGATACACCAACAGTACAACGAGAACAGAGCTCACAAGACGGACACCCCCGTAAAAGGGATCGAAAAGCAAAGAAGATATGAAATTAAGTTAGTTCGATACAGAGGCACTAGAAGAAGCTAATGAATGGCCCTGCAACGAACCGTATAACCTCCATCTCTGCAAATGTCGCCAGCAAACGAGAATCAAAGCCTACGATTCGGCAGATAACAGAGACAGAGGTAGAGAGAGAGAGAGAGAGAGAGAAGACCAGAAGAAGAGTATAAAAAGGCGAAGACACCAGAAACGAGAGAGCGACAGAGAGAAAAAGGGTAGAGTCAGAGACGAGGAACGAAGAAGAACTTATATGAAAAACTCGGGCTTTTGAGAAGAAAGAAGAAAGCAGAGATGTTGCCACATCAGACCGCTTTGTTTTATTATTTTTAAGAAGTCATGGAAAATTCGAGAAAGGCTGGAATCTTGTGGCTCACGTCGCACAAGTCCACCGACACGTGGCGTCGCCTTATCTTGTCTCCTTCACTTTTTCTTTAAATAATTTTGGATAAGGCAAAAATGTTTTATGGACGGGTCTGCCTATAGAGTATCAATGGGGTGACCCACCTAATTTAGGATCAGGATCGTCTACGATCTGCTGCCCGTAGCAGCCATAGCAACGCATTAATGAGGTGTAGTGCAATGACCATCTTACCCTTGCTTGGGCAAGGCGTTTGGGCAAGGGTATAGTAGCGCACTAATGAGGCATGGTTTCAATGACCGCCCTACCTCTGCTCGAGCAAGGCACTTGGGCAGGGGGTAAGACGGTCATTGCACTATGCCTCATTAGGGTGCCGCTATGGCTGCTACGGGTAGGCAAGCCTGCCAGGCCATAGACAATCTGGATTCCCTAATTTACCATGTAAATAGGTAATGTGAAAATTTCAACCATTCAATAATTAAAGAAGGGCAAGTAGTTTTTTGTCTGAGGAGTGTGGCTAGCCTACGCTAGCGTTCTCATGTGTCAATCTCTTTCCATCTCAAAATAAGGGGCAAAGACGTCTTATCATGTGGAAATGAGAAAGATAAACTCATGGGACTATAGGAGGACTGGCGTAAGCCACACTCCTAGACAAGTTATTTTTTCCTTTAAAGAATGATCCCTCTTTATGAAATGAAAATTTTCAACCCTGTTGGATGCTTTTATGTGCGTTCTCATTGACCCTTACATTGGTGTAGGGGCCACATGGTCTATAATTAAAATTAATCTTCCCAGTATTGCATGTTCTGTAATCTAAGCATTGTTTTATACTTCTTAGAAGTTCTATATTTTTGTAAGTTTTATTTTTACTACTTTACGACATATTAGATCTGAGTTAGGAGTAGCTTTGAATACTGATAAGCTATGTGAGAATCATTTTGAGGCGGCATGGTCATAGTCAACGAAGTCTTTAGTATGTTCCAGTGCAGAAGAGTGACTTGATTAAATTTGAAAGTACTAAAACAATCGAAACAGGCCTAAATTAAACCACAGGAGAAATTACTTTGAATAGAATTAATTGAAAAGGAAGGATTCATGTGGCTGATAAACTTGATACTAAGAGCATGGGACCTTTAGATCTACCTCTCTATAATTTCAAACGAGTGGGTCATTTCATAAATCCTGCTCCGAATAAGGTAAGAAAAATTAGAAACATAAAAGATGGTTTACAATGCTGCTGGTGTAAGAGAAATCTCCAATCATACCACTAGCACCAGCACCAGCACCACACAAGACAGTATCATCTTAGGAATGGTCAAAAAAGGAATATAAATTAAATAAATAAAAATTCGTGATATGTAAGCGTACGTCGTGAAATTTTTTTCCTTTCAAAATATTAAATTTTGTAACGACTGAGGGGGAGAAAAGCTTAAATATTTCTCTAATAAGCAAAAAATGCCTTTGTCGTTGCGACAGAGGAAATAAATTAAAAAAAAAAAAACAAAAATGGCAACAGTTTGGATTAAAAGCGAGAAGAACGAGAAAGAGCAGGTGGACTTTTCTCTTGCACTTTTCGACACGTCAGCAGCACTTGCCGACCCGATTAAGGAAGCGCCACGCGTATTTTAGCAACAAGCGAGAAGAATTCGGGATATGAATGTTTCCGGACCACTCGTTTGGTTAAGAAATCGAAAATAGAGATTAGAGAAATTTTGTATTCTTCAGAAGTTCGAGGGCCACATGTTTTACTTTCTAAGGATTTTCTATGGGCGACCTTTTCGCTTTCCACCTACAACTTTTTGGTCCCGCCACGTGTCGGTGTTGAAAAGGTTATATTGAAAAAAGGTTTAGTTAGAGGTTTTTAATGACTCTAATATTTAATATATATTGGTAGAATATATATAAAAAATTACTAGAGAAAAATGATGAAAAAGAGATATTTTTTAAAAATAATTCTAATATTTAATAATAAAAAAATTAAGAGAGAAAAATGATGGAAGCTATTTTCCAAATTTGCCAGGTGTCCTTGCGATTGAAAGGTTCTATTGAAAAAACGATGGTAGACTTTTTAACAGCTATAATTTTTAATGTGAAAAAATTAGAAATTTTCTGAACTCGCCAGGTGTCCTTGCGATTGAAATGTTGTACTGAAAAAAATTTGGGAAAGGTTTTTAATAACTCTAATATTCAATTTGGGAAAATTAGGAGAAGAAAATGATGGATTTTTTTATTTAAACCGAAAAAAGATGGAAACACGTGGCAACAAAGCATATATTGATGAATTTAAATATAAAATTTCTAAAAAAAAAAAAGAATTTAAATTTGAAAATTTGTAATTAATTAATTCAAATTTAGATATTCAATCGTTACAATTACAATATCATCAATTCACATAGCACAACTAGGTGGAAGTCCATGGATTGAGGTATCGGTATTGGATTTGCTGGATTGTATCATTATCGGTTGAAGCTGATATTGACACTTGGCCGATCCTAGATTGGGTATCGGTAAGGAGTGTGTTAAAACCTATACCAAATTGGTAAAATCGGTCCGGTCCGACCCGCTTGAGCCTAATCCAAATCGAACCGAGGCCTTATCGGGTTGTCTTTGGTTTACGAGTTAGAACACACTTCGGTTTTGGTTCGGTTTGAGCTAATCCGACGGGCCACATGTTAACCTGCCCGATAGGACCGAACCTCAATCGAATACCAAAACAAACCTATACTCGGGCTTCAAACTGAACCGAACCGAACTGAAACGATATCACAAACCAAGCTGAAACCGAAAAGTCCTTATTGGTTCGTTTCGATTTGCCTGAAACCCACACCGAAATCGAAAAAATAGAATCGAATCGCCCAATTGACACCCTTAGGTATCAGTATCGGATCAAGGATAAAATCATTAAAAAACTCAAATTTTAATGAAAAGTAAGTGTAAGATTGACTGATCCAAATTGACATCAGTCGATCCAAATTAGTATCGACTCGATATTGATAGAAACCAGTATTGATCTGGATACCGATACCAATAGGATTGCAATAGGTCGGGTTGGACCAGACTTTTTAAAACCGCAACCCAACTCTGAATTTCCTTAATTGGGCCCAGGCCAGGGATGACCCTGATTCAGGGCCGAAAAAATCCAACCCTGACCCGCCCTCATGGTCGGGTCGAGCTGACCCTGATTGGTCCTAACTATTAGGAGGGGGGAAAAGAGATGAACGGGCTAGGTCAAACTGGGAGAAGAAGAGTATAGAGGAAGAATAAAAAACAGGAAGAAACGCAAACGAGAAGAAGAAAGAATATGGAGCAGAAGAAGATAAGATCGGACTAGACAAGGCCTGGCTCAGCCTGAGGCCTCAACCTTGGTCCAACCCAATCCTAACTCAGAGTCATAAATTTTCAATCCTAACCCGTCATTTGTGCCAGGGTATCTCAGCCGAGTCCCCGCTATGGATCAGGATGGGCCAGGGCGGGTTAGGGTCGTCAGGGTCAAACTTTCATCCTAAATACCGATATCTCAATCTTCCACCCATAGATACTCTGTCTCATCCGTAAAACCTTTTTGCCAACATTATTCCGTTCTTTTGGGCTGGATTGGAAGTTGAGACTTGAGAGAGAGGGAGAGGTGTGGCTTTGTGTTGTGAGAGTGAAGGTGTGAAAGTGTGAAGCTGTGTGATGTGACCTTCTGGTGCGGGTTGTAGCTTGGGTTGGTTGTGTCTGTGCCTCTATGGCAGTCTATGTTGTTGTGTTTGTAGTTTCTAAGCGAAGGGTTAATGATTGTGACGTTGAGCATGTTGCCGTTAGGGAATATTTTTGTGGGGTCCAGTCATATTTTTTCACATTTTAAATTTAATGGCTCTGATTATGAGATGATTTTCGATCTCCCATGCTTGGAAGTACGATATGTGTTTTGTTGATTCATAGCGTGGACTATATCCTATCAATTTTCAGTAATTAAAGAATCCAAACTAGTGGTTTTTAGTAAGGATCTATAGTTTATTCCATCCAGAACTTTAATTGGACATTTAATGTTTTTTTATTAAATGAAATAGGACATGTGTTTCACCACTTTTGATTATTAGAGAAATAAATAGGCGGCTCGATCTTCTCTTATAGATATTTTTTATTTTAGCTTTTGATATACTCGATGTGTCTAGCGAATTGACTAAACCATGTAGTCATACTTTCCACGGATCTTTATCCGCTCAATTTAGGGAAGAACGGATTGTCATACTTGGTCCATAAAGACTACAGTTTCAATATTTGTATCGAATGTTTGTTTTGATTAATACATGATTTGAAGTATCGGTATTGTTAGAGGTCGATCTATGAACAATACTGATCAAGGGTAAAACTGTTCAAAAACTCAATTGTATAGAAAAATCAAAGGCAAAATTGTCCAATACGGGTCGATTCATGCCGATTGTATTGATATCGTATCAGATTTTGGGATGGCTGATACCCGATTCAATACAATGCACTAAATCCATGGTTTCATAAAGCCGGTTCAAGTTGGTTAGCCCACCAGATAGAGTTCACCTGAAAAATGATTTATAGAATGTAAAACCGGAACATTTAAGGGAATAGATGCTTAATCATTTGTCATGTGGCAGGCTCTGATGGGTGTAAATGGACTACACGTGTTGTCCATTGGTCGAATACATAAGTATAATAAATCATAAAAAGTGGATTTAAAATTTCAAGAATTTTTAAAAAAAATATTTTATTGGGAAAAAGATCTCTACTTGGTGGTGTTTTCTATGCTCTCTCACTAGGAATGCCTCTGCCCCTTGGGTAGATACTCAAACGTGCTCACCCATTGGCCCAAACGCTTGTGTAGACACCATGCGATCAAGTAGAGATCTCTTGCCCTATTTAAGTACAAGCTATAAACATAGATTGGTCCATGTGACTGAAACTTCCAATAATTTCTTTAATTTGAATCTTGACATGTGAGATGTTAAACATGGGTTTCTTTTTTATCACATGGATCATATACCAATGTTCATAGTCTAACATTTGCTTTATTGGTTAATTAGATGATTTGCTTGACTTGTTTGGATGGTTCAAACCGGGTTTTTTTTTAGTTCAAACCAGTTTTGGCATCTTGACCAAATGCATTCTCATACCCATAGTCTTTCACTCTGCCGTAAGGTTTAGTCATTAGTGTGAAGTATATACAACTTCACCTAAGAAAGGTTATAACCTTCAATTAAGGGGAAGAGTTTTCTGTCCACGGGAACGTGGCCCCTGTGTCAATAGTACCTGGTGGGAGCATGCTTATAAGCATTGACAAGGATGACATTTTCGCATTTCATGAGGGTGGGGCTATCCTTTTGTCCCATCTTGTGTTTGGATGCCTCTCGAACAAAGTTCCTTTTTCCATTATTTTAAAATTTAGAAACATTTTCTCTGTTTAAGGGTGTGACCCGTGCATGAATATAGGACCCAATAGTAGAGCACACAAAAGGCATCGATAGAAGAAAATTTTTCACTTTTCATCGGGGTACGATAGTCATTTCTCCTCATCGTGTGTCTGTGAGCACAAGAAATAATGGTAGAGCCACAGTTTTTTTTTTTTCGTAAAAACAAACTGTGTTTTCGTATGAATCCGTCTTTAAGGTCAGATCTGGACCATGAGTCAATGTGGGAGTACAGCTAGCAATCCTTTAATAATAACCCCATTTAATTATTGACTTTGCATTTCTGACTCCCAGGAAGTGACACAGAGGTTGGTGAGTTGGGTGGTCAGGGTAAAAATGAATTCAATTTTTCTTCTTTGGGCCATCATTGACGGTTTAGATGAAACAATTCCTAACCAGCTTCAATTGTTGACCGTTGGTCGTTGAATCCTAATTCTTTAGACCGTTATTCTAAGAAACAAAATTCTTATGTTTTTTGACGTACTCTTGATTCTATTCATCTAAAATTTAAAACGATTTTTTTTTGGGAAAATTTTTAGTGGTAGAGTGGCTGTTAGAGA
Organism: Telopea speciosissima; assembly: GCF_018873765.1. Classification (NCBI taxonomy): domain Eukaryota; kingdom Viridiplantae; phylum Streptophyta; class Magnoliopsida; order Proteales; family Proteaceae; genus Telopea; species Telopea speciosissima. Next base: position 51,232,932 of record NC_057921.1, on the reverse strand, counting down.
CAAGTTATGTGACTAAAAGAAGTTGGTTTGTGCATATTGAGTTTCTTTGATCTTCATTTCTTCTCAATTTATTTGATTTCATTTCTTGAGATTGGTGTTCAGTGAAATGTGATAAAATGTGTTTCCTCTCTGTTGTTACCATCACTTTATATTATATTTGGATCTTTATATAACAAATGTATGTTTGAGATCTCTAAATTCTCTCTTCCCTTTGTTAACCGTGTTATTAACAAATGGATTGCTGATTTGAACTGTTTGGATTTACCTTCGATTGGGGATACCTAGTGTTGCTATGGAAACCTGACCAGGCTGATGTAGACAAATGCATTTGCAAGACTAGAAAGCAAAAGGCACAATAGAACATCAAAACGGACTCCGGGGGTGACTCTTTGATACTTAAGTATGAACTTGTAGAGTAATTGCATAAGTAAGTGAAGATTGATTGATCCCTTTACCTGAGCGCATACCTTTGTATTTATAGGATATGATTACAGTGTTTTACCAAGAATCAATGTTGGGAGTCTTCTAAAAAGAAATTGAATCCTTGTAGGAGTTTGATATGAAAAGAAATCATCGTGAAGAGTCCTCGAGAGAAAGTCCTAATATGCTGACATCATGATTAGGTAGAATTTTACTAATCATGAGTCCGATATCTTTAATGAGGCTAATGCTAGAAACCCATCCAATGGTATTCTCATAGCCCAAGGTTAAAAAAAAGATTATCTAGGCTCTCTAGGTTGAGCTCAATCACCCATGACTTTTGTCTAATGGATTTTTTTCCTTGGCATATTTTTTTTTTAGTGTCATACCTTCTGATGTGGCAAGTTTAACTTGTCAAATGCTAAAGTCAAACTTAATTATCTGATGTGGCAAGTTTAACTTGTCAAATGCAAATGTCAAACTTAATTAATTGTAGCAAGTTTAACTTGTCAAATACAAAAGTCAAACTTAATTATCTGATGTGGCAAGTTTAAGTTGTAAAATGTAAACTATTTTAATAAAAATTGACCATTAGCATATTAGAAGACACAGTTAAATTATTGGTATATAATAGTTGGCAAGTAAATAATTAAATTTCTGCGTTGTATTACTGTTCAATTAAAACTTAATTAATTTTGGTTGAGAAATATGTAAAATTTAATAATTGTATTTCATAAGTTTTGAATTGGTAATCACACAATTATTTGGTGATTAGTATTAAAAATTTTAATATTAATTGTACTTACAATATTTTACATCCAACCAGATGGAACCTAAAGAACCATGTAGATCGAATTGTAGATAAATAACGTTTGTGTTCTACCCAAAAGAAAAAAAAGTTATGGGTAGCCTTGGCAGCAGGGATGTAAATGACTAACCAAAATCCGTTTTCGAATTCGTGTCCGTATCCGTTTAGCACTATCTGAATCCGTCCGAAAGCTAAACGGACACGGATACGGATAGGCTATAGCTATCCGAAAAGCTATATTTACATGTAAACGGATAAAATATCCGATCCGTATCCGTGTTCGTATCCATTCAGCACTATCCGAATCCGTTCGAAAGCTAATCGGATGCGGATGCGGATGCGGATATAGCACTATCTGAGCAGAATCCGATCTGTTTACATCCCTACTTGGCAGTCCTCATACAATGGAGATAGGTTAATTTCGTTCTTCATCCATCTTTTACTAATATATTGCCTTTGACTCCAACTCTAACTTCCTAACTCCCAAAGTACTCCAGTTAATATCCCATAATTAAGAAAGGTGAAAAAGAACTATGCCTGGTTGTGTGGCTCCTGCATCTAGGTATACAAGCATGCTAAATTATCATTCTATCCTTTATAAAATAAAAAATCTCATCCATGTTAATGCCCTTATGTACGCTCTCATCCATGACAAGGCCCATACAATAAGGAAGTGATCTCTTACCCTTTAAAAAAAGGGAAATATTTCCCACACCGTCAACGTATAGGGTTTTTATTGTTTTTCTCTCCTACTCAGACTATATGGCACAACCATTGGTGTGGCATGGTTTTACCAAAAAAAAATAATTTTGGTGTGGCATGGGATTTCCCACAATGCTGGTGTGGGGAACCCTAGCATATCCCTTATTAAAAAAACATACATGTTGTTCCTTTCATTTTTTTTAATGAAGTGTTATTCCCTTTCATGAATACATAGAAGCTAGGATAGATATTTCATTATCTTAAGAATATATTTGATTTTTTCTTATTAAAAAAGCAAACTTTATGGTCCAATGCTAGCTTAGCTTAATCCGACAATAAGACAAATTGGAGTCATATCATGGACCCACCCCTGTATTGGTAGGAATACAAGGCTGCTTAAGTAATATAATAGAGTTTTTTTTTTTTTTTTTTTTTTTTTAAATATTTCAGTAAAAACCTACTTGGAATATTCCACCTCCATTGTCATTCCTAAATTCCAACTAAGACCAATCCAAATCTTGAAGGAATGATATTTTTTCCTTCCTTCCATGGGTGATTGACACTTGTTATCTTCTCTGTAGTTTTTTTTTTTCATGGATCTTCTTCTATTTTATAACCCAAAAGAAAAATAAAGAAGAAAAATTCTATATTAAAGAATAGAAATTTGATTACGAGAGTTCATAATAACCAATTAACTTCTTTTTGTATAGGTTTTAATTTGTTATTAGACTTATGGACACAATTTGGTTTTGATGTGTCATGCTGCCTAAGATGATTTTAAATGTGATTTCGTGGGTCCGTGCAATCAAATTTAAATCCAATCCACACAATCTCAATCTCAAGCTAATTAACTAAAGGGCAAGAGATCACTGTCTGGGTCTGTAGCGTCTATATCAGCACATGGGCCAATGAGAGTGCATGTAAAGACATGAATATATATGCTATTTTTTTGTGTTTTATGGAAGGTAGGGTGGTACTTTCGAATGTTTAGTATGTGCTTCTACGTCTAGGTGTAGGAGTCACTCCCGCCACGTGATCAGATAGTGTTATTTTTCCCTTAACTAAATCAGTTTAGTTTTAGGGTGTCAAATAACAGATTGGCTCGATTGAACCAACTAAAACCAATTGGATCGAATTAGAATAGATTGATCGAAGTCCTTATTAATTTGGTACTATTTTGTTGTTTTAGAAATCGTTAAAAGACCGCAGCCAATCAGACCAACTAAAATTGTACATTTTGATTGAAATTGGAAAAATCGATAAAAACCAACAAAAATATATGAAAAATCGAGACTAAACCAATAAAAGATAAAAAGAAACTTATAACGGATTGAAACTAACTGGACCAATAGCTATTGATTTTGATTATGTTTTAGTTTTTATAGATTGAACACCTTATTGGTCTGCTTCTGACTAATCAGTCACGTACCTGCGCCTAGACACAGTCGCACACGAAATGATCGGTGCATCCCTTGGAAAGACGAAAAGGACTAGGGGTGCATCGGTAATTTTGCACATGGTTGTGCCTGGGAGCAAGTACACGGCCCACTGTGTGACCGGTTAGAGTACCTTTTCCCAGTTAATATATTGGGAAAGAGAACACTACTTGGTCATGTGCAGCATGCGCCTCTTGTGCCTGGACACAGGGCTATGCAAAATGACTGTCTCATCCTCAGGGAATTTCGCTTTTCCATGAGGGGTCCGTGCGGCCTTGTGTCTAGGGAAAGAGAACATTATTTGGTCGCGTGCGTTGCATGGCCCCTGCGCTTGGACACAAAAAGGCACGAGAAATGACTGTCGCACCCCATGGAAAAGTGAAAATCCCTGGGGGTAGGGCTTGTGTCTAGGAGCAGGGGCTGCGCATTACACGCGCATATAATTTTATACAACATGATTGTAATTTTACTTTTTTGACCTTTTTAAATAATAATTTTTTTTCATTGAAAGTAAAACTTAGTATTTCACATAAATACTGAATTAAATAACTTTTAATTTTTGAAAAACCTTTGAAATGTTTCTTTCTTTCTCGAGTAGTGCTGGTGCCTACTTTCCGAACACCTTCAGTCATGCCTTTTATGATTCATAATCATGAAGAAACTTAATTAATTTATGAGTTAACAGAGGAATTAAATATATTTAAACTTTTGCTTTTTCAACAAAAATAAAATTTAGATGGTATGTTTGTTTTACAGCATTATATTTAGCCATTGTAAACTACATTTAACCATGCCATCCAATAGTTACTAAAAAACAACTTAAAAACAAAAAGCTAGAATGATACAAAAGAGTATACGACACGAGGTAGATCATCTTTTTAGACAAAAGATTTCTATCAAAAGAAAAGACAAACTTACTATAAGCTATGAAAATTACTGTTTTTTATTGTTTTATTAAGAAAACTATATTCCTTTTTCCACAAGTAAACATGAAAAAAACATAAGAAACAATAGAAAGAACCACTAAGAAGAACTATTTGAAACCGCCACATCAACCACTCTAAAAAACTTGGGCTGGAGGAGGCCCTAAGATTGACATCTGTTTAATTTATTCAACCTTATAGTTACAACATAAGTGGATCAAACAGTCTATTTTAATAACATTTTTTTAAGTTGTAATTAATTTTTTATTATAAAAAGAATATTCCTTTTAAGATATCCTATTAGAGAGAGTTTCAAACAAAATTTTTTAAACCCCCACATAAAAAAAATCACAAGTAGAATGATATTTGGGGAAGTATAAGAGATCATTGTGACAAGAATAATTCAACTAGTTTAATCATAAACATGTTAAAATTAGAAGAGAAAGAAAGTTTTTGTGGAGTTCTAAGTAATTTATACATTGTAATGTTCTATAAGCATTTGTTTAAAATAATGCAAAGATACATAGTATTATAATAGTATTTAATAACATGGTAAAATCTTAGGCTACGTTTGGTATGCATTCTCGGAATGCATTCTAGGTTGATTTTGAATTCTCGGATAATAAAATAGTTATTGGAGTTGATAACTATTTTTTTTTTTTTGGTAATAGAGTTAATAACTATTACTATAATAAAAACAATATTAGAGATACAATATATTATCTTTGACTAAGTTGAGAATACGAAATCGACCTAAAATGCGTTTTGAGAATACATACCAAACACAGCCTTAATTGGACTAATAATCTTCCATTTGCCTTAATTGAAGAAGATTTTTAACTCGCCACTAGATGTTTCTTTGACCAACATTAATTATCTACAACGAAGTTCATTAATTAGCCTGATCATAATCTTACCCTCATTATTGGATCATGGTTTGAATTATAGGTATTGGATCATCTTGAAGGTGAACTATATTGATACCTGAATAATACCATATCAGTGAAACAGGACGAATAAGGGGTAAAATAATCATAAATTTTATTTTGTAAAGAAAATTCAGAGGTAAACTTGTTCAATATGATCGATTTATGCTGATACCACGTCGGTATCATATCAGTTTTAAAGATTATCAATAACCAAACCGATACCATGCACTAAAATCATGTATTGGATACAAAGGAAAATTTAAGTGATGAAGCTCATAATTTTTCGTTTAGCTGCAAATGACATCACCAAGCAAGAGGCAGTTAGTTTGTTTTAAATCCTTCTATTATTTGATTTTTTAATAGATTTGTGGCTGTTACTTGTTAGCGTTTAATCATGTTCGAAAAAAAAAATTCTTAAACATGCATGCCATGAGTTTCTTAGAAATTTTTTGTTTCTTTTCGTTTCAAAAAGAATATAAGAAACATTATTATACTAAGAACATCGCAAATATGACACCCATCTTGCCAAACTTTTCCCTTTTTAATCATTATTATCAATGTTTATATTGTTGTTTTTTCATAATCAGTTTTATAAAGAAGACCTTTTGACAAAGCTGTTCTACCATTTTGAGCCACAAACCATGAACATGGAGGCCTAGGCTGATTTAGTCAAACTAACCACTGGATGAATGTTTCACCTTCTATACTTTATATGTACTATATTGACTATTTCACATCTTTTAACTAATGAGATTGTCTTATTGACACCTCTCATGGTGACATTTTTTTGTCATTTTAGTATAACATATAATTTTTTTTTCTTCAGTTAAACTAATAGTGTCATTTCATGTATACTTGAAAAATGTGTTTGACAATGATATCTTTTAATGATATAATATTAATTTATAAAAAATCCTTTTATATTTTTTCTTAAATAGCTTTTAAGAATAAGACAAGTGGCAATTAAAAGAATGTGCCAACTTCTTAACACACCTATAGAGGTGTCATTCAGACACTCCCTCTTCTAGTTGTCAACCTTAAATTACAAAGTTTAGTTAGCTTTTTGATTATTTTTCTACGGAAGAGGATCTAAACATTGCCGGTGTGAGATGAAACCTCTCACACCAAGCCAATGGGAGTACAGGGGAAGGTACCACACAGTTCATATAAGGGGGCCACACAACGGGGCCATACAACTGTTTTACCATTATTATTATTTTTTAAATCGAATTTTCCTTCACTCATAATGAAGAGAGAATCTTATCAACCACATGATCTAACCCTCTGATTTGACCAAAGAAGGATAGTTCAGACCTTCATCAAGAGGGTGGGGATTAATAATGATACTCATTGAGCAATCCAATCATAATGTCAAACCACCTTGGATGAAGAGATTCTTTGATCATCCTTGGTGAAGCGTTCCCCTTTCGTTTTTGGAGATAGTTTTCCTCCCCTGCTGTTGAGGTACTAAAAGTACACCCACCTAGGGTCATAATTACTCTAATCCTATTGTGCACAATTGATAATACCCTCCTCACTGTTCCTATGACACCTAGACCCATCTGCGAAGGATAGTGGATGAAGAGAAATTGCTTCCTTTGTTTTTAGTTAAATTATTTTGCCATCTTGCATAATGTGACAGGTTTTTAACTTATACTTCTCCCCTCTATGAATAGTTCCGAAAATTAATTCTCTCCAATTCCCTAAAAACTATGCAGTGCGGCAGTTCAGGGTGGAGATGTCAACAAGTGGCTGTTTGGACATCCAACGGTGCCAAGCTCAAGAAAAAAAGAACGGAAGTCAATGAGTTCGGACCGTTGGATGTCCAAACTGCCACATGTCAACATCTTCACCCCGAACTGCCGCATTGCACAATTCAGGGAATTGGAGAGGATTAAAATCCGGCAGTCGTTCCAAAGTGCATTAGTATTTGCCAAATTAATTACATCTTAGTTAGTGCTCAAGTCCTATTAACACTAGTCTATGACTCTATGTCATACTCCATTCCAACTCTTAACCATTACTTAAAATAAAAGGATAAAAGTGAAACAAATTATAACAGATGGGCCAATCTAGAGCATAAACTACCTATCAAATGGTTAGATTGGTATTATCAACCTTCTATGTGGATGGGCTTTCCCTATATAGGATCAGAAATAAGGAAAATGGAGTATGACTTTACCTGGTTTTAATTCCTTTTAGGAATTCTTAGCCCATAAGCCAATCACAGCCTATTGGAGTATTGGGCCACCCTATGCAAATAGTCCAAAGTTCCAAACTCCAAAAGTGAAACCCAATATCTCATGAAATCATGATAACTGAACTTTCAATACCTTTTCCTCCTTCCTCATGAAATATACAATCATTAAGAAAAACTGAATGGGTTCTTTCTAAGTTTCTATTATTCTCCAAACTAGATTTATTGAAAACAAATTGAGTGGTGATTTGCTAATTGTGGAAATTTGATTTGGTGATGTTTCATGTTATAGTATTTTCAAATGGTAAATTGTATTGAAGTTTTCTAAGTTCAGGGTATCTACGATTATATATATCAAAAGATTCTAATTTGAAGAATAAGATTCAATCATCATGTTTCTATATTTTTAAACCCTTCGATTTGTATTGTGGTCATTTTATAGAATTTTAAATAATGAAAAACATGATGGTACAATCTGATCTAAGATCAAACTTCTCACATTTTAAATATGACAACTATTCAGTACAAATGATTCGAGTAGAATGTTCTAAAATTTTAAATCTTTGATTTGGATCGTGATCGTTGTATTAATATTTTAATTCAAAACAAACATGAAGGTGTAGTCTGATCTTTGATTGCATTAAGGAATTTCCTAGACTTGTAATTTTGCATTAGGGTTGAATTTGAGTATTGGGCTCTATTCCAGGGGGTGATCCGAGTTTCAACCCATTTTCAGGAGGTGTTTCGTAAATTTCCCTAAATATTATAAAAACTTTCTATCGCCTCTAATGGGCAGAGAAGATGGTTCTTTCAATATCAAACATTATATGTAACAAATTTCCCTTTTTTGTTTTTTTTTGTTTTAACAGATCCTATCGAGGGCCCACAGACCACTAGAGGTGACAGCCCAAGTGGACGGCCAGGATGGCATCCCAACAGGCGAGAGGGAGGGGATATTTATTATTTTTCTGTCTAATCAATTTCTTTTTTATTATGGTAGTGGCTGCCATTCCTGGGATCCGGCTCCTCTCAGGGAGCCCAACGCTAGGCAGCCTAGGGGCCATTCAAGGGCATGGCTGTGCCGTATATATCTCAGCGCATGTCCAGTCAGCCATCGAGATGTGTGCAATACAACCCAATGGCTGGATGGCCCCTGTGCACTCCTTGGGGGCTGGGCTCCTTGGAGGGTAGCTCAATCCCCATTCCTGACCCAAACCACTAATCCAAATTGCTTACTTGGCACTTTTAACCTGATTAATAAGGGGGTTGGGCCTTGATTTCTGGTCCAACCTCTCCCAACCAACATTTAGTAGAGAGCCCATCACTTTTCATTTTGGACTGAGTTTCCCTTCCCCCATTCGTTGAGGGGTGGAAGAGGCAGGAATGAGTATTGGGAGGGTATTTTGAAACATACCAAAACTCTAGGAGGGGTTTGACTTTGTGCACCTTTGGATGGTGGGTGAACCGTCCTCTACGGGTAGAGGAAAACTTTGTCCTTTCATTTTAACCACTTTTTCAAGGTTAGGCCTTGGGATGAAGTTTTTACCACCCTATTAGTAAAGCAGTTGTGTTTGGGTTGGTGGCTTGCTGCTAGTATCATGTAAGTTTGTGTTCCAACTTCCAACTACTAAACCTTTGGTCTTGAATAAATCTCTTATGGGCATTTAGATGACCTAGCCAATAAAGTTAATTGGGCCCATAAAGTTAATTATCCCATGTGACAATATCAATAACTCCAAATCATTTCATATTTGGTAATTAAATCACATAGGATAATGATTACAAATGTTCTCTTTTTAAGTTCCAAACACATCCTTTCCCTTTAATTCCCCTTGCAACTAAACGCAGCCTAAATTTCTCTTGGTCTCAGGCCTATTTGAAAATTCAGTAAATGATCCGCTAAAGCCCATCTAGTGCATCCCTGTCCCTTGATGACCTTATGTAACCTACCATGTCACCCCCATTACCATCTTGAACCACCCTGCGTTTAGGATAAGGGGGATCCCATTAAAGCCCTAGAGTTGCAAAGGGCTTGTCCTTCGGCTTATAGGATAAGAGGATCTCATTTGATGAACCATGGTTAGGGAACTCAATGCATGGGTCTTGGGTTGGGTTAATACTTTTAACTCCAAAATTGAACAAATGTTAACTATCATGGGAAATTGAAATATTGGTGGTTTTTTTTTCTTGGGGTTTATTTTATTTTATTATTATTATTATTATTTTTGGTTCCAAAGAGTGGTGATTAAATATACCAATTTTTGTTCCAATCAGAAACAAATGAAGACAAGGGGATTTTTCAACCAATACTCGAAGGCCCAAATAATTTGGTCCGTTGGCTGGAGGACCAAATTAAATATACCAATTTTTGTTCCATTGAGACTGTTTAGTTAATTCTTTAAACCGAACTGAACCATTTAAATGATGGTAAACCATTTAAATCGAAACAAATATTAATAATATGTTACCCATATATATATTTTTTGGTGATAAATAGTAACAATATATAATTACTACATATGTAATGATGTGAACAAACAATTATTAAAAAAAGACATAAAACAATTCAATTTATAAATCCATTTCAATAAAAAATTGAAAGAGTAGCCATTTGAATAAAACCATTATTAGCACTTTGAGGAGAAACAGTTAATGGGTGAAATTTTGGGGTTATTGGATTTAGGTATGTGATTGTGACTGCCACCAATTAGTGGATGAAATTTGAGTAAGAAAAGTGATATTTTATGGGAATGCGTTTTCTGTCTGAGAGCGTGGTCCCTGGACCCATGGGAGTGCATGTAGAATTATCAACATGGACGACATTTTCGTCTTTCATAGGGTTGGGGCAATCATTTTTTTATATAGAAAAAAAGAATGATTGGATTTCAATGTAGTTAGAAATATTTAAAATTGTTTACCTCAAATTGTTAATAAAACCGTATATGAAACCATATGATACCATTTACAACCGTTTTGTAAACCATGTAAACCGAACCGTTTAATATACAGTTTTGGTTTTAAAACTAAATCCGTTTATTAAAGGGTTTGATTTTGATCACTACCCTTAAACACGTTAAAATCGAACCGTATGGTACCATTTAATTGAAATCGCACCATTTAACACCATTAATGGAGTCTATATGTCCATCAAATTTTACCCCTATATGATTTGCCATATGATGGAAATAGCTTGATCTGCCAAACAAAGATTCTTTTCTTGATTGGACCAACCAAAAAACCTGCTCAGTCCTAAAATATAATCACTGAAATGAAATGAGAGAAAAAAAAAAGAAAAACACAGGTTTATGAATATTTAATAGATCAAATAAACAAAAACGAGAACTCTGATACCAATGGAAATCAGGATAGTGGATAACGTATGTGCATGGACTGTAAAGAGAAAGATAGCAGGGAGAACAGAATTTGGGAGAAAATGATGGAAATAAATTGTTTTTAAAGCAAATAATAACATAACACATCTACGGATGTATTCTTTCTTTTAAAGTGTTTTTTTGACAAAATAATTTGACTCATAACATCATTGTTTCCTACTTTTGACGTGTGATGCAATGTGAATTAGTTTGATAAAGACCCTCTAACCAGAGTTAGTCTAAGATCCATCACATCACTTATATTTCTATGTGATAAAGGAGGATTCTTTTGGAGTTGAGCCCATTTTTTTGGTTGGTTCTTTGTGTTAGCCATGACCCATGACGACCCTTAGCTTTTTCTTCAACCCCCAACCTCTTTTATTTATTTATTTTTATAGAATAAATTTCCCCCATTTCATCCACTATTGTAGGGTTCACAAACCCCTCTTAGGGATTTTGTATATTCCAAAATATCCTCTCGAAACTCTTTTTTGCCCTCTCCCGCCCCGTGGTGAGTGGAATCTCATTCACCGTAGGTGAAGAGAAATTCAATCCTTCTTTTATTTTTGCCTAGGAAATATGGTCCTCATGGCTCAATGCTCATGCATGCTCACCTTGAAGGTTCTGAAAATTGATAAAATAATTAGGAGATGGTTACCACACTGCCAATGTGGGGAGGAACACCAATTGCTGTATTATTACTTTATAGAAGCACTTTTTGAGTCAAAGCACTTGTTTCAAAAAGCACTTTTTCAAGTGTGTCAAAGTTTCAAAATTGTGTTTTGTTTCATTCCCTCCTCTTTTGTTTCCCTCCTCTATTTTGTTTGAAATTGGTTGTACTCTCTTGTGTGCAAGAGGCTAGAATTGAGCTCAAGAATAGTCCCACATTGGTTGTGGGAGAGTTACTTGAGGGGTATATATATAGGATTGTTTCCTCAAGGTGTGAGCCCTTTGGAGAGGAAGTCACCCTACTCTCTAGTGTGTGGGGGGTCCTTGGGGTGCTTTTGAATTGCGCGCGCGGGCCGAGTCAAGCTGTGGCTGAGGTCGGGGTCGGGGTGTGGGTGTGGGCAAAACCTTATAAGAGTTTTGCACTTTTGAGTTTTAATGTTTTATTTAAAACTCGGTTTGGTTCACCCGTGGTTCATCTATACGGTTGAACCATACTTATCTATTCGTACATATATATGAATAGTTACACCCCCTCCCTGTACGTGGAGGTGTACATACGGTCACACCTCCCTTGTAAGAGTTACACCCCTATACGTATATCACTTGTATTCATACGGATGTATCCCTTCATGAAAGGGTACTCCAACATTATATATACACCATGTCATGCCTGCATTTCAGACACACAACAGAAACGTATTATCTCTGCAACAGTCCGTTCCAGAGACAGATACTTACTGTATTTTCGTTTAAGTAATAAGAGGGTTGTATAGCCGTTGGGTATCCTTGGTACTCGTATTAGGTTCTGCAACTTATACGTTTAGGAGTTGTATTTATCTTGGAGGGTAAGGTGCAAGGTCAACCCCGTTGCAGAAGAGGGGGCATCTAAATCCTTAAGGAAAGTATCTTTCAGATACGACTCAACTCGGTCGTCCGTGCTTCTTCCTTTCTGGTTCGTTTCACTCTGCAACTGTTGTGCGATAACAGATATTTCTCTATTTCTATATACCTGATTTGTCTTACAGTATATGCCTAGTATAACACCAATGGTTAACAAAAAAAAAACACACACAACATTGACATGAGATTAGAGTTTTAACATTGGTATCCACTCGGTCAACAGCGATATCGATTTCTAGCTGATACCAAATTAGTGATATGTTATGGATAAAAAATAAAATGTTAAAAATATGCTACATATTAGTATCTTTGAGGATAAAAACATCTATTATGGCTAATACAGACCAATACATATCAAATACAGTATCAGTTTTGGACTTTTTGGATACCATTCTGATTTATTGTTTTTGGTAGAAAGATACCATTCTAATGCCATGAACTGAAACTGTGCGTGAAACCCATTCCCATTCCCATATTCAAAGCATAAACAAAAAAAAAGGGGCAGGTTTTTGTACACGACCATGTATGGTACACGGTCGTGCTTTCAACCATTAGATGAACATAATCGTATACAATACACGGCTTCTCATTTTCATCCAATGGTTGATAGTACGGTCATGCACCATACACGACCGTGTACGAAACCTTTTACCCAAAATAATAAAACATATATGAGAGGAAAATTGCACTCTCACATCCCGGAAAAGTTTTTTCCAAATTAATTAAATAATGCAAACATGAGAAACTATTATGTAAGAGAACAGTTTGTGGGATCATTCTCCTCTTAGGTTCCCTGCCAGGTCAGGTGCGCAGGTTCCTCTCATAGGAGGGGTGGAAATGATGACCTCACCCCCTGCCCAAACACATTGCCCGAGTGGGGTGAGGTCGTCATTTATGCCCTCCTATGAGAGGAACCTGCGCACCTGACCGGGCAAGGAACCTGAGAGGAGAAAAATTATAATTTTTGTGACCAGTTGATCACTCCTTGCCGCAAAAATCTGATTTGTTGCTAGCTTTTCATTAGCTTGCAATATACTGCTTGGTCGGTGGGCCGGTTGGCCGATGGCAGTGCAATTATAATTATGAAAGAAAATTTTAATTATGGTGCTTGGTTGTAATTTGGATTCATCCTTGTCAGATCATGTGTTGCATGCATAAACAGGGGCAAAGAGAGTACAAACACGGACATCAATATAGATGCAAATTTTGAATTTATGGTAGATAGGAAAGTACTTTTGTGCGCTCCTATATCTGGATGTAGGAGCCATAGGACTAGGTAATGTTTTTTTTCTTTCAAAAATTATATAAAACATGTAGGAACCCAGTATAGGGAAGATACAAGGAGAAATTTTTGCCTATGAGGTTTTTTTTTTTTTCCGGTAAACCTATGATAACTAGGTTGAAAATATAGAAATTATTTATCACATTAAGTATGTTTTTGAGATAATTACAAAATTATTATTCGAGCAAATTACATGCACCCCTGGTGTTTGAAACAATAACAAAATACCCCCTATAGATTTATCATTTTTATGCATTCCACTAAATAATTGGGAGGCTTACAAATAAATCTTTACCGTTAAGTTTAAATCATTAGATGTAGTTAAACATTTGAAAATAGCCATATTACCTTTCAATTTTTGCCATAGACAATTTTACTCTTATAGAACATAGCCATAGCCCAATCCCATCTCCTCCAAAACCAACGTTCCAAACCCATCTCCCTCTATCACTTTCTTCTCCAGCGAACTGCAAAGAAATAAATCATCGCCGGTGCTGCTGCTACTGCACCATTTCACTTTCATCATCATCCTGATCTCGAGAGTCCGTTAGCAGATCGAACGAGCCAAAGACAAAACAAATCTAGTTAACCCCCCAAAAAAATTCCCTTTGTTGTCGTTAATCTCAGTTGAAATAATGTCGGAAGGGCTTGAATATCTATAAGGAATTTGAGGGTTTCGTCTTCCATCTCAGAGTGAGAGCAGAGCAATTTTAATGACTGAAACCCAAGGGTTCCTCACAGCCATTTAGCTAACAAACTCGCTATCTGTTCTTAGTCTCAGACGAGTTTAATTTGCAGAGAGGAGTGCCTCTTGGCTTAATCAGATTGAGAGATTCGGATGGAGAGAGATAGAGAGAGATTCTTCTTTTTGTTGGGTTTCGCCGTTATGGTTTTGAGTTCTTCAGCTTTCTCGGTTGTGTTATTAGCGGTAAAAATGTAGGATTAATTAGGATTTTAGGCTCAAAATAGTCTTATTATTATATGCATTAGTGAAAACAGAAGGCAAGGTTTAAAAACCGGAAATTCTGAATTAGAAATAATTCAGCCCCAGGGTTAATTCCAGTGTTCTATATTGGAATGTCAAAAAATCATGGATTGTCCAGTGTTCACTCTGTCTCTCTATCGTTTCAATTGGAGCGATTAGTAATGAAAGCAAAGCCAAAGTGGATGTCATATAACTTGATAACTTGATTTGAGGTATTTTGCTTTTCATCATCCAACAATCTCATAAGTTATCAATGGATTACAGAACTCTTTTGTGGAAAAAGATAAAGGAAAAAGAAACATCAATTATATACAGTCTGAACAAACTGCTGGAACGGCAGAGAGAATTCCGCTTTCAGATCATCACCTTAGAGCTAAACGGCTTGAAAACCTGAAGAAAAAACACATCAACTTCGATTTGGAATAGATGGGAATAAGGGTAAAAGGATACATAAAATAAGTCACTAAAGTAAAAGGGTAAACCTATCTTTTTATCTTTGATCGGGCAAGGTGTTTGGACATGGGTAGGGCGGTCTTTTTGCCACCTTGCTGTGTCTGGGGTGCACACGGCAATAAGGGCAGCTTGATAGTAGAGGACTTCGATGCTTTCCTTCCCACCCCACCCCACCCCAAAAAAAAATTAAATAAACAAATAAATCCAATCTCTAAATCCTTGAAAGGGAATCTCACCCTCCTATCAATTTAGGGCATCAGGCACTACATTTTCATTTTTTTTGGATATTGAACAATAATTTTTTTTTGGTAAATGGTGTTAGACAATAATTGCACCAACGTGTCTGATTGTAGACCAGTGACCAAACAACTACACTGTAGTCATAAATCTGGTCGAAGAAAAAAATTTCCTCATTCATGATTCAATAGGATCGAATTTTTTTATAAAAAACAAACGAACTCAACAAGTTGCAACCACGTTCATCAATGAAACGAACGGCTGTGATTGAGCCATTCACATATATTACATGACAGTTACGCAGAGAGTGAAACTTCCTTAAAACAAAAAAAAAAGAAAAATTTAACCCCAGGTAGTTGCTCACTGTTCAATTTGCGAAGACCAATACCTCAAAAGTAAGAGATTATAAGATCAATTCTCCTTGGGGATGCACCGCCAACCCCCCATGTAAAATATATATATAAACTCTCAATTCCTAAAAACACAAAAAGAGAGAAAAATTTACATATATTTCTCCTAAGGTATCATGTAATTATAAAAATACCTATCAATTTTAGATAATTACTCATATCCCTATTTTAAAAAAAAATTAGCAAGCACCCCCTATCGTTAGTTGTTCCATTAGTTACAAATGATAAGAGGTTTTAAATCATTTTATGACCAATATACCCTTAATAAGGTAGAACAACATTCTTGCCCTCTCCTTCCTCTTCACCTCATCTTCTCCTTCTTCCTGGTTCTCGCAATGATGTCGTTGCTGGAGTTGCTAAACTATGGAAGTTTGTTCAAGTTGACCTTTGAGATTGTAACATAGTCAAAGTGTGAATGAAAAACTTAAAGGGACTTAAATGTTAAATGTCCAAGGGAATAACCAAAAATCGGGAGAAAATAAAGATTGCTACAACTATAAAGTTTTTACTGAAGAAAATAGAGCTTGAATGGAAAAATTTTTGCTGCTACAAGGCTGGTAGCCAAGGAAATGGAATAATTTACCTCCCCTCTAAGTTCATAAATACCCTCCTAGGTTTTAGTATTTTCTAAAATACCTTTTAAGATCCTATTTCCTTGGCTTAGAGCCTTGTAGCAGGAATATTCCTGCTACTAGTGTAGCAACAAAATTTCGGTCGAGCTAAATAGTGTTCTACGTATATTTATATAATTATATGTTATAACTCTACTGAGAAGAGACATAAAGAACCCTTCTAATAAGAATCAGGGGCATTTAAGACATTTAATAAAAGAAAATAAATTAACTTATAAATAGAAGAACGATTAGAAAATATTCAAAACAGAAACTAATATACTAGCAGTTTAGATTAACTACGACTTAAAATAGATTGAATCGTTCTCATCGATTCTAATGGGGGCCTATTCTAGGAACTAAAAACGATGTTCAATTCAAAGAATCAATGCTGGGTAGAGAATAGAGGGAAAAAATAGGATCTAGAGCAGTAGGTGGCGGATGCTCTGTTTTTTGGAATAGATGTTGTATTATAAGGTAGGGGCAAACCTAAAATGACTATTGGAGAAGTGATAGGATATGTATGTGGTAGGGCTTGATCCTAGTATGACCGCAGATAGAATTGTTTGGAAGATAAGGACCCGTGTAGCCGACTTCTTGTAGGGAATGTTCCTGAGATGCTGCTTCAACTTTTTTCCTTCACTTATTTTCTATTTTTCTCCCATTTACTTCTTTTACGTCTTTTTATTTCTCTTAATTCTTTTACTGGCATAACCTCTACCACATCCATGTAGCCGACCCCGTTTAGTTGGGATAAGGTTATCGTTGTTGTATTTTAAGGGATTATAATTGTCTTTCGAGATCTGAAAACAAATCAAAGATCAACGCCTTTCCAACCACTGTTGGCTAGATCTGGTAAACTTGGATTTCCCTCACAGAAGCCATTGGAGCAGCGACATCATTGCGTGAACTAGGACAAAGAAGATGATGAGATGAAGACGAAGAGGGCAAGAATGCCATTCTACCCTATCAAGGGTATATTGGTCATAAAATGACTTAAAATCTCCGTTTGCAACTAACGGAACAACTAATAGCATGGGTACATTTTTTAATTTTTTTTTACAAAATAAATGGGAATGAGTGATTATCTAAAACTGATGGGTGTTTTTATAATTACATGATATTTTAGGAGGTACGTGTAAAGTTTCCAAAAAGTAAAAGCACTTATGGGGCCCACGCCATCTCCACATGGAACTGGAAGGACGTCCTTTATTGTAGTTTCTCCTCGTCATCCGCCACGTGGATTCTCGAACATTTGCTAATAAAGGTGCCTCGTTTTCGCTCTTCGTTGTTCCGAGTAAAATGCCTCATATCCGCCGGAATATACTTTCCTTCGCAACGGTTTTATATGTAACTCAAGACCCGTTAGCTATAAATACCCGCTGTTTGTTTTCTCTTCTGCCCTGCGTTCTTTCCTTTCTTACAAATCCCCATTTCCCCATTCTTCTTCTCTCCCTCTCTCTCTCACACACACTTCTCATTCTCTGTCTCTCTCTCTCTGCTCGAACTCGAAGCCCTATCGCTGTCTCTAATGGCTACGGTTGCTCTTAACCCTCCCGAGGCAGAGAAGCTCTCCAAGCTTCAATCTGCTACCAAAGGCCTTAATCAGATCAGGTGCTCTGCCTTCTCTCTTCCTGTTAAATTCTGAATCGATTTTACTTTAGTTGTGATGAATGCAGCTTGTTTTGAAGTTCCAATTCTTTATATCTGGTTTTCTATTTCGCTTGTTGAGGTGTAAGATCTCAGATCTGAGTTTCTTGCTTTTGACAGTGAGAAGGAGAAAGCTGGATTCACCAATCTCGTGGCTCGTTATCTCAGGTAGTATTGGATTTGGATTTTGTGTGTATTCCCTTAGGATTTCTTCCTTGTTTCTGATTAATTTTTGATCAAATTGTGTATTGAAGTGGCGAAGCTCAATTCGTTGACTGGAGCAAGATTCAGACGCCTACTGATAAAGTAGTTGTTCCCTACAATAGCTTAGCTTCTATTTCTGATGGTAATTTCTTGTTTGATTTGGTGCATCTACTAACTACATAGATCTTATGATGAGTTATAAGAAATTTTTGTTCCTTGATTGTTTCTATTCATTAATTCGATGTCAGTTTTTTCTTACCAATATTTAGTTTATTCTTACCAAGGTTTATACTCTCTGAATTAATACAGATATCACGCAAACCAAGAATCTTTTGGACAAACTCGTTGTCTTGAAGCTCAATGGTGGTTTGGGGACGACGATGGGTTGTACTGGTCCCAAGTAATGCTTTTGGCCATCTTTTTTCTGATTGGTGTTGATAAAGTCAATGCTTCTGTTGTTTGCAAAACGTAGAAGATACAGATTGTTACTGTAACTGTTACTATTGAAGAGGATGCGTATCACATGTCAGCTCCTCTGTTTATGATTTTCTTGACATCCTCGCAATTTGTTATATATATATATATATATTCCCCCCCCCCTTCTTATTGAGACTATGGGTAGCAAAAACAATTGCATGCGATAATTTTTGTATTTTGTTTGTTTTCCTTAATTTTTTTTCGATGAAATATTATTTGTGGAACTTTATTCTTATTGATTTATGCCTATGAATTTTCTTATTCTAATGTAAATTGGTTGATAATCAGTCTTAACCTCCTTAGTTCCTCTCTGGCATATTAAGAAGGTTTGGTCTGATTGTCTTGTGTTTTGTCAATAGCCTCTCTCATTTTTCTCTATCGTCTCTGTTCTAATGCATGGTCTTACAGGTTAAACTTAACAGGAGCATGAAACTCCTGATCTAATTGATATTTTCTTTGACAGTTTCACTCTGTTCATTAGTTTATGAGTTACAGAAATAAACCCAATCTTCTATATGAAATTTTGACAGGCTAATGTTAAATGTTGATTAGTTCATTTTCAATTAGATCTACAGCGGTTAGTTTGATGACCTTCATAGAGCATGTGGTGGTGGTCTTGGTAACAAAAATCATGATCTTAAACGAAGGAGATGGATTTTACTTAATATTTCATGCAAAATTTTTAATAATTTATATTTACTTTCCATTTTGAATGAATTGAATTTCGTGAAGTATGACTCCTGCTTGGTAGATAAATATGTCAAGTTTGCGCTTTGTAGATTAGGTAAATTATTAAACTCTGTTGGTGTGAGAATCCATATTGGCTACATTTTATTTCATGCTTACTTCTAAAATCTGTATAATTTTTTATCCTCTGTTTCATTGCAGGTCTGTCATTGAAGTTCGTAATGGGTTGACATTTCTTGACTTAATTGTCATCCAAATTGAGGTCAGTTTATGACTAATTCTGTCTCTCTCTCTCTCCCCACTCTATTTGGGTCTTATGTTTGCTTTTGTTTATCCCTCCATTTCCAATTGCTTGTAGTCACTTAATACCAAGTACGGGTGCAATGTTCCCCTGCTTCTGATGAATTCTTTCAACACGCATGATGATACACTGAAGGTAAGGGAATTTCACCTATACCTTTTTTATTGTTTTGCGAACTTTTTATATTCATTTCTATCAGAATACTCATCAGTTGAAATTGTTCAATGCAGATTGTTGAAAAATATTCAAAGTCAAATGTTGAAATTCATACTTTTAATCAGGTCTGATATCTATTACATTTTTTTTCATGCCTCATTTACTTCTAGAGTCCTTGTAAGAGCCATAGCTTGTAATACTGTTAATTAATATGATTTCTCCAGAGTCAATATCCTCGATTGGTTGTTGAAGATTTCTTACCACTGCCATGCAAGGGGCAAACTGGCAAGGATGGATGGTATGTGTGTCATTCTAGTGTTCATACTTTCACTTAGTGCTAGATTGTTTGACTATATCTTTGGGAAAATGGAGTTTACAGTAAGAAGCCTTTGTTCTGTTTTTCCTTCTCCTTTACTATTTGTTTTACTAGAGCCTCTTTTTTTTTTTTAATGTGAAAATTTAGTGATTAATTTATACTAGAGGGTACTTGGTCGGACTATGGTTTTCTTCCTTGTCAACCCGTACTCCTTTTTGTTTGCATATGACCACTGTATCTCCTTTTATGAGTTGGCAGTAACTGAGTGCACTTCAGGATTGGATACAGTGCCTATTTCTATGTCATATATGCTAATGATGATACATTTTGTTTAGATGTATGTTATATTTATTTCCTTTCATACTGTTAATGGCTTAATCATCATGCTTACTTGACTCATAATGTATGCTTCATTGATTTTATTTTTAAAGATTTAACCTGATGTTTTTTTTTTCCTTTCTAATATGGAAACCCAAATCAAAATCAACTCAATTTATGTTCTGATGGTCTGTGAGTTTGGGGAGGGAAATTAAGGTTTTGTTAGCTAGGTGAAAGAAAAGGGGAATTTGGATGGGAAAACAAGTCATCATGTGAAGTATATAAAGTCATCTGTTCTTTCTGAAGCTTTCAGTTTCTCATTCTGCAGATATGTAATGGCTTAAATAGTTAGATAATATACTTGTGCCATGTCAACAAGTGTAGAAAGTTTTAATTATATGCACTAGTGTACTACTTTATAGGGATTTTAACAATTCCTATTTACAGTCTTGTTCCTTTATGTAAGTAAAACTTATCTGTTGCCTTTCTATAAAACGAAAAAGAAGTCTGTTTCCTATTGAAGGGTGGAGGTGGGGTTCAACACCCATGTCTGTTAGGGGGATTCTACCACCTTCTGCCAATAATAGATGCACACCACTTGTCAGAAATTTATAGCTTATTTAGTTCTGATGCATGTAAATTTTAGCTGGCATGCTTTGGAGATCACTTTACATTTTGATGTCTGATAACCTTCATGTGTTTGGGCTCTATCATAATTGAATGGTAGATCTTTTATTTCTTTTTGTGTATTTCACATATGCAATTTTCATGTTATCACATCTGCCTCACACTTACTGTACAAATGTGAAGGTATCCTCCTGGTCATGGGGATGTGTTCTCCGCCTTGATGAATAGCGGCAAACTGGATGCTTTATTAGCAAAGGTACACTTGATGTGTCATGGTTTCATTTTCTGATGTCGACATATATAACCTATTCTGAACTCTGTTTATTGTTCTCTTCCTTTTTTTTCTTTTTTTTTTCATTGTTATTATTTTCTTAAATTATTGAAACTTCTGTGATTCAGGGTAAGGAGTATGTCTTTGTCGCCAACTCAGATAACTTGGGCGCTGTTGTTGACCTGAGTATCCTTTTAATAGCCTATACTGATTTCTATTGTGCAGTTTTCTGCGTGTGTGTGTGTGCATGTTTTTTTTTTTCCTTCCATAATTCTCTTCTCCAGTTCAGCACAGCACAGTATCTAGTATCTACCATAAAAAAGTTACCATTTGGAAGACATGTGCTCCTTGACTGGTTATTGTAGATATCTTAAATCATTTAATCCAAAACAAGAACGAATATTGTATGGAGGTAATTGGAGATGACATTTTCATGTCGTCTTCGGCTTTGGAATTTGGGTAGTTTTCTGAAACTTAATATTTGTGCAGGTGACTCCTAAAACCTTGGCAGATGTCAAAGGTGGTACCCTTATTTCCTATGAAGGGAGAGTTCAGGTACAAATATACATTACAAATATACATATATTGGCATCCAAATTTATATGTTCAGCAAAGACTTCCTGTTATCTCCATGAAGGCTAACTCATAATTAACATACTGGAAAAGAATCAAAATTTTCAACTGATAGATTATATTCCTCTTGGCATAATTTTATTTTCAAGATATTTTTAAATTATTATAATTGGGTAACCAAGGATTCTGGGTAGTAACCTGGAGAGGCAACCTTTGTCTGCAAACAAAGGTAACTTTAGGCTACATTTCTTCAGTCTACAATTTTCTTGTGATCTGGTTAATGGAAAAATTGTAGTAACAGCTTTGGATCTGAATGCAGTCTTGAATCTCAATTGTGATGTATAACCATGCAGTCCTAAATCTCAATGCAGTTTATAGAACCACTTTATGTCAGTTTCTTCTGTAATTATATTCATGGTGGAAATGTATCCTATAAAATATTAACAGTTTCATGTTTTGAGAATATTTTGAATAGTAGTAGTAATTCTTATTTAAGGTTTCCTAAAATTGAAAATAAATTTCAGATTTTTTTAAATCAAATGAGTCAAAAAGGTACACAGTTGGATATTTCCTTGTTGCTTACAATATATGTGCCTCATTTTAGCCTTAAACCTTGCTTTCCTTTAAATGGAAGGATCAAACGTACAAAACATGTTTAGATTTTAGTCTTCTAGATATTTTAGTTAAAGTTCTTCAGTTGTTGGTTGGACATATCTTTCTGTGTCAAATATATTGAAACAATTAAAACTGCGAACTACTTTCTATAGTCTGGAGTGTTTTAGTTACTCAGTTTAATTATCAGATATATTTGTTCTCTCTTGTCGTTATATAAAATACAAGAAAGAAAAGCTTTGTTATTCCATGTTGATCTGTTCATGACCTAACCTAGTGGGCTGATTTGTTGTCCTAATTCTGTAAAACATTTCCCTTTCCTTTATCTGTTGAACATTAACCTTTTATTACTCTTCCTGCCATTATGCGATGCAGCTCTTGGAAATTGCACAGGTTGCTGATGAGCATGTGAGTTAAAAATTCTTTTTCTTTTACTTTCTCTTATACTTCATCCGGTAATTATTTTTTATGCTTATTTTTCTGATGAATACTCCAAGAGTCTTTGA
This sequence comes from Telopea speciosissima, assembly GCF_018873765.1. Lineage (NCBI taxonomy): Eukaryota > Viridiplantae > Streptophyta > Magnoliopsida > Proteales > Proteaceae > Telopea > Telopea speciosissima. Next base: position 51,209,901 of record NC_057921.1, on the reverse strand, counting down.
ATGGATGAAAGGATTAACATAAATTCCAAATGTTGTCCAACTACATGGTTGAAACTTTTCTTTTTTAATAAGAATAATCTGTTTGGATCTTGAATGTAACATGTAATGTTTCCTTACTGTTTCATACAGGTCAGTGAATTCAAGTCTATTGAGAAGTTCAAGATTTTCAACACGAACAACTTGTGAGTGGACTAATGGTTTATAGATAGTTTGGTAGAATGGCTACTGACACCTTAATAAGTTGTTATCTACTATACAGTCCTGTATGATCCTTCAAGGGGAAAAAGTCAAATTTGTGACATTGTGTTGTCCAGAAAAATTGCAGTTATGATTTGGTGTTATATTAATAGTTGTTTTGTACAGGTGGGTAAATTTGAAGGCCATTAAAAGGCTTGTAGAAGCCGATGCACTAAAAATGGAGATCATTCCAAACCCTAAGGTGGGTTTTTTCTCCTTATTAAGTGGTAGGTCAATAATGTGTTGGTTTTAATGTTTGGAACTAATGGTGTTTCCAGGAAGTGGATGGGGTCAAGGTTCTTCAGCTGGAGACTGCAGCTGGTGCAGCAATTCGGGTATTCATCAGATCTACCAAACCATTCTTGATATGTTTGCATTTGGTGACTTGTGTAGTTTCTTATTTTATTATTTGTGTCCTTTCCACGAACTAGTTCTTTGATCATGCTATTGGAATCAATGTTCCCCGATCTCGTTTCCTTCCAGTGAAGGCAACATCTGATTTGCTTCTTGTCCAGGTTTCCCTAAAGCCCTCTCTCACATTAATCTTGATCTTTGTATATCAATTTAGCCTGGTTAACAGTATTTGTTTGTACTTGCAGTCTGATCTCTACACCTTAACTGATGGCTTTGTAATCCGTAATAAAGACAGAAGCAATCCTTCAAATCCCACGATTGAATTGGGACCAGAGTTCAAGAAGGTAATCTATCTGAAGGACTGTGCCTTTACATGGGACTTTTTTTTTTCTTTAATAGGAAAGAAAAAATATAGGAACCTTAATGTCTAAAGAGAAGGTATTCATCTATAGATGAGCACCTTGCTTGTATTAAGCTAGTCCCCTGGTTCAGCTTTTTCCTACAAGTTACCAAGAGATGAAATGTATGTTTTTAGTTACGTGACTCTTATATTTTACTTTCTCCAGGTTAGCAACTTCCTTAGTCACTTCAAGGCCATCCCAAGCATCATTGAACTTGATAGCTTGAAGGTTAGTGGTGATGCCTGGTTCGGTGCTGGCATAAAACTGAAGGTATGCACTACTTAAGCTCCTCCTTCATTAATGACAATTCTCCTTGTTACGTGTTTTTATGTCCAGAATCTGCTTTAGGCCAATCAATCATTCACAATTCTTCTTGCTTGTTTTTTCATTCTTGGAAGGATAAAAAATTTTGATTATTTACTGATTAAATTTTAATAATGTCAAGGTTCTCACATAAAAACCAAAAAAGGCATTGGTTCAAGTTTTTTACATTGCTCAGCTATCCAGCAGATGCCAAACTTCCGTGTGTCCATGCTACCTTTTCTTTCTTCTCTCTTTACTCAAGATGTAACCCATCTTTGACTAGTTACCTGTTTTACTTTTTCTAAGGGGAATGTGACCATTGCTGCAAAATCTGGAGTGAAATTGGAAATTCCTGATGGAGTTGTACTTGAGAACAAGGTAGAATCCCTACAAATTCCTCAAATTTCTATTTTTTCCATTTGAATCTAAGAGCAATTTATGACTCATAGAGGACATTAGACTTTTCTCAATGTTTTCCATTGTGATGTTCAGGTGATCAATGACCCCAAGGACATCTGAGTTGGATGGCTTCTTGATTTTGTTGAGTGTACCTATCTTGAATCATGAAGGCTGTAAGCAATATTTTTTTCCAGCTTCATTGAACGAGTTGTGTATGATCGAGGAATGTTATGATAATAACTAATAATAAAAAGAGGTTGATTTTGTAGTAATGGGCCTTGTCTTCAGGTGAACGCAAGCAATAGAATATATCAGTTGCCCATCCCTTTATCTTTTGTTCTTATAAAGAGGTTTTTTCAAGTTCAGTGAGAGTTTGTTGCAAGGATTCAAGTACCACTTCAATTGGGCGCGATAGTGTCTAATCTGATCTATGCTATCAAATTTAAGTCCACGAGTTTTCATGCAGTGATTAAGACCCATGAGCTTATCCCAATTTCAATCCTTATGGATTGTGAAGCCATATTAGATCTGATCAATTAATGTAAATTTCTACCAAAAAAAAAAAACAAAAAAAAAAAAATAAAATTGCCGTAAATCGTGTACAGGTTTTGTTGAATTTGGGATGGGTTGGACGGATTTGGATCCTCTGCGGCCTGGATGGGCTTAGTTTAGCTCGTCAAATTGAAGCAGTTTTATCAAATATCTTCATCATTATGTAAATAAGAGTACAATGAAGCCCAGTGGTTCCTATTTCAACATTCAAAGTTGGCTTATCTACTACACAAAAAAAAAAAAGGTTGGCTTATCTGAATTTCTTATTGCGGGTTCTCATTTTTGAAAACAAGTTCCTTACTATAAGGAATCAAGTCGACCTACTAACTACTATATATCTACAAACAGTTCACGGCTCAGCTTTCGAATTCTGACCAATTCATCCTCATATTAATGGTGGCCTTTGGTGGAGTTATAACATTGGATGGCTTTAATAAGGGTTCATTTGTTTGCGATCGAGGTGGTTATAACATATTTTTGTAATTATTTTCCTTTGCCCTTGGTCATATAACTTGCATCATTTTTCTTTAGCTGAAGTCGTTTTTGTAATTTCCTTGCCCTTCCTCTATTTTAATTTATTTTTTATCTCTAGAATTGAATAGTCCCAAAGCCATGATTTCTACATGGAAAGGGTAAGGTTAGTGGATGATGTCCCCTTTTGACGTCAAAGTCACAGAATTTGGGAGAGGGAGAGGGAGAGGGACGGGTATGCTAGTGGTATACCATATGCTAGCACTCTCTCTTTCTCTCTCTCTCTCTCTCTCTCTCTCTCTCTCTCTCTCTCTCTAACCCATCAAAGGAAGAGAGAGATAGACACATAGGGTGTGTTGCGTCAGGAAATCGTCTGCGGTCCCTTCGAGTGCCGTAACCTGCAAAAGGATCAAGGAGTGACAACGGAGAACTGGTGTGGTTCCGGCCTAGAACTCTCCGATGCCAAAGTTAGATCTTTCTGCGCAAACAGATGAGTGAATGAAACTCAAGATGGATGATGAGATAGAATACCTTCTCTTTTATAGCTGAGGGCGGCGATGTGGAGAGTCCCAATTGATGTGAGATGTCTTTGATAGCTGATAGAGTCTCTGAATGGTAGGGTTTGCTCTTGGTAGGATATCTTTCATTTGGACGTTGTATCCTGATGGACTTGGTGTCTTGGATGGATAGACTGTAGATAGGTTCTGGGTGTTTGAGTCCGTTGTGGGTACGTTGACTGATAGGCGGTGGCCTAGAGTTCTGGAGGTAGTGTACGTCTTGCAGTTGGAGGCGGGGTGCTCTGATCTTGTCCGCGGTGTTTCAGCGCATGTTTGTCCACTTGCATAGGATCCGCGCCAAAGGGGGGTTGGCCCAAGGGGAGTTCGCCCAAGGGGAGTTTGCCCAAGGGGAGCTCGCCTAAGGGGAGCTCACCCAAGGGGAGTTCGCCCAAGTGGGGTAGCTCGCCCAAGGGGGAGTTCGCCCAAGTGGGGGAGCTCACCCAAGGGGAGTTCGCCCAAATGGGGGTGTTCACCTTGCCGTGCCTGGTCCCGCCACGTGGTGGTCTTCGATTGGTTAGCTTTATTAGAGTAGCGCCCGCGAAGTGTGGTCATTCGGAGCAACACTCGCGGTTTGTGGTGATATAGCTGGTCCTGTCATGGTCCACCTCCTTGGGTCAGGACATGTGGCGGCCTCCGATTGGTTGGTGTGAATTTGGGTTTATCATTTACCCCCCACTCTCTTGGAACAGAGTGCTCAAGAGAGTATCTTTTTTCATTCGGTGGTCAATGGACCTTGGTGGCCAAGGTGCCTTGGTGGTATTACGCTTCGGTGGCATTGCGCCTTGGTGGCTAACGGGCCTTAGTGGCATTACGCCTTGGTGGCCAACGGGCCTTGGTGACATTACGCCTTAGTGGTCTATGGACCTTGATGGCCCCATTGTGCCTTGGTGGTGGTGGCATTGTACCTTAGTATTCGATCTTTGATATTCGAACCATCTCGAACTTCTTTGACTTTGACTCTAAATCTCGAAGTCGCGTCAGATATAACGTCTCGTACTTCCCTCTTTTTTTTTGTATTGACTCGAATTGGTATTTGGCCCTAGACACATATTTGCTCGACCTTGGACTTCGATCCTCGAACCTTGAATCTCAAACCTTCGCAAACTCGACCCCGGACCTCGGACCTCGGACCTCGATCCTCGAAGCTTGTCCATGCCCGGCTTGCGGTCTCGCGCTTCAAACCTTGAACCTCAAGCCTTGTCTATGTCCATGGCCTGTCCTCTACACCCTTGGCCGTAGATTTTTTTTGTCGAATTGGTCTTTGGCCATAGACACTTCCTTATCTTGACCTCGACCCTTGCGAGCTTTGACCTCGGTCCTCGGACGCTTTCTCTTAAGAACAAAAATACATTTCAGAAATTCACAGGTGCATAGTTGAACCAATTGTATAAGTCTTGATTCAAGACCAAATGACAAGTACTTCTAAGTTACCGAACTGCTACAGAAAACCATCTATAAAAACCCTCACCTGAAACCCCTTCCTAAAACACTCATTACTAGCTTAAACCCCTACCTGAAACACCTCCTTGAAACCCCCTGTCGATTTCTGAAACCCTGTTACTAGCTTCAAACCCCACCTGAAACATCTCCTTGAAACCCCATTACTGCGCTGCTGATTCCTGAAACCCTAAAGGGTATCGGCAGTGCACTTCACCGAAATAGCCTAGAACCCATGATGCCAATCCACCTCCCTAAAACTCTGTGCTCGCATCCCACCTGACCTTGCGGGTCCATGGTGACCTGCAAATTCGGGAACTAAAAAAAAATAAAAAATAAAGCTGTTTCAGATGCGTTATGGGTGTTTGATTGAACAGAGCTTGAAGAAGACGAAAACCTCTCTTTGTCAATGATGATATTTTTTTAAAACAAAGAAACCCCTTGTTTTAGTCTTTCATATGCACAACAGGGGTCTTAGATGTCGTCCTTCTCTCCTCTGTTTCTTCCTCTCTCTCTCTCTCTCTCTCTCTCTCTTCTCCCTTTGATGTAACGCCCATTGATGGCTTTCCCTCTTTTTTTTTTTTTTTTTTTTCATCTCTCCTTTCTCTTTCCAAGGGTCGGCGCCCATTTGGGCGTGGACCCTTGTCCTTTTTTTTTTTTTTTTCCAATGTCCCATCTCTCCTTTCTCTTTCCAAGGGTTGGTGCACATTTGGGCATGGACCTTTGTCCTTTTTTTTTTTTTTTTTTGCAATCTCTCATCTCTCCTTTCTCTTTCCAAGGGTCGGCACCCATTTGGGTGTGGACCCTTGTCCTTTTTTTGTTTTTGTTTTGATCACTCTCTTTCTTCTCTCCCTTTCTCCAAGGGTCGACGTCTATGGTCATTTGGGCGTGGACCTTGGTTCTTCTTCTTCTTTTTTTTTTTTTTTTTTCCTTAAGAGTCGACGTCCATTGATGGCGCCCTCATTCGATCCGCGTCTGTTGACGCTCATTCAATTGACGTCTGGTGACGCCCATTCGATCCTGATCTGCGCCCTTGGACGCCCATTCGATCCGCGTCTGTCAACGCTCATTGATTGATGCCTGTCTTCTCTGGTATATAAAATATTCGCTCTCCCTTGATCTTTGGCCATAGACACATCTTTACTCGAACCTTGACCTCGACTCCTCGTGAACTTTGACCTCGGACCTCTGACCTTGAACCTCGACCTCGAACTTCGAATCCTATGTCCATAGCCTATCGTCTACGATCCTTGGCCGTGGCAAAATTTTTTTTCCTCGCCAAAGGGGTTGACGTCCATAGGCCATGGTCTCTTGGCCGCGGCCTCTTAGCCCTCTTTGTGTTTTTTTTTTTTTCCTCTGCTCTCCTTGCCTAAGGGGTTGACGCCCATAGGCTGTGGCCTTCGGCCGTGGTCTCTTGGCCGTGACCTCTTGACCCTCTTTTTTTTTTGGTACCTTTCCTCATGAGTTTGCTTGTTGGTCATTGCAGCTTGCTTTTCCACTCTCCTGGGTCGGTGGCTTGACGTTGGGGAAGTACCGCCCAAGTAAGTATTCTCCCTTCTGGGTGTTGTTGTTCCTCATCCCTCGTATGTGGTTGATAGGCCTTGGTAGTCGTTCAACCTCGGTGGCCTTGAGCCTTGATTGTTCTCGAACTTTGGTGATCTGTGGACGCTGGTGGTCTGTGGACCTTAGTGGCATTGCGCCTAGACGGTCTACGGACCTTGATGGCCAACGGGCCTTGGTGGTCTACGGAACTTGGTGGCCTTACGCCTTGTGGTCAGCGGACCTTGGTGGCATTAAGCCTTGGTGTGGCGGAGGCTCTCCGATTGATGGGTAGGAGTAGACGAGCATATCCCAATATAAAATTTCAAATTATCTTTGAAAACTGTAATTATAATGTGATTTACCGTGTACTGTGGCTGACTGTCGACTATGCTACTGCTACTGCTGCTCCTCTTACTGGTAGTATTTCTTTAGGTGTTCTAAGTTCTAGGTACGGTCTACCTTCTTGCCCCCCAGAGTTTTCAAGCGGGATGTCCTTGGACGTATCTACTTAGAAACTATGTAAGGTCCTTCCTAGTTTGTTGATAGCTTCCCCTCCTTTCTTGGCTGCGATGCACTTGCGTTCCTTAGGACTAGGTCTCCCTGGTGGAATAACCTCTCTCTCACTCTGGCATTGTAGTACTTGGTTGTTCCCTGCTGATATGCTACATTCCTCAGCAATGCCTTCTTGCGTACCTCATCCATGAACTCCAGGTTTGCTCGCAGTCCATCTGTGTATGTTCTCTCATTGAAGTGCAGTACTCTGTGAGACATGGCGAGAACCCCTACTGGTGTCAATGCTTTTGTGCCATATGCTAAGCGGAATGGGCTCTCCCCTGTGGGTGTCATTGCTGTGGTGCGATACGTCCATAGAACACTCAGACGTACTTCTTATTGGCTCCTTCTAACCTTTTCTTTATTCCATCCAGCAACGTTCTGTTGGTCACCTCCACCTGACTATTGGTTTGTGGGTAGGTTATCGATATAGGCTAATAGTCAATGTTGTAGCTTTGACAGAAGGCTCTGAACTTGGGGTTGCTGAACTGCTTCCCATTATCAGAGACTATGATCTTAGGCATGCCGAACCTGTAGATGATGTCGTCATGGACAAACTTCTCCATTTCATTCTTTGTGATATTGGCTAATGGCTTGGCTTCCACCTACTTGGTGAGGTAGTCTATGGCGACCACCAAGTACTTGCGGTTACCTGACGCTGCTGTGAAGTCGCCTAGGATGTCTACCTTCCACATGGCGAAGGGAATGGGGTTGAGGATCGATGTCAGTTTAGTGGCGGGTATATGGGGTACGGGGGTGAACAATTGACACTGCTCACATGCCTTGACGTACTGCACCGCTTCCTCTTGCATTCTCGACCAGTAGAGTCCCTGATGGAGGATCTTGTAGGCTAGAGCTCTTCCCCCCATGTTGCTTCCACATATCCCTTCATGTATCTCTGCCAGGGCGTATTGGGCTCCCTTGGGTCCTAAGCACCGAAGCAATGGTGCTGTGGCTCCTCTCCTGTATAGTACTCAGTCGAGGACGGTGTACTTTGCAGCTCTCATCCTTATCTTTTTTGACTCGACCTTGTCTTCTGGTAGGACGTCATTCTGTGGGTAGTTGAGTATAGGGTCCATCCAACTAGGTCCTTCCTTAATCTCATTAACCTGCTTCTCCTGATATGTTGGCTCGTGTAGTATTTCAACATATACTGCACTGGCCAGGTTTCTGAGTTCATTATTGGCTAGCCTAGACAGTGCGTCTGCGGTGGCATTCTTGATCCTGGGAACCCGAACCATCTCGAACTTCATGAACTCCCCGATCAATTCTTGAGCATGTGCTAGGTATGATGCCATCCGTTCGACCGTTGCCTCATACTCTCCGTTCACCTAGTTCACTACCAGCTGGGAGTCACTTCGGATGGATAGGTGTGTGACTTGAATGGCTTTAGCCACCCAGAGTCCAGCTAGTAGTGCTTCATACTCTGCTTCATTGTTGAATGCTGGGAAGGTGAATCGGAGGGCGTACTAGATTCGAAATCCTTCAGGACTGGTGAGTATGAAGCAAGCCCCACTTCCAGTGGCATTACTCGAACCATCCACGTACACTTCCATATTGCGCCCGATCTGTTCCTCGAACATCCTGTTGATCATTCTTTGGTAGGTGGCCCCTGCGTTCTTTAGCCCGAACGGCATGACACAGTAGCAGTAGTTCTCCTTGTCCATTCGGAAGGCGGTGTAAGACTCATCATCCTCATGCATGAGGATCTGGTTGTAACCTGAGTAGGCATCCATTAAACTCAGCATCTCATGCCTAGTGGTGGCATTGATCAATAAGTCAATCCTGGGTAGTGGGTACTCATCCTTTGGGCACGCCTTATTCAAGTCAGTGTAGTCGACACACATTCGCCACTTCCCATTCGACTTGGGTACCATGACCACATTTGCGAGCCAGGTAGGGAACTTCTCTTCCCGGATGAACCCTTCTTGGCTCAACTTCTTGACCTCTTCCTTGATAGCCGCCTGTCGATCGAGGGAAAAATTTTATCTCTTCTGCAGGACAGGCTTCCTGGTAGGGTCTATGTGCAGTCTGTGCTCTACTATGGACCTGGGTATGCCTAGTATGTCGACAGTCGACCATGCGAAGACATCCATATTGCTTTGGAGGAGGTGTCCCAGCTCTTCTTTTTGCTCCTTGCTTAACAACGAGCCAACCTGCACAACTTTGGAGGGGTCGTCCCTGCTGAGTGGCCATAGGACAAGGTCCTCCACCGATCTTCCTCTCTTCTCTGTCAGTGCATCTCTTTGGTCGCTGACCAGATTCTCTATACACAACGCCATCCCTCGTGTGTTGTCGTTGTTCTTCTTCACAAAGGTGACATAACAGTCTCTAACTTTCTTCTGGTCGCCTTGTACTTCACCCACTCTATTGTCAGTGGGGAACTTCATCTTTAGGTGGAGCGGAGATACGATACCTCGAAGGATTATCAGAGATGGTCGCCCTAGGAGGCCGTTGAATGACACCACGGACTTGACAACTATGAAGTTCACCATGATGGTCACCTATTAAGGGTATTCTTCAATGGTGACGGGTAGCTCTATGGTGCCTCTGATGGAGGCTGTGGTGCCCGAAAACCCATGGAGGTAGGTAGGCTTAGGCTTGAGTTGGTCATCTCTGAACCCGAACTGGCGGTAGGGTTCTAGTGAGAGCACATCCACGGATGCCCCTGTATCTATCAACACCCTGTGCACTGGTCGGTTAGCTATCTCCACCTGTACTACTAGGGCATCCTCATGTGAAAAGCTGACACCTTCCAAGTCTGCATCTGAGAAGGAGATCACCTTCTCGGTCTTTGCCATCTTGCTTGGCTTCTCTATTACTCCCACGAACCTAGCATGGGCTTTGGCTTTCCTGGTTGATTCTTGCCCAAGTCCCCTGAGTATGGTGAGGATGGGGGCTCCCTTGGTGCCGCTTGGTTCTGGTACATCTCTCCTCTCTTCTGTGCGGTCTCTCTCCCTATCTCAATCCGCTCTCATTTATTCCCTCCTTGGCTCTTCTCTTTCTCGATCATGACCTCGGTCTCCTTGGCCCGAACGGCCATCACGCCTTCCTTTTATGTATTTATTCAAGCTTCCAGCTCTTACAAGATTTTCTATCTCTCTCTTCAGTTGGTAGCAATCCTCTGTGTCATGCCCATTGTCTTTGTGGAAGACACAATACTTGTTAGGGTTCTGCTTCTCAGGTCCGGCTAGCATAGGTCGTGACCATCGGATTAGGTCACGGTCTTGGATCTGCATGAGGATCTACGACCTGGTAGTGTCTAGGCTGTGAACTCTGGACTGCTTCCTCGTTTACTCCTTTCGGGGCAACGATCTCCCCTTCCTGAGGTGCGGTCACCCTTGTCTTACCGACGCTCAGTCCTTGACCTCTTGCTCTCTTTGCGATCGTTCGTCGTCGACCTCTTGTTGTCCTGGGGCTTGGCTTCAATCACCTTCTTCCGTGCTTGTACTATCTCTGCCATGTTAGCGAACTCGTTACAACGCTCCAGGAGCTCCCTCATGGTCTTGGTCTCATGACGGGCCAAGTCTTTGATCAACTCCAGGTCCTGGATACCCCCAGCCAAGGTTGCATGCTGGGTTTGGTCATCCAAGTCTCGGACCTCCAGGAATTCCTTGGTGAACCTGCTGACATACTCCCTAAGGGATTCCCCAGGGTTCTGTATCATGTTTAGTAGATTGATTGTGGTCTTCTTCTGCTTGACGTTGCTCTGAAAGCGGATAACAAACTGTTCGCATAGCTCTGCAAACTAACCTATCGACCTTGGACGTAGTCAGGAGAACCATGAAGTCGCCGTGCCTTTGAGGGATGCAGGGAACGCTCGACAGGAGGCCTTGTCCGATCCTCCATATAGGGTCATCATCCCATTGAAGTAGTTGATATGGTCATTGGGGTCCGTGGTTCCACTGTAGAGTTCAAAGGTAGGTAACCTGAACCTGGATGGGAGTGCGGCTGACATGATCTTCTCTGAGAATAGATGTTGCCCGGGTATTGAGTGTGTCTTGCCTTTAGTCTGCTTCTTCAGTCCTTCCAACTTCTCGTCCAACTCTCGGAGTCTCTTGTCTAGCTCCTCATCTTGCAATGGTCTCTCTCGCCTGGCTGGTTGCTCGTTGTGACTTCGTTCTCTTTCTCTCCTTGAAGTCTCCTCCCGCCTAGAGTATTGGCGGGACGGGGAAGGGTCACGTCGTGATGAGGCTTGACGTGAACGTGAAGGGCTACCACCCCCATCGGAGTGGCTCTGCCTTGGTACATAACTTCCCCCTAGCCGACCTTGGAATACTGATCTCTTGATCGAGCCCTCTGGACTTGGTGCCACAGTTCGGTGTGATAGTGTTCTCCCACGATCTAACCGTACTGGGAGGTCTGCTGTCCTCCTTGGAAGTTGGGATGACTCTCCCTGCTGTCTAGTGTGCCTCTTGGACCTGTCACCCTTGGGAGGTGACCTCCCGAGGTTCTCCTCTCGTCTACGACGGTGGATCACCGCTCTCTGCCTTAGGTACTTGCGGAAGAGTCGTTGGTCGTCGAGGATCTAACCCTGCAGGTCATTGATCTGACCCACAGTTGCTAGTGCATTGGGGTCAGGTACCACCTCCACCACCAATTCATTGTTGGGTTCGCCCACTGCGACTTGATCATCGGCTGGGATTTCCCTCTCCAGAGAGACGTGGTCATTGGCTCTGCGACGTGAGCTCTCTGGAGGAGGTGATGCGTTCCCCTCCCTTGGGGCATTGTTGGTGGAGGGAGCGGTCTTTTTGCCTCGTGGTGCCATGATTGAACAAGTATGGAAACAAGCTAGTAGAGGTGATGGCTAGCGTCGTTCCCACAGACGACGCCAATCTGTTGCGTCAGGAAATCGTCTGCGGTCCTTTCGAGTACCGTAACCTGCAAAAGGACCAAGGAGTGACAACGGAGAACCGGTGTGGTTCCAGCCTAGGACTCTCCGATTTGAAAGTCAGATCTCTCTGCGCAAACAGATGAGTGAATGAAACTCAAGATGGATGATGAGATAGAATACCTTCCCTTTTATAGCTGAGGGCGGCGATGTGGAGAGTCCCAGTTGATGTGAGATGTCTTTGATAGCTGATAGAGTCCCTTAATGGCAGGGTTTGCTCTTGGTAGGATATCTTCCGTTTGGACGTTGTATCCTAATGGACTTGGTGTCTTAGATGGATAGATTGTAGATAGGTTCTGGGTGTTTGAGTTTGTTGTGGGTACGTTGACTGATAGGCGGTGGCCTAGAGTCCTGGAGGTAGTGTACGTCTTGCAATTGGAGGCGGGGGTGCTCTGATCTTGTCTGCGGTGTTTCAACGCACGTCTGTCCACGTGCACAGGGTCCGTGCCAAAGGGGGGTTCGCCCAAGGGGAGCTCGCTCAGGGGAGTTTGCCCAGGGGAGTTCGCCCAAGGGGAGCTCGCCCAAGGGGAGTTCGCCCAAGGGGAGCTCACCCAAGGGGAGTTCACCCAAATGGGGGTGTTCACCCTACCGTGCCCGGTCCTGCCACATGGCGGTCTCCGATTGGTTACCTTTATTGGAGTAGCGCCCGCGAAGTGTGGTCATTCGGAGCAACGCCCGCGGCGTGTGGTGATATAGCTGGTCCTATCATGGTCCACCTCCTTAGGTCAGGACACGTGGTGGCCTCTGATTGGTTGGTGTGAATTTGGGTTTATCAGGGTGCTAGCACACCTGACCAGCCTTTTCCCTATAGGATTATTAGTACCTTTCCTCCTTTCTAAGAAGGTTGTGGCCCTCTTGGCTCCCATTCTACCCCTTCGTGGATAGTCCTCTATGGGTCACTTGTATAACTCCTAATGGGTCCCTTGCCAAAACAATAAAAAAGGTGAAGAATAATAACCACATACATCTTAACTCATCTTCTTGGTATAGGCACACTAGTATGATATTGAGTTAATTACCCATATTTTTGGTAATTCCACCTTTTCATGGGGGTGCGATGATTATTTCGTATACCACTGTGTCTGGGTGTAGGAGCAGCACACCACACATGCCAAGTGGCGTTCTTTCTCGCCTTGTTTATTTATTCTATTCTATATTTCACATGCTTCTGAGTTTTATATTTTTAATTTTCATTGTTTTTATGCTGGTTTTACTCTTTTTTCTTTTCAAAACATTTTTATTTTTTAATAGTTTTAATTAAAATTATTTTAATATTGTTAACTGAACCTGGGCTAGACCTGGTTCGATTTTGTCGCCCACCATGGGGCAACTGATTGGACCAGTTGGGTAGGCCACTTAAGGAGGTGGCTTTATCCTTTAGGTCTCTTCCCACTCTATATTTCCTATTTAGAGTGGGACACTCTGAGTTTGAGGAGGTGGGGACTGATTATATATAGGCATAACAAGTCACCACCAATATGAATGCCATTGTTGAGATTTTAGTCTTCCTCTCTTACATCTCAGTCTTGTTTACTAAGTTACTATTGTGTACTTTGTGGGATTCCATCTCTTCTCAAGGATTTGCGGTGTAGACTTTTGAGATATCGAGAGATGGTAGAAGATCGTTCAAGTTTGTAAAACTTGTAATCAAATCCGTACGAGATTTTTCCATTGTATTCCCATCTTCCGTTCAGGTAACACCCTAACAAAATGGTGATTTATTCACAAATATTAACCTTGTGGCCCACTTGGATCAGCTGGCCACTGAGATTTTTTATTTTCTAAACAATGATTGAAACCTTAACCATGAATGTTAAGTCTTTTATCGATAGTTTCCTGTTTCTTCCACACATAAAATTACAATTGGCATTTCTTAATTTGAGAGACAATTCTTCCACCACTGCATCATTTCAAGGGTCAACTTTTGACCAGCTCATCGTGAGATGGGCCATGATTATTTTAACAGAAATCATTGATAAATGTTACAAAGTTATATATTTTGATATAGAAATCTGAAAGCTATGAAATGTGAATTTTCTTCTTCGATGAAGCTCTGACACTGATTTCTGTAATTTTATGTAGGGCAAGACATCGCAAATTGGTCGTGTAGTCCAACACTAGCATGTTAGTCAACGAAAGTGCGCATAGATGCATTGATTTGAATGTGATTTTTAATTTTATTGATGACTGAATGGTCTTTTACATTTATTTTTCCTTTTATTTATCTTTCGAAGAACAATAATAAATAGAAATTTGAATAACACAAGCAAGCAGTATTAATCCAATTCTATCAATATATAGCTCATAGGGGAAAAAAAAATGCTACCTGCACCTAGACACAACACACGACTGTGAAAAATAAAACTAAACATATAGCTCATTTAAGATTGGATCATTTTTTTAGGTAGTACATATTACAGATTTTTTTTTCGGTAAATACAAATTTATTCAGAACGTGAAGAGCTCATGGATGTCAAGCATTGATTTGGATCCATGGATTAAAACGACTCGTTATCCTCTCTTGTTACAGCACGGTGTTGTACTGTATCCTACGGCGACTGCAGAGGCCATATGCACCATGTGGGGCCCACTGTGTCACATGGCCTCTGCAGTACCACACGATACAGTACATCACTATGCTATAACAGGAGGGAATAAAAATTCGGATTAAAACAAGGCCAAACTGTCCTTACATGTCGTTGACAGACCCTCTTTTTTGGGCAGTACAGATTATACGGTACTTTGATTTACACAAAAAACTACAGAGATACATAGGGGAGTGCAGTAACTTGGGATGTGAGTCCAGATCAGCTCCACATATGTGGAGAGTACACATAAAATAAAAAATTGACACTTGTCCACACAGATATTAGTAACCTTTTATCTTAAACTATTTTTTTTAGGGGTTTTTACAATTACCACCCCAAAAACTTTGATATGTATTATTATCCCCCTTAAAACTTTCAAACAACTATTACCCTCTCCTGTTGCATACTAATAACTAACTGGTTCCCACCGTTACATTTTCGTAACGGAGATGGTTAGTCGTGACAGTGTACCGTTGTCACGAATTTTCTAAGACCAAAATACCCTTTTGGGATGGTAATTGTTAAAAACCCCCTCACCCCCTCACCCTCCCTTCTCCTCCTCCCCCTCCTCCTCCTCCTTCTTCTTCTTCCTTCTCTACAACCTCAAACCTTGTTTTCTCCACTTGTGGTCCGTTGGGGCTAGGAATGATGGCAGATATCGATGAGGTGACAACCACTCGCCTCACCCCGCACTCCTTCGCCGCTTTTAGTGCATTTATCATCCCACTGATCGCCGGCTCCAAAAGCTCTTTCTAGTAGAGTACTATTCAATTATTCTTTAAAAAAGAAAAGAATTAGGAGAGTTTATTTAGTAGCCATAGGATTGAGAAGACGGACTTGGGGATCCAGAACTCGATCGACAATACAGGGGGAAGCCAGGTGGAAAAGACCGACGGTGCCATTGAGAGCGGTGAGGAGGGAATCGTAGTCGAGGAGATCGATCTGGAAGAGACAGAGACGCGAGTCTGCTCCTTCTAGGGCTTCCAGATGCTTCGAATCTCTATCGTCATCTGATTGATTAAAGTAGAAGAGTCATCGTCAGTTGAGCAGAGAATAGTAGTTCAAGATTGAAACTTCAATTAGAAGTTAGGGATGAGAGAAATGGCGCCAATGACCGATTCTCTAAATGAAGAGATGAAATTTCTACTGAGGGAGAGTGAGGGGAAGTGAAATCAATGATGATGAAATGGAAAAGGAAAATTAATTAAAGATAAAGAATAGTAGTAGAAGGAACAAGCACTGAGATCTTTGACGGTGGCGTGGACGGTGTACCCACGTTCGAGGAGAAGACGAACCAGCCAAGAGCCTATGAAGCCGCTTCCTCTTGTAACACACACCACCTCGTCCTTCCTAATCGCCATCGCTCCTCTCTTGCTTTTCACTTCTCAGTTCTCATACACACACAGACACTCAGTGGAGAAAACAAGGTTTGGGGTTGCAGAGGAGGAAGAAGAAGAAAGAGAAGGAGGAAGAGGAGAAGGGACGGTGATTGGGTGGGGTTTTTTTTTACAATCACCACCCCACCCCAAAAGGGCATTTTGGTCTTAGAAAATTCGTGACAACGGCACACTGTCACGACTAACCCTCTTCGGAATTATAATGGTGGGGACCAGTTAATTATTAATATGCAACAAGGGAGGGTAATAATTGTTTGAAAGTTTTTAAGGGGATAATAATAGATATCAAAGTTTTTGAGATGATAATTGTAAAAAACCCTTTTTTTTATTATTAATAACATAAAAGTGGTAAGACCTATATTATCGTCTTCCCACCCAAGTATCGGCGGATAAATACAACAATGGTATGTCTTGCGGTAAACCATCCTCCTCCAGCACCCGTCACCGGCCACAAAGAGAAGCTAGAGATTGGTCGATCGAGAGACTCCGCCCCACCCTACTCCTTCAACCTCTACCGGAGTGGAGAAGTGGTTCAATGCCCAGAAATATGTCGGAGTCATCACTCCCGATGAAGGATACTGAAGCCTTGCCAGAGGGGGACTTCGTGGAGTTCGTTGTCGATACGGGAGATGGTGGAAGGATGAAGGCCGTGGATGTGATTGGTCCAGTGATCTGAAGAGATATGGTTAGGGGAGAAGGCAGAGGGAAGTGGTGTTCTTACAAGCGAACCACAGTTGATTAAATTGATAGATTTCATCGACAAAATCCCCATTTGCGTTTTATCTTTTTAATCGATGATTCGCTTTCTGTGGGGGTAAATTTGGCTCCTTTTGAAGAACCGATTTGAGAATTTTGGGTAATTTACACATATCACCCCTGAGGTCTGACGAAAGGATAATTTTACCTTCCAATTTTGAAAAATTTTGTGTAACCTCCTGAGGTTTGCAAATAGTAACAAATAAGTCCATTCCATCAGTTCATGACTACCAATGTTACAAATAAGAGGTGAACTGACAAAATTACCCTTGCAAAAAAAAAAAAAAAAGCCTGCAACTCATCTTCCCCAAATCGATTGGGGAAGATGAGTTGCAGGTTTCAAAACCCTTTCAACCCTTGAGGAATTTAGGGTTTCAAATTGGGAAAAAATCCCAAGTCCAAACCCTTTTGCGCACTTGAGATACTCACTGCTATTGATTCCTCCCTCAGCAACGCAGGCTCACCGCTCATCAGCCCTGCTATCGACTTCCCCCGCCTTCTCGGCTGCAAAAACCCCCACCGCTACACAATCGGACGACGATGTATTAGAATCGAAGAAGAAGAAGAGGGGATGGACCTACTTGAATGACTTCTCAGATTCTTCTTCTCACCTCCACAAATTAATCCCATCTTTCGCTTTGTGCCGCCGAACCTTCATCGTATTCAAACCCACCGGAAGAACACAATTGCAAAATAAACCTACAATTTTCATTCATAAAAATCCAAATTAATTTTTGGATAAAAAATGAAATAATAAAATAATGGGTTTGTGAAATCAAGGCAGAATTTTTATTTTTTTTTACTGATTCTGGCGAGACGATTGACCCAACGAGGAATCGGTTTCGCCGTCAATCTGAGGCAAGCGTCATTGCAGAAGTGACTACAGTTTTTGGTTATGAGATTGTAAGTGTTGCCTATGTATTCTTTCGCCAGCTTCCCCATGAATGCTCGAATGTCTTTTGGACCTAAATCTGATCTCCCAATTAGGATCGATTTCTTGAAAGTGAATCTAGGGCATTGCTTCGGTTCACCTTCGAAGATTCCCGTAGTTGGAAAATCATGTGCCCCAAATGTATATATTCCACTTCATGAACTAAACACACAAAAATCAAAACTGAAACTTTTAAACCCACTAGATCTAGATTAGACAGGGGAAAAATAACCCAAAAAAAAAAACCCATGAAGTGGAGGTGAGAAGAAGAATCTGAGAAGTCATTCAAGTAGGTTCGTCCCCTCCTCTTCTTCTTCTTCGATTCTGATACATCGTCGTCCGGTTCTGTAATCAAAAGTGATAATATTTCTCTCGCCTAGAATATCTCAGGTGCGCAAAAGGGTTTTGAAACTTGCAACTCATCTTCCCCAATCGATTTGGGGAAGATGAGTTGTAGGTTTTTTTTTTTTTTTTTTTTTTTTTTGCAAGGGTAATTTTGTCAGTTCACCTCTTATTTTTAACACTGTTACTCATGCATTGACGGAATGGGCTTATTTATTATTATTTGCAAACCTCAGGGGGTTACACAGAATTTTTCAAAACTGGGAGGTAAAATTATCCTTTCGTCAAACCTCAGGGGTGTTATATGTAAATAACCCTAAAAATTTTTGTTTATGTTTCTGTGGGGGTTAATTTGGTTCCTTTTGAAGAACCGATTTGAGGATTTTGGGTTATGGGCACAGTTTGTTTCCACTGAAGAAAACCCTTCTATTTTTAAAAAAAAAATTTTGTTTATGTTTTTGTGGGGGTTAATTTGGATCCTTTTGAAGAATCGAGTTGAGAATTTTGGATTCTGGGCAGAATTTGTTTCCACCGAAGAAAACCCTTCTATTTTTATTTTTTTTTTAAATTTCTATTTACCCTTCTCCGTCTGTTGCTTGTTTGATGAAAAAATCTTATCTATTTTTTTTCAGCTGGTAAATTTACTGAAGATCAGATAAAGAGAATGGAGGATTCGATTAGGATTCGGAAGGCATCTGAACCATAGAACTTGTCGAAGGGGAGGGGGTGGTTACAGTGGTTACGGTGGGTATAACGGTGGGGGTAGAGGTGGTGCTGGTCGAAGGGGAGGGGGTGGTTACGATGGTGGAGGTTATAATTGCGGTGAGACATGACACTTGGCCAGGGACTATCAGCAGAGAGGCGGAAGGTATGGCAGTGGTGGTGGTGGTGGCCGGTAGACATAATTGTTTGAAACCACAAGGCTGGGAAACGTAAATTTCCCTTATTATTATTATGCTACTTCATGGTCGATCCCATCAAGAAAAGTATCCCTTGATGGTCTACAAAATATTTCCATCAGGAAGAATGATTTGGCAATTCTGACCATTGAATAGATTTTAGGAGGTCTTGATACACAAGACTCACATTTAACCATATAGTCCCTAAATATTGGCACACATCCCAACCATGAACTCTTGCCTATGTTACCTTGACTGCAACTATGAACTCTCTCACAGTCTAAATTTTTAATGTTTTTTATCATTTGACAAACCCCAAATGGGCTAAAACTTGAAATATGAGCAAAGGACCTAGAAGAGAAGCTTTCCATTAACTTTGGCTCCTTTCGAGATAATGATAGGTTTTTGGACCAACCAAATAAGCTTATTTAATTGGACCCAATTATTTGTAAAGGATGTGGAAAAAGACACGCGTGGAGATGGTAAGCTCATATGAGATCTTCCACGCAAATCCTTTAGTTCACGTATGGGTTCTCCTCTCATATCTCTATTGGGGAGAGAGGAGTACTAAATTTGTTTGTTGTGATGTTATATTGAAGTTTCCACCTAGATCAGGGTCTAAGGCTCATAAATGTCTCCCTCTGTTCAGGGGGAGGATTATATTTGACTCAGTGATGGACAAGGCAAAGGTCTGCCCCAAATTTTTGAGTAAGTTCATAATTACGGGCTAGGAAGATGTAAGGAACCCCAACAACCGGCAGACCGATGTCCGGTTTATTTTTTATGTATACCACTTCATCCTACTAACTAGTCATAGATACTTATTGCATAATGACAATACCGTTTGAAATGTAAATACTAGCTGCAAGTTAATGAATGAATGCAATGTATGTGAAGAAATGTATGCAGGGGGGGGGGATGTATATAAGGGAGTCACCGAACTAGCGTAAGGTCGTCCAGCTGTCTATGTATCCCAAATGGTTAGTGAATCAGGTCAAACGTAGTTCCTCATGCAAGATGATATGACATGTAGAGGGATCAACATCATGATATGAATGCATGAGTGCAAGTGTATAATTATATATGGGTGGAATGATATGCATGATTATACTACATGAATGCATGGTTATGAATGAATCTGACCGAGTCAAACTGCCTATGTACCCTGGATAGGGATCAGGTCAACAATAGGTCTTAGTACTTGACTGAGAGAATTCTCGGGGTTTTAAGCACATCATAGGTCTAGCCATTGGTTTTGAAAGGGTAGGGCTTGATGACACTATTTCAGTGTCCACCAGATCCTTGCCGAAAATTAGGCAGCCTAACGACGTATTGTATGTATGTTTTAGAAAAAGAACGACATTGCAACGACATGCCATGATTTGGGAGTACATATGCCAGTATCTGATACTAATCTGACTTGGTGATAGCATGTATGGTAAAAAAAAAACCATAATTCATTGTGTCAAAAAACAACCTGGGGTTGAACCCTAACCTTGGTAAACAATTACATAAAAGCAACTGCATATTCATGATGTGTATAAAAGAAAAAAACAACCTGGGGTTGAACCCTAACCTTGGTAAACAATTACGTAAAAGCAACTGCATATTCATGATGTGTATAGAAAAACTAAGTAAATGTTTGTAAAAAGGGAGGCGAGAGAAATAAGTCTGATATGAATTTACAATCAGATTTTGAATTCTTTTATCTCCTTCTCCTCCTCTCCAAACTAGGGTTTTGAACCCTAGCCTTCATTGGTGAAGAAGTGAGTTCCCGTGTGGAGATACCCACACAAGTGTTGAGAGCCTTCAGAGGTATTGTGTTTGTGAAAGTACACAAGTAATTTGAAACCTCTCTTTTGATTTTTAGCGTATTCCCTAACGCATGTGAATATGCATTTTAGAAATTGCCACCAACACTTGCGACTTCCCAAATGCTCCTACATCTTATTGAGTTCGGTTCCACTGCACGTATATGCAGGTGCACGTACATGTGAAAGGTAACCTGTTCTATTTTTGCCATTTACAAGAGGAGGAGGGATATTTATGAAAATAAAAGGGACATGTGATTACCTCTCATGTGTATGCAGATGATCCATTCTCCATCTTTTTCATATCATTCAAAATAATTCTGCTGATATAGAAAGATAAATAGTAAGAAAATAGATTTTTCTTCTTCCATCAGCTCTGATACAAATGGTTGTTATTTTATTTTTCTTTGAAGATAAACAGCACATAGAAATTTCAATTTCAATAACACAACCAAGCAGTACTACTGATACAATTCCATCATACATGTCTCATTTATCTCCAGCTCCTTCTCCATATCTCTCCACTTCCTCCATATCTAGCTCCCTCAGAAGCAGTATAAGCCATTTCTTCCATACTCCTAAGAGTTTGCATCATTATTGAATAGTTAAAACGATCAACACCTGAAGAAGTTTCTGTTCCGGCGCTACTACTGTCGCTATCGGTGCAGCCCTTGAAATCCTGCGGATTTCCTTGGCCTGCTTCCCCCAATCCATTGGTAGGCCTATTATCCTGAGCATGTGGATTACTGGCAGAACTCAGATTGGCATCGAAACCGCTTGAAGGAGTTTCTCTTCGGGCGCTACTGCTGCCACCGATGGTGTAGTCCTTGAAAGGCTGCGGAAATTCTAAATCGCTTGAAAGAAGTTTCTTTTCCGGCACTACTGCTGCCCCCGACGGTGTAGTAATTAAAAGGCTGTGGAAATTCCAAATCGCTTGATGAAGTTTCTCATCCGGCGCTACTGCTGCCACCGACAGTGTAGTCCTTAAAAGGCTGCGGAAACTCCACATCACTTGAAGAAGTTTCTCTTATGGTGCTACTGCAGCCGCCGATGGTATAGTCCTTAAAAGGCTGCGGAAATTCCAAAGCACTTGACGAAGTTTCTCTTTCGGCGCTACTGCTGCTGCCGACGGGGTAGAACTTAAAAGGCTGCGGAAATTCCAAATGGCTTGAAGAAGTTTCTCTTCCGGCGCTACTGCTGCTGCCGACGGGGTAGAACTTAAAAGGCTGCGGAAATTCCAAATCGCTTGAAGAAGTTTCTCTTCTGGCGCTACTGCTGCCGCCCACGGTGTAGTCCTTAAAAGGCTGCGAAAATTTCAAATCGCTTGAAGAAGTTTCTCTTCTGGTGTTACTGCTGCCGCCGACGGTGTAGTCCTTAAAAGGTTGCGGAAATTGGAAACCGCTTGAAGAGGTTTCTCTTCCGGCGCTACTGCTACCACCAACGTTGTAGCTCTTGAAAACCTGCGGAAATCCGAAATTGCTTGAAGAAGTTTCTCTTCCGCCGCTACTGCTGAAAACCTGCGGAAATCCTTGTACTGCTGCCCCAAATTTAGATCGATTATCCTGAGCATCTGGATTGCTGGCACAACTCAGATGGCCATCAAAATCGCAGGGCCGGCAACCATAAGACCATTGGTTTACCGTGATTTCCCTTTGACACATATCACAAGTGAGAAATCTCAAACGGCGGAAGGAGAGGCTAAGAATGTGGGGATGGACTTTGTAGTTGAGTGACATGGGCATGGAAGCACAGTGGATATGCAAGTCAAGGGTGCAAGCTCTGCAATGATAGCAGAAGCCGTTGTCTTGGAGGCCACAGGCATCGCAGGTGAAGGTTCCACCTGGGTATGCTGGGAAAGGAAGGAGAGTGAGTGGGTGGTTGGGTCTGATGGGTGGTTGATGAGCTGAGGTCTCTGAGAGCATGAAATATGGAGGATGAAGTTGCAGGTTTTGCAGATGTAGATCAATCCAGAGGGTTGGAGCTTGCACATTGCACATGGAGGCATATTGAAAGTGGGTTTTTGCTGTTGGTGATTGGTGAGCTCTAGAGGGTGAGGATGACTGAAGTGTTGAATGGATTGGTTGCAGTTTGGCGCCATATCTCTCTCTCTCTCTCTTCTATGTGTGTGTGTGGGTGTCATGGAGAAGAGAACCAGAGGGTGGAAATATGAAAGGGTTGCTTGTTGAATTGCTAGAACCTGCTGAGTAATTTACATTTCAAGGGCTAAATGCATTGCATACTATGTTTGGCATTCTGTTTAAAACCCCCTCCACAAAAAAAAAAAAAAAAAAAAGAAAAGAAAAAGAAAAAACGAAGAGTATTCAAAATTCTAAACATTATCACATGGAATCTTAGGCAACAAAAGTCAAAAAACCTATAAAATAGGTTATTGTGAATCAACAAAATAAATTTCTTGAGATATGATTGGCTTGCAAGGCCCACAAATCTCTCCCTCCACAGTTAAATATTGTCTATAATGTTTTCTTTTTTAATAAAAAATGACTATGCTGTTGATAGAATATAAAGTCTGTGTTGAATCAAAAGTCTAAACCCATAAAATACGGTGTAAATAAGTGGAAAAAAAACCCAATCCACGGTCAATCTCTTGACTGAAAGGTTCGGATATTGCGTAGAAGATATCACACAATATAAAACAAAGCCCTACTGTGCGGGGTCTGGGGAGGGTCACAACGAGGCCTGCCCCAAGCACGAATGTACTGTGTTGCCCACATGAAATAAAATGATCGCATTTATGTTGATGCTTTTATGTGCTCATTGGCCTTTGTGTTGATGCAAGGGCTACATGACCAGATAGCATTACTTATAGCTCATTTAAATATTTTAAAAAAAAATAAAAATCCGTAAACATATAGTTGAGTTAAGCTTGAATCACTTTTTTAGGCAGTACATATTAAAGATTTTTTTTTTTTGGTAAATATAAATTTATTTAAAAATACAAGAAGAACTCATGGATGTCAAGCATTGATCTTGGACATAGATTGGAACAAGCCCAAACTATCCTACACATCACTGACAGACCCTCCTTTCGTATATATTTCAAGTTAGCTTGATTTACATAGAGAATTACAGAGATACATAGGGGAGTGTAGTACAACACAATTATTGAGGGAACAGAACTATAGGGAACCTAGGATGGGGGTGGGGGGAGGTGCGGCAATGATCACCCTACCCTTGCCCCAACACTCTTCCCGGTGAGGTCCACCCCCCCTTCTTATTACAGGCAGTGGGGAACTAGGCCGGATAGGGAACTAGATCGAGGAGATAATTTTTCGATGGATGAGAGGGAACGTACACATAAGGGTTAACGTCTAGGTATGTATATGACATCGACATTGAGATTGGATCCGTCTATAGCATTCCTTATTCCTTGCGCCGTTATTTGAATGCTGAGTCTCTCAATATCTAAAGAAGTAGCTTCAGCATTGCTCCCACCGCCACCGCCCATATTTGCAGCTTGAGCGTGTGGATTACTGGCACAACTCAGATGGGCATTGAAATCGCATGCCCGACACTCATAGGACCACTGGTTTACCTCGACGTCCCCACAACACATATCACAAGTGAGAGATGTTTGACGGCAGATGGAGAGACGACTAGTGTGTGGGTGGGCTTGGTGGTTGAGTGACATGGGCATGGAAGCACAACTTAGATGGGACTCCGAAGAAGAAGGATCTGATTCCTAGAAGAACTCAGCTAGAGAGACGTCTACCAAAGACAAAAACTTACCATGATGGGACTCTCTCCCTCTCTCACTCTATTTTAAAGAACCGTCTCCAAAAGGCGTGCAAACACTATATATACCCCGGGATAACCACACACCAAGGTATCTGAACTCATCCCATTATTCTTAATTGTTGCTAAAAGAGGTCTGACTTAGGCATCAGAGAGTCCTCCGCTAGTGCCAACTGGTTCTCTGGTGTCTCTTCTCTTCCCTTGTGCAGATTAAATCGTAGGAAGAGAACTTGTGGAGATTTCTCGATGCAACAGGAAGAGAGGAGTAAATTTGTTTGTTGGGATTTTATATTGAAGTTCCCACCTAGATTAGGGTCTAAGACCCATACATGTCTCCCTCTTTTCAGGATTATATTTGACTCAGTGATGGACAAAGCAAAGGTCTACCCCAAATATTTGAGTAAGTTCATAATTATGGGCTGGGAAGATTTAAGGAACCCCAACAATCGCCCGACCGATGTCTGGTTTCTTTTTTTATGTATACCACTCCATCCTACTAAGTTACTAACTAGTCGTAGATACTTATTGCATATGATTATATCGTTTGAATGTAAATAATAGCTGCAAGTTAATGTATGTATGCAATGTATGTGAAAAAATGTACGGGGAGGAAATGTATATAGGGGAATCACGTACTGAACTAAAGCCTAAGTTCGTGCGACTGTCTACATATTCCAAATGGTTAGAGAATTAGGTCAAACGTAGTTCCTCATGCAAGAAGATGATGACATGCAGAGGGATCAAAATCATGATATGAATGCATGAGTGCAGGTGTGCAATTATATATGGGTGGAATGATATGCATGATTATTCTACATGAATGCATGATATGACCGAACCTAATTGAGTCAAATTGCTTACGTACCCTTGATAGGGATCAGGTCAACCGTAGTTCTTAGTACTTGACTGAGAGAATTCTCAGGGTTTTGAGCACATCATAGGTCTAGTCATTGGTTTTGAAAGGGATGGGCTTGATGACACTATTTAAGTGTCCACCGGATCCTTACCAAAAATTAGGTAGCTTAATGACGTATTGTATGCATGTTTTAGAAAAAGAACGACATTGCAACAACATGCCATGATTTGGGAGTACATATATATGCAAGTATTTGATACTAATATGACATGGTGATGACATGTATGGTAATTAAACAACATATTTCAACGTGCTAGAAAACAACCTGGAACTGAACCCTAACCTTGGTAGACAATTACGTAAAAGCAACTACATATTCATAAATGTATGTAAAAAGGGAGGCGAGAGAAATAAGTCTCATATGAATTTACAATCAGATTTTGAATTCTTTTATCTCCTTCTCCTCCTCTCCAACCTAGGGTTCTGAACCCTAGTCTCTATTGGAGAAGAAGTGAGTTCCCGTAGCTATGTGGAGATACCTGCGCAAGTGTTGAGAGTCTCTAGAGGTATTATGTTTGTGGAACTACACAAGTAATTTGAAACCTCTTTTGGTCTTTAGCATATTCCCTAACCCATGTGAATATGCAATTTTGGCTGTCATATTATGATTTGGCATCCCCCATCTCTAACACCTACCATCAAGGAAGTTACAACAGTTCAAAAACTGCCACCAACATTTGCAATTTCTTAAATGCTCCAACATCCTATTGAGTTCGGTTCCACCGCATGGACATGTGAGAGGTAACCACCTGTTTTATTTTTGCCATTTATAAGGAGAGGAGTGGTATTTATGGAAACAAAAGGGACATGTGGTTACCTCTCAGATGTACGTTCACCTGCAAGCACATGATCCATTCTCCATCTTATTCATATCATTCAAAACAACTTTTCTGATATAGAAAGCTGAAAAGTAAGAAAATAGAATGTCCTTCTGAATTTTTATCCTCTCAATTACACTGCCCGTACTTGACTGTCAAGTACATCTAATAGAGGGAGTTGGACCCCACCTCGGGCAATGTGTTCGGGTAGGGGGTAAGATAGTCATTTCGATCTCCTCTGTTAGATGTACTTGACTCAAGTACGGGCAGTGTAATTGAGAGGATAAAGATCCTTTTCTTCTTGCATCAGCTCTGATACAAATTGTTGTTATTTTATTTTTCTTTGAAGATGAACAACACAAAGAAATTGGAGTTTCTACAAATTTTATGGAGGAGTTTCGGGCCTGATTTTGGGTTTGGAACATGTTAGAGAACTTCACATTTCCAAGGTTTGGATCGAGTGTGACTCGATAGTAGTAGTGTTTATGATTTTGAAGCATATGGTTCCCTGGTTTTGTCTGGCAACAATGGACTGCTTTACAGAGTTTTCTCAGGAATATGGAGTGGAAAATTACTCATTGCTCTCAGGAGGCAAACCCAGTTGCAGATTACTTTGCAAAGTCGGCTGCAAAACTTGAGGTTTCATCTCCCATTGTTTCATGTCCAAGTCTTGTAGTTGAGGATCTCAGAGCTAATGCTCAGGGAAGACCAAGATTTTGGTTGAGATAATTTTTGGATTTATTTTTCCTTGTCTTTTTGTTCATTAGTCGGCCCCTGTCGATGGTTTGCCGTAGGTGGGGGTGGTGGGGGTCGTTCTAATTGATTTTGTTGCTTGTTTCTGGTTTTTTTCAGTCTGCTCGTATTCATTATTTTTTATTTTATTTTATTTTTTAATATACACGACCTTTTAGCCAAAAAAAAAAAGAAAAAAGAACAGCACATAGAAATTTGAATAACACAACCAAGCAGTACTGATACAATTCCATCATATTACATAAATCATTTAATTTATTTCCATCTCCTTCTCCATATCTCTCCACTTCCTCCATATCTAGCTCCCTCAGAAGCAGCATAAGCCATTTCTTCCATACTCTTAAGAGTTTGCATCATTACTGAATAGTTAATACGATCAATAACTGAAGAAGTTTCTGTTCCGGCGCTACTGCTGTTGCCATCGGTGCAGCCCTTGAAATCCTGCGGATTTCCTTGGCCTGATTCCCCCAATCCATTGGTAGGCCTATTATACTGAGCTTGTGGATTACTGGCAGAATTCAGATGGGCATCGAAATCTCTTAAAGAAGTTTCTTTTCCGGCACTACTGCTGCCGCCGCCGACGGTGTAGTCCTTAAAAACCTGGGGAAATTCGAAATTGCTTGAAGAAGTTTCTCTTCCGGCGCTACTGCTGAAAACCTGCGGAAATCCTTGGACTGCTGCCCCAAATTTAGATCGATTATCCTGAGCATCTGGATTGCTGGCACAACTCAGATGGCCATCGAAATCGCAGGGCCGGCAACCATAAGACCACTGGTTTGCCGTGATTTCCCTGCGACACATATCACAAGTGAGAAATGTCGGACGGCGGATGGAGAGGATAAGAGTGTGGGGATGGGCTTTGTGGTTGAGTGATATGGGCATGGAAGCACAGTGGATATGCAAGTCAAGGGTGCAAGCTTTGCAGTGATAGCAGAAGCCGTTGTCTTGGAGGCCGCAGGCATCGCAGGTGAAGGTTCCATCTGGGTATGCTGGGAAAGGAAGGAGAGTGAGTAGGTGGTTGGGGTCTGATGGGTGGTTGATGAGCTGAGGTCTTTGAGAGCATGAAATATGGAGGATGAAATTGCAGGTTTTGCAGATGTAGATCAATCCAGAGTGTTGGAGCTTGCACATTGCACATAGAGGCATATTGAAAGTGGGTTGTTGCTGTTGGAGATTGATAAGCTCTAGAGGGTGAGGATGACTGAAGTGTTGAATGGATTGGTTGCAGTTTGGCTCCATTTCTCTCTCTCTCTCTCTCGTGTGTGTGAGGTCGTGGAGAAGAGAACCAGAGGATGGAAATATAAAAGGGAATGCTTCTCGACTTGCTAGAACCTGCTAAGTAATTTACATTTCAAGGGCTAAATGCATTTCACTATGTTTGGTACTCTGTTTTTAGACACAACCCCACCCCCTAACAAAAAAATTAATAAATATATAAAAGGTCAAAAAACCTGTAAAATAGGTTATTGTGAATTAAAAATATAAGTTTTTCGAGATATGACTGGCTTGCAAGGCCCACAAATCTCTCCCTCCAAAGTTAAATATTGACTATAATGTTTTTTTTTTTAAATAAAAAATAAAAAACGACTGATGTAGATAGGGATGTAAATGGATAATCGAAAATCCGAATTTGATCCGCATCTGTATCCGTATCCGTATTTCATTTAGAAATATCTAGAAAAAAAATCCGTCCAAAAAAAAATTCGAATACTTAATAATAAAAAATTAAATCATTAATGATTTTGAGGGTTTTGAAGATTCAATAGGTTCTAGAATTGTATCCACTAAGGGGAGAAAGATTTGGATTGCACAAGACAGAGATGTAAATGGATGATCGAAAATTCAGATTTGATCCGCATCCGAATCCTTTTAGAGGTATTCGGCCAGGGAATATCCGGATCCATTCAAATCGGATCCGTCTCCGAGCTGAATCCGATCTGTTTACAAACCTAGATGTAGATAGATGATAATGTTTCTGTTGACTTTATAAAGGAATAAAAAATCAAAACCCATAAAATAAGGTGTGAATAGGGAAAAAAAACAGAACCAGTCATATTTAATAGGGTAGATCTGAACTATATTGACGTTAAAAATATTATTTTGTTTAGACAGCTTGCCTTGCAAGGCTCATAATTCTCCAAAAGGATTCTGTTCAGCATCCTGCCCGGGCTGCATGTACAGCACCAGACATAGTGACGTGTGAAAAGACTGCCTCACCCCTGCCCTAGCGAAACTATGTCTGATGCTGCACATGCAGCCCGAGCAGGGTTCCGGACAGGAGCCGAGTCCCACAATTCTCTCTCCGTCCTATCCTAGTCTGATAGTTAAATGACTATTATGTTTTAACTAAAAAATTCACTATGACGTCAGATCTAATAAGATGATGATATATTGATAAATGTATCGACCTTATAGAGATTAATATTAGTATCAACATTCCTCAGTCCACTACGGAAATAGAGGTGGATGGTTGAGCTTGAACCTGGACGCAGAAAGGAAGTACTTGGTTTGATGGTGCCAATTGGTGATACTGGTGGGAGCACGAGTGCCATTCAATTTCACCCTTCCCCTCTCCCAATTCTCAATGATGTTTAGCCTAGCCTCACTGCGTGGATTGTTAGGGAGCATCAAATTGAAACCCATGTTAGGCAACAAATTTTTGACGCGAAGAAGCATTCCTTTGGACCATCTTAACGAAAAATTTGTTACTTAGATGAATCTTGTTTCATAGCTAGCGGAATCAGGGGAAGAATTGGTTCGTAGGATCCTCTTATCAACGCTTCTCAAGAGCTGTATAAACATGATTGAGAGGTCGTATGAACAAACCATTCCATGACTGGAGCTTAAAGTAGTTTTTGCTTTGTTTATGGGGCAAGCCCTAAGGTATCTATCTAGTGCTCACATAAACCAATCAATGTATGTAGCGCCGAGGGAATCCCTATACCAAACCAAAATTCATCAAGATTGGAACATGCTTATTGCAAACCATGAGCATACCTAATTGGGTAGATTTTTTGGTTTTGAGGGTGGGTGATGTAGATCAAGTTTGTAGGGGGTGCAGGGGAGGTGCTGGAGAGGCTATAGATTAGAGATCCAAGGAATTGCGGGGGAGGTTGTACTACAACAAAGTTTGGCTTTAGAAGTGTTACTAATGCCTCTAATACTTTTATGGGCGTTTCTACTAATGCTACGTAAACGTTTCTTATGCAATTAGGGTATCTTGGTAATGAGCTAAAGGGTAGGCCAAAGTGGATTTTCCAAATGAATATGCTAAGGCCCAAAAGGGTGACTAGCAGATTCCAATGCCTCAAGATTTATCTGGGATAGCTAACGGCCAAAGATGGTCTCGCTTAATAGGTTCAATGAAGTGAAGCCTACTTTTAAGCTCTGTGGTCATTGGAAGAGGATCAGATGTATGAAAAGCTCAAGAACTCTTACTATCAAGATTTTGACATCATTTATTTTAATTGCCTAAACAGCCGTAAATAATCAAGAAAATCATCTTTCTCATTGGATGAAGGTAAAGATTAAAGAAGGTTGTATATACTAAGAAGAGGTAATTTCATTGATAATCGATGAAAAAAGCACATCGGGAAGCATTTACAAAAAGAAACACATGGAGGAGAAAAATAGACACAAGGAGGCACTAGCAAATGCTACGCAGCTAGACAGGGAACTCAATCAATTTTTATTAGTTTTTTGGAAACTATCTTCAAATTTCCTTGTAGTTCCCAAAAATTGGAATTACAAGTCCGATGCTCTGATACTGTAGTAAGCACTTGTTTTACCAGGTGACTAGGATCCTTTCCACATCTACCAAAATATTTGAAGCAACCATATCAAGGATATATATATAGGTAGATAGTGAAAAATGGAAATGATTCAAAGACCAGCAGAGAAGGGTGCATCACTCTTTGCTATTGGGAAATACATTTCTATTCTTTTCAGAAATCTGGAGTGCAATGAGGGATTTAGCCCTGCCGGGAGGGGGGGGGGGAGGGCTTCGATTGGCTACTCAAAGTCTGAGATCAGATTTCTAATAAACCCTTCTTTAAAACTTAGTATGTAATATAAGATTGGCAAATAAGTCCGGTAATATAACCTAGACACATGGGGTGGGTATTTCTGCCATTTAGGGGGGCAGGGTAGATATTTCATCCACCCCATGTGTCTGGACGCAGCCTCCAACCCTAGCATAGAAAACATTTGGCCATTCCTTTTTTAGGTTGGGGTTCTTTGGAAAATTTCCAATGAGCAACCTGTGCATATAACAGTAAAGAATATCTGATATATGATGGCTGATAAAGAAGGGATGAAGTGATCTTGTAAATATAGACGTAAAATGTTACTCCATCATAAAATAATTCAAGATTATTCGTCCAAACAAATCATGAGAGATGTTTTAGTAGAGAACATAATTTAGATACTTAAAGTCTCCCATTAACTGATAACAAGATTGACTGATATATTCAACTGGAACATATCACAAAGGCAAACAGACAATGCAGATCAGTTATAGTACATTTGAAGCATACATGTGCATGTTCCAACACTTCATTCCCTTATTCCCTGAAGTTCCTGATTAAAGGTATTCAGTCGAAGTGATCGTTTCTTTCTGTATCTCCAAGCTACTTGGATACGGGTTGCTGAAATTGTTCTCCAATAGAGTGATTCATACCTATCAAGAGATGAGCATGACATTGTTATGCCGACACTCAGAAAAAAAAAAAAAAAATACACTTTCTTTCCTCATTGATATTAAAAAAAATAAAACATAAAGTTGTTTTCAGTCCTTAAGTGTGTTATACTACAGAGGGTCCTGGTATCTTAGCTAAGTAGTAAGTCCTTTCTTCACCTAAGCATGGCACCTTATTTTGTTAGAACAGAAGTTGGCTTGAATCTTCAAGGCACGTTACAGAGTCGTTTTCCTTAAACGAAATTCGTCCCTACATCCAGATGCAAATAGGTTGTAGACGAATTGTCTCCTAGGATACAATGAAGTCCAAACTTGTTGATTATCTTGGCTAGGTATTGCACAAACAAGATCGATGCCTAAAAGCCTTTTGAGAAAACAGAAAAGCCAGTAGCAAAGAGATCTGTTTCCTGCAATAAAACAGATTCTCTGCAAAATCACCTTTGAAAATGAGGGAGGAGAAGAACGTTTTGGATATCTATTCAAATTTGAAATACCTTTGGGTATTAATAAGCCACTTGGCATCTGTTCCCAACAGATGGATCATTCCATCTTTGAATCTGGTCCGTTAGATCGTAACTATACGATCTAAACCGTCCAAAAATATAACAGTCATACCTGTTGATCAACTGTATACATTGATATTATCCAGATTCAAATTGGACCACTGAATCAAAAGAAACGGTCCAGATCAAATCTCGCTAGAAGTGTGCAAAGTGCTAAGTGCGTGTGCCACTAACGCCTCTACAGCCCATTGCCCACGTCGGAGCGTGCGCATGCACGCTCGAACAAAAGCCCTCGCTTGCGCGCTTGGACGAAAGTCCTCGCACATGTACCGTAGCATTCACAGTATTTATTAATTTAAACAACAAATAGTGCTTTATTAAATATACCCAAGGAAACAATTTTACGTTTCCGATGTAGGACTATTCCCAATGCCATTATGTTGAAAAACCTCCAACAATCTCCACCATTTTCAATATAATGAAAACCATGACCTTTGACAATCCAGGAAGCCTTATGCATAAATGGTAGGTGTCTCTCGACTTGAACCTCCACTTAGTGAGAACACATCAAAGCAAATCAGGATAACTTAGTAGATAAACTTTGAACTAGCAACCCTATAACGATTAGCCGGATATATTCCACACATACGGCTTCATCTCAAAACCCTTCTATAAAAGCCGACACATTAATGGCCATGTGTCTATATCCTGGTATCATGAGTGCTTTTAGAGTTAAGCCCTAAACTCACAAGAAGCGGTCCTACTTCTCACTCACTTAGGTAGACTTATCAAAGATGTCCTGTAAAACAACTAATGTAGTCCTAAAATAGGAAATAATCCTACTAGGAGCCAGGTAGAATCAAGCTCTGGTTAAGCCTGCTGTTTAGGGCTGATTAGGGACTGTTTTAGGGCTGATTAGGGACTGTTTTAGGGCAAAAGTAGGGTTTAGGATGGGAATTTGGGAATGGGGTTTATAGGGTTTTAATCTGCAGGTTTAGAGGGTCATTATGGTATAAAAATATCTGAATTTGGATCAGTTTTAATTTCTTGCAAAAATTAGGGTTAGGATTTCGGGTTTTGTAATCAAGAAAAACAACTAGAACTAGGGTTAACAATAGGATTCAGGGGCTGGGGTTTAGGTTGAGTGTTAGGGGGACTTGGGGGAAGGTTCGATCCAATTATGAAGGTAATCTGTCGGCTGAGACAGTCTAGACAAAATTTGGGCCAATTAGGGTTTTAATGGGGAAGAAGAATTTAGGGTTTGTGATGGATGGATGGGATCCAAAGTTGGATCGAGTGGAGGGGACATAGGAAGGGGGCTGTAGCCTGATTTTGATGGTAATCTAATGAGGGAACAGGTCTGGGCAGAGTTAAGACTGGCTAGGGTTTATGGAATACAAATAGAAATAAAAAGAGGATCGAATGGGGAAGGGGAAAGAAGGATAAAACGGAAATTAATAGGTAGACTTACAGCAGATATCCACGGTAGTAAATCTAGCATTGAAGGATAGAACCACCTTCACAAAGAGCCTCCCAACCGTCACGGCGTAAGGAGTCGCAGGATTCCACCCACCCTTCCACCTTGATAAGCCCACAAGGATGCACACACTCTTGGAGAGCAAGGAGCAGCAAGCAGCCACGAAAATCTCTTTTTTTAAATCCAAATCTGTTGTGGGGGAGCCTCCCACGATTCCTTTATTTATAATTAAAGGCCTAAGCCAGATCCTCATACAATCTAATCTCCTCCTCACTGAAATCGTGGAAGGGATCTAATCAAAGTCAAATTACTAATTTAAAATACTAAAATATCCTAACTACCCCTACTAACTTAAAATAAAAGAATCCAACTTAAAAACAACTAATTAAAAGAAGATTCCATATTAGCCAATAGGATAAAAGAGCCTATTAACCAATAGGAATACTTCACTTAAATTAGACCCATTGAACCACTTGGATGCAACCAAATCTAAACCGGTTCAATCTAAAAACATAAAAACAACTAAGTATTGGGCTAATCCCGTATGCAACCTAAGTACCCCTAGTTTAGGCTCATTAAAGTGGCCTATTACATAAAAAACCCTTGGGAACAAATGCCCAACATGGATATAACCCAACCCTAGGCCTATTTCTAAAGAAATAAGCCCTATTTGGTGATCATTCTACATCAACAACATCTCAACAAAATCTGTTATAAGCCTATTAAGAGTAAGTAATTCATCTTCCATCATTCATCGTTACAGGTACCAAGCACTCCTCATGGGATGGAATGTAAATCCTTTTAGTGCTTGCAGATCGCACCATATGAAATACTTTACTCATTGAACTCAAATTTGATATTTCAAGTATTGAGTTGAGGTTTTTTCATTGGTGACCATTAGAAGTGGGCATGAGACCCATCCCTTTTGATGTTTTATTCACCATTTTCCTTGCAAGGCCTTTGGTTAACGGATCAGCCAAGTTCTGACTTGATCTCACAAAATCAATGGTGATTATTCCATCACTTATCAACTGGCTCACATAGCTATGTCTCAAACCAACATGTTTAGACTTTCCATTGTAAATATGACTATACTCTAGACAACATAGCTTCACCTCACAGTGTAGTGAAACTGGTGACATAGGCTTAGGCCATACATGAATCTCTAAATACAAGTTCCTTAGCCATTCTGCTTCCTTACTTCCGGAAGCTAATGCCACAAACTCTGCTGCCATGGTAGAGTCAGCAATACATGTTTGTTTCTTAGAGCCCCAAAATATTGCACCTCCACCAAGAGTGAATATCCAACCACTCGTGGATGAGTGATCTTCGCTCTCTGTTATCCAACTAGCATCAGTGTATCCTTCTAGGACCACTAGCAATTCAGTATAACATATGCCATAATCAATAGTTCTTTTAAGATATCTCAATACCCTAAAAAGTAAAAACAACTTTCCAATGTAGATTACTAGGATTACTAGTATACCTACTAAGCTTTTCAATTGTAAAAGCAATATCAGGTCATGTACCTGTCATGGCATACATCAAACAACCAATTACACTGGCATAATCTAACTGTGACACAGCTCTGCCATCATTCGGTATTAATTTAATGTCGGAATCAAACGATGTACTCACAGGGGCACAATCAAAGTGATTAAATTTCTTGAGTACTTTCTCTATATAATGTGATTGGGTTAGCATAATACCATCACAAGTTTTAATTATTCTCGAAGCGTGCAAAGTGCTAAGTGCGTGTGCCACTAACGCCTCTACAGCCCACTGCCCACACTGCGTGTGCGCGTGCGCGCTCAGACGAAAGTCCTCGCACATACACCATTGCATTCACAGTATTTATTAATTTAAACAACAAATAGTGCTTTATTAAATATACCCAAGGAAACAACTTTACGTTTCCGATGTGGGACTATTCCCAATGCCCTTATGTTGAAAAACCTCCAACATACTTTCCCTGCATTATTTTTCTTGGATGTGATAGGAATCAAGTAGTATGAAAAAGAGAACCAAAGAAAGTAATTTCTATAAACCTATTTGCACATGGTGGCCTTCAATTAGTTGGTAGCTACAATGTACATGTTTAATGTTATTCTAATAAATACCAGTAACAACTCTAAGTTATGGGAGAGAATGTTACAAAGTTCTTCGTTTTAGGTAGGAGGAGATGGGATCATAGTTGTCAAGGCATTGCCTAGGCCCCTTGTTGATGTCACCCTTGGTTTTCCCCTGCCACTGCCTGGGATTGCCTTGTCACCGTCACAGCTATGGACGAAAATGAACAGAGGAACCTCAGGTGGGGAATAGGGACAAAAGCTAGGCAACCAAGCTCAATCTCTTTATGTGAGAGAAGATCGGTAAAGAACACAGTACCTTAGGTGGGATAAAAGGTACTTTTGCTGACAAGTTAAAATACTTGTTAAAAAGAGGGGAAGAGAAGGGGTAACTAGCCCCTGCTACAAAATAGAGAAGAAAAAACATGTACAAAAATACAGAAGAGCCTACTCTACAAAGTAATTTATAAGTTTCTCCCAATTATTGTTGAAAACTCCTTGTTACAACCGCTTATCCTAAAAGCTTGCACTTTAGAGCTACAATAATGTATATCAACACACATCAACACCCCCCACATGTAGAGCCCCCCCCCCCAAACACACAAACACACACACACACACACACACACACACGACTCTTTATGTGACACCATCACATGGTGGCACCAAGGGGCACAAACCATACGGACACAACAAAACAACACAAACCCCTCGCACTTATCAAGGATCAAAACCTGACCTCCTGGCTCTGATACCATGTTACAACCAACAACAACAACTCAGCTTTATCCCAACTAAATGGGGTCTGCTACATGGATCCTTGAAAAAAAAAAAGGAATATAACAACTACAAATCAATCTTTACACACTAACTGGGGTCGGCTACACGGATCCTTGCCCTCCAATCGCTTATCTCAAACACACAAGCTGTCAAGTAAGGATTACAACGATGTATATTAACACACATCAACACTCTCCTAACATCATATGATCACAATAAGTACTAAAAGACCTTTTTGCATAACTATTTCTCTGGACTCTTCTTTCCATTAATTGAACCACAGAGAACAATGACTACACACCAAATCATTGTTCTGTTTTCGCCAAAGGCTTTTTCAGTTGGGGCAAACTTTAGCTCGAAAAAGAAGGTTTATGGAGGACAGGAGTTTCTGTTGTGCCCAGCTTCCAATAAACTACCAACAATGTGCAATTCGCATGAGCTTTCTTGTCCCCAATGTTCCCCTCAAAAGTGGAAAACAAGTCAAAAGTAATAGGATATTGTAGAAAAAAAAAACTGAAATATTCCATAGATAACATATTTTCATTTCTTTTAGAGTAAGCATTTGAGAGTACATCTGATGTGTTTCTAGAAGTTCAAGGTGTTAGGTTCTACAATTTTTTGGCTTATCGGCTCCGCCTACTAGAATGAAGCGCCCGATCCCTGTTTATTGGTGTCCACCTTTCACATCAATGAAGCTTAATGTTGATGGTGCCTGTAGAGGTAATCCTGGTGTAGAAGGGGGTGCAGGAATCATCAGGGATAAGGAAGGGGTCATCTTGGCTGCTTTTCGAATTTTTATGGTGAGTGCACAAATTCAGTTGCTGAATTAAGGGCTTTGACAAATGGCTTGAAGCTGTGCCATGAGTTAGGCCTGATTGATTTTGTGCTGAACTCGGACTCCTCCACTACGGTCAGGATGATACAACATAAGAGGTGTAGTTTATGGAAGGGCTAGTACTGGTTCTAGGAGACCATGACCCTGCTTCGTTCTTCTCGGCCTCTTTTATCCTTCACTTATAGAGAAAGTAACAGGGTAGCGGATTGGCTTGCCAACCTAGCTTGTGATACGGGTGCCTCCATTGTTTTCCATTATGGCAGTCAACCACCGGGGGATCTGCAGAGTATTCTTCGGAAAGACAAGGCTGGTTTACCAGTCCTCAGAGAGTAATGTAAAGCTCATGTTCTTAGTTGTTTTGGGTTTGGGAATAGGTTTTTTTTTTAGAGTTATGCTCCTTGAGTTGGGGTAAGGCGGGACGTCCCCCCCCTTGTATTCATTTTTCAAGTTTTGACATTAATAAAATTCTAGGGGCTGGCTTTGGTCCCAGGTAATATTCGGGTGAATAAAAAAAAAAAAGGCGTTACGTTCAGAAACTCATTTGAAAACCAGAATCGCATGGAATAAATAAGGACCAGACTTAAAAAATTAGTGATAAACAATAACTTAGACCTCAGATTTGCATCAAGAGCAAAATATTAAAAGTTGAACTTCGTCCAAAGCTCTGATCTAAAGTTTTGAAGAATCCTACTTAAAATAGGACTTCTAAAACCTAAATCAATATCAGTAATTGGATGATTTCTGATAAGCAAATAAGCTCACTCAGATTAAGTAACAACAGCTAATAAAATTTTGGATACAAACTGAACAATAATCTGCGAAATAATGCAAAACAGAATCTACTAATTGAAAATGGAAATCATGAAATAAACCAAAGAAAAACAACGATCTTAGTAACACTAGAAATCTGATGATCTGATCAGATTCAAAATTTGAAACCATAGATAGATTCAGGGTAGAATCCAATTATACATTATAAAATCAGAATTGAATTATCAATAGCAAGTAAGAAACTTAAGGTTTTTAGATTTGTAACACAAACATGAACTGTGGTTAACCTATTGTAGGAATTAGATAGTGACTAAAAAAATTATAAAAAGAAATAAGAAGGATATTAATGAAGCTCTAGAATAGGAGGCAGTCCTACTAGAGGCCAGGTGAGCAATGGTTTTGAATTAGTCAATCAATTGGGGCAAAGTGGGCTGATTTGATTCAAAACTAGGGTTAGGTAAGGGGAATGAGTGAATGTGATATATGAAAATGATAGGCAGGTCTTAAGGAAGCTAATGGTATAGGTTTTAAATAGGTTTAAACAAAAATTTAAAAATTTGAAATTCTAGGGTTAGGGTTTCGGGTTTTGGGTTTTAAAATTTGGGTCAAATTTAGGGTTTTGAGTGGGATCTAAGGACTGAGGCTAAGGTCGAGTTTTTTAAACAGTGAGGGGAAGGCTCGACTCAAGTTTGAAGGGGAATGGATGGCTGGAAGTATGGTTTCTGAATTTTAGGGTTTTACAGAGACAATGTCAATTAGGGTTTAGGGTGCTAGGATGGGGCAGCAGACTACGTCGAGTATAGGTAGTGGTATGAGGGGGTTGTGGTCTGAATTTGATTGAATTTCTGACAATGGATGAAGGTTTAATGTAACTTAGATGATCTAGGGTTTAAGGGAATCGATGAGATAATGGAGGCTAGGGCTGGAGGATGAGAAGAAGGGAATGACTGAAATTAATTAAATAACTTACTTGTTGAAGGAATTCTTCAATGGAGGCAACACCTATGTGATAGAAGGATAAAAACACCTTCCAGCTGAAGAAAATCCTCCCAGCCGTCACAGCGTAAGGAGTCAACCGGATTTCACCAGTCCCTTTCCACCTTGATAGAACCACAAGGATGCACACTCACAAGGAGCAACACTCAATAGAGCAGGGTAGCAGCAATGGCAGCAAACAAAAGCTTTTCATTAATCAAATTGGTGTTTAATGTTTGCCCCCCTTACAACCTTATATAAAAGACTAAAAAATAGACTCCTACTCTAAAAAGGAAAGGTCTAACTCAATCCTTGACCTATTAGGTAACCTTAAACTGACTAGGAAACTAAAATACTAAAGGATATAGACTCAAAACATGGCTGGACTTATAGAGACCTAATCCAGCCCAACTTACATCACATGACCACTTAACCAAGTCACATGATCACTTAAATTGAGCCAATTGGATGCAACCAACTTGAACCGGTTCAATTAAAAAACATAAAAATAAACTAAATATTGGGTTAATCCCGTATGCAACCTATGTACCCCTAATTTTGGCTCATTAAAGTGACCTATTACATAGAAAATCCTTGGGATCAAAGGCCAAACATATATATATATATATATCCCAACCCTAGACTTATTCCTAATAAAAGAAGCCCGGTTTGGTGATAATTCTGCATCAGATATGACTTGATAATCACACCCAAGCCTTCTTTTAGCATCCCACTGACCCACCTAGTACCTATCAGGCAGCAACTGCATTCCACTGACATTAATCTAAGTCTCACAAAGTATTGAGCAGCAAAGCCACACTTTATTCATAATAAAATCCGTGCACAAGGCTGGACTCCCTTACAAACTCATATTGAAGACTCAAAAACAGACACAAACACTAAAAAGGAAAAGCCCAAACCAATCCTTAACTAATAAGGTAACATAAACTGGCTAGGAAACTATAATAATGAAGGAAGCTGAATCAAAATAGGAGTGGTCAACTGGACTTATAGAATTCTAATCTAGCCTAACTAAAACACTAATAACAATTATGTTGTGCTTTGGGAAATTATGACTTGTGTCAATAATGACACTAGTCCCTTTATTTATAATAGTATGAAGTAGGGTTATAATAGAATGACAAAAAAGACTAAACTACCCCTGTACCCATATTATAATACTCCCTCTCAAGTTGGAGCATAGATATCACACATGCCCAACTTGCACAAAATTGGATGAAACACTTTACTACTAAGCCCTTTTGTGAGGACATCTGCTAACTGCTCACTAGACTTCACAAAAGGAGTGCAGATAATACCCAGCTCCAGCTTTTCCTTAATGAATTGGCGATCAGTCTCAACATGTTTGGTGCGATCATGCTAAACTGAGTTATGTGCAATGTTAATTGCAGAGCTGTTGTCACAGTACCTTGAAGCCATAACAATTCACAAACATCATGTGCCATAGCACGAAACCCAGCCTCTGCACTGGACCGAGCTACCACAATCTGCTTTTTACTACGTTAGGTAACAAGGTTGCTACCAACAAGAGTGCAATATCCAGACGTTGTTCTCCTGTCATTTGGTGAACCAGCCCAGTCTACATCAGTAAAGGCCTCTACACACATGTGATCATGAGGTGAAAAAAGAATACCCTTCCAAAGGCCGACTTCGGGTACCTAAGAATCCGAAAGACGGCTTCCATATGAGAAACACAAGGGTCGTACATGTACTGACTCACCGAACTCACAACATAGGCTATGTTCGGCCTGGTATAGAACATGTAAATGAGACGTCCGACCAAGCATTGGTGTCTCCCCTTATCAACCGGTTCACTATCCTTAGCTATCAAATGGGAGTTAGCCTCGAGAGTAGTATCTGCAGGCTTGCAGCCGTGCATACCTGTCTCCAAAAGAAGATTTAGAGCGCATTTCCATTGAGTGAGAAATATACCTCTAGGAGATCGAGCCACCTCAATACCAAGAAAATATCTTAACTTCCCTAGTTCTTTGATCTCAAATTCCTTGCCTAGGTAAGCCTTCAGAGTAGTTATCTCAACAGGATCAAACCCAATAACAACTATATCCAAGGTACTAAAACTCGGGTCTTGGTACCAACTCAGCTCTTGGAAAAACCGAGATGAGTCGAGATCTCGCCGAGTTGGTGCATTTTTTTTTTCCAACTTGAAGCCTCTTTGGGTCAACCTGAGATCTGGACCCGAGATCCGAGATCTCGGTGAGATCTCACCGAGATATGTCGAGTTCTATCGAGTTAGGTGAGGTATGTAAGTGGTAGGTGGGTTAAAAAAATGGGTTGAAACTGAGATCTGAACCGAGATCCGAGATCGAACCGAGATATTGCACTTTTGAGACTTGCAGGCAATATCGTCTCGGCTTTTCCAAAACTGAGAAACTCGATGAGATCTCGCGAGTTCTCGAACTCAACAACAGATACAATTAGAATGGTAAGGTGATCAACCCGTTTAACAAATAGGGTGTGATCAGCATTGCGCTGCTTGTATCCCACTCATAGTATTAAATCTCGTTTCGGAAGGCCATTTCGGCCAGACCAAATTTCTCCGAAATAATGTTTTTTCTTTCTATGACTTTTGCTTGGCCATTTCTGGGTGTAAAATACCGAAAATGACCGAAATACCGAAACAAAATGATCGAAATAACCAAAATTTCAATGAAACAATGCATTTTTAGGCCGAAATTTTTGAAATTGCATTTTTTCATTTCTACATAGCATCCAAATTTTTGACAAAATTTCGCAGAACTATGATCCTACCAAGGTTCAAAACTCGTCTCAACTTGCATAAGAGGTACTGAACTAGTTAGGAATGAGACCCTTAGTAAAGATATTTGCCACTTGATCACCTGTCTTCACAAAGGGTGTACAAATGCAACTAGAATCCAACTTTTCTTTAATGAAGTGCCTATCAACCTTAATGTGCTTCGTTCGTTCGTGTTACATGCGATTATGAGCAATACTTATAGCCAAGGTTTAAAGTATCGGTATCGGGTATCGTATCGGTCAAGTGATTTTAAGAGACGTATCGTATCATATCGTATCGTTTCGAAGATACGTATCGAATAATACAATTACGCATAAAAA
The DNA here is from genome assembly GCF_018873765.1 of Telopea speciosissima. Classification (NCBI taxonomy): domain Eukaryota; kingdom Viridiplantae; phylum Streptophyta; class Magnoliopsida; order Proteales; family Proteaceae; genus Telopea; species Telopea speciosissima. The sequence goes on along the minus strand of NC_057921.1, from coordinate 51,168,018 downwards.
TGATCAAAATACACATGGAAATATACTTTTGAAACAAAAAACAATATAAATAAGCAATATATAATAAGTGCCATGCAAAAAACCTAAAATGGTGAATAATGTATAACTAAACAAGTGCATTAAATTGAAATTGTTATAAGAGATGAGGTTTCTTACATGTTGTAATCGTCTACAGCCATGAAGAGTATTGGATGATGCAAAGGATGATGTTGTAGCACTCTTTGATTCATTTTTTCAGTTTAAAAGTATGAAAAACCAAGATTAAATGCAAGATTTTAGACTCTTGGTTGAGAGTTTTCCTTCATTTTTTTGTTAGATTAGGAGTTGTATCGAGTCTATGAGTGAAAATGACTTTTTTAGGGAATGTATCGATGGTATCGGTATGTATCGATAATGTATCGGTATGTATCAAACTGTATCGACAGATACGTATCGATACATATCAATACGTAATAAACCACCCACAGAACCCTTTACTGGACGTATCGATGGTATCGATATGTATCGGTCGTATCGGCCTGTAGCGGTCGATACATTTCGATACAATTCGAGACAGTTCATTTTTTTTTAAAAAGGGAGACGTATCGGCCGATTCCGATAAGTATCGGTCCGTATCGTATCGGTCGATACTTTAAACCATGCTTATAGCGGCCTTGTTATCACAATAAAGTCGCATAGGTCCCTCGGTGTTAAATCCCAACTCTTGAATCAACCACCTCAGCCATATGAGTTCACACACCCCATGAGCCATGGCTCAATTTTGCCTTAGCGCTGGATCTAGCTACAACTGGTTATTTTTTACTCCTCCATGTAACCAAATTACCACCTACTAAGGTACAATAACTAGATGTGGATTGTTTGTCAACTGAACCAGCCCAATAAGCATCAATGTAGCCTTCTATCCTCAAATGATTATGCTTCGCAAATAGAAGGCCTTTTCCGGGAGAGGATTTCAAGTATCTAATGATGCAATAAACAACATCCAAGTGCCCACTATTGGAAGCATGCATGAACTAGCTTACCACTGCAACTGCATAAGTTATGTCTAGCTGAGTCAAGGAGAGATAGATTAATTTTCCAACTAATCTATGGTACTTACCTGCATCCATAAGAGGAGAACCACACTTGATCCTGGACGGCGGAGTAGTTATTATTAGCAAATTTGTAAACATTTGAGATGCATGATGACTAGTTGACTACTTGACTTGTAGCCTTGTGGGGGACAATTGGGGATATTGACATATTGTGATTTGGAATGGTTAATATCATCTTCTTAAATCTTAACTCTTAAGTTGTTATTTGTTAACTTGTTATTGACTTGATGTCTTAAGTACTTAATATTATGATTTATGACTTAACTTATGAGTCATTATGTTTCCAACTTAGTTCCAAGTCAATTTACTTGTTTAATGTACAATGTGTATGTGTAAATGTGTAATTAACTAAGTTATACATTAGGGTTCGACCGTACGTTGCCAATCAATGGTGCACATCCAAAACACCATTTTGGGTTACTATTTTTGCAATTTAAACATTTAAATGTGTTTATATAGCCTAAAATAGGGTTTCCATGAAGTTTCAGGCCTTAACTTGGCCTAAAACCCACCGAAATGACCTATCAAAACATACCAGAAAAAATACAATATTTCGACCGAAATATCCAAAATTTTGAATATTTTAGATATTTTGGTCAGCCCGAAATACCGAAACTAAACGAGTTCTCGAACTATGCCCAAGGTGACGCCTTAGATACCAAAGCGCACACCTTTGTGACATACCATAAGGCGTCCAATCACCTTACCCTCATAAAACCGCCTTACCACCATGGCGACGCCTTAATAACTATGCATCTAACTGCTGTAATTCCCATCCCAGATTTACTACACTAGATAGTAGTACTTTGACAGTGTTTAGTTTTGCAACCGGTGCATAGGTCTCCTGGTAGTCGGTCCCATAAGTTTGAGTAAATCCCTTTGCCGCCAATCGTGCTTTGTATCGATCCACAGTACCATCTACCTTCTGTTTTACCACAAACACCCATTTACATCCAATTGGTTTCTTTCCTAAAGGAAGAACCACAAGCTCCCATGTATCCTTCTTTTGTAAGGCTTTCATTCTTCCATCATTGCTGCCTTCCACTTTTCATCTGTAAAAGTTTCCTGCCAATTCTGGGGAATACGAATAGAAGAAAGAGAAGAGACAAATGTACGAAAGGATGGAGAAATGGATTCATAAAAGACTACATGAGAAATAGGGTGCTAAGTGCAAGCCTGAATACCTTTGCGATGAGCAATAGGTAGGTCAGGAGAAGAGATTTTACCTGGAGAATGATCTGGCTCCAGAGTCGAAAACTGGATGGGTACTAGTGCTGCAATGGATGGAAGCTACTTGTATTTGGAATATCCTCTCTGGTAGGTTTTGAGATTAGAGTCATTAATTCTCTTCTGAAATTAATTTGTTGGACTGGAATTGACTCCCCCTGAATAGGATTTTCAACAATTGGATTTTCAGCATTACCAGTGTCTAAGTACTCCCCCTGTGGAAGATCCCCTTTGTTTTCGTTAGAAGGTATGGGAGGAGCAGGAGGGGTGGGGTTAATATTAGGCTGGTTATGAACAGGAAGCTCAACTAACACATCCTCACTGGAATTCTCCCCCTGAAGATGTGTAGACAGATAATAGGAGAGAACTTCATGAAAGACAACATCCATACTTACCAGGGTACGACGGGTGGGGGGATGGTAACATTTATAACCCTTTTGGGCTGGGGCATCGACACAACTGGTTGATGAAGTATCCCATGGGCAGCAAGATAGTTTTGGAACTGACCATCCATATATTCTTTGCCGTTGTCACTCCGCAATATCTTGAGGGTGGTGTTGTATTGGGTCTGAACCATCTTATGAAAATTTTGAAAACAAGAAAAAACATCACTTTTGTTATGCATTAAATATACCCAGGTACTCCAAGCATGACAGTTAATAAAAGAAACAAACCAATGATGACCACAGAGGGAAGGCTTTCGACTAGGTCCCCATACATCAGTATGAACAAGATTAAAAGGAGAAGAACTTCTTTTATTAGAAATAGAATAAGTGGAACGATGTTGTTTAGCCAAAACACAGGCCTCACAAAAAAATTCATCCTTATTACATTGTTTAAGTAATGCTGGATATAAAAAAGATAAAGTTCCTACAGGGGGATGACCTAATCAGTTATGCCACTGTTGAAGTTCAGAAGAGACTAATGAGCTTTGATGAATGGGAGATGGAAGTTGTGGTGAAGCAAGACTCCCATCATCAAGCAGATACAATCCAACATGCATCTTACCACATCCAATCGTCACTGCCGCTACCAGATCCTGAAAAACACAGTATGAAGGCGAAAAAATTACTTTGCAATTTAAGTCATGGGTAAAGACTACTGATGGAAAGAAGATTAGTGGTAAATTTAGGTATATGTAAAACAGAGGATAAAATTAGAGAAGGAGAGCAACTGATAGATCCTTTCCCAGAGACAAAAGAGAGAGAACCATCAGCCCCTCGAACTTTGTCTTTACCAGAAGTAGGGGAATAACAATGAAATAAGCTGGAGGATCCAGTCATGTGATCAGTGGCACCAGAGTCTATGATCCAGGGAGAAGAGACTACCGATGTACAATGACCAGTAAATGAAATACCTGAGTGAATAAAATTTGAACCTAAAGTGGTGGAGGAACTGGCTGGAGTTGATGTAGTAGAAGGAGCGGAAGCCTGTAACATACGACGGAAGGCCTGAAGTTCATCCTTGGAAAGACCAGTGTCCGTAGTAGGAGTAGTGGTGATAGCCTCAGTATGACTGGCTTTGTTTCCAATTTCCAAGTAGCATGCTTAGCTTCAAAGTCCGTTGGCTTACCATGCACCTTCCAACATGTGGCCTTAGTGTGCCACAACTTACCACAATATTCACATTTGATGGCTGCCTTTTCGGTTTTAGAAGTATCAGCAGTAGGAGGGTTCAAACCAGTCCTAGTGTGTAGAGTTGATCGATCTGGAGGTGTAGAATTGAGCATAGCTGAACATCGTCGATCTTCAATATGAACTAATGCATAGGACTATTCCAGAGTAGGGAAAGGATCCTTGCAGAGAATCCGAATTCTGATTGGATCGAATTCAACATTGAGGCCAGCCAAAAAATCATAAACCCTAATCTTATCAACATGTTTTTTGTAGGCAGCAATATCAGTAGCAGTAGTGGGCCGACAATCTAAGTAATCATCAAGTTCTTGTCAGCACTTGCAAAGTTCAGCATAATATTGAGAGAGAGTCAACTAATTCTGTTTAGTATCATGAATTTTCTTCCGCAATTCATATACCTGAGCATCATTCCCAACCTGGGAATAGGTGTCCTTTGCAGCCTTCCATATCTGAGCAGAAGTGTCTACGAGGAGGTAACTAGGTGCAATAGAAGAATTCATAGAGTGGATAAGATATGAAATTACCATAGAGTCATGAGATAACCATCAATCCTGTGCAGGCCCTTCTTCAACAGGTTTGGGGAGGCAGCCTGTAAGGTGTCCTGTGTATCCACGGCCAGCAATGGTGAGGTAAGTGGACCTTGACCACATCAAGTAATTAGTCCCATCTAATTTAGTGGGAGAAGCAAAAGGAAGGTACTCTGGATGAGCAGATCCATCTGAATCAGCTGAAGTAAGATCAGACATGATGTCAAGAGTGTATGATAAACGGGTTTTAAAATTCCCACAATTTTAGCCGTCAGAATAGGCTCAAAATTGGATCGAAATCTCCTCTGGTAGTGAGTAATAAGTCTTAAAAAAATCAGTAACTTCTGATGAGTAAATAAAAAACCCTAGCAGAGCAGTTACCAGAATCGAGCAAAGTACTGGGCCTTGAGATTGTAGATTTTTCAGCCTTCAGAACAGGCTGAAACTTAGGTCGAGTTTCCCTCTAGTAGTAGAGAAGATATCCTCCAAAAATTAGCTCCTTCTGATGAGCCAATAAAAAGCCCTAAATTTATCAAATTTAGAGAAAAACTTGAGTGCAGAGAAATCGCAAGGTTGAATCTGAATTGAATTTGATCCAAAGCTACAGTCTTCAAACAGGAAAGGGTGTGGACCAATAAGAGCATGAACCAATCTCCAAAAAAATAGAAATCGAACTGCAGTTGAAGGAATAGTTCGATCTCCAAGGATGGAGGAAACCTGTTGGCAGATTCAGGTCACACCAATTGTCTTCAATCTTCAATGAGTTGAAATTGAGGGCAGCAGCTAAATCTTCATTAGATCACCTCATAATTGCTGCCCTGAGTGTGAGAGAGAGGCCGAGAGTGGTGGAGAAGAAGAAAACCAGAAACCGTGGGGAGAGGGGAACAAAAAACCTGAAAACTGAGGAGGCTGCTCTTCAAGATCAGAGTTGACTTTGATACCATGTTAACAGCCTTTGGAATTGAATGCTTGAGTGATCAGTATAGATCACTAAGCCCTTTATTTATAATCAAAAGAGTTACAACTAGTCACACTGAAAATAGGAGAGCTACCCTTGCCAATTCCAATTAGGAATACCAAATCAGAATCGACTAAGGGAGGAAAGAACAGAAAAAATACAAAACTACCCCTATCGGATAGAGATACATGATTCTAACAAAAACCTATACCTCAACTTGGTATGAAGAATTTTTTAAATGTTAGAGCCACAAGAATTCCGATCAATTTCTGATACTAATTCATTGGAAATGGTTCCACGCATGTTAATTGTCTTGAACTCTCAGCAATGATAATTATGGAGGGTTATCTACTGCCTTTTGTTATTCTTTTACCTGTTTTGATGTTATGTTGTCAAACATTTGCTGAGACTGGTTGTAATGAGAATAGAAGTCTTCCTAAGGAACAGGGTGGTTGGATGGAAGGGAAGACTTCTCTTTACTGGGGGTCGTCTTACACTTCTAAAACATGTCCTCTTGTCGATGCCTATTCATGTTCTTGCTACGCTGGCTCCTCTGAGGGCTGCCCTTCACAAGCTTTATGGGCTCTTTGCTGATTTTTTATGGGGAAGCTCAGAATGGGGGAAGCGTAGGCACTGGGTTAGTTGGCAAAAGATTTGCAGGCCTCGGGAGGAAGGGGGTTTGGGGGTTAGGCTGTTGGAGGATGTGGGCCTTTTTCTTAGACTTAAAGGGCTATGGAGAGTGCTCTCGGAAAAGTCTCTTTGGAGTGGTTTTTTCAAAGCAAAGTTCTTTAGGAACTCTCATGTGGTGCTGGCTGGTGAGTTGGGGGTTGGATCCAGGTCTTGGAAGAGTACTTTGGTCTTTAAGGAGTTTCTGCTCGACAGGTCAAGATGGTTGATTGGTGCTGGCCAAGTCTACTTCTGGCTGGATAATTGGACTGGTGCTGGCACTCTTATTGACCATTTTGACAATGGCCTGCAGGTTGACGTTGACTTGATGGTAAAGGATGCTTTGGGTGAAAACGGGGTGTGGACCCAGGATCTACTTGAGCTAATTGACATGCTTACAGTTAGGGAGAGCATTACACTTGGCAATTATGCTCTCTCGGATAGATGTGATGTTCTGGCTTGGACCCCTGCTTCTAATGGTATTTTTACTACTAGGTCGGTATGGAATGAAGTGAGAAGATCCTCCCCTGGGTTAGTTATGCTAAATGGGTCTGGAACCAGTCTATTCCTCCGAAGGTGGCTTTCTTTACTTGGCAGCTGTTTAATGGGAAGGTCCCCACAGATGACTCCCTAATGTCAATTGGCATCCTCCTAGCTTCTAAGTGCAACTGTTGTGGAAGGCCTAGGAGGGAGACCACTGACCATTGTCTGGTGGCTGGAGGTACGGCGGCCAGGGTGTGGGGTTTTTTCTCTAGACTCTTTGACATTGCTTATGTTCCTACTCAGGATGTCTGCGGTCGGTTACTGCTGTGGCAGGAGGCAGCTAGCTTTAAAAGTGTTAGTGCTTATTTAACAGGGATCATTCCGTCCCTAATTGTCTGCGAGCTTTGGAAGGAGAGGAACAATAGAAGACATGGAGAGAGGAGGCGTACAGCTGCCACAGTGGTGGGATGCATCAAAGCATGGGTGAAAGAAATTCCGATGCCTGCCAAGATTGGTCAGATGGGGTCGGCTAGGAATGGGTTGATTCTCCAGCACTTTGGTATGGGGGTTCCAATGGCCATGCTTTCTAGGCCCATTCCTATCTATTAGCGCCCTGCTTTTGCTTCAATAAAGTTGAATGTTGATGGTGCTTGTAGGGGAAACCCTGGCATTGGAGGGGGTGGTGGGGTCATAAGGGATAGGAATGGTGAGGTGTTGGCAGCTTTTTCTAGCTTCTATGGTGATTGTACAAACTCAATTGCGGAGCTACGAGCTCTTAGGGATGGTCTGGCCCTCCCTCTGTTGTGAGCTGGGGTTCTATGACTTAGTGGTTAACTCGGATTTGGTTACCATTGTCACAATGGTGAATAAGAGAAGGTGTGACCTGTGGAAGGGGTGGTACTGGTTCCAAGAGGTTCTGGCTATGGTGTTGGCCAGCCGAGGTGTGGTGTCCTTTGCTTACCATGAAAGCATTAGAGCAGCTGATTGGCTAGCTAATCTAGCTTGTGACTCCAGGAAATCTAGCACTTTCCGCCAGGGTTCTCTCCCCTCGGGGGTGTTTCAGGTGTTTCTTATGGAGGATAAGGCCGACATGCCGGTCCTCAAGCTTTAGTTCCTCCTTTTTCTTCTCATCTGTGTATGGGTGGTGTGGTTTGGAGGGTAAGAGTGCTTGTGCTCAGTGGGTTGGGGTAAGGTGGCTTGTCCCCCCCCCCCCTTGTATTAATTTATTCTTTATTGGATATAAATAAAATGCTAGGGGCTGGCCCGGGTCCCAGGTAATATTCGGGATTAAAAAAAAAAAAAGAGAATAGAAGTCTTCCTTGTGGTTAAGATATTATATTTACTTAACAACATCAGAGAGTGTTGTAAATGTTAGATACTTTATGCATTGGGTTATATACTTATATGTATGTCATGTGTAAGAAGGAATAAAAATGAATTATCTTATTCTGACAGTGGAACATGGTAAATAATGTTAATTCTTTCTAACCTCAGGTAGGCATGCCTTAACCGTGGGCTATATGAGCATCCTACATAAGGAGGAACAAAGATGAATTTCTTATACACTATGTACTGATTTTTCCTTCTCCAGCTTTGAACTTAGTTCGGTCAGCGAAGAGATCTGAAAACTCCTTTTGGGAAAAATGGCTAGATTTTGTGGTGGTCTTCCCTTTCATCCGTTGTTACATGTGGAAAGAACACAATAAAACAGGTGTTTGATGGCAAACCAAGAGACCTAAACTGAGTTGCAAAGACAATAGCTTTCCTAAGTTCATGGGAAAGAATTTTATAAAAATTTGTTGGGTTAAATGGGGAAATTATGAAGGAAGATCGGTCAAATTTTTGCACTACGTTCTCAACATGTTTGTTAATTTACACCTTTTTTTGTCTAGAAACAATGTCAAAATCTGTTGCACACCAAATCTATGCTTTTCGGAATGAAAAGAAACTGGACTGTACCTGTTGAGCAGGAAGAAGAACAAAGGATCTATAAAAATTGCCACCAAGCAAGCAATACCAAAAAACAACTTTAGCATGAGGCTTTAAGACAGTAGGAATGAATGGATGTAGAAAGCTCAAAATCCCCCTCCCCCAACCTTTAGCATCTCCATATAAAGCATTATGCAACTGCAATCAAGCATATATTACAGCAAACTACATAAGCATGTCATTGTGCGTAACATTAGAAATGCCAAAGATTTATTATTAGGCCAGAGAAAGAGCAATAACAAATTGGAAAAGAAAACTATTATGAAGTACTTGCAACTTCTAGACCCTCCCAAGAACACCAAAGGAATATAATAAAACAAACATTAAGGAAGCATGTAGCATTCAGCAAACTATCACAATCCTCGTGATTTGAAAGGCCGAAAAGGAATGCTTCCTTTATGTTTGTTTGTATCACCATCCGAAACCCAGGGTTATGAACTGCAGCCCCCAGACAGTAAATAAGATAAACCCCCAAAAGGAAGAGAAGATGGGAGTGACCCCACCAGAATATCAGTTAATTAAAATAAAGGGTGAATTACAATCTCTTGTATCACATATTTATAGATTACTAAACCCTTACCCACCCTAATTCTTAATTAAAAGACTAAGCTAACCTAAATAAAACTCTAAAGCTAGAACCAATTTCAACTCCATCCCATTGCTCATTGCTCATGACGGATCTCCTCTTTCCTTGGTTGAGGGCATTAGGAGAGAAGCAGTCCGGTACTTCAAGGAGCTATTCTGCCCCAGCGCCCCTGCTTCATCAACTCCCATCGCCGATGGGCTTATCAACAAGGTCATCCCCAGCCTCCTCCATCAATCTTTGCAATCTATCCCAAATGAAGATGAGATCCTCAAGGCTGACCTTTCCCTCAAGAGCCCCGGGTCCTGACGGGTTCAGTACAGGTTTCTTCTCCTCCTGCTGGGACATTGTCAAAAAAAATCTTATCAAGGCAATTCAAAGCTTCTTCTTTAACCCTGGGCAAATCAAAGGTATAAACCAAACTTTTCTTTGTCTTATCCCAAGAAAGAAGGTGCCTCTTCCATGTCAGATTTTAGACCTATTTCTCTTTGTAACTCCTTGGACAAGTGCATTGCTAAAGTTCTTACCAACAAGATAAAGCTGGTCATGGATTCCCTTGTCAGTTCCAACCAATCAGCCTTTATTGAGGGCCGAAACATTTCAGATAACATCCTCATTGCAATGATTTAGTACGTGGTTTTAAGAGGAACGGTCATTCCCCCGCTGCCCTCATGAAGATAGATATCCACAAAGCGTTTGACTCATTGAGACGGGACTACATTGTCAATGTTCTGAACAAAATGGGATTCCCCCCAGTGTTTATCAATTGCATCCACCATTACATCTCCACTCCGCAGCTATCAGTGCTTCTCAACAGCAGCCCGGCATGCTTCTTCTCTTCTTCAGTGGGAATCAGGCAAGGCTGCTCCCTATCTCCCCTTTTATTTACCCTAGCCTTGGAAGTTCTATCAAGAGAGATTCAATGCAAGACTGAACAATAACCCATTTCTCCTATGCCCAAATGCCAGAAGCTCAAGATCACCCACTTAGCGTTTGCAGATGACCTCATGATCTTCTCCCAAGCAAATTTTCTATCTGTAGAGACTATTATGGCTTGCTGAACAAGTTTGAGCAATATTCTGGCCTCAAAATCAATCCCCAAAAATCCCAACTTTTTCTGGCTGGTCTCTCTAATGCCGAAAAAAGTCTCTTTCAAGCAAAGACTTCTTTCCAAGTGGGTGAGTGGGTCATACAACAACAACAACAAACTCAACCTTATCCCAACTTAATGGGGTCAGCTACATGGATCCAAACAAAACAGAGTATGGAGAACACAGTTTTAACAAAAAAAGAAAAGATGGGGAACGAGATGAGAGATGAAAAAGGAAAAGGACAAAAGAAAGATTGGAAATAAATAGAAAAATGAACGATGAAAGATGGAAGATAGTAAGAGGACAAAGGCGTAGCAATCAAAAGAATCTCAGCTAAATGGGGTTTGCAACATGGATCCTTGACCTCCAGTAGGCTCTGTCTGAGGTCATACTTGGAACAAGCCCTAGCCTATGCATGTCCTTCCTCACCACTTCTCCTATGGTCATTTTAGGTCGGCCCCTAGCTCTTTTAGCCCCTTCAATCGGAATCATATCACTCCTCCTTACTGGGGCGTCACTAGGTCTCCGTTGAATATGACAATACCACCTTAAACGACTCTCTCGTAGTTTGTCATTGATTGGGGTTACTCCCAAGTCCGATCTAATATGTTCATTCAATACTTTATCCTTCCTTGTTTTTCCACACATCCATCTTAACATCCTCATCTCTGCTACACAAAGCTTATCAATATGACACTTCTTAACTGCCCAATATTCTGCCCCATACATCATGGTCGGTCGAACAATAGTCCTATAGAATGAATGCTATGACACTACCCATGTGCTTCTCCCCTATCCCTCCCCTACCGGCCTTCCGGCAGGCCTGATCCTCCCCCTTGTCCCTCCCCTCTTCGCCTCTGAACTAACCCTTCTCCCCTCTCTCGCACTATGACCTCATCCCCATGCCCTTCTGCCCCCATTTTCTCCTCACCCATCTGCCCCTACTCCAGTTTCATGGAGCTCCCTCCTCGGTGGCAATCCCTCCTCTAGCTCCGATGGACTTCAGCTTCATTTTGTACTCCCTGCTTCTGTTGGCTCTTCGAAAGTTGCTATGTGCTCCCCTGAAACTCTGGAAGCCGAAGCAAAGTTGTGGGAAGATTGCCTGGTTGGTAACTTCCTGGGTCGTCGCCCTCCTTTCTATGTGGTCAAGCTCTTTCTTTCGAAACAATGGCGCCCTCATGGAGCTCTTAACACTTACTTGCTTGACAGTGGTTTTTTCATATTCAAATTCTCCTCCTCCCTAGACAAGCTGCGTGCTCTCGAAGGTGGGCCTTGGCAAGTTGGGAAAATGCCGATCTTCTTACGCCAATGGAATCGTCAGCTTCAACTACAGCGTGTGGACCTTTCCTCTATCTCTCTGTGGATATCCCTTCCCGGGTTACCTCTGCACTTCTGGTGCTCGGATGGGCTCAGTTCTATTGGCTCTGTGCTAGGTAAGCCTCTTTTCTCGGACCTGAGAACCAGACATCAGGACCGTCTTGCTTATGCGCGCATTTGCGTCGAAGTCTCGGCGACAGACCCCCTGCCTTCCTTCGTCGCTGTCTCCGAAGGTGAAGAGTATTCTTTTGAGTAGGAGGTGCACTACGACTAGAAGCCTCCTTAGTGCATAGTTTGTAAAGTCTTTGGGCACAACTCTGTCCTCTGTGCCCATTCGGGAAAGCCCTCTGGTGCTAATGACTTAGGCCCTCGAGCGGCTCTCTCTCTTTCTGCTGGAGAAGCTCCCTGCGGCAGTGATGGAGCTTTTCCGATTGGCCTTGACCCCAATCTCTGCGATGGACCTCCTACTGATCTCCACTGTGCTGTTGTTGCTCGGTCTCCCTCTCGTGGTAGATCTCGATTCTTGTACTGGAATCAAAGTTAGAAGAAGAAGAAGACTACGTCGGGAAGTTCCAATGGCCAGTCGCAATCGAAGGATCAGCGTTGGGCTGATGCTCAGAACAGGTTCAGCCTTCTCTCTTCAGCTGAGGATGTTGAGTGTACGAAGCCCCTCTCTTGCCCCGAAAAGCCCCAATTTGATGTCTTACCAAGGAGTAGATCTTGTATGGCAGAAGGCAGCTATTCTGGCCCTTCCACTCTTAGCTTTGGAGCTGCTGCTCCTCCTCCCAACGTTCCGAGTGTGGCGACTGCTCAGAGAAACCCTGCAAGTCTTTTGAACTTTTCCACCTGCGCGCCTGTGCCCTTGTCTGTTACAGAGGTCTGTGCTCCTGAGGTTTCATCTGCAAGAGACGATCTCCCCCTTTTGCCTTTGACGACTTCTTTGTACCCTCTTGTTGCGTCTTCCACTGGCCCTGACTCGGTGGGCCCCTCCTCTCAAGTACTTTGTCCATCAGGTTATGTGTCTGGTTCTTTCACTTAGGGTTCTTCTAGGTCGGGTCAAGCTTATTTACCCTCTCCCCTTACTTTACCCAGTTCTCTTATTGGGTCGGGAAGTCCCTCTCTTCTTGGTCGGGCAGTCCCTCTCTTCTTGGTCTCTATCCAAACCTACCTCTCCTTTCTTCTTCTTCACCCGACAGCCCCCCATCCTGCGCTCCCCTTTTCCCCTGTGAGCCTCTCCACCACCCTCCCCCTGCAACTACTACCCCCCTTCGAAGACTTTACCGATGACGCCATCGCAGCGAAACCAGGTCTCGGGCGGTTCTGACCAGGCTCCTTGAGTCATCGTTGCCCCTCCTCCTCCTTTCCTAAAAGATCCATGGCCTCTTATGGAACACTCGAGGGCTCAACTCTCCCTCTAAGTAATCGACTGTTTGCTCTCGTATTCGATCGTCTCAGTCTTGTTTCTGTTGCCTGCTTGAACCCCATATCAAAGAGCCTAATTCTTCCAAAATTCTCAGCTCTATTGCCCCGGGCTGGTCGATTCTTTCAAACTACCCTCATCACTCCAATGGTCGTATTTGGGTTTTATGGGACCCTAGCAAAATCTCCATCTCCCTCTCTTCTTCCTCTCAGTTCATGCACACCATGATTTCTGATTGCCTGGGTCAATTTTCCTGCTACCTTACTGTGGTGTATGCCCTCAACTGCTTAGCTGATAGGACTGCTCTTTGGACTGATCTCAGGTCTTTGGCTGCCTAGATTGGCTCTCTGCCTTGGGGGGTGGGAGGGGATTTCAACATTATCAGATTCAGCCATGAAAAACAGGGTGGGGACCATTTGGATTTGGAGGCTATGAATTCATTTAATGACTGCATTGAGGATGTAGGGGCAGATGATCTCAGATGGACTAGCTTCCCCCTCACTTGGAGCAACAAAAGGGCTGGAAGCAATCGCATTGCTTGTAAGTTGGACAGATTCCTTGTCAATGAAGAGTGGCTGACAGCCTTCCCTTCCTCTCAGGCATCTTTTGACAACCCAGACATCTCAGTTCATTCCCCCATCTCCTTAGCCATTCAACCTTTCACTTCTTTTGGCCTCAAGCCCTTTAAATTCTTTGACATGTGGTCCTCTCACCCAACTTTCTTTAGTTTCTTATCTGTTGTGCAAGAAGCCTAGGACAAGCCTGTGTATGCCTTCTCTATCCCTCTCATTGCTTTCTCTAGAAAGCTCAAAAATGTTAAGGCTGCTCTTAAAGATTGGAACCTCAAAGTCTTTGGCAACATTTCTCATCAAGTAGTTGATTGTAAAGAAAGGCTTGCTTCCTTACAGGCTTCTCTTCAGACTGATTTCCTAAATGAATCCCTGGCGTTGGAAGAGAAAGAAGTCTCATCTCAGCTCTCAGCTCTGCTTGCTAGGGAAGAAAGTTTTCTTAAACAAAAATCAAGGATCAACTGGCTCGATTTGGGAGATTCAAACACGGCCTATTTTCATCGTTCTGTGAAGGCTAGGCTTAATGCAAACTCCATTATGCAGCTCTCTCGCCCGGATGGATCTCTTGTCAATTCTGTAAAAGACATCAAAGACTAAGTTGTTCAGCACTTCCAGAGCATCTTCTCTAGTCCTCAGGAGAGTCTTGTCCCCATCCCGGATCATCTGCTCAACAAGTTTATTGGTCTAGGCTACCTTGATTCTTTGAGTTCGGGTCCTCTTCACCAAGACTCTATATGGACGGTTTCCTCTTCTTCGAATGCTTATTGGGTCTGACGGAAAATTCTTGCTTGCCGCCACCTTGTTCTTCAGGTCATCCGTTCCCAGGTTGGTGATGGTCTCTCTATGTTCCTTTGGCTGGACAATTGGCACCCTTTAGGGATTCTTCTCCATCAGGTCACTCTGCGTTCCATTTATACCGCAGGCCTCCATAGGCTCTCATTGGTTGCTGATATTCTTTCTCATAATACCTGGGCTCCTCCCAACTCTGGCACTTCTCTCAGCCTTATTTGGAATGAGCTCCCCTCTATCCCAAGAAGGCCTGCTTCCCGAGGTGATTGTGTTCTTTGGTTAGCAAACAGCTCCGGCCTCTTCTCCTCCAAAGTAGCTTGGAACTTCATTCGCATGAAAGGCTAGTTAGCCACTTGGCGCAAGTTTCTTTGGTTCAAGCACCACATCCCCCGCCACTGCTTTACAGCCTGGAGAGTCTTCAACAACTGCCTCCCAACCCAAGCCTTCCTCCGTAGCCGTCAGATCCAAGTCTCCTCTGGTTGTTGCCTCTGCTGGAACAATACTGAAGACTTGTGTCATCTCTTCTTTGAATGCCCTACTGCTGCTGCTATCTGGAAAGGCATCCTCCTCGAGTGCTGGCTGGGCCGTAGAAGAACTTTTCCCTTACCTAGAGAGTGGATTTGGATTGATATGACCTTCTCTGGCTCCTCTATTTGTGATGTGGTAGGGAAGTTGGCCTTCTGTGCCACTCTCAACCATATTTGGATGGAGAGAAATATCAGGAAATGGACCCCCAATTCTCGTTCTTACCAAAAGATTTGGGATTCCATTTCCCTTGAGATTAAAGCAAAGTTATCTCTTATCCCCCCTCTAGTTGTTTAGCTCTTGGGGCCTCTCAAATGTTTCTCTTGTAGCTTCGGCCCCCCTAGCTAATTCTAGGGCTGGTTGTTTTTCCTTTTTCCCCTCGGAGCCCTCTGTATTTCTTCGTTCTCCTTTTAATAATGAAATTTTTTATTCACCTAAAAAATAATAATAATAATCCTATAGAATTTAATCTTTAAAGGAATATGCCGGTCACACAACACCGGACGCACCTCTCTACTTCATCCATCCCACTTTAAGTCTCTGTGAAACATCGTCCTCTATGTCACCTTCTTTATTTATGATAGACCCCAGATATCTAAAATAGTCACTTTGCGGTATCTCTCTTTCCTCAATGTTTCCATCATAGTGTGACTAAAATTACACATCATATACTCCGTCTTCGTTCTACTAATCTTAAGGCCTCTTGTTTCCAAGGTAGATCTCCAAAGCTCTAACTTAGCGTTAATCCCTTCTCATCTACTAAAACAATATCATCGGAGAAGATTATACACCACGGGACCTCATCTTGAATGCTCTTGGTTAGTTCATCCATGATAAGCGCAAATAGATAAGGGCTTAAGGCAGATCCCTGATGTAACTCAATCGTAATGGGAATTCCTTGCCTTGCCCTCCCACTAGTTACCACGCGTTCATTCATATCTTTAATTACCTGCACATATCTACTCAACACTCCTCTCTTCACCAAAGTATGCCGGATTAAATCTCTACGGACTCGGTCATAGGCTTTTTTCCAGGTCAATGAAGACCATATGAAGATCCTTCTGGCTATCTCTATACCTTTCCATGACAGCTTCAATCAAATACCTAGGGCTGCCCCTTATTCCAGCTAGGCTGACAGCTCATCATTGCACTCCAATTCTTGACCTCATGCGTAAAAGACTTCAATTATGGAAAGGTAAGCTCCTCTCACATGCTGGCCGCTTGAAACTTATCAGATCGGTCCTCCAATCTTTATATATATATATATTGGTCTGGTAGCTTTGGGCTGCCTCAATCCATCACCAAGGATATTGAAGCTCTTATGTGTTCATTCCTTTGGAAAGGCAAAGAAACTTCTCGATTCCTCCATCCAATCAGTTGGGCATCCGTCTGCCTTCCCAAATCAGAGGGAGGTCTTGGATTGCGTCAAATTAAAGAGGTCAATTCAGCAGGCATTTTAAAACTGATTTGGCTTGTAGACAAGAAGGATAATATCTGGGTTGATTGGATCTATTCCGGGTAGCTTAAGAATGACTCCATCTGGAATTCTGGATGGCCCTCCCATGCTCGGATGCTTCCTGGGTGTGGAGAAAAATCCTTAAACTCAGCCCTTCAGCCCTTGAGACTGTTATTTGCAAGATTGATGATGGTGTCTCTACTAAACTTTGGTTAGATCACAGGCATCCATTGGGAGTCCTGCTCCCTCTTGTTAGCTCCAGAGAGATTCACAGATTGGGTCTTCACAGACAATCCCTTGTTGCAGATCTCAACTGCCAAGATGATTGGATTCCCCTCCCATCCCCCCTCCTTGCAGCTATTTGGTATGGCACTCCTCCATCTCTAGAAGGCCTTCTGGTTCTAGTGACAGAGTTTGCTGGTCTCCTACTTATTCACACATGTTCAGCTCAAAGTCTGTATGGGACCTTATTAGATCAAGGGGGCCAATCTCTCCATGGAAAAAGATTGTTTGGTTCAAAGGTCACAACCCCTGGCACAGCTTCTGTGTATGGCGAGCTCTCTCCATCGGCCTCCCTACGCAATCATTCCTTCTTCACCGGCATATCCATGTGTCTCCTAACTATTGCCTCTACCAGTCGGCCTCGGAAGATGTTGACCATCTGTTCTTTGATTGCCCCCCTCTCCTCCTCAATTTGGGCAGGACTTTTAGAGCGTTGTTGGCCTAGAAGACGAAGAATTCTTCCTTTCAATACAGAATGGATCTGGGTAGACATGACATACTGCGAAAATTTTATTTGGATATGATTGGGAAGCTTGCTTTTGGTGCAACCATCTCTGGATGGAGCGCAATATTAGATGATGGACCTTCAACTCGAGATCTCTCCGACAGATTTGGGATTCTATCTTTTTTTTATGTCATAAGCAAAATTCCTAGGACCCACTCCTCTTGTATAACCTCCCCAACGAACATTCATATTGTTGTCGCTTGGGGCCTTCCCTCTGATCTCATCTTCCCCCCCCCCCTCTCCCGTTGAGGGCTCTCCTCCTTGTATGTAGCATTGTTTATATCCTTCAGCCCCCTTGGGGGCTTCCCTGTTTTTCTTTTCCTTTTGGTTAATGAATATATTACTCACACAAAAAAACTCTAATTAAACAACCAAAAAACGATATATCTTGTCACAGAGAGTACCCCTTCAATAAATTGATCTTAAATTTCCCAATATAATTCGGAATCACAGGATCTAGTTCTCATTGGATATGTATCTTAATAATCTTTCAAACAGACCAACATCACACAAAATGGATAAGTTTTGACCTTCCAAAATTAACCCTAAAGAGAAGCGATGTTAATAGAAAAAAAATCTCATAATTTGCTGCAACTTCTATGACTTCCAGTGCTACATCAATCATATATAACATTAAATTGTTCAAGATACAGTATATTTAGTGCAAATTATTAATAAAGCAGTAATAGTAAAAACTGAAACACAGTATGTTGAAGAAGTAATTAAGTGCCTGATCAGAAATTGGGTTTAGTAGAGGTTGAAGTAGGAAGCCCCACATTGTAGAACATTCATGAAGGTGGAGAACAGGTGCTTGAATTATGTTATGCAATGCACATGAGGCATTATTTAAAGAAACTCCTAATGTGACTAAAGACCATTTGTGTTGTAAGAGTCTGATCAGAACCACCTGATATCTTAAAAAAGCCTCTAAAGAGCTAATCATAGTTGCAGAATCTGATCACCGTTGTTTGATCTGATTATGGTGTCAAGTCTGTGTACACCTATTCAAGTAGCTCAAAGCCAACTTGAAAGCAAATACAGCATTCCTCCAAGGGATCTTGGACTGATCTAGGAACATCTATATCTGCAGTGAAATTCGAAGGAGTCCATAAAACTCTGAATGGGCCAAGGGTGGTAATACAAAGACACTCACAATTCACAAATGGATCTGGTGAAAATGACAATAGGAATTTGGTAAATCCCAAAATTAATGTAGGTGGTATTCAACAAGCACTACAATGCCTTAGATCTGAAGTGTACCTGATCTGTACTCCTGGTCCATTTAGATCTTTAGACTGGGTATAGTTCCCAACTAAGGTCAATATAGATCCAATCCTTATCCAAACTTTTTCAAGCTTTAACAGGTCAGATCGCTGCCCAGCTGCGTAGCCACTGCCCCAGCTCGGGGGCCAATGGGAGTGCGTGCACAGGCTGTTCAGTTTTAGAAAGGAAGGAGAAGGAGAAGAAGAGAGGAGAAGAGAAGAGCAGACACGGTTTGTGCTTAATCTGTTGTGTCTCAAACTAGAGACTAACTTGCTTATATTGAAAAGAATAATAAATTACACAGGGGGCCCTGGCCTTATACAAATAACAGAAGAAACATAAAATACATGGGGTTATGTATAAGAATACCCCTTAAACTCCTATTCTTAACACTCCCCCTCAAGCTGGGTGGTATATGTCATACATGCCCAGCTTGTTCAATAAACAGTCAAAGTGATGAGTGCTAAGTCCTTTGGTGAAGATGTCGGCCACTTCTTCATTTGTCTTCACAAAAGGGGTGCAGATGGTCTTTGACTCAATCTTTTCCTTGATAAAATGTCTATCAACCTCAACATCATAGTTGTCACGGCGTCACGGCGATCCAAGTCGGTGGAAGGGTGTCACGTCGATATATCGACATGTCGCCCGCCATGGCGTTGCCATGGCGAGCATGTCGACCATGTTTAATTTTTTATTTTCTACGTATTTTTAATGTCATTTTAGTATGCTATAATATATGTCCTATAACATCAAAAATCAACATGAAAGTGTACTACACTACTACTAATATACTATGCCACTATGGTTTAATTCATGAAAGTGTAACTAATATCCATTAGTGTATATGAAAGTATGAAAAATTGAAAATATAGATTAACCTATCAAATAATTGAAAGCAATAGTAAAAATCAAATGATAGGCTAACTTTTTCTTAAGCTTGATAGCAATAGTCTTTCTTTAGTGTATGTGATTTGGAGCAAAGCATCTAAGCTATTAAATGGTTTAAAAAAAAATTTTAATCTAACTTTTATATGTACAAATATCGACCGATATGCCAACATATCGTGGTATGGCGTCCACGGCGACGCCATGGCGTCGCCATGGAAGCCATATCGAGCGATATATTGACATCCACCATGGCGTAGCTCGATATGCCCTCTCCCAACGCCCGGGACGCCATGGCGACGCCATGGCACGCCATGACAACTATGCGTTGATGCTTAGTCCTATCATGTTGCCTGGGTTGTGGGCAATACTTATGGCTGCCTTGTTGTCCAATATAAACTCATAGGTTTAACGAGTCTCAAATCCCAATTCTTGAACAAGTCTCTCGCCACAAGATTTCACACACTCGTGAGCCATGGCTCTAAATTTTGCCTCGGCGCTCGACCTAGCCACCACGGTTGCTTCTTACTTCTCAAGTAACCAAATTTCCACCAACAAAAGTACAGTATCCTGAAGTGGATCTTTGATCAGAAATAGATCTAGCCCAGTCAGCATCAGTGTATGCTTCAATCCTCAAATGACCATTTCTAGAGAAGAGAAGACCATTTCCAGGGCATGACTTTAAATATCTGAGGATCCTATAAACTGCATCAAGATGTCCCATTTTGGGTACATGCATAAACTGACTTACCACGCCGACAGCATAGGCTATGTCAGGTCGGGTAAGGGAAAGATAGATTAGCTTGCCTACTAATCTCCGATATTTTTCAGCATCTACAAGAGGTTCACCACAATCTTCTCCTAGTTTGTGATTCTGATCAATAGGGGAGGAGGCTGGTTTACATCCTAAGTACCTTGTATCTGTAAGTAGATCAAGGACAAACTTCCTCTGACAAACATTGATCCCTTGCGTGGATCTTGAAACTTTAATCCCCAGAAAATACTTCAATGGACTAAGATCTTTGATCTCAAGCTGCCGAGCCAAGTAAAGTTTAAGCTTTGAGATTTCAGCCTCACTGTTTCCCGTGACTACAATGTCATCAACATATACAATAAGAGTTGTAATAGTGCTGCCCTTCCTTTGTATAAACAAAGTGTGATCGGCTTGACTTTGGGTGTATCCATTCTGTAGGATAGCTTGTCTAAACCTCTCAAACCAAGCCTTAGGAGATTGTTTAAGGCCATAAAGAGCCTTCCTAAGACGACGCACTTTTCCATTGCCACTAGGATGCTTGAACCTAGGAGGAGAGTGCATGTAGACTTCTTCTTCTAAGTCACCATGTAAGAAAGCATTATTTACATCAAGCTGGTATAATGGCCAATCAAGATTTGCAGCCATTGAGAGGAGTACCCGAATGGAGTTATGCTTGGCCACTGGAGCAAAGGTTTCCTGATAATCAATGCCATACACCTGGGTATAGCCCTTAGCAACCAGTCTTGCCTTATATCTCTCTACAGTACCATCAGACTTGAACTTGACTGTGAATACCCATCTGCATCCAACAGGAACTCTCCCCTTTGGGAGTTCAACAAGATCCCAAGTGTGGTTCTTCTCAAGGCCAACCATCTCTGTATTCATTGCTTCTCTCCATTTTGGATCAGCCATGGCCTCTGCTACATTCTTAGGAATAGAGATGGAGGAGATAGCCACTGTGAAGGCAACACCTGTAGGGGAGATAGAATCATAGGAGACAAACTTAGCAATGGGATTAGTACAAGCTCGAGTTCCTTATGATGTTGATGTTGTTGGACAAAATTGTTGTATTATCTATTATGATTCATATGTCATCATGATAGTATGCATTGGGTTAGGATTGGCATGAACCCAGTGCTACGACCCTTTCCAACAGGGGTTGAGGTGTTGGATAACCCGTTGTAGGTCCGAGGGGTTAATTCTGGAATGCCATTCACTGTCCCATGTTAGCGTGTGTACTTCGCTGTGAAAACAAATAGTAGGATTAGTCATTGGGGGTCTGCTAGGGTCCAATGAGTTCATATCGGAACTGAAGGGGTTCCACCGTAGTAGAGTGGTATTCTTGGGAAGACCGATGAGTTCATTCCGTGATTGGGAATATCATACCTACTACAGTAGCACTTATACCTCATGAGACTTAGTATTGCTGTTAGGTGCATTCTTAGATCTAGGCCATGCATCATGGACTATTTGCACTTGCTTGTGTGTTTCCCTTACTGGGCTCAGTGGAGAGCTCACCCTCGTAGATCCTTATATTTTTCAGATGATCTTGTTGTTGCTTCTGTGGGAGTCTCCTCTACGCAGGACTCTCCTTCAGCCCTTAGAGTTGATGCTCCTCTGACGGTGGTGCACGATGCTTCGTGCTCGTGCGATGACTGCGCGTGCTCCTGGGATACTGCTAGATTCAGGCTTCTTCCCCTCTTTTACTTATACACTTTTGTATAGTTTATGTATATAAGACCTTTTGTTTTAATTCTTTTGTTTATGGAAGAATCACTGTAACTCTGGTCTTTTGAATATGTATATATATCACTGTTCAGTTTAGTCTCCCTTTATTGCTGCCTTATTTATGCATTCAATTGCTTCCGCTGCTTTTAATTCTGTATTTATGGATATGATTGCGAATAGAGTACAATACTTGCGATCCTGGTGGGTTGGTTGGATGTGAGACACATCCAGTCATACTTGGCCCTTAGAAACCGGGCCGGGGTGTGACAGATAGGTACCCCCCCCCTTTTTTTTTTATGTGAGAACGAGGAGGAAAGATCGGCTAGCTTACGCTTGGTTATGCATTGAGGTTTCGGCGCAGACCCCTCTTCCTGCCTTTATCTCTGTGAAAGAGGGTGAGGATTACTCCTTCGAACAATAAATGCACTACGAATGGAAGCCTCGACACTGTGAGGTCCACAAAACCTTCAGGCATGATTCTCTCCTCTGCACTCCCAAGGTGCTGGATTCTGCTGCTATTCCCTCTATTGAGGCTGCTGAGGTGCCAGAATCTTACGCTGATCGATCTGCTTCCCGTGGAAGGCTAAGGTCCAGAATCCGTCATTGGAATCGCCGGCGAACAGTGGCAAAGCTGACGGACCAGTCGACAACCCATCCTTTACCCTGCGGTCCGAACAGTTTCAGGATCCTGTATGAGGACGATGACGGTTCTTATCTGGGCTCCTGTCCCGATAAACCCCTTTTTGATGTTGCTCCTCGCAGTAGATCCAGGATATCGGAAAATCGTGCCTTGGAGCCTTCCATTCTTGGCTCTCCTGCTGTTGCTGCTTTGTCTTCACCAACCCCCTTAGAAAGCTGGCCGTTGACGTCTGGTACTGCTACCTCGATTGTTCCCCTGCCTTCGTCTTCTCTCCAAGCAGCGTCTGCTTTGGGTACTTCCTCGACAGCGAAAGATGGTTCAACTTTGAATTTGGATTTGGCTTTTTGTTCCAATCCCATTGGCCCCACCTCTTTACCCCTTGACCATGCGGCTTCGCTGACTTCAGCTCCTTTGGCTGGCTCAACCTCATTAACCCTGGACCCCTCCCCTCTTAACCCATTTTCCTCTCCTTCTCCGGGTTCTCGGGTCCTTTTCCCACCCACCTTTCTTAACCCGGCTGGGCCCCTTTCATCTTTACCCGAGAAGGCTTCCAATATCCCTTCCCCCCCTACAATACCTCTTCTCGTCGTGTCCACCTAACCCCCCCTCCCTTTTGTCTGCTCCTTTCGCAGACGTTACCGTAGCAAAACTTGCTCTAGATCGGTTTTGTCTCGGCTCTCTAAGCCTTTGCTGCCCCTTCCTGCTTCTTTCCAGTGATGCAGGGATTCATTTGGAATTCTAGGGGGTTGAACTCTTCCTCCAAGCAAGCTGCAGTCCGATCTCGTTTACGCTCTTCTCGTGCTTCCTTTTGCTGCCGCCTTGAAACCCACATAAAAGAGACTAATTCCCTTTCTATCTTTCGCTCCTTAGCCCCCGGGTGGTCCCTCCTCACAAATTACTTGCATCATCCCAATGGCAGAATTTGGGTGCTTTGGGACCCCGGGAAAATCTCCATTCACCTCATCTCCTCCTCTGCTCAGTTCCTCCACCTCTCCTTCTCAGATTGCTTAAGTCATTTCTCCTTCTTTTTCACTGTTGTGTATGCTCACAATAGTCATTCTCTGAGAATTCCTCTTTGGACTGATCTCAGATCTCTTGCCAGCCATATTGGGGCCTGCCCTTGGGGTTTAGGTGGTGACTTCAATGTCATCAGGTACAGACACGAAAAGCAAGGTGGTGATAGCTTGGACCTTGAAGCAATGTGCTCTTTCAATGACTGTATTAAGGGCATTGGAATTAATGACCTGAGGTGGTCTAGTTTCCCTTTTACTTGGTGCAATAAAAGGGTAGGAGTCAATCGGATCTCTTGTAAGTTGGACAGGGTCTTGGTCAATGAAGATTGGCTCTCTGCATTTCCCTCTTCCCATGTTTCCTTTGACAACCCTGATATTTCTGACCATTCCCCCATCTCCCTTGCTATTCAGCCTCTTACTTCTTTCGGTCCCAAGCCCTTCAAGTTCTTTGACATGTGGACCTCCCATCCAACTTTTCTCCCCACTGTCCAAGATGCTTGGGAAAAACCTGTTTTTGCTTTTTCCACCCCCCTCCTTGCACTCTCCAAAAAGCTTAGAAATGTAAAGGCTGCTCTAAAGGATTGGACTGCAAACATTTTTGGAAACATTCCCCAGCAGGTCTCTGATTGCAAGGCAAGACTTGCCTCTGTTCAGCTTCAGTTGCAGGCTACCCACCTTGAGAGTGCTCTTGCTGCTGAGGAAAAGGTCTTATCTCTGGAGCTCTCGTCTTTGCTGGCCCGGGAGGAAAGCTTTCTCAAGCAGAAGTCTCGAATCAAATGGTTAGAGTTGGGGGACTCAAATTCTGCTTAATTCCATCGCTCTTTGAAAGCTCGTGTCAATTACAACTCCATTGTCAAGCTCACTACTCAAGATGGCTCTACTGCTTCTACAGTAAAAGATATCAAGCATTTGGCTGTTCAGCACTTCAAGGATTTATTCAGTGGTACTCCAATGGACTCCTCCCCACTTCCGGATGAACTGCTCAATAAATTCATTCCTCAGCCTTATTTTGACTCCTTGGGCTCCATTCCTAAAGAAGATGAGATAGTTGCTGCCATTCACTCTTTAGAGGTGTCGGGTGCTCCTAGGCCGGATGGTTTCAGTATGGGATTCTTCTAAGCTACCTGGGATATCATCAGATTGGACCTTATTGCTGCCATAGAAAGCTTCTTCTTTAATCCGAATCAAGTCAAAGGTATCAATCACACCTTCCTTTGCCTTATTCCCAAGGAGGGAGCTTCTACCATGAATGAATTCAGGCCTATAGCCCTTTGCAACCTGCTGTACAAGTTTATTGCCAAGATTCTTGCTCGCAGACTCAAGAGTGTAGTGGGCCTCCTTGTTAGCGACAACCAATCAGCCTTCATCCCTGGAAGGAGCATCTCTGACAACATCCTTCTCTGCCACGACATTGTCAGAGGGTTTGATAGAAAAAATCATGCCCCCTCTATCCTCTTGAAGATTGATCTCCATAAGGCTTTCGACTCTCTCAGGTGGGATTTCATTTCTCAAGTGATGTCCAAAATGGGTTTTCCTGCGATATTTGTCAACTGGATTCAAGCTTGTATCACCTCTCCTAGATTCTCAGTCTTGATCAATGGCAGTCCGGCGGGGTTCTTTGAAGCTAGTGTGGGTATTCGGAAGAGCTGTCCTTTATCCCCTTACTTGTTCACTTTGGCTTTGGAAGTCCTCTCCTGGAAAATCCAAATTGCCACGGATTTGCGGCTCATTCCTCCTCTGCCAAAGTGTAAAGGCCTCAAGCTTACTCATCTGGCTTTCGCTAATGATCTGATGATTTTCTCCAAGGCGTCTCTGGCTTCCCTTGATGCCTCCTTGCTCTGTCTTCAGCACTTCCATGAGATGTCTGGCCTGCGCCTCAATCCTGCAAAGTCTCTGCTTTTCTTAGCATGAGTCTCAAATACTCTCAAAGTGGCTTTCCTCCAGCGATTAGGCTTCCAAGAGGGTCATCTCCCTGTCAAGTACCCGGGCCTCCCCCTTATTCCTTCTAGGCTTACGGCTCATCAGTGCACCCCGATGCTTGATCTTATCCGCAAAAGGCTCCAGTTATGGAAAGGCAAGCTTCTCTCCTATGCAGGCAGGTTGGTCCTTATTCGTTTAGTTCTGGAATCTTCTTATATCTACTGGTCAAGCATCTACAATCTTCCCCAAGCTACAATCAAGTCCTTGGAATCTCTCTTTGCCTCTTTTCTTTGGAAGGGTAAGGAGTCGTCTAGATTCCTTCACCCTCTCAGCTGGGCAGCCGTGTGTCTTCCTAAAAAGGAAGAAGGTCTGGGCATTAGGAGAATCAAAGAGGCAAATTCTGCAGGGATCATCAAGCTCATATGGAAAATTGTCTCTAAACAGAAGAGCATCTGGGTCGATTGGATTTACTCGAATCTTCTCCGTCAAGACTCCATCTGGTCAGCTTCTGCTACCTCTGACTCTTCTTGGGTCTGGTGCAAGATCTTGGACTCCCGTCATTTGGTTCTCCACAGCATCAGAACTCAGATTGGAGATGGTCTCTCTACTTATCTTTGGCTCGACCACTGGCACCCTAAGGGAATCCTCATCAACATGATATCTCCTCGTACCATTTATGCTTCTGACCTCCACAGGCTCTCCTTGGTTGCTGATATCTTAGGCCCAGCTGGCTGGTCTCCTCCCCCCACTGCCTCCCAGGACCTTACTCTCATTTGGAATGATCTTGCTACCATTCCCCGAAAGCTTTCGAACAGAGGTGACTGTGTTTTGTGGAAAGCTAGCAGCTCCAGTTCCTTCTCCTCAAATTCAGCTTGAGATATTATTTGCCTCAAGGGTCCGCTTGTTCCTTGGAGGAAGCTTGTTTGGTTCAAGCATCACATCCCTCGGCATTGCTTCACCGCTAGGAGGATATTTTCCAACTGCCTTCCAACCTAGGCCTTCCTTCGGCACCGCCACATCCAAGCCTCTCCGTCTTGCTGCCTTTGCTGGAACAATGTGGAAGACACCGACCATCTCTTCTTCGAGCGCCTAACTGCCAAAGCAATCTGGAAAGGAGTCCTACTCAAATGCTGGCCTGCCCGTCGCAGAATCATGTCGTTCTCCCGCGAATGGATTTGGACCGATATGACTTTTGCAGGCTCTTCTATCTGCGACTCTGATGGGAAGCTAGCTTTTTGTGCTACGCTTAATCATATTTGGATGGAGCGTAATATCAAGAAATGGACCTCCAACTCCCGCTCCTATCAACAGATTTGGGAATCCATTTCTTTTGAAATTAAGGCCAAATTAGCCTCAGCTCCTCCTTCTTGTATTAACTCCCCAAGGAACAGGCGCATTGTTGTTCCTGAGGTCTCACTTCTGTTTCTCTTGTTGATCCGGCCCCTAATCTCTAAGGGCTGGACTCTGATTTTTTGTTTTGTTGCTCCCCTCTAAGGGCCATGTAATTTCTCTTTCTCTTTGGTAATGAATTTCTTTTTTTTTTGGTAAATGAATATATTACCGAGCCCCGAGAGGGGGCAGGGGAAAGAGAACCAATATACAAGAAAGAGAAAAAAAGGGGGGGGGGGAGAGAAAGGGGGGAGGGGAAAGGGCGGCCAACCAGCCTACGCAGAGGAGGTAGGCCGCAGGAGGGCAATATCGAGGCCCCAAAAGATCACAATGTGCCTGTTCTTACGGTTATCCATGGAAGGCCTTTGACGGATGCAGCTGAGCTTGGAAGAAACATCGAAGTAGATGGCTTTCCAAATCACGTCGAGAGATCTAGATTTGGAAGTCCATCTCCTTAGGTTTCTTTCCAGCCAGATATGGTGAATCACAGCGCTGAAAACATGCTTCCCAATAGTGTCACATATGGAGTTTCCGGTAATGAATTTCTTATTCACCCAAAAAAAAAAAAAACACTCTAAAACTAATTAAACAACCCAAAACAGTATATCTTGTCACAGAAAGTAACCCTTCAATAAATTGGTCTTAATTTTCCCGATACAACTTGGAATCCCAAGATCTTGTTCTCATTGGATGTATCTTAAATTCTTAATAATCTTTCAAAAGCACCAAAATCACATTTTTGACCTTCCAAAATTAACCCTATAAAGAAGTGATGTAAATAGAAAAAACCTCCTAATTTGTGTCAACTTCTATGACTCCCAATGCTACATCAAAAGTTTAAGATACAGTATATTTAGTACAAAATGTTAATGAGTAATAATAAAAATAT
Organism: Telopea speciosissima; assembly: GCF_018873765.1. Taxonomy (NCBI): domain Eukaryota; kingdom Viridiplantae; phylum Streptophyta; class Magnoliopsida; order Proteales; family Proteaceae; genus Telopea; species Telopea speciosissima. The sequence goes on along the minus strand of NC_057921.1, from coordinate 51,140,422 downwards.
GAAACACAGTATGTTGGAAAAAGTAGTGCAAAATGTTAATAAATGAGTAATAGTAAAATATGAAACACAGTATGTTGGAGAAGTGATTAAGTGCCTAATCAGAAATTGGGCCTTTGTATTGTTTGAAGTAGCAAGCACCCAAGTTGTAGAACATTCATGAAGGTGGAGAACAGGTGGTTGAGGTATGTTATGCACTTCGGACATGCACATGGGGCATTATTTAATGAAATTCATAATGTGACTAAAACCGTTTGTGTCGTGAGAGTCTGATCAGAACCAAGTGATATCTTAAAAAATCTCTAATGAGCTACTCATAATTGCTGAATCTGATCAGGTCATTTGATCTGATTATAGTGTGAAGCCTGTGTAAACCTATGCTTGTGGAGCAGCTCAAAGCCAACTCAACGCGGTTCCTTCAAAGGATCCTGGACCGATCTAGGAACATCTATATCTGCATTGACAGTCCAAGGAGTCCAGAAAACTCTGAATGGGCCTAACGTCAAGATTTAAAGTATCGGTATCAGGTATCGTATCGATTAGGTGATTGTAAGAGATGTATTGTATTGTATCGGAGAGACACAAGATATGCTAAAGATACATATGGAAATAGTCAAGAAACGTATGGAAATGCTTAAGGTGTATCCAAAATATAGTTTTGAATCATAAAACACTATAAATAATTAATATTTAAAATATATCATATATAAATAGGAGAACAAAGTATGACAAGACAAGTGCATTCAATTGATTATATATGAAGGACGAGATTTCTTACATGTACTAATACCAGTTTTTTAGGTATCGTATCGGTACCTTGAAGATACGATAAGTATCGGCTGATACGGAAGGATACTTAAAACCTTGCCTAAGAGTCGTAAGACAGAGAGACACGTACATGGATCTGATGAAAATGATAGAGGGAATTGGTAAATCTTGAAACTTATGTGGTATTCAACAAGCACTACAATGCCAAGTATCCAAAGTGTACCTGATCTGTACTCCTGATCTATTTAGATCTTTAGATTGGGCATGGTCCCAACTCAGGTCAGCATGGATCCAATCCAGATCCAAATTTTTTTCATGCATGAGATCTAAAAAGTGACTAGTTATTGGGTGAGTCTGTTGTTTGTTATTGGGTCTCCTGTTTCATTTCAGGATTGGGATTCAAAATGGAAGGCAGGCTTTTCTTCACTCCTTCCCAAGGACATTTTTGAGATATTTTTCTCTTCAGTTTTTACCCTATTCTTAATTGTGAAGTTTGCTCCCATGATTTCTTCATGGCTCATGCAACTTTTTTCAGTTCCAAAAAAGTGTTATTATCAGTCAACAAGATAAGAAAGAAGTAAGAAAATGTAGTTGGAAAGTAGTTTCTTTTTCACTGCAACCCCTTGATGTTTCTCTGTTCTCGATTCTTCCTGTCACGCACTTGTGAAGAGTATTTTTGGGTCTTTCTCTTAGTCTTGTATACAATTGGAGGTACCCAAAAGTAGGTTTGGCCAACATTTTTTTATAAGCAAGTCAAGTAAAAGGAAATCCACAAAGAAGCATGTAAACAATCCAAAATGAGTCAACTCTGATACGTTACCCAAACAGAATAATCCATAAAAATGCAGCATAGCTATTGTCCATCATGGGGTACCACAGATAGAACCAAGGGTCTTCAATCATAAAAACAAAAACAGACCCTGATTGCTAACTACTTACGGACAAAACCAAGTATCAAATCAATTCATGCTAGCAAAGAAAGAAAAGCACCTTGGGGTAAGGATCATTGCAAGCACCCAAAGGCCCACAATTTAATAAATGTTCACTATTGCTATTGAAGTCATTGTTTGAACAGTCTTTTTCCTCCATCCCATTAAAAGGGGGTAATTGTCCTTCCAACAGAGCAGGTGATTTCTGGCCTGCTATCCCATTCATAGGCTGACTAAAAATTCTCAGGACTCCTAATAAATACTGGGCCACTCATTTGTATGGAGGAAATTCTCCTATCATTCAGCAAAGGACAAGTATGGCTAGCAAGATACTTTTCACTTTCATCTGATTCCATTGAGTCTAAGGGTATGGACAATGACGCACTTCGATTCATGTCTTTATGCCTCCGAAATTCAATATCTAGGCATTGAGAATTAGCATCTGATTGCACAAGCATTTCATCTTCTTACCACCATCCATTCCTCGCAAATGACCTGTATGAAAGGATTTATTAAGAGATGGGAGCACAAACAAGAATCAAGTAGATAAGTTAAAAATTAGAAAATGTACAACCTAGATAGAATATGAGCCTTTTTTTGGTGATAAATAAAAGAATTTATTGATAATAGAAAAGAATGAGGTTACAAGCGGAAAATGATGAGTTAATTCACTGGTATGTTATAACAAATTGAATCATCTGCCTCATATTGAACATGAAGGTTGCAGAATAGAATTACTTTGTTTTAAAAGTAACAGATTTAAGATTGAGACTTTTCTCAAGCTTGGTCATACATAAGGCCCAAAGGCCAAACCTTAAAAGAGATCAATAAAAGAGTAACACTTCCTTCTACTTGTTAAACAAACCATACTAAAATAGAAGTTAACACATTTTTTTTTTTTTTTAAACCCGAACTTAACTGGGACCCGGGCCAGCCCCAAAGCTTTATTAAATCAACAAAGAATAATGAATACAGGGGGGGACATTCCACCTTACCCCAAACCCACCAAAACAACATTAGACTCTAAGGACCGGCAGGCCCTCCCTATCTTCCTTAATAATTTCTAGGAAGGTTCCTGTGGGTAAATTACCCTGCAGGAACGTGACCATAGACCCTGTCTCGCAAGCTTGCTTGGCCAACCAATCAGCAGCCCTGTTGCTTTCTCTAAACACAAACTCCACTGTCGCTTGAGTAGCCTGTATGAGCGCTAAAACCTCATTGAACCAATACCACCCTTTCCAAAGGCTGCACCTCCGAAGGAGCACCATATTAACTGTGTTGGCTGAATCTGAATTCACTACTACCTCTTTGAACCCCATCTCCTGGCACAATCTAAGGCCATCTCTCAAAGCTCTAAGTTCAGCTTGAGAGTTTGTGCACAACCCGTAGAAGTTAGAGAAGAACGCTGCCAGGACAACTCCACCCGTATTTCTGATCACTCCTCCCCCCCCCCCTCTCCAGGGTTGCCCCTACATGCCCCATCCACATTCAGCTTAACTGAATGGGGGGGAGGGTGCCAGAAAACCGGAAGGGGGGCACGGACTTTTAGCTGGAACTGCCTCAATCACAAAACATTGCAGGATTAATCTGCCTCTAACAGACCCCCCCCCTTTCTCACCTTCGCCGGCATAGGAAGCTCTTTTACCCAGGCTTTAATGCGAGCCATAATCGTGACTGCTGTGCGCCTTTGTTCATCATGCTTCCTGTTATTTCTTTCCCTCCAAAGCTCCCAAACAATCAAGGATGGCAGCAACCCTGTAATATAAGCACTGAGGCAGCGTCTGCTTGCCAATGCATGCCACTGGGAGATCCTGCTTCTAACATCCTGGGTTGGAAGTACCTCAATATCGAACAGCCGAGAAAAAAAAGCCCACACCTTAGCTGCAGTTCCGCCCGAAATCAAGCAGTGGTCCGATGTCTCCATTCTAGGCTCTCCGCAGCACAGACACTTGGAAGCCATCGGGATCCCTACCGACATTAAGGCATCATCGGTTGGGATCTTCCCGTTCAATAGTTGCCACGTGAAGAAAGCCACCTTTACCGGAAGGGACTGGTTCCAGACCCAGCAAGCATATGGGACAGCAGGCGACACGCTTCTTATTTCATTCCAGGCTGAGCTAACCGAAAAGACACCATCACTTGCAGGAGTCCATACCAGAACATCCTCCCTAGCAGAGAGGCAAAAATCTCCTGATGAAATGTCATTCCTGATCATCACGTCATCAATGTGGTTCAAAACGTCCTGTTTCCAAGAGCCATCCTCTTCCAAAGCGTCTTTAAGGCGTAGATCCACATCAACCTGGAGGCCATTATCAACTGCATCAATCAACGGACCAGCCCCAGACCAGTTATCTAGCCAGAAGAAAATCTCCCCCGACCCAAGAAGCCAGCGAGATCTGTCCATCAACAGCCCTTTGTAGGCCAAGGCATTCCTCCATGACCTAGACCTAACCCCTGTCGAAACCATCAGGGATATATGAAGGCCTTTAAAGAACTTGGCCCTAAAAAACTCACTCTAGAGAGAGTGGTCAGTCAAGACCCTCCAAATGCCCTTGAGCCTCAACGCCAACCCCACATCCTCCAGTAACCTCACTCCAAGACCTCCCTCCTCCGATGGCCTGCACAACTTCTGCCAGCTGACCCAGTGCCTCCGCCTTCCCCACTCCGTGCTTCCCCAAAGAAAGTCGGCAAATATACCATATATTTTTCGCAACACAGCCTTCGGAGGATCCATCGTGGCCAAGGCATGAATAGGTATAGAGGAGAGGACATGCTTTAAGAGGGTGAGCCGGCCCCCTACTGAAAGCAGCTTCCCTTTCCACTCTGCCACCTTGCTACTGATCCTGTCCACCAGCTTATCAAAGAAATTAATTTTCAGCCTGCCACAGAACAGAGGAGCCCCTAGATAGGTAATAGGCAGCGTCCTCTACGGAAACCTCGAGATCAAAGCCACCATTCTGATTTGCGACTACGTAGCCCTGGACCCAACCACAAAACAACTCTTCTGCTTGTTGACCAGCTGCCCCGAGGATCCTTCGTGCCTGCTAAGAAAACCCATGATCTGCTTTAACGAGCTTTTCAAACCCCTGGTGAAGATTATGGTGTCATCTGCAAATAGACTAAGGGAATCCCAGGGCACCCTCTGGGAAGTCTGAAAAACGAAGCACGCCCCTCAGTGAACAGCCCCTTCAAACCTCTACTCAACACCTCCTCTGCCAGTATAAACAGGGCCGGCGAAAGCGGATCCCCTTGTCGCACACCTCTGGAAGACTTAAAAGACCCAGACTGTTTGCCTCCAAGAACAACAGAGAACCAGCAATTCTCTACTGTCTTCTTGATCAGAGCAATCCAGCTGCCATCAAACCCAAACTTTGCAAGGACCTCCCAAAGAAAACTCCACTCCAGCCGGTCATACGCCTTGGCCATGTCTAGTTTGAGAATCACATTACCGCCCCTAGCTCTCCTGTTCAGCTCCTGGGACATCTCCTGCACAATGGCAATATTGTCATGAATACACCTTCCCTGGACGAAAGCCCCCTGCTCCTCCGCCACCAATAGAGGCAGGACCTTTGCTAGCCTGGTAGTAATGAGCTTCGCAATAATCTTCTAAGAAAAGTTGCACAAACTGATGGGCCTCAAATCCGCCATCACCTCCGGATTGTCTTTCTTAGACACCAAGACCAAGTTGGCAGAAGTAAAGCTTCTAGGCAAGTCCCCTCCTTCAAAAAACTCCTTGACCGCAGCCCACACATCATTATCCACAACCTCCCAACATGAAGTAAAAAAATACCCCGTGAAGCCATCTGGACCTGGCGCACTGTCACAGGATAAAGCAAAGACCGCGTCTTTCACCTCCTCTACTAAGGGGGTCTCCAACAGCATAGCATTATCAGCATCCGAGACCAGCGAGGGGAGCAAAGAACTCAAATCCTCGTCCACCACACTGCCCGGAGCAGTAAAGATCTCTGAGAAATGGCGCACAGCCCCCTCCTGGACTCCCTCCACACCCGAAATCCACTCTCCGTCCGACCCTTTTATCCTCTACACCCCTATCAACCTCCTCTTAACATTGACCATGGCATGAAAGAACTTCGTGTTCCGATCCCCCTCCTGAAGCCAAGTGACCCTGGACTTCTGCCTCCAAAATATCTCCTCCTGCAGCTCTGTCTTGGCAGCCCCAAGCAAATCTCTAGAGGTGTCATCAGCCCTCAAGTCAAACTCTGTTTTTACCCTGAGAACCGCATCCTCAGCATCCCTAACACGTTGATGTATGTTTCCAAACACCTCCTTATTCCAACCGCGCAGGGCTATACGAAGTCTCTTGAGCTTCAAGTACAAAATCCCTAGAGGTGAAGCCACCACTGGCTCTTCCCACTGGCCCTTGACAAAGTCTTGGAAACCTGGATGTCTGAGCCACATCTGCTGAAATTTAAAACCAGCCTCGGTGCCAGGGCCAACCACCCCAAAAGAGAGGCCAAGCGGAGCATGATCCAAGCAGGTCCTGCTGTAATGTGTCACTGAATACCTGCTAAACGAATTCGCCCAAGCCGCATTCACCAGAAACCTGTCCAGCCTAGCCATGACCCTACTAGCACCAGCTTGGTTATTGGACCAAGTGAACATACTACCACTGTATCCCGCATCAATAAGTGCTGCTCTGTTACAGAATCTGCCAAAGTCCTCCATAGACAAGGAGCACATTGGCCTGCTGCCCACCTTCTCTAAAGAAGAAGCAACCGCGTTGCAGTCCCCCCCAACCGCCCAAGGTAAGGAAACCGAAAGAGAAAAGGCTTCCAGTCACTCCCACAGCTCCCTTCTCTCCACCCTCGAACATAACCCATGAACAAAGGTAAGGACATAGGAGCCTGCCCCACCCCCTCCACATTCAACCGTGATGTACTGCCCATGCTCCCTCCACCACCCTAACTTGAATTGTTGATCTCCAAAAAATCCATAACCTGTCCGAAGTGTATACTGCATCCATTCCTATCCGCCTCCTCACTAAACGTGACTTGGCAACTAGAGCTTTTGGCTCTGCAATTGCCACCATCTCAACCTTGTGCAAGCTTACCAGTGCTTTCAAACGCCTACAAGTGGGCTTGTTTCCAACCCCGCGTGCATTCCAAAAGATGTAACTCATTGAACAGAGTTAAGGGAGACAATTGCCGACCTCATCGATCTCATTACACGCCTCTGGGCCCCATCAAAAGCTCTCCTCCACGTCTTGGCCTTCCTGATCTTCTTCCTCTTGTACACCAAGGCTGCATTCAAACAAACAGGTCGCTGCTACAAACACCTCCTCGCACCATGGCCCATTGGGGTAGACACAGGCTCTACCCCTGGAGGCCTCTCCTGGCCAAGCGAATCACCCTCCCGTATCTCAGGCAGCCTCTCAACCAACCTGCTCACCCTGCCCGGAAGGGTAGCCTTGAAGGCTCTTAGACTATCCAACAACGCCTCACGGCTTGCCCCCTCCTGCCCTGTAGCTGGCGCCTGCTAATCATCCCTCGACCCTGATGGAGCCACGTTGTAACGCCCCAAAACCCGAACGATCAGATTTCGGGTTGTTAACTCAAATTAACCTGTTGAACCTCAAAACAACACAATAGACACCTAAGATAAAATTTTCATTTAGACAGTCATTAAATTTAAAACTGAATAAACGTCCAAGTCCTTCAAAGGAGAAACATAACTAATATTCCAAAACCAAATAAACTGAAATAATGTCAAGTTCAACATAGACTGTCCAACTCAATGTAACGCCCCAAGAATACAGCCTAGTACCGGCCTGCCTGGGAGATCGTTGAGGTGTCCCCACCAAGACACGGCTGAGTACCAGGGGGTTTGGGAGATCGGTGAGGGGGTGCAAACTTAGTCCCACATCAACTAGGGAGGGAGATCCTGAGCTATTGATAAAGAGTAGCTTCCTCTACATGGCATGACGCGTTTTAAAGCCTTGAGGCCCATTGGGCCAGAGAGGACAATATCATGCCAATAGAGGGGTTGGGTCGTTACAGTGGTATCAGAGCAAACTCCCAACATCGGTGGTGGGGCCACAGCGCGGACGTTGTGCCCGTAAAGGGGGGAGAATGTAACGCCCCAAGAATACGACCTAGCACCGGCATGCCTGGGAGATCATTGAGGTTTCCCCACCAAGACACGGCTGAGTACCAGGGGGTTTGGGAGATCGGTGAGGGGGTGCAAACTTAGTCCCACATCGGCTAGGGAGGGAGATCCTGAGCTATTGATAAAGAGTAGCTTCCTCTACATGGCATGACGCGTTTTAAAGCCTTGAGGCCCATTGGGCCAGAGAGGACAATATCATGCCAATAGAGGGGCTGGGTCGTTACACACGCCCCCTTCAAAAAAAGGCTCAGTGCCCTCGCAAAGAGAAAACGACAAATGTCTATTCCCTGCTCCCACCGAGTTACAAGACTCCTCTGGGAATTCCAACACCACTGTCTGGTCCCTTTCGGCTTCAAGAGGCTGAGCCCTTCCGGCTTCAACTGTTATTCTAGGGAGCTCCCCTTCCTCTGCAACGCGAGGGGTGATCATCTCTTCTGACTCGACAACTCCAGCGCTACGCGCCGCTGAACACGCCAAAGCAGTGCAGCCCTCCGCCTGCTCCTCCCTAGTCTACCGCCTCATCAGCTTCCAACGGCCCCTACCCCGCCAAGGTAACCCCACAGTCCCCTGGGCAATAGGCTCCCTGCCCTCGCGACCCAAACCAGACGAGGTACCCTCGCCTCGAGGAATAAAAACCCCATCTCCAGTCCTTCCTTCCTTCTCCAAAACAAATGTCGCCTCTGCCGTGTTAAGCCCCACCGTAGGAACCTAAACTCGCACCCCTGTCGGTCTCTGCCTCAGCACTTTTCGGCAAACATCTTTAACATGGCCAATTTTCGAGCACGCAGAGCAGTATGTGGGGAGCCTCTCATACACCACCGATTGGAAGAAGCCATTCGCACCACACCCAACCCAGACCTTCTCAGGTAGAGAGTCTCGCAGGTCCAATTCCACGCACACACGGGCTGCCACCGTACGTGTGCAGTTCGCCGTGGCTCCATCCACCCTCAACACCTTGCCAATAGACCCTGCAATCGATTTCAAAAAGTTTCCCTGGTACAAATTTACTGGAAGCCCCGGCAGCGATATCCACACTGGCGCTAACGGAGATTCCCAACCTGAAACAAATTCCGCAGTCCACCTCATAAAACGGACTCGAAATCCTTGAATCTGCAACTGTTCCTTCATTCAGACTCTTACAAAATCATCATGAGCAACGAAACAAAGCAGCACATGGCGAGGGTCGAGAGTCGAAACCACAAAATCTCCTTGCAGATGAAGCACCTTGCGAATCATTTCCTTAATAACGAACAGGGAGGGCTTCCCATAGCTGCACTTGGCAACCAGGGAAGTTGCAAACGCCAACTCTGAACGATTCAATTCCTCCTCCGAGAAGAATACAGCAGGGCTTCCATAAAACGATGTTGGTTTTTTAATCTAGACCGAGACAGGTGGCAACGACATCGATTTGGAGACCACATCAGCAAACGTAGATGCCCACTAGGGCCCACTCCAAGCCAAGGTGGAAGATCAGGGGGCCGAACCTCCCTAGGAGGGACCACCATGGCCAAAAACCACATGAACTCCAAAACCCTTATCCTACGCCTTCAGAGCCAAACCGGCGCACTCTACGCACCCTTCAGGAAGGGTTTGCGTTTTTTTTTTTCATCCAATCGTACTTGAAATAGATGTTAACACATATTCCCCATATAATATACACAAACAAGCCAAGATTTAAGCAAGCAAACAGGCTCATTTAGTTAAACTAGTTTAATTAAGGCTCATGATCGAGTTACTAGCTGTGAAACAATGCTCAGGCTCAGCTCAACTATTACTATACTGCATAGAATTAAAATTCGCAAGACCTCACGAGATCTCATTTTTTTCCAGGGTCGAGACAAGATGGCATACGACATAAAAAGTGCAACAACTTGAGTGAGATCTCGAGTTGGCGAGATCTTGAGAATCTCGACCCAAACTCCTTTATATGAGTACCAGGTTTCGAGATCTCGATGGGAAATCTATGAATACGCCGAGATCTCGAGATCCCGGAGGGAAATCTATGTATACAAACACCTATCTATGTAAACCTTGGTATACAAACACTTATTTATGCCAGAAACTAGGACAGACACTTATTTATGCCTAATATCATTTAAGTAAATGGTTTTGTATTTGTATTTCATTTACTTAAGATATTATTCATAAATAAACCAATACCCCCTATTTGAATCCAATAAAAATAGCTAAAAAAATCAAATTCCAAAAGGAAAAAAAGTCAACCCCCCAGTTTAAGAATGAAAACTGAATTTTCGACGGTAGGTGCAATTTTCAACTTTATAATGCTGGGGTTTTTCTCAAATCTAAAAATTCCATGAATCATAATATGGTAAAACATTGCTAAAAGTGCAGTAAAATACTCATTTGTTTTGATGTCCAAAAAAATATTTTCATTCAGAGCGATTTTGGCAAAATTCGCACACACCAAATTAAGTTTGACCAGTACATAACTCCTTCAATATAAATCAGATTTAAGCAATCTTGGACTTATTGGAAAGCTTTCATTTGCTCTCCTCTTATTCTTCATTGGACGGTTCGGATGGACTTCATTGTTTTGTATCACATCGAGATGTCGATTCGTTTTCCACCCCTCAAATTAATATCCAACGAGGTAGAACCATCTATCTCAAGATGACAGACCCATTCTCTATACGAGCAATAGGATCAATTATAACAAGTCACACACTCATATTCCGGGACTCCACCAACAAAGCAACAGACATGGTCAAGCTTGCTTATTGTACCTTTATTGATATTGAATTACTGAAAAAATCCGAGATTCTTTCCTATTTCTTCCTTATTTATTCCAATCCACATTTTTTTATTCTATCTATATAGATTATAATGCTTTCGGGCTTCACCCCTTTTGCACGAAGAATGCTTTCCATTTTCTGTTCGACAAGCAGTTACTTGCGGCAATACATCGAAACTCATCGCCCATAGATAAAGAAAAACCATTTCAACATCAAAAACAACAAAACCTAGAGCAAACATGTTATAACGGATTCGGAATTGATCAAAAAATGAAAAGGCCACTCCCCCGAATTCCTTGGGGTTGTGAGACACATTCAAATTCAATAAAAGTCTCGAAAATGAAAACAAAGAAAACAAAATTGGAGGGAGGGGTCAAACTTCTTGAATGAAAAAAAATTTCTTTTTTTTCAAACTTCCCCATGCCCCCATCACTCTATCTTTACTAAGACGAAAATTCCAGTATTCCACCACTTAACACTTTGCTATACCTGTCAAACAAGCGTTTGAGTAGAGGCACTCTGATTCTCCTCTCCCGAGATCTTTCTTTTGAAAGCTTTCCAACAAGTCTAAGATTGCTTAAATCTGATTTATATTGAAGGGGTTATGTACTGGTAAAACTTAATTTAGTGTGCACGAATTCTGTCAAATCGCTCTGAATAAAAATATTTTTTTGGACATCAAAACAAATGAATATTTTACCGCACGTTTGGTTTTTAGCAATGTTTTACCGTATTAAGATTTATGGAATTTTTAGCTTTGAGAAAAACCCCAGCATTATAAAGTTGAAAATTGCACCTACCTCCGAAAATCTAGTTTTCATTCTTGAACTTGGGGGTTGACTTTTTTTCCTTTTGGAATCTGATTTTTTTTACTATTTTTATTAGATTCAAATAGGAGGTATTTGCTTATTTAAGCAAATATTTCATTTACTTAAATGATATTAGGCATAAATAAGTGTTTGTTCTGTGTCAGTCCTGATTTTTGGCATAAGAAAGTGTCTGTCCTGGTTTCCCACTAAGTGAAACTCCTATTTGGACTTTGTTTTTGCAAAATCTGATAGTGTCATTGTGTTTAAATGACCTAAAATAGGCTGAGAACCAAGTTTCAGACCCAAACTAGGTCTAAAACCCACCGAAAATAAGTTTCAAGTTGAAAAAAAAAAATGCACCAACTCGATCAAGATTTCGAGATATCTCGAGTCAACTCAGTTTTTCCCAAGGTCAAAACCTGGTCGAGTTCCGAGTTTTAGTTCCTTGCTATGCTGAAGAACAATCGAATCTAGTTTGGCTAATTCATAAACCATAACTAAAGTTTCTTAACGTAAGACAGTATCTGCTTTTGGTTTTCTAAAAACTTCATGGCACCCCGTAAACCTCTAATTACAAAAATTAACTGACGGATTGATGTCTGACCACTGCCTAAACTGAGCCCCATGCCTAACCACCCTCCGAAGATATTGGTGTGTAAACCACAGCTTAATGATGATTGGGCTGTTGATGTTGCCCTTGAAGGAGAAGAGTGCGAAGACATCCTAAATGATAACACTGACATCAATGAAGTTAATGTTGAAATTCCAGCAATTTCTGTCGTCATGGAAGAGCCAGCCCTTGATGTTTCGAATGTCGAGGCTTACATTGAAGAATTTGAAGCAAGCAAAGTGGAGGCAGCAGATGATCTGGAAGTTGAACACGTGGAATTTGTTATTCCACCAAAGTACTTTGAAGAACGAACTCTACACATTCTGGATTACATCCATGTCTTCAAGGAGCTGCAAGAATATTTGTTTGCAAGAAATTTGACATTCACCACACCAAGTTTACCCCTACCATCTTTAAAATTCGAATTCGAATTTTTTCTAAGAGGGGGAGAGTTGATGTAGGACAAGACATGAAGAAAAAGAAGCTAAAACACTGTTCATGTGACCAGTGTCACAGCCCCTTTTTTTTTTTTGGGGTGAATAAAAATTTCATTACCAAAAGAGAGAAGAAAGAAGAATCACAAAGGGCCCCAAAGAGGGAGAGCCAAGCCAACCAGCCTAAATGCTAGCCGGAGCAACCAAGGAAACATTAGAGAGACCCCAGGATTGAACAATGGTTCTGTTCCTAGGGGTGTCTATACAAGAAGAGGGCGGAAGTAAAGATAACTTTGCTTTAATTTTAAAGGAAATGGAATCCCAAATCTTCTGGAAAGGCCGAGAGTTGGAGGTCCATTTTCTCAAATTGCACTCCATCCAAATATGGTTGAGAGTAGCACAAAAAGCCATCTTCCCGACCGAGTCACAAGTAGAGGAGCCAGTAAAAGTCATATCAATCCAAATCCATTCTCTAGAGAAGGGAAGGATACATCTTCTAACAGGCCAGCATTTGAGGAGAACACCCTTCCAGATTGCAGCTGCAGTAGGGCATTCAAAGAAGAGATGAATCAGGTCTTCATCATTGTTCTAGCAGAGGCAGCAAGCACGAGAGACTGAGATCTGACGACTGCGAAGAAAAGCTTGAGTAGGGAGACAGTTGTTGAAGACTCTCCAGGCTGTGAAGATGTGCCTAGGAATGTGATGCTTGAACCAGAGGAGTCTATGCCAATGGACCAAAGGGCCTTTCAGACGTATAAAATTCCAAGCAGCCTTGGAAGAGAAGGAGCAAGAGCTGTTTGAGGACCAAGTAACACAATCGCCTCTTGAAGCAGCCCTTCTAGTGATCAAGTGGAGCTCATTCCAGTTAGGAGTGAGGATAGGGCCAGAAATGGGGGGAGCCCAACCATTGTGATCTAGAATATCAGCAACCAAAGAAAGTCTATGTAAGCCTGAGGAGTAAATGGATCTGGGGGTAGCCCGATGAAGAAGAATTCCCATAGGATGCCAATTGTCAAGCCAGAGATAAGTAGACTGACCATCACCAATGTTGGAGAAAATGACTTGAAAGACCAAGTGACGGCTGGCAAGGATTTTCCTCCACACCCAAGAAGCATCAGAAACAGCGGAGGCAGACCAAATGGAATCATGGTGAAGGGGACCCGAGTAGATTCAATCTACCCAAATGCTCTTTTCTTTTTAGGCTATCTTCCAGAGAAGCTTGATGATACCAACTGAGTTCACTTCTTTAATACGACGAATGCCTAACCCTCCTTCCTTTTTGGGAAGGCACACAGTAGCCCAACTTAGGGGATGAAGGAACCTTGAGGAGTCAAAGCCCTTCCAAAGGAATGAAGCCATAAGAGCTTCCATAGCCTTGATAGTAGATTGAGGGAGCCCATAAATACCCGACCAGTAGATATAAGAGGCTTCCATAATTGATCTAATAAGGACCAACCTGCCAGCATAAGATAGAAGCTTGCTTTTCCATAGCTGAAGTCTTTATCGGATCATGTCCAACAAGGGAGTGCAGTGATGAGCAGAAAGCCTAGCAGGGATCAAGGGAATCCCCAAGTATTTGACAGGCAGCTGACCTTCAAGGAACCCAGAAATGGCTAGGAAGGCTGCTTTGTCAGCATCAGTAACTCCAGTAAAGAAGATGAGGGTCTTGGAGGGGTTGATGCGAAGACCCGAGAGCTCTTTGAATTGCTGGAGACAAAGCAAAATAGTCTCTAAGGAGGCAATCGAAGCCTTGGAGAATATCATCAAGTCATCTGCAAATGCCAAGTGAGTGAGCTTTAGGCCTTTACACTTGGGCATACGAGAGATGAGCTGCTGGTCAATGCAAAGCTGAATCTGCCTGGAGAGGATTTCCATGACAATAGTAAACAAGTAAGGGGAGAGAGGGCAGCCTTGCGAAATCCCTACAGAAGCTCCAAAGTACCCTGCCGGACTGCCATTTACCAAAACTGAGAACTTTGGGGAAGAGATGCCTTGGTGAGAATATTATTAGAAGATCCTTGGTGGGAACCACATGAGAATCCAAGCTTTTGACAAGAAAGAGGATCAGCTGCTAGAAGAGTTGAAGATCTGATTTTATTTTGTTATTATTCTCTTAGTAGTACTTATTACTAAATATATTAGCTTCTATTTTAGTTATTCTTGCATGTGGCTGAACTATAAAGCCTAGTAGTTTCTAATTTTAGTTACCTTCTATTTTAGTTAGGTTTTAATAGTTTCTATTTCCCTACTTGCAATTTTCAGATTAGTTTCTAGTTTAGAAAGTTTATGTTTTTATTGTAAGCTTGCCTAAGCTATTAACAGGCCCCTTATTGTAAGGAAGGAACAGATTTTGAAGTATAGAATTTTCAAGCCATGTTGCCATCGGTTATGGGAGTATTCCTTGTTTCAACAGCTGGGATAGCTGTGGGTGAGAGACCCAGGCTGAGAGAGCCATTCCCCCTACCCCCTCTTCTATCTTCTCTTCTCTATCTTCTCTTTCCCTTACAATCGAATCCTGTGTGCTGCTGCTTCCCTGTGATCAATACTAGTGCTGTGAAGACTCAATCAAAGGCTGCAAACAACTCCACAATCCAAGGCTGTTGCTGTTGCTGCTACTGCCTCCTCCATTCAAGTGAAGACTGCTGCTGCTCCTGGACTTGAGTTCCTGCTGCAAAGCTGCATATCTCCACTGTCCTCCATCAAACCTGTAGAGTTTTAGAACATCATCTCACACCATCATCCCCTCCATTCGATCCCCACTTCTATCCCATTCCATTGGCTGGAATCCTCCATGTTCACAAACCTTCTATTTTCATTCCCCCTTCATAACTTCACTTCTGTCCATTAAATTACAACAAACTTGCTGCAGTTCACCTACTCCACAAGGCTTCCATTCAATCCTCATTGGAGCCCAAAAAAAGTGATGGTTTGTGAGATAACCCTTATATTTTGATGTTGCTGCCATATCTCCCAGTTCAACTTCAACCATTAGAATCAAGTGAGACTTCCAGAAGTGCTTCTACTCCATACAAGCACCAATCAATCCAAGTTTGGTTGAATTCCAGTGGCTGGTTTGGTTTGATTTACTAAACCTTCTAATTCTGCCTTTGTTTCTGACGGAATATTTGGGGAATTAACTTATGTTAATGAGACACAGGTCCTCTGTATTTATAATGATGAAGTACAAGTTACAATAATACCCTTAGGGCAACATAGACTAAATCCTATTGGACCATTATACCCTTGTATCCCATATTACAACACTCCCCCTCAAGTTGGTGCATAAATATCAACCATGCCCAACTTGCTAACAATTGAAACAAAGTTTTTACTAGGTAAGCCCTTAGTAAATACATCAACCAACTGGTCACCCGAAGGAACAAAGGAAATATAAACAAGACCCTGTTCGAGTTTCTCCTTGATGAAATGACAATCAATCTCCACATCTTTGGTTCGGTCATGTTGAACCAAATTATGGGCAATACTGATCGCAATTTTACTATCAGAGTAGAGACGCATGGGCAACTCAAATGGAACGCCAAGATTCTAAAGTAAGCCCTTCAACCATAGTAACTCACAAATGCCATGGGCCATGGCTCGAAATTCTGCTTCTGCACTAGAGCAAGCCACGACAGATTGTTTCTTGCTCCTCCAAGAGAAAAGATTGCCACCAACATAGGTGCAATAGCTAGAAGGAGATCCCCTATCATCAGGGTAGCCTGCCCAATCAGCATCTGTATATGACTCAATGCGAGGTGACTGTGGGGTGGGATGAGAACACCTTTTCCCGGAGCAGCCTTTAAATAACGCAAGATCCGGTACACCATAGTTGTCAAGGCTGCAAGGCGACCTAAGGCGGTGGAGGGGAGCCTAAGCGCTTAGGCGACAAGATGCCCGCCTAGACGTTGATTAGGCAACCAAGGCGCCCAAGTGTTATTTTTTATTTCCCCTCTTTTCTAACATTATTTAGTATGCTACAATATGTACCTTATATCATCAAAATCAACATTAAGCCACATCAAGTCATAAAAAATAAAAAATAAAATCAATATTAAGCCACATAAAGTCATCAAAAATCAACATAGAACTGGAAGACAGCAGAACTGAAGAAGCAAGCTATTGGAAGTTTTAAACAATTAAAACATATATTTGGTTCATATTGTTCTTAGAAAATATGATCTTATCAATCAATAAGTAATTAAACTCCTCTCGACTTAGAGAAATGTTCTTATTCTATAAGAAGTTTGACTGATCAAATGATTTTACTTTTACATGAGACATTTTGTATTAGGTAGAACACAAAACCAGCTTTCCAACAAATCCTAGATTGCTTAAATCTGGTTTATATTGAAGGAATTATGTTACAGTCAAACCTTATTTAGGCTTTGAATGAAAATATTTTTTAAAATATCAAAACAAATGAATATTTTACCGCACTTTGGGTTTTTAGCAATGTGTTACCATAGTAAGATTTATGGATTTTTAGATTTTAGAAAAAACCCAACATTAAAAAATTGAAATTTTCACCTACCACTAAAACTCCAGGTTTTGTTCTTGAACTGGGGGGTTAACTTTTTATCCTTCTGGAATTTGATTTTTTAACTATTTTTATTGGATTTAAATAGGGGGTATTTGCTAATTTATGAATAATTTCTTAAGTAAATGAAATACATTTAATTTCATTTACTTAAATGATATTTGGCATAAATAAGTGCCAGAACCTGGTCCAATACCAATTAAACCAATGCAAGGCGCTAGTCGCCTAGGCCCCTGCAAATCCGCTTGGACGCCTAGGCAACGCCTTGACAACTATACGGTACACCGCATCCAAACGGGTTGAATAGGGATCATGCATATACTGACTCACCATGCTCACAGCAAATGTAATATCTAGACGAGTATCAGATAAATAAACGAGTCTCCCAACTAGCCGGTGATAACTAGTCTTGTCAACGGGTTCTCCTTAGTTCAAAGATGAGAATTGGGTTCTATAGGGGTGTCAACAAGCTTGCAGTCCAACATTCCTGTATAAGTCAATAGATCAATGGTGTATTACCTTTGAGAGAGTGAAATACCTTTAGCCAAATATGCTACTTCAATACCCAGGAAATATCTCAATTTCCCTAAATCTTTGATTTCAAACTCCTGTCCCAAGAACTGCTTCAGTGAGGAGACCTCTTCTACACTGCTCCCAGTGATAATATCATCCACATAAACTATCAAAATAGTGGTATGTGTACGAGTTCTCTTAATGAAGAGAGTGCGATCAGCATTACTTTACTTGAATCCGATTGACACCATTGCCTTATGGAATCTTCCAAACCATGCCCTAAGATTGCTTCAAACCATACAAGGCATGATTAAGTTTACATACCTTCCCCTGAGTCTTCTAAGAAGCAAAACCTACAGGGATGTCCATGTATACCTCTTCTTCAAGTTCACCATGCAATAATGCATTTTTTTACATCTAAATGTTGAAGATCTCATCCTTAATTCACAACATATGATAAAATCACTCTCACAGTGTTCATCTTGGCCACCGGTGCAAAAGTCTCCGGGTAGTCAATCCCATAAGTCTGGGTAAATCCTCTAGCAACCAGCCTTTGTATCTATCCACAGACCCATCAGCTTTGTGCTTTACAACATACACCCATTTGCACCCTATAGCTTTCTTCCCTGAAGGAAGAGGAAGCAGTGTCCATGTATTATTTTTCCCAAGAGCTTGCATTTCTTCATTCATGGCCTCTTTCCATTTTGAGTGTGCCAGTGCTTCTTGCCAAGTGTTAGGAATAGAAACAGACTATAGAGAAGAGACAAAGCATGAAAGGAAGGAGACAAAAAGTCATATGACACAACATTAGAGGATGTTGAGTACATAACCTTTTTGATTTTCTAACAGCAATGGGTAAATCAAGGGATGGATCACTAGAAGAAATAGACTCACCCGAAACATTTGGAACACATGGTTTACCTGAATTTGGGCAGTCCAATCGACGAGGAGAGATGGTGGTGGTCTCAGTATTCTGCACTTTATTTTTCTTCTTTCGAGAACGAAGAAACACCTTCAATGGAGAAATAATGGTGGATTGTAGCTCCCCCTGAACCATGGGTTGTGGCTACCCTTGAACCGTGGGTAGTAGCTCCCCCTGAACCGTGGGCTGGAGAGGAGCAGATTCTTCTTCTACCCTGGGCTGCTGCTCTTGAATAGTAATACCATCAGACATTTTAATATCATCTTCCATCATGGGAAGCTCCATAGGGGCAATCACAAATGGCACCTCTTCACCTGAAGACTCCCTTGAAGAGGTGGAGGGTAGTAGGGAATAGTTTCTTGAAAAATTACATCCATGGTAACAAATAGTCGGTGGGATGGAGGGTGATAGCACTTGTAACCCTTTTGTGTAGCAGAGTATCCCAAGAATATACATTTAATCCCCTTGGATCAAGCTTACCATGTATATGGTGATTGCGCGCAAAGGCAACACACCCAAACACCTTTAGAGGAACAACAAATGAGGAAGAACCCATAAGAAGATCAAGAGGGCGGCGACCATCCAACATACGAGAAGGTAACCGATTTATCAAATAAGCAGCCGTTAAAATAGGATCAACCCAAAAATGAGGAGGAACATGCATAGCAAACATCAAAGATCGTGCAATTTCCAAGAGATGGCAATTTTTTCTTTCTGCAAGGCCATTTTGTGCTAGTGTATCCACACAACTGGTGTGGTGTATAATCCCCTCATCAGAAAGATATGATTGAAGATCACCAACCATGTATTCCCGCCCATTATCAGTCCTTAGTATTTTAATCTTGACATCAAATTGGATTTGCACCATTTTATGGAAAGTCTTCAAACAATAGGAGACATCATTCTTTTGATGAAGCACATAAACCCAAGTAGTACAACTAAAGCAATCAATGAAGATTACAAACCATCGAAATCCAGAGACAGGCACACAACGGGCAGGGCCCCACACATCATAACGAATAACACCAAAAGGAATTAAGTTTCTATTATCAGAAATAGGAAAGGAATGTCTAGTTTGCTTTGCCAAAGTGCAAGCATCACAAAGAAAACTATCCGGATTACACTGTTTTAATAAAGAGGGAAAAAAACATAAATAAAACTCCTAAAGGTGGATGACCCAAACGGTGATGCCACATGTGAAGTTCAGATAATGCACAAGAAGATGTCTCAGAGAGAGAAGTCACAATAGTTAATGTAGAAGGACTACTAAGCAGATAAAGACCACCAGCCATCCTACCATTGCCAATCGTACTTCCTGTGTTCAGGTCCTGAAAAACGCAATGACACGAATACAAAGTCACTTTTTTAATTCCCTAGCGAGGATACTAATAGATAAGAGATTAGTAGAAAATTTAGGGACATGAAGAATTGAAGAAAGAGAAATACTTGGAGAGCATTTAATGGATCCTTGTCCTGAAACAGAGTGATGCAGGCCTGTACCAAGACCATCTAAACCACCAAATAATTGCTAGAAGATCGGCCCGTATTCAAGCCCAAGTACATCCATCTAGTACTCACAAGCCCCTTAGGAGATCAGCCTGCATTAAAGCCCATCAAGCCCACAAGGCCCAACCCCAAAAAGTGGTCCAAGGACAAACCAAGTCATGTACTAAGAACCAAGGACCAGGTCCAGCCTCAAAACATGGTCTCCTTGGTAATTGTTTCAACTCCCATAGTGGAAGATGATGTGGCAGCTCTTCTCTCTAAGATTCTTTTGGTCCAAGCTCCTTCAACTACTTCTCCCAAGATTCTTCCTTGAAGACTACAAAGTTACATTAGTCCAAGAGAATCTTCCTAAAAGACTACAAAGCAACAAACATCTTCTAAGGACTTTTCTATTGGAACACCCACTTCAACCTTGAAGCTTGCATCAAGGCACATTGGAACAACCAGTATGTCCTCGAATCCACTTTTAGTTATTTGTTTTCTATAATTTTCATTTTCTTGGGAATTAAGTATGTAATCTCAACCCTTGAAAATCAACGGCTAAGATATCGTAGAAGCTTTTAGGGTTTTCTTTATTTGCCTATAAAAGGCCTATCTATGTTGCTTGTAAGACATCCTATTCTTGAATGAAATTCACCATTGTTGCTTCAAGCACTCTTGTGAACCAAGTTGAGTTCCTCCCCTTGAAACCAAGTTGAGTTTCAACTTCAATCTTGAAGAATGAAGATTCCCCGGTGACCTCGAAGTGTTGCCACCATCAACCTTAAAGAGTTATAAGTCTACCTCCACCAAAGGACCTAGAAGAGTACTTTCTTGGAATTACTACCATCCCTACCTATCCACTACCTTTTCCTCTCATTTTATAATATTTTTGCTACATCCATCTAATCCTTTCCAATCCAAATCCGAGCTCATAACATCCTCTTTTCGTTTCTATATTGCACAACAAGTTTGGGAACTCATTCTATAAGTTTCCCAGATTTGGATATGTGCAGTGATCTCCACTTCACGGCCCCATATCTCCCTCTTCTATTCATAATTACAGAAAACTCAAAGAACAGAAGTTTTAGCCCTATCTATTAGCTTTCATATCCAATTAGAATCACCTTAAACCGAGTTATATATTGAAAGTTATGCCCATTTTACTAAAACAGTGTGAATCTGCCCAGAATTGAGATTTCGCTCCTGTAGCTATCATTCTCTCCCAATCCGAGTTTGTGCCACCTAGACAAGGGTTGCATCACAGAGGATAAGCTACATGAACCCGATTAGTACCTGACAATGGAGAACAATGGAAAAAATGGGAGGGTGATCCGGTCATGTGATCAGTAGCCCCGGAGTCGCTTATCAAAGAGGTAGGAAAATCATCCGAGGAACACTGGCCACCGAACGAAATACCTGAGGAATCATGGGACTGTGGCTCTAGGAGAACAGTAGTAGAGGCAGCATTGGCACTTGGAGAAGCTCCAGGAATAGTCTCCAACCTTGTCATCAATCGACGAAGGTGAAGAAGCTCATCAGAAGACAAAGGTGCATCACCGGATGGCTCATCAGAAGCCGTATGATGGGCAGCAGCTGAAGCTTGACCACGACCACGACCACGACCATGAACACAAGTGGGAGGAGGTTTACCATGCAACTTCCAGCAACGATCACGGGTATGGTGCTCCTTCCCACAGTAGTCACACTTCAAAGGGGCCTTCTCAAAGGATGATCCATCAGTCCCACGAGCAGAAGATCCCTAGGTAGAATTCCCACGAGAAGGACTACCTGATGTGTAAAGGGCACGTTTTTCCATAGGAATGGTGTGAACCATGGCATTATGGCGGCTATCTTCAAAAGCAACGATAGCATAAGCCTGCTCAAGAGAAGGGAAGGAATCACGATTGAGCACATGTTCCCGAATCTAATCAATTCCATATTCAGCCCAGCCAAAAAATCATAGACCTGTAGTTTATCTTCCCATTTGCGAAATGCAACAGTATTAGTCTCACATGTTGCAGTAAATTTCCCATAAAAATCCAAGGTCTGCCAATAACCACACATGGTGTTATAATACTTGGAAGGGGAGAGATCTTTCTGCTGCAAGTTATGGATTTTGCACCGAATATCATAACATTGGGCATCATTGCCCACCTGAAAATAGGTAGCCTTGGCAACTTTCCATATAGCAGTAGCAGAATCCAGAAGAGATAAGCCTTGGCAATATTGGGATCAATAGACTGAAGAAGGTAAGACATTACCAAGCACTCATAGGTTTCCCATTTAGTGAGAGCAGGACCATCAGCAGTGGGCTTCACAGTGGTTCCAGTAAGATGGCCCTTAAGACCACGAGAACCTATAGCCAAAGAACAGGATCGTGACCACATTAGATAATTACTGCCATCAAGTTTGACAGTATTGGAATGGAACGAAGGATAGTCGCATTCACGCTACTGGACTACTCCTCCCTGTCCGGCAGATGCGGTAGACTCGTCCAACATAATTGCTAATGGCTCAAAAATAGGGAGAAAAAATTACCACATATATTCTTCAAAAAACATGAAGAATATCTAGATCATAGGTGTAGCAAAAAAATTAACCCCTTGGTGGGAGAAACACTTCACCATCATGGGAGAAGAAGAAGGGAGATCAAGGTGGCAGTAAAGGGAGCCGAGAAGAGGAAGCGGAATAGGGGGCGAAAGGGTGACAGCGTCATGGCGGCGTTGGTGGTGCTAGGCAAGAAAAAAAAGAGAGAGGGAAGTGGCAGCGGTGGCAGGATGTTTAGGGTTTCATGAGAGGGGCGCAATTCCCAGCGATTCTTCTCCTTGCTCTGATACCATGATAGAATATTTGGGGAATTGAACTTATGTCCATGAGACACAAGTCCTCTCTATTTATAATAAATTGAATGAAGTACAAGTTACAATAATACCCTTAGGGCAACACAAACTAAACCCTATTGGACCATTATACCCTTGTACCCCATATTACAACAGTTTCTAATTTGGTTTTGTGGGCTATTTGGGACTAGTGTTCTAGTCTTACACTAAACTATCTTCGCCTCAAAACTCTTCAATACAATGTAGTTGGTGGAAAAAAAAGTAATGTCAGGCCTCACCAAATCTCCACTGCACTTTTTCCTCAACTTCTATACAGCGTATCCATGGTTGTAGACATATGTGGCCACTTGTCTTGCCCATTCAACCACACCCATTACCATGGATCTCTTCCCCATGTCCTTAACCATGAGGTCAATGCAGTGGGTTGCACATGGTGTCCAAAAGTGGTGGTACATGTTGTTGTGCATCAATCTATCACTTGCCTTCTTAAAGTTTCTCCCATTTTCCGTCACCACTTGGACAACGTTTTGTAGCCCTAGCTCTTGTACAACATCTTTCAGCAACTTATAAATATACTTTGCATCCTATTTCTCCTTGGATGCATCCACAGACTTCCGTAAGATAGTCTTACCATCACAATAGACTATGAAGTTGATGATGTACTGTTAAAGAACATGAACTTCGAAACAGCATCACCAAGTTTATCTTTCCAATCACCCCAAACTTGCTTAAGCCTTCGTTATCTAGTATCCCAAGTCTTGAATAGCAGATGATCACGTTGAAGCACCTCAATGGGATCATCATCATCATCAATCGGTACTGGTGATGGGGGGTTGCCCTCACACTCTATGATCTCCTGAAAGGCAACTCCCCTTGCCTCTGCTTCTTCCTCCTCGCACCTGCGGGCCTTGCCTCTGGTGCAGCTGCTCTAGAGCAAGAGGAACCAGCTCCTTTCCCCATCTCTCCTCTCCTAATGTGGGACTCAGCTCACTGCCTGAGCCTGCTGAATTGCCTCATCTCTGACTGTCTAGAAATCAGCAAGCATGTAATCACTATCAGAGTCATCAGAGTCGGCCCCAGCTGTTGGTGGGTGTCTCTCTAGCACTGCCTCCTCAAACTCCTCTCTTGCCCTACGGTTGGTGAGAGACCGACCAAGGCCATAGGTAAGAGGCCTTGGTCATATCCCTTCTTTTTCCCCTTCGGTTTTCTTCCTTTCTTCTTCTATATCCTTTTTTTATTCTAAAATACCCAAACCTCCGTTACCTGTTAAAGTGGTGCTTTATTGGTTATGTTTTCTTGCTAATGGAAGATCATTGATGATACAAACTACTGAATACATGCTATTTTGCATTTGAAAATCCCTCCTGACCATTAGAATGCTTACGGTTGTACCGTCTTGGAGTATCTCCACGTGTGTTTTGAGTAGCAGATTAGACAGTGTCTGGTCATCAGAATGATTACCAGATTTGGAAAAGTTGTTCTCTGTCCAAAGGGAGCCCATCCACCAGGAGCTGGTTCTCATCGGATCTGCTATTTGGAGGATATCACAGTTCCTAGTAAACTAGTGGCTGTATTTCTGTTCATGTTGGTCTGCCACGGTAGGGTACTGATATATGTCAGTAAAAAGCCTTCGATTGGTGGTTAGTATTGAAGTGTTATCTGTTGGCTTTGTCTCTGTGATTGGAGAAATTCTGCTGGTTTATAATTTTGTTGATAGTTATTAGTTTCTGTGCTTCCATTGGTTTGCTCAATCTGTCCATTGGATTACCTTGGATTTGACATTTGTTACTTTAACTATTGAGTGGATGATCTGATGTTAAATTGAAAGTGAGTTACTGTGCTGATGTGAAGTTACAGCTAGGTTACTATTTCTGAAACCTGGTTACGAGTTTGGTGACCATGCAATATCTCTCCATCCTACCGTTGGATTGAGATCAACTTTTGGGGTATTGAAGACCCTAGGAAGACCTATTACTGCTGTTAATTTGGCTGATCAGACTTGTAGTGGGATTAATTTTGGTGTTCAACCTGCTGGTTTTATGAGCCCTCCAATTCTGTGGATAGGATTCTGATTTCTACAGTGCTGTTAGATTGAATCCACCAAAAAATTTCCAACAACAAGAAATGGAAGCAACAAAATCTTCCTCAAATAACCGATAACAATAAATACAAGATTCATTTGTGTGGACAATTATAGAAATGGTGCCATATACAGCAGACAATAATGGTTCAGGCAAGATTATTTGAACAGATGCTTATCTTCAATTCATCTCAGATAGCTAGATCTTGACATGTAAGATATCCTAGGTAAGTAGGCAGGACTATCAAATGGAAGCTCCCAACCCAACCATGTGTGCAATAGAGTGATTCCTTCATTATAATAACTCAGTCACCTCAAAGTTCTGATATATGAGGCATTTAAACAAATATAATCCAGTACAACAAGTATACAATTTAATAGAATGATGTGACACCATTTAGTATATTACACATTATTACACACTTCAATCTGAAAAACTTATATAAGAATTTTCTAGAAATTTCTGGTTTCTAGGAATAACCTTGGATGAACATGAATTCAGGTAGGTCGCAGACAGGTGCCTAAGGGTGATCATGACAAACAGATTGGATCCGTATAACGGTATTTTGAACATTCGAAAATGGGAAAAGATTGATTTGCATTAGCGACTCTCCAGTTCCTTATAGGGACACAAAGCCAACAATTCAATAATGCTGATGGACATATGTATGCCCCAAAGCACCGCTACAAGCACTTTATGAGCTGCGCTTAGTTGAGTCTTTTTTTTTTTTTTTTTTAATGGGGAGAAGATAAGAAAATTTTCTTTTGAGTCTTACTCAGACCAATACACTACAATGCAACATGGTGGTCCAAATTCAAAAGAAAACGGAACAACTACAGATGATAAGAGAAAGGATAGAAACTACAGCCATATCTCAAATTGATAAATGATAAGCCAACCAAACACCACTAGACACTAAAGATTCTCTTCCTGGCTCACAGTGGATCAAGTCAAAAAGGCCATAAAAGCTATTTACTTATATTACCTGTCTAAAATAGATTGTATATGTCGAACAAAAAAATTGAATTAGCTTCTTTATTATCAGATTGGATTTGGATTACACAAAGGACTTTTACTGTAACTTTCTTTTTTTCTGCAGACAGACATCCTTCTCAGAGGTACAGTACGTCAAGTCTCTCTTGACCATTGGATTCCCAAATCCTATACCTTGGTGTCAGCATCCATAATTTTTATTGGTAATACTGAGTGGAAGAGAAAAGGCCAAGGAAGTGCATCACCTAAATGGTCAAGAAAACAACACACGTCTGCCAAAGAATTTGTGTAAACATCACCAAAAGGGTGAAATGATGATTTATTTACCATGAAGAAACAGGATGGTTGATGTTCATGAATCCTGTTAAGGTGCAGAGTCGCAGATGTATCTACTTTCAAAAGTACTAAAATACCAATGATTCCATGTCCATGACACTTTCAGTTAACATGTGAAACAAAATTCAACTAGGACAAAGCAACAAATCTTGGAGACAATTATCAAAACTTTCAAGTTCAAACGCATTAAGCAAAACCCATGCTTTTTCTTTTTTCATTCTTTTCGAACTTTCTCTTAAGGCTACATTTGTGTCAAACTTTCATGGAAAATACTTTACAGGAATTGTGTTGACAGAAAAAGAAAATTGCATGTGACTGGAGGAAAAATAAATTCCTTACATGAAATGTAATACATAAATATTTAGAAAATAACTTCCAGTTTAATATCCTCCCTTGTCATGTCCAATCAAGAACAGACCAAAATCAAAATTTTATAGCAAAATTTGATTATGAAGGTTTATCTCCCCCCATAATAAAACCTCAACCATCGACAACTCTAGAGCTAAATGGTGAAGCAACAACAGCTAATCACAATATCTGCAAAGAAAACTAAAACTTTCCCGGTGTGTAACGGTAGACAAACCTGTCAGTAACTGAATTAGCTTATGTCTCCGATCAAATTCCGTTTCCCCGGAAGAGTAGACAATATTCCAGAGGAATTTATCTGAATTTCTTCGAAAGGAAAGACGATAGGAAGAGGGAGATGAAAGAGTTAACACTCAAGAGAGAGTTGCAAGATAAAACAGGACCACTCTGAGTGATTTGACATCACATGATGAGCGGAGAGACTATAAGTGTGAAAACATTGAATGGAAAACGAATGGGTTGGTCGACATCAAGAGATTCTAGGAGGATGGAACCAAGAGAATAAAGTCTGAAGTGAGAATCACCCTACATGCTTCTTCCATGGCTATGGCTGACTCTGACTGCTCTGTCTGAAGTTGACTCCCTCTTTTCCCTCTCCCCCTCCCCCTCCCCACTCCCTCCCTCCCTCCCTCCCTCCTTCCTCCTTTTGTTTTTATTTTTTTTTGGGGGGGAAGGGGGGAAGGGGTTGGGGTGAGAGAAGGGAGTTATATATGTACAGAAGAGAGGAATGTTCATAACAAAGACACGACTAGTCCACGGCTCCACGCACATCAGAAGACAGAAGAGAGAAGGTGAGAGATGGTTTAAGCGATGAGTTAATTAAGAATCAAAAGAAGGTAAAGCATCAGCTACAGTATTGGCATGTCGGTAAAAGTTTTCTTTTTATAATAGAACTGAGCGGTTCGTGTGATTCATAGGTAGCAAAAATCAGAACGGCAAAAAAAAAAACGGTTTCTAACGTGCTGTAAGAGATAAAAAATTACAAATGGATAGTTAAAAAAAAAATAAAGAACGATAAAAAACGAAAAAACAGATGGTGTTATATTTTAAAGAAACGTAAAATAAAAATAAAAAAAATCGTCACTATTTTTATTTAAACTACATACTTTTAATGTTCAAAACAACTGTAACATCCAAAAATTAATCCATATATATTCCACAATCCATTGTAAGTTTCAAGGCATGTCAACTAATATCATCCAATATCAATTCCCAATTCATACACCATAATGTCCAAAGTTGAGCAATGTAGTTTGGCTATGGTGTTTGCTTATTGTTGTTAACATAACCAACACACTCATGGAGTGATGCATGTTTAGTTGGAGTTGGGAGTCATTGTTTTAGAAACCCTTTTTTCAATAGATGTATCAATTTGTAGCTCAATTTTGGGGTCTACAAGTTGACCTTGAGTTGAAGGTGATATCATTAGAAATGTAGTCCTTCGAGTCAACTTTACGTCGGTGAAAGAATCAAGCCGATCAAAGTTTGGGAGAGAGAGATATGGTCAGTTAAGTAAGTCATTGTTTAACAAGTCCAAGTTTTTTTTTTTAAAAAAAGCTAAAAAAAACAGAAACGTGTTTTAAACGGGGGCTTGCTGTTTGTCGTTTGTCGTTTGTCGTTTTTCTCGTATGTTTTAAACGGATTTAAAATAGTAAAAACTGGGAACGCATGTTTGCTAACAGAGTGTGATGAAACAAAACTTGTTGCAAATTGGTCGCAATAAGCCGGGAATAACCCTGCAATCTTCCAAACTACCCACCTTATGTTGGGATTTGGGTTTACAAAACTACCCAATACTGTGTCCCTCTCTCAACATGATACATTCTTAACAATTTTACCTTTGATCACCATGTCCACCCTTCCCCTTACCATGTTCGATCATAATTGACGAGCGGAACCTCCTCTCTACCCTTCTTGGTCTTCGTCGTCAATGAACAAGGGCTCTTCTATCGTGGAATATGAACTTGAATGGGTCTCCTTTCACTTGCATACAAGGACGTCATCGGATCTCTTTATGCAGCTTAATTCGGTGTTACTCAGCCTCATGGTTCAGCTATGCATATCATCGATTTTGAACATAGTTTGTGGGGGCGAGAAGAGGGGCTTCACAAGCTCAAATTTTTTTTGTTGGGAGGGGGGGCATCGGGGTGTGTAGCTACCAAACTACCCATTTACTGTTTAGGTTTGGGTTTACAAAACTATCCATACTGTGTCCCTCTCTCAACATGATACATTCTTGACAATTTTACCTCTGAACCTTACCTTCTTTGATCATGCCCACCCTACCCCTTACCTTGTCCGATCATATTTGAGGGGCGGAACCTCCTCTCTACCCTTCTTGGTCTTCGTCATTAATGAACAAGGGCAAACTCTTCTATCATGGAATATGAACTTGAATGAGTCTCCTTTCAATTGCATACAGGAACGCAATTGGATCTAGCAACTTCGACGTTGATGATGATTGATGACTACCCAGAAGACAATGGGGGAGCTTCTGCCAATCACCAGTAAGTAGGAAGGCAAGGACAAGGGAGGACTAGGGGTTGCAGGGAAGGGTGGTTGTCCCTGAAGAACAAGAAGGGTGGAGTGGGTTTGCAGAGGGGGATGGGGAGGGAGGAGAGGGGGTGGGGTAGGGTTTCAGGGGAGGGTGGTATACTAGTGCTGGTTGCAGGGGATAAGGTTTCAGAGGCGTATGGGAAGGGAGGAAAGGGGTTGGGGGTTGCAAGGGAGGGTGGTGCTAGTTTGTAGAGGACAGGGTTCTAAAGGGGTATAGGGAGGGAGGAAAGGAGGTGGGGCAGCAAGTTGTGTGGTCATCTTCTGATCTTGTCGTTATGTGCCTAATGAGGCTCGATATAGTTTATAGGCGCTAGATTGGGCCAGCCTAATATGGGATAGGTTAAAGGGCTTGATTTATCGTGTTCCATCAACTCTGGAGCATTTGGTGTATCGGTCAAGTACCTAACATTTTGTATTAGAGTTGGGCTAATATGGGATAGGTTAAAGAACTTGATTTAACATAGTCCATCAGCTATGGAGCTTTTGGTGTATTGGTCAAGTACCTAACATTTTGTATTAGAGCCGGGTACCACATCACAAGTTTGAGTCATAGAAAAGGCTACTTGGAGTAGAGTGAAAGTCGACAAGAAAGAGCTACTTGTTGCAAGGCAAAAACCTTGGGCAGAGTGGAGCCACTTGGAAAGGGTTACCTACCACCAGAGTGAGAGCTATCGAGGCTGACTGTTGTAGAAGCATGATGGTCTGTTATGTGCCTAATGCGACTCGATCTAGTATATGGGTGCTAGATTGGGCCAGCCTAGTATGGGATAGGTCAAAGGGCTTGCTTTAACACGTTCCATCAGCTCTAAAGCTTTTGGCATATCAATCAAGTACCTAACACTTGCATTTATGCTTCCCGATCTTGCATCCATCAATTCTTCTTCTTCTTCTTTGGGCAGAAACTAATCGACTCAAATAATAGCTCTTATCCCATCTCCGCGTTGATCACTTCTGGATCCACCTTATCAATTGCACCACGTCAATCCACTCGCAATTTCAGGATATGGTTGTTCATCGACAACCCTCTGAAACCCAAATCCTGAAATTGAACCTATAGTAAAGCAAGGAACTACTCCAGTTGTAGGTTTTAAGTCCTAACAAAATGGGGCTTAAGAATAGAGGGAGGGGTGGAGCGGGACTACAGAAAATGAGTGGTGGGAGGGAAAGCTGAAAGGTAGGGGTGGAGCGACAGAACTAAGAGGGAGGATGGTGGGGCTGTGATTTTAGGGTGGGCTGGGGCATAGGAGGGTGGGCCGAAGAGCTGAGAGGGAGGGGTAGTGTAGGTTACTTGGTTGTACTTCGTCCTCTTCTTGTTCACTTCAGGCCACTTCAAATTTGGACGTTGGTTTTTGTGTGTGGCTTGCCAAATAGTCGTTGCCCATCAAGGCCATCATTGCCACCACAACCAATGCTGCTCAAGGTGCAGCCATCGTTGCCTTCATTGACACTCTCACCAAACATATGTTTTACGTACAACCAATTCTACTCAAGGTGTGGCGTCTATTTTTACAACCCAAGCTGACTGGTACTCTAGACTTCTGGAATCACTAAACCCTCCCCAAATCGACTTCCATGATAGAGTCTTGTACTCATACGAGGTGATGAATAATGGGTTTGCATCGAAGCTCCTGGCCAAGGAAGCTGCGAAGCTCTCTACTAGAAAGCAGAAGCTTCAGTAACAATGGGCTTGGACCCATTCCACCACATTGGAAGGAAGAATGCGAAGAATGAGAGAA
Source organism: Telopea speciosissima (assembly GCF_018873765.1). Lineage (NCBI taxonomy): Eukaryota > Viridiplantae > Streptophyta > Magnoliopsida > Proteales > Proteaceae > Telopea > Telopea speciosissima. Next base: position 51,109,628 of record NC_057921.1, on the reverse strand, counting down.
ATTCAACCGTAGCTACTGCAACAAGAAATTGATTGAGCTGAGAGATCATTTGCAGACAAGGGGAATGGTATCACACCACGACTTGTAGACAGGGGGCGAGAGAGTTGCAGTGGTGGATGGGAGGGGCTGCAGACACAGTGACTGGAGAAGGATAGGTGAAGGGAAGTAAGAGTAAAAGAAAGGTAAGAGGAACATTGTATTTGGTAGTTTGTAAACCCAAACCTAATATTGGTATTCTAGTGATCTAAAATAGTTAGTGGGTAGTTTGGTAATGGAATTTTGAATAGTGTGTAATCTTGTAATTTTCCATTTTTTTTTATAATATGTTAAAAAGGGGAGGAGGGTGACAAGGTGAGGAACAAAGGATAAAAAATGAGACCTCCTGGGCAACTGTGTTCTACTGTACTAACCCATAGTTACAACTACATACCATTACTAACTAACCATACTAACACCACCACTTGCACATACTAATCACAAGATAACCAATCCATAACTTAGTAACTAACTTCTCATGACGTGCCTAGCATAGAGCGCATGTAACAATTCCTCCCTCCTAAGAAACGGCCTTATCCTCAAGGCCAAAGTCCTGAAACTGATGCACCATAGCTATGACCTTCTCTTCATAATTCTCTTCAATTAAAAAATAATTTCTTACAACGGAGATCTGCAACAAGCCGTTCATTGCAAGTATACGTGTGAAAGGACAGTATTTCCCTTGTTGGAAAAAAATATATGTTATACTACAAGGACAAAAAGTAAGGCTATAAATTCAATTTTAATTTTATTGGATCCACTATTTTTAAATTTAAAACATGACTTTTGACCTTTTAGAAGATAAGCTTCTCGCGCTTCTACTTGTCGGTTTCTATTGTTAAAAATGGTGAGTGATATACCAAGAATAATCCAGTCTATGAATGGCAGACACGTGGCAAAGTCCAAGGTAAATCGCGATGTTATAGCCCATTTTCTAGGGGCTATGGAGCACTAGCCCACATGTTATAGGCCTGCACCTGCCGCAAATGTCAGGATGGGACAAGGCCAGAGTATTTATTGTTAGAGGCCCAGAGACGAACCCGTCCCTTTCACAACCCAGGTACGTCCCATCTTCTAACCAAAATACAATGCAATACAGTGACATTTAATGCTAGTACACTTGAGCCGATCCTGCACCCGCACAAAGGCTTGGGTGTTCCAGTGACGGGCTTAACATGTCTTCATTGTTGGGTCTAGCCAGGCATTTAATACTGGCACGCTCGAGCTGATCCTATAGAAGCCGAGAGACTCTGATGGTCCCAGTAACCAGGTCAGACCAAACCTCAGAACCCTCTATAAATAAGGAGCAAGGACCCCCGGTAAAAGCATTCAACCCAGTCCAATCTTGAACTCTTTCACTCTATTCACTTATCTTGAGTCTTTAACCTTTGACTGATTACTCTAAGAACTGATAGGCATCAAAGGATCCCCCGAAGTCATCTCCGGTCCCCTCTTGTGCTTATCCTTTGGGTTGCAAGTTCATACATCGGACGGCCATCATCCCCCCCCTCCCCGCACAGTTTTCATCCGCATCAGTGAGTCCAGTAGAATTAATTTGATTGGAATATTTATAGCCATAAGTTGGAGAGAGTGACTTCTCGAGCTTATAAGTTAAAATTTTGAAATGAAATAATTTGACAAATCATAGCTTTTTCAACCCACATAAGTCCTTCTGCAAGTCAACCACATGAGCTTACCCAAGCAAGTACTTAGTATATGCATAAATACCAACAGGCTTTTTCTTATATATCATTTAATTTGATGTGTATGTGTTGTGGCAAGGTTCGATCTGAGCTCTCCTGCGATCGGGCTGACCTGCATAGAAGAATAGAACTAAGCAAAGGAGTGCTGGTTTGAACCAGCAAGGATACTCCGATGCTTAAGTTAGACCTCTACAACAAATGATTCTCAAGGCTAAGAATGGAAAATGAATTCCCCCTTTTAACTGGGTTAGGCGTTGCTATTTATATAGTTGAGATGATAAATCAGTGTAGAGTTCTTGCGATGGCCTACCATCATGGACTGTCCTTTATTTGGATAGGTGGCACCTCTCGGATAGGACACCTGTCAGGTAGGAGGTCATGCAAAAAGCATGTCTCCATTCGAGAATGTTCCTAATCGGGTAGGTTACTCATCGAGTTAGTTTACCCTTATAGTTTGGTTGATTGTTGATCATGCTAAGAGCTTAGCTAAGGTGATTGCTGAGTAATTGTGACATGGAAGTTATGTTTCAATGGTGGCCAGATCAGATTACTATCCAAGCAGTTGTGATGATCCAAAGAGAGTGGCCGACCACAATGATTGCCCCTTAGGTCATATTGCACTGTCCAATGCCTGGAGTGACCTCAAAGGAACTCATGATCAGAGCCTATTGGTCATTTGTGTGTTGCTTTCTCTATCACCACGTGTTATCATATAATTGGTCGATGTTAATTTGGTTCATCAGTATGCATAAATACCAACTGACTTTTTCTTTGTTAATCGTTTGATTTGATTGATTAATAGAGAGAATATTGAAGAAAACTGACCTCATGGAGAGAAATGTTACAAAGGGGTCCATAATAGAGCATGAGAAACAAAAAGGGGAGAAAATAAGTATCAATACACAAAATGGGGATGGTTAGAACTTTGAACTTAGAACTTAGAACCGTTCTAAATGGACAGGCAATCCTCCGTGGAACAGATTGAGATCTAAGGTTGAGGATATTAATCGCCATAAGATTATCACTCTTAATGATGATGGGATGGAGATTCCTTGAAAAAATTGAAGAGTCAACCTTAATTACTTGAAGAGCTTTGGTCACAAAATCAAAAGTTTTTTTTTTGGTAGAAGGAAGATTCATTGAAGGATAGTTTGTGTACAACTTAAAGCTTCAGATTCACAAAGATCATGAAGCCACGGAATGGAATTTGGCCAATCTATCATACACATAATAGACAGGGCCTTCCTAGTCAGGGCATCTGAAATACCGTTCATAGCCCGTGGAATACATCGAAATGAAATGAAATCAAAAGAGGAGGATATTCTCCTAATATTTGAAATAATGGTAGAAAATTCATAGGGTGGATGTCGGTTTTGGTCATGGATATAATCAATCACCTCCTTGCAGTCTGATTCCACTTGAAGATTAGCGAAACCAGCAGCCACAACTTCTATAAGAGCACATCTAATTGCAATAGCTTCACCTTGAACTGCCGATCTAAAGTGGTGTGGAATTGAGATCGCCTTCACCTGATAGCCCCTATGATCTCTGAAAATGAAACCTAGACCCCCCTTTGAACTGCTATTTCCCAATGCTGCATCACAAAATCAGAAGTGAATCCAACATATTCAGCAAAACCACCTCTTACACCTGCGCACGACCATGTACATCAAGAGATGAGCCATGAGCCATTAGTATTAATTATGGAAAGAGACATTTAAATAATTAAGCCATAGATGCCAATTAATGCTAACCATGGAGAGCATAGCCAGTCCTTAAGCTTAGAGTTGACTTTTTGGGTTAGAATCATTGCTCCATATCGAATGAAAAAGTGGTTACTATATAGCCTAATTCAGATTTCACTTAATAGTGGTCCAGTCCAATGGTCCACTATAAAATAGTGGTCTAGTCAAAATTTAAACCGCACCACAACCAAATCGATTGACAGGTTTATTAAATACATATATCTAATAGCCTTTGGTCCACCATATAATTTTTCCGTTAAAGTGATGGAATGATGATGCATGTGTTCAATTGTTTTTTTCGGTAGAAATACATGTGTTCAATTTTATTGAAGTTTATGCATTAAGAAATTCAATTCAAAGTCGTGTGGTTTGGTGGTTTTGGATAAAAAAATCTTATGCATAAAGATGCTTGGAAAGTGGGGGAACAAAATCTTAGTTGCAACCAAACAAAATATTAATTTTTTTTAAAAAAAAAATCTTATGCATAAAGATACTAGGTTTTTAAACCGGCCAATTAAATGGATTTGTCAAAATTTTTATTAATTTTTCATAGGAGTGAGATCAAACTCTCTCACGGAAGAATTTAGCAGTACCGAGTCCCACAAGCCTGTAGCTTGGTCCTATTATAAGTAATGCTATCTTAATATGTTTGGAAAAAGATTGCTGCTTAGGCCTCTAGAGCCTTTTCCTGGGGCAATACAATACTTTTATGCACTTCTGTGTCTAGGCGTAGCAGCCATGTGGGACACATGATCTTTTCTCCATGTTTGATGAATGTCCTCATTTATCAGATAATGTTCCATGGTAGAGTCCTATGAGTAGTCAAGAAAGAGACTCAAGACCCTAATTGTACTTTAATTTCACTTAACTAGCAATTAGATTTTCTAGCTATAATTATTTTATCATAAGATGTCCACCCATCCAATCTTGTTCTCATCAAAGTAGTGAAGAATAGCCCTGTTATCTACAAAAAAAATAAAATTGTAATTTTTTTTAAACTGCCCTTTGTCTTATTCTTAAAAATTATTTAATGAAATACTTAACGTAAGGGGTAAAAATTGGTTTTTAAAAAGAAAATCATTTAAGATAGTATTCTTTTTTTGAGTAAAGATTTAAGATAGTATTTAATGCACTTTTTATTTGAAATGATAAAATTTACCCTCGTTAAAAAAAATGATTCCCTTCATAAAATCCTTCCGATCGTAGATGGTCCCAAACAGCATCCGCCACATGCATTCCAACTTTGCTTTGTATTAATAATCAAGAGCTAATGGTTTAAACTCAGTTTTTTTAACCTTCAGTTTCAGGCATGTATTAGAGCATCACGTTATCTAAGCCAGTGAAAAGTATTGAATTAATTAAAGCCCAAATTGGTTCATAAGTACATATTGTACGGTGAGGAATTATTAATACTAAAAGATTTTAGTAGCAAATGCATGGTCGATTCCGATTCTAACTCAGAATAGCCGATTTTGATTAATCCCGATTCTTTGTTTATTGAGTTCATCTGAGTTAAGGCTGAGTCAGATCAATTCCAATTAAATCGATTCCATTACTATTCCTACCAATTATGGAACGATTTCAATACAACACTAATTGGTCATGTAGCCCTTGCACCAACTCGATAGCCAATGAAGGATTAAAATTCTCTACAGTGCGAGCATTTGGCGATGCACTGCAGTGTGGCCTTGAGAATTCGTCATGTGGAAGAAAGCTTCATCCAACGGATTGAACTCGTTGCAAGGCAGTTTTTTTTTTTTTCCTTTTCTTTTTTCTCAAGCTCGACACCGTTGGATGTCGCATCTTCCATGTGTCGAGCTCTCTGGCCCGCATTGCAGAGGATTTTTTTCCACCCAATGAAACATACACTTTAAACTATGAAAACTATTTAAAATTAAACTCTAATGTTAGCTGGCTCTAGAAATGTAGGAGATAGATGACCTTATGAATCAAGACGTTAGAGATTTCATGGGGAGAGATTGACGGAGATAATAGAGAGGGTTATGGAAGGAGATCACTAGAGAGACATCATCGGAGTTGAGCGTGGAGAGAAAAAAAAATGCAAATGGAATTGTGGATGTGAAATTTAATCGAGAAAGAGAAAGAGAGGAGAGATTCTAGGAGGGAGATAGATGGTTTGACTGTTAAAACATGCCTCATCAAACAACATGTTGGGGTTGGGTATGTTTTGTATTTTGTAACGATCCACATGATTGTAATTGGGTTGGGTTTTGGGTTCATTATATGTATGTGGTAGAATTATAATTGTATGGAGTAATGGATTTTGAGGTTTCCTACATGTTGTCTCTGTCTGAAAAACCTAGGGTCAAGCAAAGGAGATCACTTTGTGAGGTGAAGAGTGATGTAGAGAGTTTTTCAAGAAATAATAAAAATTTTTTGGTTCTCTCAAGTGGATATATGTAGGCAATCTTGTCGAACCATGATAAATTCTTTGCATTGTGTGTATTTTTGTTTGGATTCTTCTTCGTGGTTGCACATCTGTCCCTAACAAATGGTATTAGAGCAAGATTTGATAGATTGTTGCTGACTATGCATAAATATTTGTGTGTAAAATTGAAACCTAAGAATAATTCGTATGAGAGTATGAAGGAGATCATTTTCAGACTCGGTGCGGTATATATTGCAAGAGAAGAGAAATGTTATTGCTTCTTCACGCATCTCATGAGAGAAGTTTTTGTTTATACAAACAAGAAAGAAAAAGATGGAGGCAGATTGTTGGAAAGGAAAAAAAATGATCATTATAGAAAAAAAAAAAAGCATGAATTGAGAAGAAGAAAAAATAATTGTTTTCGAGCCAGCAATATCGTACATGTTTGGTTATGTACGAAAATTTCAATTTTGTACATAGGGTGTGATACAAAGGTTAGGTGTTCTAAAGGTTTTTCAATGTTCCAGACGTAGTAGAATGGATGAATCGAGCAGATTCAGTTTCATTGGTATAGATCATGTAGGTTCATGCAAGGTCAATGATAATACGATTTCAAATTGATGGTTGACACAGAGGGCACAGATTAGGTTAGTTGGATGGTGGCGAAGGGTTCAAGCTTCTTCATTAAATGCTTCAATGGCCACTGTTATTTCACCTTATGGCAACAACTGATGAAGAATACTCTTACGCAGGAGAGGACATTCAAGGCTCTCCAGAAAAAATACAAAAAAATTGGAGAAGATTAAAGGCGATGAGTGGCAAGGGTTGAGGGATTTAGCAAACAACATAATCTTGTTGTATCTTGCAAATAACACTCTTCGCGAAGTCATCAGGTTAGCGGATTCAAAGGAAGTCTGGACAAAGCTATAGAGCATGTACAAGTTCAAGTCATTAACAAATCGGCTATTTTTGAAGAAATATTTATATAGCTTAGTTGTCAGAGGGAGCAAAGTTTGAGATGCACTTGGATGGGTTCAACAGGATATTGACGGAATTGTCGACTCTTGTTGTTAGGATCGAAGAGGAGGACAAAACACTTCTCCTGTTGGTGTCTTTATCTCATTCATTTGATCACATTGTGATTACACTACTGTTTGGTAAAGATACTCTCAAACTTGACGAGGTTATTGTTGCTTTGCTGATGAATGAGACACAATAGCGGTGAGGAGGTATCAGAGGAATGTAGGGTCTTGGTTGCAGGTGGTGGTCAAGGAAGAGGTAGATCAAATGGGAGACAGGGGAAGTTCGGTAAGTACAAGGTCCTTAAAGTCTAAAAGTCGCAAAATAACTTGTTATTATTGCAAGAAGGAAGGTCATATAAAAAAGAACTGTCCAGTACGTAAGGATGATAGAAAAGAGGAGGACAAGGGAACAAAGGTCAATCATCCACTGCTAGTATTGTGGAAGGATCTTGGAGTGATGATGAAGATATACTTCTCACTTCTTTGTCATATATGGATACTTCAAATTAGATTTTAGATTCAGGTTGTTCATTTCATATGTATTTAGTCAGGGATCAATTATCTATATATCAAACATGTGAGTGTAGTACTGTCACAATGGTAGATAATGCAGAAAGCAACGTTGCCAGTATTGGGACACAAATTCGCATGTTTGATGAAATTGTTTGAATTTTGACTGGAGTGAGGCATGCACTAGATTTAAGGAAGAATTTGATTCATTGACTGGATTTGATAGGTTTCAGATGCTTGCATGAAGGTGGAGTTCTCAAAGTTTCAAGAGGGGTCATGGTTGTGATGCAAAGAAAGATGATTGGGAATTTGTAAAGATTTGCAAGGAGTGTCAAAATAGGTAGAGCTATTGTTATAACACAGGTAAGAGGTACAGGTGGACGACAGGGTCTATAGGTGGTTTAGGCAATGAACAAGTGCAAGTCTGGAAAGAAACGAGTGTTTTTCACTTCAGATTTGGTGATTGGCAATGATCTCTCGGATTGGATTGCAACGGTAGGAGAGATGAAGTCACGTCACATTGTGCGGCGGCGGTGAGTTGTATGAGACACCTTGGGTGTGGGTGTGGGTCATGTCGGTTTGAGTATGGTGGACAGGTAAGGACACCCCATGCGGGTGGGTATGGCAGATAGGCAGAAACAATGACAGAGTTTGCAGAAACGACATCAACATCGATTTTCTTTAGGGTGACTTGCATAATCCAAGCCAAAGTGGAGATTGTTGGGGTTAGGCATGTCATGTATTCTGTAATGGTTCAAATAATTGTAATTGGGTCGGGTTTTGGGTCGATTGCATGTATGAGGGTAGAATTATAATTATATGGAGATTAAGGTTTTGGGGTTTCCTATATATTGTTTCCATGTGGAAAACCTAGGGAGAAGCAAAGGGGATCACTTTGTGACGTGGAAAGTGGTCTAGAGAATTTTTCAGAAAATGGTAAAAAATCATGTGAGTTCGGGGGGAGGCTTCAATTGGAAAGAACCTAATTGTAACAATTCCGGAGGTGGTGTTTAGAGGAGAGGATGTTGAGGTCAAGGGAGATCCGTTTCTCAGGGGGGGAAAAAAACTGCTGATGGGGGGAGGGGACTTTGTGATAAGGTTGTCGATGTGGGGATGGGCTGTGCTTGGATATGGGGCAGGGCTATGTTATCATAAGCTTGTCGGGGGAGGGGCTTGTACGAACAAAGAATTTTCTGTCCTCTCGAGAATATTCTCCTTTGGAGAGAGAAGGAATATGAAGTCCCCGCCTCGATTAGGATCGAGGACCTATGAACATGACTCTAAAGATGACTCTAGTGGAGGCATTAACATATCTCACCTTATCTTGGGATACCTATTCATCCTCGCTACAATTACCTCTAGGGTGAAAAAATTAGGTGTCTATGGGACTTAGCTAGCGATGGCATAGTTTTGTACATTTGATGACAACCATGGGTGTATTGGTAAATCTAAAGAAAAATTTGTGGTGTCTATGAAACATTATTTAACCCATTGAAAAAATGACAACTAAAACAGATTTAGAAGTAAAAATAAATATATTTTTTACAATTTTATTATCCTTGTCATTCACCTCTCCAACATGTGCGACCCAATCCCCAATTTCCCCGACACTCCCCCAGAAACAAATGGGGCCTAAAAGATTTGTGTTTCTTGCCCCCCATGAGTGAGGGATTTGGAGTCAGTTGGGATAAAAAGCAACACTAACATTGTTGCTTCTAGTTTAGGCTTTATGGTTCAAGTTAGGATCAACAAATGTTTGAACACGTCGGCCTAGGGTTTGCTATATAGGCCTTTACAATGGTCATGTGTATATACTCAGGCCAGCCCGCGACATGGGCTGAATTGGCCTTCAAAATTATGCTCAAGGTGGAGGCTTGTTCTGAAGCACCTTACCTCTCTTGCTATGACCGATCCAAACTCGGTCCTGACCCAAAATTGCGCAGTTATAGTTTTGAGAAAATGAATGGCTCTCTCTTCTGTTTTGGTCAGTTCCAGGCTGAAGAATATACTTCTTTGTCTGGGAACTTTCTAAAATAGACATAGATTGTGTTTGTTATGCCTTCTTGGAATGCATTCTAGGTTGATTTCACATTCTCGGATAATAAAAGTAGTTGTTTTTATCATCCGAAAATGGAAAATCGAACTAAAATGCATATCAAACACATCTATAGTAAGGTGTTGTTGCATTGCATATCCTATTTACAAATTGAAGTTGCCCCCGCTGAACATCACCTGTTGAGTCTGGCACCAGCAGGCATAAACAGAATGCAACATCTAAAAATTATGTAGATGAAGAGGTGACATCCCTTTCAATATTTTCAGATTTTCCATTTCCAGGGACAATCTATCCATTGATGTACTATGTAGCCTTAAATTCTCAAGATATACAAGGTTTCTTTTTCTTTCTTCTTTAATTTAATATTAGCCAATGGCATATAAGGACCGAGATATTAGCAGCTCATGCATAATGCACCAGAGAAAAGCTTCTGGTGTTGGCATCTGACATGCAGAAAATTTGGTAGTCATATTCAAATTCACAATTCTTAGGGCAACGGATTGTTCATGATTGGTTCTGCATGATTTTGCAGGAGTCAAAAGACCAAAATTAATGACATTAATCCATTCTTTTAGTGTCAGAAGGAAGGTATGCTTAGTTAGATAATGGAGTTAGGATTTTACATCCAACAGTATTGATTTGAGTAGACATCCCTAAATGGGACTTTCTTCGCTAGGATGATCAGACCATGGAGTTGACTATATTTACATCAAAACACACGTAACTTATGGAGTAAGCTACATTTGCATCAATCCATAGAAGCACATGTTGCAACAAAATAAACTTCACTATCACACTGGAAGCCTATGTTTGACGATCAGAGGAGGCATCCCGTCGATTTAAACGTTTCTTTCTGTATCTCCATGCTACTTGGATTCCCGTTGCTGCAAATCCTCTCCAATAGGGTGATTCATATCTGTCAAGAAGTGAACATAAGGTAAAATTGGTGGGCATGCTAAAATCAACAGTGTACTAGTTTGTTTCCTTTTTGCTCGGAGAAAAAATGTTATTAAATCCTTTATCATTATATTGCAAGTAAGATGGTTAAAACTACGAAAATCTTCGTCAACTAAATCATAGCACCTAATGGAATGCAATGCATATCCCATGAATCATGACTCTTGTATGTCTTGAAAGAGAGCCACAATATACTTCAGAAATGCTCACTTTATATATAAATCATTTGGTTGCTAAAAAAAGCACCAAATAATTGGAGATCTGAATCTCCATATCCCTTCAGGCAGTGAAGATAGTTCAGACTTCAGAGGACCCCATAGCGGTAATACCATAAGCAGGTTGTTAGAAAAGTTTACACCTAGCCCCCAGCCCCCCAAACCAAAAAAAAAGGGACTTTTAAAATTTCAATCAACCATGGCCATTCACAGATAGTGGGCTTCTTCTGCACCTAACTGTCAAATAAACTCTCAAAAACTGTGCTAATCCCAGGCAAGCTCCCCTTCTTCAAAAGGTTCCCATTGAAGGTACGATAAGAAGCAGTCAGAACTAATACAAATTTCAAGAAAACAAACAACAATAAAAATGAGCACTCCATATCTGACTATCTAACATGATGTCATCTAAGTTCTTTAAAAGGATGAATCATAGTATCCCATGTATATTCAACAATAATGACATTGAACTCACTAATAACTTTGTGAGCCCATGGAGAAAGCTGAATTTAAGAGGGAACCAATGCGGTAAAAGAATAAATAAAATTGATGTATTACTGTATTTTTATTTTGGATAAAACTGGTTTACATGCTACGGGGTTTATGTCCTCGTCAGGTTGTGATAATCTGTATTTACCAATAAAGTTTTAAGGGCATGCCCAATTGCCCATGGTCCTGGAATGTCTCGTTTTAAAAAGAGAAGGGGGAGTGGGAAGCTATACTATGCCCATTACTTGATTTTATTTTTCATATAAAAAAAATTAAAATGTAAAAGCAAGTTTCAGATGATTGCATTAAATCTGTAGCATGGTGTTTAACATGGACAACCGTCAGCCTGCAAAGGCCTGTTCTACATGCAGTGAATAACTAGAACAAGGTTAAGGGAATTAATAACCTTATGGCTCCTTGAACACGTGAATTTCGTAAGAATCTGGCGAAATGAAAGGTGACTTCTTCTAGATCAGAAGCTCGGAGTGAAAATGCTTCCACGTTAGTTAAGCAACTCACCCTCCTGTTTGAAAGTAATCGTCCTGGCATTTTGAGTTTCTGTCCATCTGTAAATGAATATAGTTCAACATATCAGATATCAAAGCAGTACATCAATTCAATGCTAATTAAAAGACATAACCACCACAAAGGTGGAACTATGAACATTAGAAGTTACATCACCAAAGACAGACAAGAAGTGGATGGGAAAAAACTAACTATCCTAAATTCCTAGGAAGACACAGCACAATCCTGATTTTCTGCTAGTGCCAGGGCATTCTAATTGTCGGATTTAGGACCCTCGCTAATTTTACATGATTGAATGAGCCTAACATTTTAATCTGTCATATTCTTTTTCTAGTCTAAAAATGATCTGTGGATCATACAAGATTTTGTGGGCTCAGTGATAGCATCACTCTTAGCTGCCTACAGTTTTGCAAAAGAACAGGGAAAGATTGGACGATTACATCTTGAATTCTCTATAGCAGCAATTTCCTGCCATCTGTATGGGACAAAGCAACACCTTCCATCCTCATGCAAATCTCTTCAGTCAGATAAAAAAAAATGTGAAAAATAGTTCCATCCACTTACTGGTTTATAGACCATTCATTTAAATTTTCACTTCTTTGCTTAGCAGTTTAACTGAGGGATTTATACCTTTGTTCACTGAAGAGCTTTCAAGACACCATGTGAGAAGCTCCTCACCACAAACATCCCCTACTGATAAAGAGACTTTATTTCGATCTTCTCCAACACTCTCCATTTTCCCTCGCACAATAAAGACCATCATCTCAATTGGATCTCCGCAATTTAAAATTTTGCTTCCTTCTATGTATGTCTTCTGCCGTAGTCTCCCACGAATGGCATCTAAGATATGGTCATCCATCAAGGCAAAAATACGGACCTACAAATTGGTATTACTCTAGCTTCTTAGCACCAACAGATATAAATTGATAGATTGTAAATTATGGTGATGACAAAGAACATGTTATGATCAGCATTGAGTGATACAAGAAAGAAACAAATAGAGCTCTGTTAGATCATTTTAAGGTTCCTATTTTAGATTTTTTGCCAGTCAAACTGTTTTTGGTTCTCAGGCAAGTAAGAAGTGTTGGGAATAATCCCACATTGAAAAATCTTGGGACCTTGGATGCCTTCATATATCAGTTGGGCCTCTTGGCCCTCTCCACCTAATTGCTTAAACTTTTTGGTTCGATACTTCGACATGGTATCAGACCATCATGCTCAACATTCAGGCCGCCCAAAAGAGGGGCCACACATGCGACATGTACTGCCACCCAGAAGAAGAGAAATACGTAAGGGGGAAGGGAATAACCCCACATCGGAAAACTCTAAGACCTTGGATGCCTTCATATACCAGTTGGGATTCTCCTCCTAATAGCTAACTTTTGGGTTGGATACCTCGAACCTTGGGTAAAATTGATGAGATAACTCCATCAAAAACCAATTACATGAAACTCCAAATATATGATAAATTACTCATGCCACCAACCACAGAAGGGAACCCTCCAGCCCCTCTCCCCCCCCGCCCCAATAACAAAAAAAAAAAAAAAAAAAAAAAAAAGAAAAGAAAAAAAAGGGCAAAGAGAACTTTGGGCTACCCACATAGGAAGGAGTTCCTGCGGTGCATGCCATTGTTGACACGTGGACAGTGATGTGGCTATTCCAACTGTTGGATAGAGAGGACATGGTCTGGATTATGCAATTAGCTACATATCGAATTTCAGAACCTAAGTCAAATAAAAAAATAAAAAAAAGCGTACCCAGTGCACGAGACTCCCGCCACTGCAGGGTCTGGGGAGGATCATAATGTATGCAGCCCTACCCACGCTTCACGTAGAGGCTGTTTCCTGACTCGAACCCCTGACCTCTAGGTCGCAATGGAGCAACCTTACCGGTGCGCCGAGGTCTGCCCTCAAGTCAATCAAATATCCCCCTGTAAATTGGCATGCACCCGTATATGTCCATGCATGTGAACTAGTACTCCAACCACTGCTGCGCACTCTCCCATAGTCTTAATTTTTCAAAGCTCTAGTTGGGTGGAAATTTGATATGTGAGCAGGGGACCTGGGTCTACCTGTCTAGAAAATTTGGGCCCTAACTGATCTGCCATGTGGCAGATTTCTGGGGCAGCGCAGGATGCCAGTCCTAGGTGGGCTGCATAGCAAACCAGAGCCCTAAGAAATTTTTTGCTTAACCTAACCAGGATCAATGAGTAATGCAAAATAGAAAGAAATGCTACAATTAATGCTCACTTTTTTGAGAAATTTAAAAAGATGGTGACGTATTTCTCTTTGCAGGTGCTCTGGCAGATTTTGTAGTAGCGCTTCTTCATTTACCCCCTGGGTGGCAGCCCAATTAAACCGTTCTGATTGTCTTACTTGCCTACATTTCATGACAAGTACACACATCAGAATAACCAACTAATTTATATGTAAACCAATAGAACATATACAGAAAGATGATCAGTGTTATGTAATTTGGGGATTGAATTTAATCAGAAAAAGAAGAATGATATGGAATTTCTTATTTTTAAATGCCTAGTAGAGTAAGGATAAAGCAAAAGAGATGCACAGACAAAAATATGAACCATCAATGTTTTCAACAAATGAATTGAAAGCTAAAGAATACATTATACATTGTACACGTGTTAGGACTGCAGCAGGAGCTAGGCCATCTCTTCCGAGTTACAGTCTGCACACATGAAATGTAATTGTTCGCAGCTCTTTCAAGGTGATTATTTGAAACAAGTTCATACAATCTGATCCCCAACTGAGCCACCACATGGGTGGATATTTGGGGCCATGAGGGGAGCCTTTATTCATTTGGCTTCTGAGGTCATGTATTGGGTTGACACCTCAATGAGTTTTTCACTTTCCTTTTTTCCGATGGGGGTTTCCCTTTGAAGTTACTACCATGGAGGATGGTGACAATATTAGGTCGCAGCACAGAGTATTACTTGCTAGTTGCTAGAATAAGTCTGAATGCGATTAATGAGGGAAGGTAAATGGTGATGGAAGGGCGGTAAATGGCTCGGATACTGGTACATTCATATCTGACCTGATTAATTATCCAGATATCCAATTAAATAGCCGTGGTACATGATCTGTATCCGTATTTGATTAACTATCCAAATATCAGATCAGATCTCGGATATCCTATCAAATTAAAAATACAGAAAAGAACATATTAGATTTACATGAATTAAAGGAAAATCTAAAGAATATAATGTGATAACTTAGAAAAAATTAACCTTATGTAAATTAAAAAAAATCTAAAATATTCTATAACCCAAAATACCCTTATCTTTGAAAATGACTCTTAAAACCATCTGTACATAAGCAATTGAGAACAGAAAGGAGAAAGGGTTTGGCTCTTACCTAGTTGGATGCACACAAATAAGAAATTAAAGGAAAAGAAAACATCAGGAAGTGACAATAACAAGGGTAAGATGCTTAACATGTTAAACACAGGGTATTGAATTGCAGAGCTCAAATAAAGGACTCAGTTTAGAAAAAGAAGAAATACCAAAATTATGTGCAGCACAGTAAAAAGTACATGATTAGAAAAAGAAAGGGGAAAAAAAAGAAAAGAAAAAAGCGTCACAGGAAATTTACCTTCTTAGTTCCACAGGTAAGCGCCGATGACTCATCCACCGCTCAACATCACGACGCCTTAGTTGCATCTCTAATTGTCTTGAGTGGCAAATGAGTGATGACAATAGCAATCAGTTTCCACAATCTTGAAATTAGAAATTGTTCCAAAAAAAAAATAAAAAAATATAAGGAATTTCCTTAGCCAAAAGACATGGCAAGAGACTGTTTGATTCTGAGCAAGAGAAAATAAGGATCTATTTAGATCTACTTAAATGCCTCAGGGTACAGAATACTTAAATTAGTGATATACTTATTACAAGACAAATTAAGTATCAATGCACCATGCTTACCTGATCTTCATGGTTCTAACATTGACATTTTCACTGTGATATTTTCATGCATGAAAAGAATTTTGACCGAAATGTTACAACTCAAAACGCCCCGGCAAAAATATTGGAAGACTAACTTAAGTCAATCAAAGTTTGAATTACTTCCCCGGCAATAATGGATGAATTCTACCTGCTCTGAAAAACACAACTCAAGAGCCCATGTAAGTCATAGAAACCCCATCCTTTCACTGTTTTTGATCAAACACCAAGATCTAATCATTTGGCCCTAAAATGACCAGTCTTCTTTCCTTTTTTTTTTTGAATTAGAAATTCCATTTTGGTGTCCGATTGAAGATTTGTGCAAAAAAGTCTTCATCCATTATTGCATAATTGGTTTGTTTTACTTGCCAATTATGTCTCATAGTGTTGGATTGTATGGGCCAGAATACCGTGGGGGTATTCTGGACATTTTTTTCTTTTATTATGTTTCTTTTGTATGTGGGTTTTAGTCCCACATTGCTTATTGTAATTCTGTCCTATGTTTTCATTATTATAAATAGATGTGCTTGGGGTGATCATAATCATCCGAGCATTCATACTCTAATTCTAATCTGTTAACATGGCATCAGAGCAGATTTCGAATTAGGGACACCCCCTCTCTCTCTTCCATTCTCGATTTCAGCCTCCTCTTTCTTTCATTCTCGAGTTCTTCCCTCTCCTTTCCCCTTGTTCTTCATTCTCCCCTATTAGGGCAGCACTGATGAGGTGATCAATAGATCCAGTGGCTGCCCCCCATTACCTCATTCTATGATCAAGTTTTTTGATCGATAGGGACAATTCCTCCTCCAGTTGCTGCCTGCGATATTTGAAGATTCAGTTTTTTTTGGATTGCTTTCACTCCCTTCCAAGGAACCAATCTACCTCATTGAAGACTCAAGAACTGCGGCAGTGTTTACTATTCTGGATTAGTTCCTATCTCCAACAGCTTTGAAGATATCCTAGATCGATTATTCTTCCACCAAATCAGGGTTTTTTCAAAACCCTGAGCAATATCAATCTAGGGGTTGCAGGTTTTTGTTGCGGCTAATATTTGGCAGGGTGATTCAGCATTACTAGAGGACCACTCAATCCCAATTTCAGCTCCATTTGCTGTATTTAGCTATCCTTCTTCCCTACATCGATTTCAGCATATTCAGGGTTTTTTTCCAAAACCCTGTAAAAATCGATCCAAGGGATTCCCTTTGCTGCTGCAGCTGATTTTGGAGACCTTTATTCTACCATTACCAGAGGGCTCTCATCCAATTTTCAGCCCTTAACTTGAAGGATTTCTTGGGTTTCTCTTCACAACAGCCCTTAACTTGAAGGATTTCTTGGGATTCGACAGCTACTTCTGTTGGTGATGGACAAAGCAAATAAGATTATCATACCTTTCCTCCTAATCCAATCAAGTTGGATGGCACTAATTACTTGTTTTGGTCTAGGTCTGCTTCCTTTGCCATTGCTGGCCATGGCCTTACTGGTCATGTAAATGGCACCAGTGTTATGCCAACTGAGATTGGAGATGCTCAAGAGTCAAGACAGGTGGCTTGCCAACAATGGAGTTCTCATGTCCTACCTAATTGGTTCTATGACTACCGATCTGCAGCATAATTTTCTTCTCCTTGACATAGCCTCAGAGATTTGGGTTGCTTGCAAGGAAACCTACTGGCAGCTTGGCAATGATGCCCAGGTATATGAACTCAGGAAGAAGGTCCTTCACACTACTCAGGGAGAATTGACAGTCTCCAAATACTATGCTACTTTGTGCAACCTTTTGCCGCAATTGGACCACTTTTCTGATTTTCACCCAAGTACAACTGCTGACATTACCTCATATAAGAAACATGTGGACAAGATCAGAGTTTATGATTTTTTGGCTTGGTTAAATGTGGAGTATGATCAGATTCGGGTTCAAGTGTTGGGTCACAAACCTTTTCCCACACTTGAACAGTCCTATGCACTGGTCTCCTCTGAAGAAAACCGTAGGGCTGCCATGTTGCACCCTCCTATTACTGACAGGTCAGCCCTTCAGACTGCTGCCCCGGCTGCTCTTGCACCTACAGGCACTACTTCTACTAATTCTACTACTGGCACTATTGTTTGTGAGCACTATCACAAGCCGTACCACACCAAAGACAAGTGCTGGAAACTTCATGGGAAGCAGGCTGACTTTGAAGCTAAGAGGGCTGCCAAGAAAATTCCAAAGAACAAAGCCAACCATACTGAGTCTGTTACCACTGCCCCTGCTACTGACACTGGTCTATCCCAGGACGATTTACAGGCATTCCTCCGTGTGCTAAGGACCTCCGCTGCTGCTGCCTCTACTACATTCGCTGCTACTACCAACTCTTCTACTGCTTCAGGTTCACACTTTGCCTGGTCAGGTATTCCATTTGGTGGTCACTGTGCTTCTGTAGCTTCCCATCCTTGGATCATAGATTCTAGAGCTACAGACCACATGACCGGTTCTTCTAGCCTGTTTCATCGTTATTCTCCCACTTCTGGGAAAGATAAGGTCAAAGTAACTGATGGTTCCCTTTCCTCTATATCTGGAAAAGGAATCATCAACTGCACTTCCTTTCTTCCGTTGTCCTCTGTGTTACATATTCCTAATTTTAATACTAACATTTTTTCTATTACTAGTATTACTCGTGATTTTAATTGCAAAGTAACCTTTTTTCCTTCTCATTGTGTCTTTCAGGATCTGGGCTATGGGCAGACGATTGGATTGGGTAAAGTACACGGTGGATTATACCTGCTTGATGATGGTTGTTTCACTCTACCACCATTACCTTCTCCGCTACACCAGAACTCCTTGGCATCTTAATTTAATACTAACCTTCTTTCTATTACTAGTATCACTCGTGATCTTAATTGCAAAGTAACCTTTTTTCCTTCTCATTGTGTCTTTCAGGATCTGGGCTATGGGCAGACGATTGGATTGGGTAAAGTACACGGTGGATTATACCTGCTTGATGATGGTCGCTTCACTCCACCACCATTACCTTCTCTGCTACACCAGAACTCCTTGGCATCTTCTGAACTTTACCAATGGCACTCTAGATTATGTCACCCCCCATTAGGAATTTTAGCACATTTGTTTCTTAGTTTGGTCACCCAACATACTAAGAATGACTTTTTTTGTGAGGCTTGTGTTCTGGCCAAACAGACAAGCTTAAATTATCCAATTTCAAATAAAAAGAGTTCTTCTTATTTTCAATTGGTGCATTCTGATGTTTAGGGCCCTAGTTGTAAAACATCTATTTCTGGTCATCGTTGGTTTGTCTCTTTTATTGATTGTCATTCTAGGAACACATGGGTATATCTTTTGCACACAAAAAATCAGGTTTTTTCATGTTTTCAGCATTTTCATAAAATGGTCCAAACTCAGTTCCAGACTACTCTCAAAATATTGAGAAGTGATAATGGAACCGAGTATACAGAATCTCAATTTAAAAAATATTTGGCTGATCATGGCATTATTCACTAGACTAGTTGTGTTGATACCCCTGCCCAGAATGGCGTGGCAGAACGGAAAAACCGCCACTTGTTAGAGATGGCCAGGGCTTTGATGTTTGCTAGGAATGTCCCATCTCAATATTGGGAGATGCGGTTTTCACTGCTGCCTATCTCATCAATAGATTACCTACTCGGGTCCTTGACTCCCGTAGCCCATCTGATGTTTTACTGGGGAATTCCTCCTTTATTGTGCCTCCCAAAGTGTTTGGTTGTGTGTGTTATACTAGAGATACAAAATCTTCAGGCAAACTTGAACCTAGGGGGCTACGTTGTATTTTCTTGGGTTATTCTCCAACCCAGAAAGGTTACAAGTGTTACCATCCCCCTTCCCGCCGTACTTTGGTTAGTATGGATGTTGTCTTTCATGAGACCCTTCCCTATTATTCTTCACCACCTCTTCAGGAGGAGAGTTCTAGTGAAGATGTGCCTTTTGAGATTCCTCCTCTTGAGGTTCCTCTGGCTGCTGCCCAGCCACCTACGGCACCCACGGATGCTGCCCAACCTTCTTTAATTGATGCCTAACCTCCTGTGGCTGTTCGCCCCTCATCTGAAGGGAATCCTTTACAGGGGGAGACCATAGAAAAGAGTATTGTTAATGTTCCTATTCAGGGGGAGCTGACTCCAATCCAGAGAACTATTGGTGAATTTAAGAAGAGGATTGACAACTCCAACATACTCACCTATAAACGGGGTAGCACCAACAGAGGGTAGCTTCAATCCACTTTAGTACCAATACCCATCCAGTTGCCGGCTCAAGATCCAGATCCTTCCTCTCCTGGTAAGCCCTCTTCTTCCGACCTACCTATTGCTCATCGCAAAGGTACTAGGACTTGCACTTTACATCCCATATCTCGTGTTGTTTCTTATAGTCTCTTTCTCCTTCTTTTCGTGCATTTGTATCTTCACTTTCTTCCATTTCGATTCCTAAAAATTGGCAGGAAGCATCTACAAATGGAAAATGGAAGGCAACAATGTTGGAAGAAATGAGAGCACTACACAAAAATAATACGTGGGATCTTGTGGCTGTTCCTCCTGGGAAAATACCAGTTGGATGTAAATGGATCTTTGTGGTCAAACAGAAGGCTGATGGTTCAGTGGATCGATATAAGGCACGTCTGGTTGCAAAGGGGTTCACTCAAACTTATGGAGTTGACTATCAAGAGACCTTTACACAAGTGACAAAACTCAACACTGTACGGGCGTTATTATTTGGTGCTGCAAATCTTGGGTGGGATCTTCAGCAGTTACATGTAAAGTGTTGTAATATGGGTTTTAGTCCCAAATTGCTTAGTTGTATTCTTGTCATATGATTTCAATATTATAAATAAAGGCTGGGCTGTGATCACTTGGATCAAGCCAGTATTTACGGAATTCCAATGGTATCAGAGCCAACAATATTTCGGGGATATGGGAATTAATTTTTTTTTTCCTTTTTTTCTTTTTTTTCTCTCTCTTCTCCTTCGTGTTTTTACCCTAAGGCCAGCCACCACCGCCAGCCTCCTCCACCTCCACCAGCCCTTCGCCACCACCAGCTACCCTCCGCCACCTCCTCCGGCCCTTCCTTTTCTCCCGCCAGGCCCTCCCACCCCTTCCGCCACTACCGCCAGCCCTCCCAGGGCCACCCCCCTTCTTCCGCCTCCATCGCCAACCCCCCACGTCTCGCCTTCCTTTCTTTTTCACGAGAGGGACTCCCTCATCTTGCCGTTATTTTTTTCCCACCCTTGGTGGTGAGTTGACTCCCGCCAAGGGTCCTTTTTTTCCTCCGTATGATTTAATTATTTTTGGAGGCCTATTTTTTTGAGTTTTGTGATTTTTTTTAGCCACCATGCCTGACACTTCGGAGATCACCTCTGCTTCTTCTGGATTTGATGGTTCGTCGCAACGTGATTTTATTCCGTTTCCTGTGAACACCATCAAGTTGAATGGAAGCAATTATCTTATGTGGTCTTATTCCTATTTATTTGCTGTTGGTTCCCCTGGCTTGTCTGGCTACATCACGGGCGCCACGGTCAGGCCTACAGAGACTGGTTCTGCACAGGATCGCTGGATGAATTTTAATTTCTTGGTTGTGTCATATCTGGTTAATTCCATAGACTAAGACATTGCTAGGCGGTACCTTCTTCCTGACTCGGCTGCGAAAATATGGAAGACAACCAAAGATACTTATTCTCAAGTTGGGAATGCTGCCCAATGCTATGAACTCCGTCAAAAAATTCATTCTACCTAACAGATGGAGTTAACACTTTCTCAGTATTACAATACCATGTGTACGATGTGGCAATAGTTGGATTTTCCGGGCACCTTCACTGCCACCACTGATGTTGATGCCACGGCCTACCGTAAGTGGGAGGATGGTTTACGCGTTTTTTATTTCTTGCAGGGCTGACTATTGAGTTTGATCATATCCGGTCAAATATTTTGAATCGGGAACCTCTCCCCACTCTTGAACAGGCCTATGCGATCCTTTCGGCTGAGGACAGTCGATGAATAGCCATGGTTCACCCAGTTGCTCAGGAGAGATTGACTCTTATTTCTGGGTCATAGTCTGCCTGTGGGGGCTATTCCCGTTCTGCTAGCACTGATCGGTCATTTGGTGATCGCCCTCCCATTAAATG
Source organism: Telopea speciosissima (assembly GCF_018873765.1). Classification (NCBI taxonomy): domain Eukaryota; kingdom Viridiplantae; phylum Streptophyta; class Magnoliopsida; order Proteales; family Proteaceae; genus Telopea; species Telopea speciosissima. The sequence continues at coordinate 51,087,892 of NC_057921.1, read as the reverse complement.
CGATTATTGTGGGAAGGAATGGCATACGAAGGACCGTTGTTGGAAACTTCATGGTCGCCCTGCATACACTCGGGGCCGTGGTAAGGGTGGTTCCAATCGGTCCAATAATACCCGTGCTCATCAGACAACTACTGAGGATCAGCCTGATCATTCTCTGTCACAAGTTATGGAGGATTTGCAAAATTTGCGGGATATGGTGATTCATTTGGACTCATCTTCTTCAACATCTGTATCTCCTTCCATGGCTGCCTCGGCTCTATCTCTGCCTACTAATCCCAATACACCTTCTTCCACAGGTATTTCATTTGGTGGGAATTGCTCCACGATCATGCCCGATTCTTGGGTAATTGACTCAGGGGCAACCGACCATATGACCGGTTCTTCCTCTTTTTATTCCACTTATTTTCCTTTATTTGGTCATAGTAAGGTTCGAGTTGCTGATGGGTCTCTTTCTCCTATCTCGGGAAAGGGATCCATACAGTATTCTTCATCTCTTACCCTTTCATCTGTGTTACATGTTCCGAAGTTTACTATTAATTTGCTTTCCATTAGTAGCATAACTAAAGATTTAAACTGCAAAGTAACATTTTTTCCAACCCATTGTTTATTTCAAGACTTGGAAACGGACAGTATGATTGCATGTGGTAAGGTGGTTGGTGGTCTGTACGTGCTTGACGGTTCCCAGGCAGCTTTGACATCTCAGCCTACATCTTCTGATTTTGATTCTGCACTCTTTGAATTAAATAACTAGTATCGTCGTTTGGGCCATCCACCGTTTAGTGTTTTGTCCACTTTATTTCCTAGTTTGGTGAAGAGATGTAATAAACATAATTTTTCTTGTGATGCTTGCACTTTGGCAAAGCAAACTCGAAGCATTTTTCCAATTTCTTACAATAGAAGCTTGCTTCCTTTTGGTTTGATACATTTTGATGTATGGGGTCCTGCCCGTTGTGTGTCTAGCTCTGGATTTTGGTGGTTTGTCACTTTCATTGATTGTTTCAGTCGGACGACTTGGGTATATTTGATGCATAGTAAGAGTGACGTCTTTACCAGTTTCACTTTATTTCATAAGATGGTCGAGACACAGTTCGATGCCAAGGTCAAGATTCTCAGGTCCGATAATGGAAAGGAGTACATGGACGGTGCCTTTCGGTCTTATTTGGACAGCCATGGGATCATTTACCAAACCTCTTGCGTTAACACTCCTGCTCAAAATGGGGTGGCTGAACGTAAGAACCATCATCTTCTGGAGGTTGCTCGTTCTCTTATGTTCACTATGGCTGTTCCTCCTTGCTTTTGGGGTGATGCTGTTCTTATAGCTACATATCTTATCAATCGGCTTCCCTCCCATGTTTTGGATGGTCGCTGCCCCTTGGATGTGCTCTGTGGGAAATCAACCTTTGTTGTGTCTCCCAAAGTCTTTGGCTGTGTCGTGTTTGCCAGGAATCATCATGTATACGGAAAACTTGTTCCCAAGGGACTACGATGCATATTTCTTGGTTATTCTGCTACCCAAAAAGGATATAAATGCTACCATCCTCCTACCCGGAAAGTATTTGTCACTATGGATGTAGTGTTCCGGGAATCTGAAGCTTACTTTAGATAGCCGGAACCTCTACAGGGGAAGATTATAAGTGGTGAAGAGGTCCCGTTGATTACTCCTCTAGACATTGAAATACCTACTATAGAGGATACCTCTGTTGAATTCGAAGAAGGGGTTACTAGTCAAGAACAAGAAGTGGGACAGCTACAACAAGAAAAATTGTGTACACTCGGGGAACTGATTTTCCTCTAGACGGCCCTCTATACAAAGAGACCAACACCACTGATCCTACTCAATCGACATCTGCTCCTGCTCCAAGTCTTGCTCCTACTCCAAGTCTTGCTCCTAGTCAGATATCTGGTAAGCCCTCTATTGATCCCAGTCTTGATTTACCCATTGCTGTTCGGAAATCAAAGAGAAGTTGTACTTTGCACCCTATTTCCAACTTTGTGTCATATAACTCACTAACTCCTGCTTTCCATGCCTTCATAGCTTCTTTATCCTCTGTTTCTGTCCCTAACAACTGGCAGGAAGCTATAGCCGAACAGAAATGGAAGGATGCGATGAATGAAGCAATGTTTGCCCTTGAAAAAAATCAGACCTGGGATTTGGTGAGTCCTCCACCTGGAAAAAGACTTGTTGGTTGCAAATGGGATTTTGTAGTGAAGCACAAGGCTGATGGCTCAGTGGAGAGATACAAGGCGAGGCTTGTTGCCAAAGGGTTTACTCAAACCCAAGGTATTGACTACTAAGAGACCTTTGCTCCTGTAGCAAAGATGAATACTGTACGGGTTATTATCTCTTATGCTGTGAATCGAGGATGGGAACTCCAACAACTTGATGTGAAGAATGCCTTCTTGCATGGAGATCTGGAAGAAGATGTCTACATGGAGATACCTCCTGGTTTTACTTCTTCAAAAACTCAAGGAAGGTATGTAAATTGAAGAAGGCCCTGTATGGTTTGAAACAGTCACCTAGGGCTTGGTTTGGCCGGTTCCATAAGACTATGATTGCTTATGGGTACAAGCAGAGCAATGCTGATTAAACGTTGTTTGTGAAGAAGGTAGGACAGCAAGTGACAATGCCGATTGCCTATGTTGAGGATATAGTGATCATAGGCAGTGATGCACAGAAAATACAGAAGTTGAAGGCTTATTTGGGCACCGAGTTTGAAGTCAAGGAATTGGGTAGATTAAGGTATTTCTTAGGGATTGAGGTTGCCTATTCAGCTAAGTGCATATCTCTCTCTCAAAGGAAATATACCTTAGATTTGTTACAAGAGACAGGGATGCTTGGGTGTAAACCAGCAGATACCCCCTTGAGCCCAACACACATTTGAAGAGTAAGGACGGCGACCCGGTGGACAAGGGCAGTTATCAGAGGTTAGTTGGCCGATTGATCTACCTCTCACATACTCGGCCGGATATCACATTTGCTGTAAGCCTTGTCAATCAATACTGTATGATCCTCACTCTTCTCACTTGGAAGCAGCGTATAGAATTCTCCGTTACCTTAAGTCATCTCCTGGAAAAGGAATCTTGTTCTCTCCTCATAGCCACCTTCGGATAGAAGCATACACTGATGCAGATTGGGCTGGCAGTCCTGATGATAAGAAATCCACATCCAGGTATTGCACATTTGTTGGAGGAAACCTAACTACCTGGAGAAGCAAAAAGCAAGTTGTTGTAGCTCGATCTAGTGCTGAAGCTGAGTTCCAAGCTATGGCCCAGGGTATTTGTGAACTTCTTTGGCTCAATGGGCTTCTTCAAGATTTGGGGATGGTCACTGATCTTCCTATGCAACTCTACTGTGACAGCAAGTCCGCAATCACCATTGCACATAATCCGGTTCAACATGATCGTACCGAACATGTTGAGATTGATCGGCATTTTATCAAAGAAAAGTTGGAACAAGGGCTAATCTGTATCCCATTTATTTAGTCTAGTGATCAGCTGGCTGAAATCCTCACCAAAGGAATCAGTCCTAAGTTATTTTTTCCTATAATTAGCAAGTTGGGCATGTTTGATATGTATGCACCAACTTGAGGGGGACTGTTGTAATTTGGGTTTTAGTCCCACATTGCTTAGTTGTATTCTTGTCATATGATTTCAATATTATAAATAAAGGCTGGGCTGTGATCACTTGGATCAAGCCAGTATTCACGGAATTCCATATAAAGAATGCCTTCCTCCATGGGGAGCTTGAGGAGGAGGTATATATGGACATTCCACCAGGCTTCTCTAATGACAGGACCAAGGACAGGGTCTATAGATTGAAGCGTGCCCTTTATGGGTTGAAGCAGTCACCTAGAGCCTGGTTTGGTAGATTTCACAAGGCTATGATTTCAACAGGCTATAAGCAGAGCAATGCTGATCACACTTTGTTTATCAGACGAGTTGGTAACAAGGTAACTCTTCTCATAGTCTATGTGGATGATATTGTGGTAACTGGTAATGATGGTGATGCTATCAAGAATTTGAAGCTCTTCCTTGGCCGTGAGTTTGAGGTAAAAGATCTCGGACCTCTAAAATATTTTCTATGGATAAAAGTTGCTCGATCTTCGAAGGGCATCTTTCTTTCTCAAAGAAAATATATCCTTAATCTATTGACTGAGACTGGGCTGCTAGGTTGTCATCCTTCAGATACTCCTATGGAAGCTACTCCAAGACTTAAGGAGAAAGAGGGTGAACCTGTTGACAAGGGTTGTTATCAGCGATTAGTGGGCAAACTAATCTACCTCTCTCACACACGACCTGACATAGCCATTACTGTAAGTTTGGTGAGCCAGTTTATGCATGATCCCTATTCCTCTCACTTGGAGGCAGTCCATCGTATTTTGTGGTATTTGAAGTCTGCTCCAGGAAAAAGAATCCTTCTCTCTCTCAATGGTCGCCTGAAGATTTAAGCTTGTACTGATGTCGATTGGGTTGGCTCCACTGACAGAAAATCTATCTCTGGCTATTGTTCTTTTGTGGGTGAGAACCTTGTCACATGGCATACCCAAAAGCAGAATGTTGTGGCAAGGTCCAGTGCTGAAGCCGAATTTCGTGCGATGGCACAAGGAATTTGTGAACTTCTATGGCTTAGAGGATTGTTGTAGGATATTGGTGTTGCTGTCCATCTTCCCATGAAGCTTTATTGTGACCGTGACAATAAAGCAGCCATTAGCATTGCTCATAACCCTGTCCGGCATGATCGTAAGCATGTGGAGGTTGACCGACATTTCATCAAGGAGAAGCTCGAAGCCAGACTCATTTATGTTCCCTTTGTGAAGTCTGCTGATCAATTGGCTGATGTGTTCACTAAGGGACTAAGTGGCAAAGTGTTTCTTCCTATCTTAGTCAAGTTGGGCATGCATGACATATATGCTCCAACTTGAGGGGGAGTGTTGGATTGTATGGGCCAGAATATCGTGGGGTATTCTGGACATTTTCTTCTTTTATTATGTTTCTTTTGTATGTGAGTTCTAGTCACACATTGCTTATTGTAATTCTGTCCTATGTTTTCATTATTATAAATAGATGTGCTTGGGGTGATCATAATCATCCAAGCATTGATACTCTAATTCTAATTTGTTAACACATAGCACTCAAACAATGTGCAAAATAAGCAATAATACATAAGGGTTCGATGTTTACTGCCAACCAAGGGTGCAAATCCAAAACACCAAATTGGGTGCTTTTTTAACAATTTGAAGATTTAAATATGTTTATTAAGCCTAAAACAAGCTTCCCTTAAAGTTTTGAAGCCAACTATGGCCATTTGCCCACCAAAACCCAAAAAAAAGAAGCATTGTCTCGCCAAGATCTTGGCGAAATCTGGAGATTTTGATAGGAGTTTTTGAACTATGCTTACATTGTATAGAACAAAGTAAATGAAAGTCAGGTTACAAATTCAATCGACACATACAAATGTGTCATTCATATGAACCCAATGTATAATTTTTTCTTTCCCACTGAAATTAGTAAAGAGTAAATGATATAGTACAGAAAGTAGAAAACGTCTTGGATCTCAATTCTCAATTGTGGCTGAAGTCAACAAAGGTCAGAAGACATCCTGCGGGAAATGCAGCAGCAAGATTTCTAGATTTTTAAGGAAGATCAAACCCTAAAGCAGAAAGAATCAACTGGTCAGGCTAGGGGAGATCAGAACCCATAAAATTACCAGATCTGGAAAACCAAAAGGGGGGGGGGGGGAGGGAAGTAAGGAAAACATCAGAATTCAGAACCAGCATGTCTGATGCCATTGCTTTTTCCCATTCACTCTTTCTTCATATTCTCTCCCCCAGCCTATTATCTCTTTTTCTAGTGCTGTCGGGCCAAATATAGTCAGGAAATAGTGATTTTAATTGGAAGAAAACATATATAATAAGGCTTCTAAACTCAACATTTTTCCTATTCACCCTTCGTATTCTCTCTTTCATCTAACAGGGCTTCTAAAATCAACCACATTTTTCCTCTCTTCTCACGTTTTGTCCAATTTTAGCCAGTCTATTTCTTTATGTAATAAGGCATAACTATTCCTGTTTAGTTAGTCAAGTGGGTTATTTTCTGCCCTTCACTAGTTCTTTAAGTTATTTTGTTAGGCAAATAAACCCTATTTTAATAGGGTAGAGAAAGAGAGAGAGTTTTCCCTTTTCTGGGGCTTATTCTTGGCTTTTGCTTGGTTTTCAGACATGAAAATCAAGGGATTAAAAAGCCTTGCTCAATTCATTTGTGTATCCACTATGCCATTAAATATGCAACATCAAGTGAAAGCAAGACATCAAAGTCAACATTTGTATTGCAATTTGGACTTATTTTCATGCGTCTTCAAATATGGTACATATGACCCCTGTATGGTTTTCATCTTTGCATCAGCATAATTGAGTCTTAACGGTTACAACCCCCCCCCACCTCCTAATGCACACTCAACCTTGAACCAGGGAAGAACCAGTGAGAGATCGATTGCAACCAGGATCAACACAATAAGGAAGAACAAATTGAATATAACTGAAACTTCATTGCTTTTTTTTTTTGTTTACACATGAAAAAAGAAACATAAAAGGATAAGAAGAAGAAGGGGATATAGAAGGGGGGATAGGATCAGCTCTCTCAGCCCATCATCCTCTCACCCAGGGCCTCTTACCCACGGTCTCTCATTGTTGCTGCGTCTCACAGCTTCAACCATAACTCTTTTCTCTTTAATCTCTGTCCTTCTCTGCTCAGCCCCATACTCTCATTTATAATAACCCAATTACAAAGCAACCCAGTCCCAATCCAATTAAGAAACTAAATAAATCTAGAAAAGGAAACTACTAATTCATAAAACCTATAAAATAGAAACTTCCTATACAATCTAGCTGCCATACATCAAAATAGAAACTTCTATTTTAGAGAATAAAATAAAAATAGTAACAAACTAAAATTAGAAACTTAAGGAAATAGAAACTTAAGCCTACTTTAAAAATATGAAAATAGAAACTAAACTTTGTTAGGATTAGGATAGAAGCTTTCTCCACTTGATGGGCCCACAAGATCTTCTAAAAAGCATACCCACACAAGGCAAATATGGGCTGTGACACTGTTCACGTGAACAGTACAGTGAACAGTGTTAGGTCTTTTTTTCTTCATATTTCGATCTACATCAACTGTGATACCAAATAATGTAGAGTACAGTTCTAGTAAGAATCACTCTACAGTAGGATCAATGATAGGTCAGAATTGATGCTGAAAATTGATATTCAATTGCTGGACAGTATAGGAGATCGATCACTTTGTTCAGCAGCAGATTTACTCTTTGATCGCAGGACTTGTAGCAAATCTCAGTATCACACAATGAAAAAAATAAAACAAGGAAAAACAGAAGATAGGATAGAAGGATAGGGTAGGCTCTCAGCCTTGGGCCTCTCATCTACAGCTATCTCAGCTGTTGAAACAAAGATCTCTCTCAGATCTCAAGCAAGCAAATTGCAACTTCATTGATTCTTTTAAAACTGTTAAAACATTACAACTGATGGCCCCTTTGTATAGGCTGGCCAGACTTCTCAACAATAGAAAGTTAAGAAAATAAAAACTTACAACAAAAAAGGAAAGAACATAAACTTATAAGGTACCTAAAATGGAAACTACTCAAAATAGGAAACTACTTGTCCAACAAGGACTTACTAAAACAAAGACTTACCAAAAACTAACTTGCTTGCTTGTTGAACAATTAACATAAAAATAGACGTAAATCAGTCTTCTAGAAGCTGTAGCTGATCTCCCCTGCTAGCTGCTGACTAGGTTTCTTAATAAGATAAAATAGGGGGCAGATCTGGTCTTCAACTTGGGTCTTGTAGAAGGATTCCCAATATGGCTGACACTGTTCACGTGAACATTGTTTTGGTCTTTTTTTTCTTTCATATTTCGATCTACATCACCTCCCCCCCCCCCCACAAAAAAAAAAAGAAAAAAAGTATCTCATAATCAATTTTAATTTTAAGGGGGAAAAAGGTGATATAAGACCATTGATACATATATCTTTTACAGTTGTCTCGTCAAGTCATAATATTGACCATAGCAAGGACAATGTTCCATTTAAAGAAAGGTATAAGAGTGAGTGATTAAGAATGAAGAGTCAGTAGAGAACTGCCTTTTTTTTAAAAAAAAATTAAACTTGGAACAATCAAATCCTTACCAATATCTTCTGTTTCAATATGCTCTGTTGACAACAAAATTCTTCTGTAGAGAATTTGTCTTCGCTTACTTAAGGGCAACATGGTTTTGAAAATATTCTTATTTTATAGATTTCTGATGATCTATCTATCTTGAAAAACATCAAGCTGCAACACATGACCCCCCTTCCTCCTCCCTCCTCCACCTCCCCTCAGGCCTCCACCACCCCTCCTGCTGGCACAGCCACCTATTCCAGCAACACTGCCCTCCCTGCCACCTCATCCCCAGCTGCCACCGCAACCACCTCCGCTAACCCCTCCACCTCATCTGTTACCACTCCTAACCCTGCCCCATCCTGGTCATCTCTGTTGTCCAAACCTCCTTCCTCCTCGGCCTCTGGTCACTCTCTCCACTTCATCGAGCCTTCTTCGGATGAATGCTCTTCGTATGCTCTCTGTCCCAGCAGCCTTTCTTCACCGGAATCCTCTAAATGGCAGTCCTGCCTTCTCGGTCACTTTATTGGCTCAAAGCCCTCTTTCAATATTGTTAAGAGCTCTCTCACCAAGCAATGGAAAGCCCAAGGGGCTCTAGACATTTTCCTGCTGGACACTAGTGTCTTCGTGTTCAAGTTCTTCTCCGAGGACATCAAAGCTTGCGCACTTGAAGGTGCCCCTTGGCTCGTGGGCTCTAAACCAATTTTCCTGAGACAGTGGGACCCCTACATCCTTCTCCACAAGGTCGAACTCAGCTCCATTCCCTTGTGGGTCTCCCTTCCTGGTCTCCCATTTCAATACTGGTCTCAAGATTGCCTTAGCAGAATTGGCTCGGTCTTAGGGAAGCCTCTATACTCTGACTTCAGAACTTTGAAAATGGACAGGCTCTCCTTCGCGAGAATATGCATCGATATCTCTGCAAGTGCCCCACCTCCCTCCTCTGTCACAGTTATGGAAGTCGATGGTTTCTGCTTTGAGCAGCCGGTCAAGTACGACTGGCTCTTTCCTAAGTCTACTATCAAGGCTATGGAAGCTCTTATGGCTTCTTTCCTTTGGAAGGGCTTTGACGCCACAAGGTTCCTTCATCCCTTGAGCTGGGCTGCTGTGTGCCTTCCCAAGAAGGAAGGGGGGTTGGGTATTCGGCGTATTAAAGAAGTGAACTCAGCTGGCATCATCAAGCTTCTATGGAAGATAGCCTATAAAAAAAAAGAGCATTTGGGTGGATTGGATCTACTCGGGGCCCCTCCGCCACAATTCCATTTGGACTGCTCCCGCTCTACCTGATGCTTCTTGGGTTTGGAGGAAAATCCTTGCCAGCCGCCCCTTGGTCCTTCAAGTCATTCGCTCCAGCATTGGTGATGGTCAATCTACTTACCTCTGGCTTGACAACTGGCATCCTATGGGAATTCTTCTTCACCGGGTTACTCCAAGATCCATTTACTCCTCAGGCCTTCATAGACTTTCTTTGGTGGCCGATATTCTACATCACAATGGTTGGGCTCCTCCAACATCTGGCCCCATCCTCACCCCTTTCTGGAATGAGCTTCACTCGGTTACTTGAAGGGCTGTTTCTAGAGGAGATTGTGTTACTTGGTTCTCTAACAGCTCTTGCTCCTTCTCTTCAAAGGCTGCCTGGGATCTTATTCGTCTGAAAGGCCCTTTGGTTTCTTGGCATAGACTTCTTTGGTTCAAGCATCACATTCCTAGGCACTGCTTCACAGCCTGGAGAGTCTTCAACAACTGTCTCCCTACTCAAGCTTTTCTTCGCAGCCGCCAGATCTTAGTCTCTCGTGCTGCTGCCTCTGCTGGAACAATGATGAAGACTGAACCACCTCTTCTTTGAATGCCCAATCAGCTCGTGTAATCTGGAAGGGAGTCCTTCTCAAATGTTGGCCTACCCGAAGACGCATCCTTCCCTTCTCCAGAGAATGGATTTGGATTGATATGACTTTTGCTGGATCCACCACTTGTGACGCGGTCGGGAAGTTGGCCTTTTGTGCTACCCTCAACCATATCTGGATGGAGCGAAATTTGAGAAAATGGACTTCCAACTCTCGGACTTACTAGAAGATTTGGAACTCCATTTCCTTTGAAATTAAAGCAAAGTTATCTCTTCTTCCCCCCTCTTCTTGTATAGACTCCCCTAGGAACAGGGCCATTGTTCAGTCCTGGGGTCTCTCCAATGTTTCCTTGGTTGCTCCGGCAAATGCTTAGGCTGGCTGGTTTGGCCCTCCTGTTGTGGGGCCCTTTGTAATTCTCCTTTCTTCTCTCTTTTGGTAATGAAATTTTTATTCACCCAAAAAAAAAAAAAGAATGACTGGCTCCCCCCACACTGCCTTCACTCCAAGATTTTTGGCCATCACTCCAAGGATTGCTCCGGGAAAGCTCCTCTCTCTGCACCGGTTTCAGCTACAGTTTTGAACTCTTCTTCTGCTGCAACTACTCGAACAAGCAGCTCCTTCGTTGGCCTAGAAGCAGTCTCAGTCGTTGCTGCAACAAACTGCTCTTCTTCTCTTCAAGTATCCCCTATGGCAACGAGTTTCGGTTCTCTTCAGGGAGCACAGACGAGCCTTCTCTCCAGGCCCACGTCTCGTGGTCGAAGCCGCCGTCGCCGCCTTGCAATTCTGGCATCAGAATCTCCTTCTCGCAGAGCTTGAGCACCCTTAGACTCTTCGCCAACGCTGTACCTCTGCGAAGCTGCTGCTGACTTGGCTCTGCCTGCTGACCTTGGTTCTCTGACCGTCGACACCAAGCCTGCTGCCTCCAACTCCATCGCTGGCACCCCAAGACCCCAGGCATTAGAAATCCCTGCTGTGCTAAACGAAAATTTCTCCATTTTGGGCACTGCTACTGTGTGAAGTTCTTCAATGCTCCAGGCTACCATTTCAAGCTCCGTTTTGTCGTCGCTGACCTCTGCCGCAGGTCTGCCCAGGGCTCCTCTGCCCTTCTGCCTCTCCTCTGTAGGTAACGCTGCTCCTTTGCGAGGTCATCCAACAAACCCCCACCCTATTCGTCCCCCTGATCCTTCTAAACCCTTTTCACGATCCAGGCTACCCCCCATTTTACCTAACCCACCTGGTCCCCCCTCCTTTCCCCTTTTTAACCAAACCCCCCTCCTTTAAACCGGTCTACTAACTGCACTAGTTCTGAAGTTCCCCTGGCCCACCACTTATCTAAACCGGCCCACTTAAACCTCATTCCATCTTATTTTTCTTACAACCTACCCATTATACCCCCTCCTTCCTCCTTAACCACTAGACCCATCAACCCGCAACCTCCCACCTTTTTAACCCAAGAACCCATTTACCCTTCTGACCCATTTTGTTCCAACCCATATCCTTCGCTGACCCATCACCCTCCCCTAACCCAAACCCGGCTTTCTCGCTCCACCTCTCCCACCCCCTCCCCCCCCTTTGCCGTGTCCCCACCCCCCCCCCCCCCCCTCTCCCCTTCCCCTAACTCCCCCTCCCCCTCCCCCCTTTCCCCGTCTTGTCCGCTGGGATCCCCCTCCCCCCCTTCTACCCTCTCTCCCCTCCGCTTCCTCCACTTCCCCCCCTCTTGGGCCTTCCTAACACTTGTGGCAATGTTGCTCTCTTACCCCGCCTTTGTCCTACTATCTTGTACTTCCGTAGGAGATACAAGAGCGTTCCACCCCGCTCTTTGACGCCCCTCCCTCTCTAGTTTCACCATGTCTGCCGGGTTCATATGGAATGTTAGGGGACTTAATTCCTTGGCCAAGCACTAAGAAATTAAAGCCATTATCAAGAGCTCTCACTCCAATTTTTGCGCCCTCTTAGAGACTAGAGTTCTGCAAGAGAATGCCTCTCGCATTGCTGCCTCCATCGCCCCCTTCTTGGTCCTTTCTCTCCAATTATAACTGTTGGAATATGTAATCCAGAATACCGTGGGGGTATTCTGGTCCTTTTGGGGCTAGTTTATTTATTATGTAATTAGGTACAGTCGGCTATGTGGGTTTTAGTCCCACATCGCCTAGTTTAGTCTCTTTGTAATTTCCCCTCTATTATAAATAGAGGGGCTTACTTATCAATTAATTAATTCAAGTATGTTACAATTTCCATCTTCTCTTCTCTCTTTTCTTCTCTCTAGAGTTACTGGTTACAGGTCCTAGGTTTTCTACATGGTATCAGAGCTGTTGTAACCAGTGATTGATTCTCTTCTTGTTTGCAGTTTTGAGAGTCGTTTCAAAGTTCTCCAATTTATGGAGAAACCCTAGTTCATAGAAAGAAAAGAAGAACTAGGGTTTCCTGCTCATTTATTCTTTATCGATTTTTTTAAATTTTCTGCAGTCATTGTATGCTGGAATTGCAAGGTTGAAGAGGATCCTTGGCTGTAACAATTTTCTGCTGCTGCCCTAAGGTTCGGAGGTTTTCTGGCAGCAGTGTCTGTTCTACTGCCGAAGATTTATTTGACTCGACAAGGCTTTCTCTTATTTTTTGAAGATTTGTTCTACCTACGGCCTTCTTTGCTGAAATTCCAGGTTACTTGCAGACCTGCTGCATCTCGATCCATCTCAATCTACCATATCTGAACCAGATCCGTTGGCTGCTGGTTCGAAGTTTGAAGACAACCTTCAGCAATGGGGTCCTTTGGTTTCCGCCTCTCTGTTTCCCCTTTTCTCTTAAGTCAATGGGGGTATAGGGGTTTCCTGCTGGTAGCGTGACTGTCAATAGGTTCTCTTCGCTGGTTGAATCGATTTGCTGCTGATGTTGATTATTCAGTAGCAACTTGTTGGTATCGAGTTGCTACTAGGGTTTGCTGAATCGATTACCCTGTTACTGGTTTGTGAAGATGTTCCTCCTTGATTCAAAGGTTTGGTCAATGGAGTTGCAGATCTATCGTGAGATTGGGTTTCTATGATGTGCTGCAACTATTTGATTGAAGACGAAGATATGCAGTTCCACCATATTGCTGATTTTATTGCTGTTTTCGTACATGGAACCATCTTGACTGCTATTTTAGTTACCGCTGCCTGGCTTTTCCCCTGTATTTCGTACATGGTGTCGAATGCTGTAATCTCTGTTTCATCCTTGCACTTTGCCACTGCCTTTCTCTGGTTTGTGCCTCAAAAATTCCTTTCTCAACTGCCACTGTTTGCACCCTTTGGTTGCGTTTCAAGGAAGGAACTGATGGAGTCATCTTTTTACCCTCTACTATTCTCAACTCCTTACTGCTAAGAATCGTGGTTGAAGATGATGGTATTGAGGTATGCTCATGATTTTCTGCTTTATTTTATTTCCTGGTTTCCATAAATGCCCCTGCCTTTATGTCTAATTCACTTAATATTCTCTTGAATTCCAAGGTTGCGTGACTCACAAGTCCTCCACACTACTTTTCAAATCAGCCTTCCTTTTTATCATTCTTTTTTTCTTTATTTTATTACCCATATCACGTTTCCTTTTCCTTTTCCTTTTAAGTTTTAACTTATTAGGTATTTAATGCTACTCGCCTACTAGCCTACTACCCTACCTTTATTAGTACCCATCCTTCTTATGATTATTTACATCTTGCCATTAAGAGTTTGCTCCTTCCAAGTATGTCCCTCATCTATAAATCTAATTCCTTGCATGACCCATTACTTTCTTATTTATCAAGGGCCCCTTGCAAAATTCTGATTATTTATCAAACTGTCATTACTTTTTCATACATTCCCCTATTTGACTACTCAATTGACCCTTAAAATTCTGGTTTATTACCAGTTTACACTTTGGCTTGGATTGTATTTAAAAGTGGATTTCCACCAAATTACAGCCATGCCATTTTTTTTTCCAACACCTTTCTCTTTCAATAATTCTAATTCCCTTCATATCCCATACCTTTGGTATTTACCCATAACACCTTTGGAAACTTCTGATAAATTACAATTTTACCATTGCTTCCTTTTTTACTTACCCATAGCACCTTTGGAGAATTCTGGAATATTATGTTTTTGCCCTATCTTTTACACTATCTATGTTATGTCCTCATGTACTACACGTGAGGGGGGGATTATGTACAGTACACCTGCAGACATTGTAGAAGCAGAACTTGCAGGAACACTTGGTGCAAAACATAGAAAATCAGAGTTTTCACCATTGCCAATGGGTATCTATTTTTTTATTGGGTTGAGTTTGCCATGAGGGGGAGATTGAAGTATTGAAGAGTATTGAAGATATTTGGTTGTTACCTATTTGAGGACTTTCAGTTGGGTTGATACAGTTTTTTTCCGCTGCCTGATTCAGTTTTTTTTCGCTGCTTGCTACTCTAGTTATTTCACTTCAAGACTCTATGTCACTATGATAATCTGAGATTCATCACTGGATAGCTATTGAAGATCGTTGAAAGCTGCCTTTTTGGAAGACATTCCAGTCTTGGTTTGCTGATCATGTTTGTCCAAGTTTTGAAGATCTATTTTTTCAAGTTCTTGAAGGTTTATTTGGGAGCTGCATTCATATGTCAAGCTGGATTCTGCTGCACCTTAGTTTGTTTCTCATTTTGTTCAAGTTGGGCATCAGTACATTGTATGCGCCAACTTGAGGGGGAGTGTTAGCATTATTAGGAGTTTTTTTTTCTTTAGTTCAAGCTGGATCTTCTTTCTTTACTTATTTGTATAATCCAGCTTGAGGGGGAGTGTTGGAATATGTAATCCAGAATACCGTGGGGGTATTCTAGTCCTTTTGGGGCTAGTTTATTTATTATGTAATTAGGTACAGTCGGCTAAGTGGGTTTTAGTCCCACATCGCCTAGTTTAGTCTCTTTGTAATTTCCCCTCTATTATAAATAGAGGGGCTTACTTATCAATTAATTAATTCAACTATGTTACAATTTCCATCTTCTCTTCTCTCTTTTCTTCTCTCCAGAGTTACTGGTTACATGTCCTAGGTTTTCTACAATAACCATTCCCCTAATGGTAGGATTTGGATTCTTTGGGACCCTCTAAAAATCAACATCTCCATCTCCCACTCTTCGCCCCAGATTCTTCACCTTCTCCTCTCTCTCCCCAATTCCAATATTTCCTTCTCTCTCTCGGTTGTCTATGCCTTTAATCGGGCTGCTGACCGCACCGCCCTTTGGGATGATTTGATCCACATCAAAGCGGGCATCAGGACTACTCCTTGGGGGGTAGGTGGGGACTTCAACGTGGTCAGATTTCAATCTGAAAAGATTGGAGGACGGTCCCTTGACTACAGCTCTGTCAAAGCCTTCAATGATTGTATCGATGACATTGACCTTATGGACCTTAGGTGGTCTGGCTCCTCGCACACATGGAGCAACCGTAGAGGGGGAACTGAACGCATTGCTTGCAAACTGGATCGCCTTCTAGTCAATGATTCTTGGCTATCCTCCTTCCCCCACTCTCATGCCAACTTCCTTCTTCCTGGCCTTTCCGATCACAGCCCTTGCCATCTCCTCATCCAGCCTTACACCTCCTTTGGCCCTAAGCCTTTCAAGTTTTTCGACATGTGGACCTCGCACCCCCTTTTTCTTCCCACTTTCCTCTCTTCGTGGAGCTCTGCTGTTCACTGCCCCTCCCTCCCTCTCATTGCTATTGCTAAAAAGCTCCGTCTCACCAAATCCGCCCTCAAATCTTGGAACTCTACCACCTTTGGCAACATCACTTCTAGGGTCACCACCTGTCGGGTAGATCTTGCCTCTGTCCAATCCCGTCTCCAAGCTGACCCCCTCAACCTCTCTCTTGCTGACGACGAGAGAAAGCTCTCTGAAGAGCTCTCCTCTCTAGCCTCCTCGGAAGAAAGCTTTCCCCGTCAGAAGGCCCGTATCAAATGGCTTGAGCTTGGAGATTCCAATTCGGCTTTCTTTCACCGTTCTCTGAAAGCTAGGCTTTGCACCAACTCCATCACCCTCCTCCTTGCTCGTGACGGCTCCCCCCTCTCCTCTGTCCCCGCTATCAAAGGTGAAGCTGCCTCTTACTTCAGCTCCATCTTCAACCCTCCCTTTCCCCCTCCCCCCTTCTTCCCCCTGATCTTATTAACAAATTTGTCCCTTCGGCCCTGCCTAGCTCTCTTGTTGCGATCCCCTCTGACGAGGAAATAACCCAGGCCATCTTCTCCCATAAGTCCAACAAAACCCCTGGCCCTGATGGTTTTAGCATGGGGTTCTTCTTGAGCTGCTGGGACCACATCAAGGATGACCTGATTAAGGCTATCCGTAGCTTCTTTTCAACCCCGGGCAGCTCATGCAGGTCAACCAAACCTTCCTTTGCCTCATCCTCAAGAAGGAAGGGGCCCCTTCCCTGACTGACTTCAGGCCCATCTCTCTTTGCAACCTCCTCTACAAGTTCATTGCCAAAATCCTGGCAAACAGAATCCGGCTTGTCATTCCTTCCCTTGTCAGCCCCAATCAATCTGCCTTTATCTCTGGCAGAAGCATTGCTGACAACATCATTCTTTGCTCTAAAATTGTCAGAGGCTTTGATAGAAAATCTCACTCCTCCGCTGCCCTCATGAAGATAGACCTCCACAAAGCTTTTGACTCCCTTAGATGGGACTTCATCTGTGAGGTGCTAGCTCAGATGGGTTTCCCTCCTCCTTTCATCCGTTGGATCTTTGCCTGCATTTCCTTTCCCTCCTTCTTTGTCATTTTTAATGGCTCCCCTGCGGGGTTCCTTAACTCCAAAGTTGGAATTCGTCAAGGATGCCCCTTATCCCCCTTCCTCTTCTCTTTGGCTCTTGAAGTCCTTTCGCGGAGTATCCAAGCCAAGACTGACATCCATCTCATCTCCCCCATTCCTAAATGCAAAAAGCCTCAATCTCTCTCACCTTGCTTTTGCTGATGATCTTATGATCTTCTCCAAAGCCTCTCCCTCCTCCATCTCGGCCATCATGGACTCCCTCCATCTCTTCGAGACCCTCTCGGGCCTTCGCATCAACCTCCTTAAATCCAAACTATTCCTTGCTGGTGTGTCGGAATCTGACAGAGATACCCTCTTACGGCTTACTGGCTTCTCCATTGGAGCCCTCCCAGTAAAATACCTTGGCCTCCCCCTCATTCCTGCTAGGCTCTCAAGCCACCATTGCACCCCCATGTCGGACAATATCCGGAAGCGTCTCCAACTTTGGAAAGGCCGTCTTCTCTCCTATGCAGGTAGATTGGAATGTATCCGCTCGGTCCTCCAATCTTCCTACATTTACTGGAGCAACTTTTTTGGTCTTCCAAAATCCACCATCAAGGCCATGGAATCCCTTTTCTGTGCTTTCCTCTGGAAAGGTAAGGAAACCTCTCATTTCCTTCACCCCATCAGATAGAAATCCATCTGTCTCCCCAAATCCGAAGGAGGCCTTGGAATCCGTCGTATCCACGACTCTAACACTGCGGGTATTCTGAAGTTGATTTGGAAAATCTCTTCAAAGCATGATTCCATTTGGGTTAATTGGGTATACTCCCACCTCCTCAAACAGGACTCCATCTGGACTGCTACCACCCCTGCTGATTCCTCCTGGGTCTGGTGCAAGATTCTTCTTCTGCACCCTCTGGCCCTTAGCGCCACCTCCTCCTCTATATCTGACGGGTCCTCTATCTCCCTTTGGCTTGACCCTTGGCATCCTAACGGTGTCCTTTATAATCTTCTTGGAGCGAGAGCTGTCTACTCCACCGGCATTCCCAAGTCCGGCCCTCTCTCAGTCATCATTGCCCAAGGTACTTGGACCCCTCCCTCCCCCTTCCCCCCTCCTTCTCCCGGTTCTGGGACTCTCTCCCTCCCCTCCCCCCCATCCCCCCCCCTATCCATGCGGACAAGACCATCTGGCTTCCCTCCACAAATGGCCTCTTCTCCTTTAAATCAGCCTGGAACCTAGCTAGACCCCATGCCCCTCATGTCATTTGGCATAGACTTATCTGGTTCAAGGGCCACATCCCCAGACATAGCTTTCTAGCCTGGAGAGCCCTCAAACTTTGCCTCCTAACCCAAGCCTTCCTTCTTCATAGAAAAATCCCAGTCTCCCCCTCCTGTATCCTTTGTTAGACCGGACATGAAGACATAGATCACCTATTTTTTGACTGCCCCTTCTCTTCTACCATTTGGAAAAAAGCCCTTACCTTCATTTGGCCTCGCATTAGGAGACCTCTTCCCTTTGCCAAAGAGTGGCTTTGGTTGGACACGAGCTTTTCTGGGCAAACCATTTGCGACACTATTGGGCGACTTGTTTTTGGTGCAACTCTTTATCACATTTGGATGGAAAGGAACCTTAGAAGATGGACCTCCAAATCTCGCTCGTTCAGCCTGATTTGGAAAGCCATCTTCTTTGATGTCTCCTCCAAGCTTAGTGTTTTTCCTTTGAAGGCCGTCCCGGATACCCCAAGGAACAGGCATATTGTTGTTTCCTGGGGTTTAGATGTCTCTTTATTGAGAACCCGCTAGCGGGTTTGCTCTCCCCCCCCTTCCGCTCTTCCCCCTTGTATATTCCCCCCCCCCTTCTTGTCCCTTTTCCTTTTGGTAATACAATTTTTTATTCACCAAAAAAAAAAAAAAAAAAATTAAAATTTTAGCATCAAGAAATGTGCTTCAACGAACATGTAGACAACATGAAGTCATTATAATATGTTTACAATGATTATGTCCATAAATATTTCAAGATCTAGTAGCAACTAACAATATTCTTTTTATAGAAAGTAAGAATATTCAGTATTCGGTAGCAGTATTTAAAAACTTTATACCTCCGTCCAAGAGCTTGGAGAAAGTTCTGCATATTTCCAATTAGTAAAGCGAACAGCAACAAGCCAAGGCCAACGATTCCCATAGTGAAAAGAACTTCCCAAACAAAATAACTAGGAACTTGATTTCCGGCCAAAGTACTGATTTGCTACACAACAACAGACACATTTAAACCCTATAACAAGCAAATCTATATATATGCTATATCAGATATCTTGACAGTTCAAAGCCATAAATTTGAAAGAAAAAGAAACTATTTTTAACTAATTTAGAGATGCAATATGACACTGTATTCATAAGAGTTTGTGGCAAATGATCCAAACCACCCAGAGACAAGGTTTGACTTGATTTCATTGATATTTTTATAGCACAGACAGCAACACTATTGCATATAACTTGTCAGAAAACCCTTTTGGAAATCTAAATAGGAAACAATAACAACTATGAGCAAGAAACAACATATAAAACATATACTTAGCAGGTTTTTTTTGGGTGTACTTGAGCATGTCAAAAAGAGAGAGTCCATTAAACATCTTCTATGTAATACCCCGTCCCTAGAAAAGTATATAATATTGAATCTTCATTGTTTATCAGGTGTAAGCGGGTTCGTTTTCACGGAATCCGGTGTGAGTTAGTCCAACTGAGATATTATGAAAGCAAAGGTAAATGTGATTATTTTGAGTATTTACGACTATTTAGTAAAGTTAGAAAGACCCTACAGTGAGTACGGATCCTACGGGTGTCCCATAGCAAAGTCCAAAAAATAGAAATTTTAGCACTTTTAGTCAAAAGTTGACTTTGCGGGAACTTTTGAGGACCTTAGGGTCGTATTTTGGGAAAGCCCAAAACACGAGAAATGTAGATAACTCAATTATCTACTTTAACATATAAGATGTGAGTTAAACAATATAGGACGAGAAAGTTATGGCCAAAATACCGGCCAGAAACTGCAAAAAATCTGCAGCATGCAGCAACCAGCAGAACTTGAACCAGCCCTATTTAGTGTGTTTTAGGGCTCATTTGGTTCATTCCAAAGAGCGAGAAAACCAGAGAGAAAAGAGAAAAAGAAGGGAAACTGAAGGAGAAGTGATTTCAGCATCGACTCACCGTTGAATCAAGTTGCAAACAACGTAGGATCATCGTTCGTGTTGAGAAGATCGAAGATTCGAGATAAAGTTAGGGTTTCAAGCCTAGAAAATTCGTTCCTTCTCTGGTATCTTTTGCCCCCGTCCACCACCCAATCCCCCATCCCGGACGACCTAATCAACAAATTCGTTCCTTCCCACCTCTTCAACTCCCTCTGCTCCATCTCCTCTGACTCTGAGATTGTCTCTGCTGTTCGCTCTCACAAGGCTAGTAAAGCTCCAGGCCCTGACGGTTTCAGTATGGGGTTCTTCTCCACTTGTTGGGACATCATCGGTGCTGAGCTTATTAGTGCCATCAAGAGCTTTTTCTTTAACCCCCACCAGATCCAAAGCATCAATCACACCTTTCTCTGCCTCATCCCAAAGTCGTCAGGAGCCTCTTCCATGCCTGACTTCAGACCCATCTCCCTCTGCAACCTCCTCTATAAGTTCATTGCCAAAATTCTTGCCAACTGCCTTCAACTTGTCATCGACTCCCTTGTCAGCTCCAACCAGTCCGCCTTTATCTCCAGGAGAAGCATCACGGACAACATTATCCTTTGCCGAGAAATTGTTCGAGGCTTCCACCGTAAATCCCTCTCTCCTTCAGCTCTTTTGAAGATAGATATCCACAAAGCCTTCGACTCCATCCGTTGGGATTTCATCTCCCAACTCCTTCTTAAGATGTCCTTCCCTCCCACCTTTGTCAACTGGATCCACTTCTGCATCTCCACCCCTCGCTTCTCCGTTCTCCTCAATGGTAGCCCAGCTGGTTACTTTACCTCCTCTGTTGGTATTCGTCAGGGCTGCCCCCTTTCCCCCTTCCTTTTTTGCCTTTCCCTTGAGGTCCTCTCTCGTAGTATCCAATCCAAAACAGACCTCCATCTAATCTCCCCCATCCCCAAATGCAAGCCCACCAACCTAACCCACCTTGCTTTCGCTGATGACCTCATGATCTTCTCCAAGGCTGAACCCCTCTCCCTTGAGTCCATCATGTCTTCCCTTCACCTTTTCCAGGGGCTCTCCGGTCTTCGCATCAACTTCCTTAAATCCCAAATCTTCCTGGCTGGTGTTCCCGATACCATCAAAGCTTCCCTCTCCACCATCACCGGCTTTTCCCTTGGCACCTTACCCGTCCGTTACCTTGGCCTCCCCCTCATCTCTGCTAGACTTTCAGCCCACCACTGTAACCCCATCCTTGACCTCCTCCGCAAGAGGCTGCAGCTTTGGAAAGCCAAACTTTTATCCTATGCAGGTCGTCTCGAGCTCATCAGATCGGTTCTTCAGCCTTGCTACATCTATTGGAGCGGTGTGTTCAGCCTTCCCAAGGCTACCATCAAGGCTGCCGAATCTATTATGTGTGCTTTCCTATGGAAAGGTGTGGATTCAGCTAGGTTCCTCCACCCCAAGAGCTGGTCTTCCATTTGTACCCCCAAATCTGAAGGTGGTCTTGGTCTCAGAAGGATTAAAGATGTTAACATCGTTGGTTCTATCAAGTTGTTATGGAAGCTCCTCACCAACAAATCCAGCATTTGGACTTCCTGGGTGTACGCAGGGCCTCTCCGTAAAGACTCTATCTGGACTGTCAGCTCAGTGCCAGACTCCTCCTGGATTTGGCGAGGAATCCTCCAAGTGAGGCATATAGCCAGGGGCGTTATATCTTATAGGATCGATGATGGGTTGCAGACCTACCTCTAGCTTGACAAATGGCATCCTTCAGGTGTCCTTGCTTCCATTGTCAGCTCCTGTGGCATTTATGCTTCTGGCCTGGACAGATCTACCCTTGTGGCTTCCATCATCACCAGAGGCTTTTGGTCCCCCCTCCCCCCTCCCTTCGCAGAATTTTAGAGCTCCCTCCCCCCTATCCCCCCTGGTCATCGAGGCAGAGGTGACACCATCTTGTGGCATCCCTCCCCCTCTGGCAGTTTCAGTTCCCACTCCGCTTAGGACATGGTTAGACATAGAGGGACCCCCTGTCCTTAGCATAAAGTTGTTTGGTTTAAAGGGCACATCCCTCGTCAGAGCTTTACCGCTTGGCGCGCCCTAGCAAACTGCCTCCTAACCCAAGCATTCCTCATGCATCGCCACATGCAAGTCTCCCCCAGCTGCTGCCTTTGTTGGAATGGGCACGAAGATGCAGACCACTTGTTCTTCACTTGCCCCTTTACTGCCTCCATCTGGAACCGTGTTCTTCGCCACTGCTGGCCTGCTCGAAGAACACCGCTGCCCCTCTCCAGAGAATGGGTTTGGATTGATATGACTTTCGGAGGCAACTCAATTCGTGATTCGGTTGGCAAGCTTGCCTTTTGTGCCACTATCTCGCACATTTGGATGGAGCATAACCTTAGAAGATGGACGTCCAACTCCCGCTCTTTCGATAAGATTTGGAAGGTCATCTTCTTTGATGTTTCATCTAAAGCTAGTTCCCTCCCCCTGGCTGGTGTTAAGGATACCCCAAGGAACAGGCTCATTGTTGTCTCCTGGGGTCTTCCTACCTCCATTTTGCGCCCTAGCTAGTCTCTAGCTTCAGTTTTGTTGGCCCTTGGGCTTGTATATTCCCTCTCCATTCTTCGTAATTAAATTTTTATTCATCCAAAAAAAAAAGGTAAACCCTAAATTCTTTTTCGATTTATTTTTAGTTTTTGAATGTTTTGATCCGTTAGAAAGTTGCATAGTACTGCTATTTATGCTGTAGGAATGAATTTCATACAAAGAGGATAAGTTTCCACAAAGTTATATGGAAAAGAGCAGTAAAAACCCTAATTTTAGGGTTAGGTTTCCCAGTTTTGGCCATTGGTTTGACTGTTGAGTTGTCCAATGTTACCTAGATGCCCAAGTAGGGCTAAATAGATAAGTTTAGTTAAGTTTGGATGGTGGGAGACCATTCCCACCATTCCAAGAGTATAAAAGAGGAGATATTGATATTGAAATGGTTATGTAGCGATCCAGATTGATCCACCAGTGACAGAGGAGCACCAGTTACACTACTGAAGTGTAATAGAGATAGTAGAGCTATTGTCAAGTACAGTATAGACACAGTATAGACAGATACAGACAGGTGAGGGGAATCTTATCATATTTTGCATGTTTTCACAATATAGTACATAGTATCATTGCCTCCATGATTTATATGTTTTTTTTTTTAAAAATAGAAAAGATATGATGTTTTGTGATTATTTATTGTTAGATATATGGCCAGAATACCGTGGGGGTATTCTGGACCTCTTTTCTTTGTTATTTTATTAGTTTTGTATTATGTGGTTTAGTCCCACATTGCTACCATACATATGTTTACTTGTTTTATTACTCTTATAAATAAAGAGTGCTTGGGATGAATAGATCATCCAAGCTTTCCCTAATTTTAAATCTGTCCACATGGTATCGGAGCAGATTTCGAGTTAGGGACAAAACCCCTCCTTCGAATTTCAGTTTTTTCTCCCTCTCTCTTTCGATCTTCTTCTCTTCTAGTTCTCTCTTTCTTCTCCCTTGTTCTCCATTCCCATATAGGGCAGCACTGATGAGGTGATCATACGATCCAGTTGCTGCCCCCATTACCTCTTTTATGCACTATAATTCTGCTCGATAAGGACCTGCCAAGCCTATCTCGATATTGGATCTTCAGTTTTTTTGGAGCTTGCTTCTACAACAACTACAAGGCATTAACTCCTTCCTTTGAAGACCACAAACTGCAGCAGGATTTCTTTTTTTATTGGTTCAGTTCTTATCTACAGATTTGAAGACCTCCTTGAGATCGATCCTACTATCACAGGGTTTTTTGCAAAACCCGACACCCATCGATCTTGGAGTTGTTGCAGCCTGATGTTCCTGATTTTTCTGCAGGCTGTTTCTTCCAAGATAGAGGGTTAATTGACCTCGATTGAAGCCATTTTTCTGCAGAATTTTGGACTCCTTATTATCCTCATCGATTTCAGCAATTCAGGTTTTCTCAAAAAACTCTGCCATTATCGATATAGGACTCTTCACTGCTGCTGTCTCTGATTTTTGGAGTTAGTTCAGCCTTCACTTGAAGACATTATTGGACTTCTTTACTTGCAGTATGGGTGACT
Organism: Telopea speciosissima; assembly: GCF_018873765.1. Lineage (NCBI taxonomy): Eukaryota > Viridiplantae > Streptophyta > Magnoliopsida > Proteales > Proteaceae > Telopea > Telopea speciosissima. Next base: position 51,063,861 of record NC_057921.1, on the reverse strand, counting down.
CTCTCGATTTTTCAGCTACTTCAGATCAGCCACCTACCGATGGTCACCACAAGACTGACTACCACGACTTACACCAAATCCTATTAAACTTGATGGCTCGAATTGCCTTTTATGGTCCAGGTCTGCCTCTTTTGCCATTGCTTGGCGGTGGTCTCACCAGCCATATTAATGGCACTAGTGTTCAACCTACTCCCTGGCCCCTCCAGACAGGTGGCTTGCTAATAATGGTGTTCTCATGTCCTACTTAATTGGTTCAATGACTACAGATTTGCAGATAACTTTCTTCTTCTAGACACATGCCACGATTTGGGCTGCTTGCAAGGAAACCTACGGGCAGCTTGCAATGATGCCGTGTATATGAACTTAGGCGTAAGGTCCTCCATACCACTCAAGGTGAACTTTCGGTTTAAGTACTATGCTACTCTCACGCACTGTGGCAAGCAATTAGACCACTTCTCGACTTCCACCCGTCTGATTCTTGATATTGCTTCCTATAAGAAGCATGTGGACAAGATCGAGGGTCTATGACTTTTTGGCTGGCTTGAATGTGGAGTATGATCCAATTCGTGTTCAAGTGTTGGGCCATAAGCCTTTTCCCACACTCGAACAATCTTATGCATTGGTTTCATCCGAGGAGAACCGTAGGGCTGCCATGTTGCACCCGCCTATTATCGATAGATCAGCTCTCAAGGCTGCCCCGACCCCTTCGCACCTAGTGGCACGCTTCTCTTGGTGATTCTACTACAGGGACTGTTGTTTGTGAGCACCGTCACAAACCCTATCACACCAAAGAGAAGTGCTGGAAACTTCATGGGAAACCGGCTGATTTTGAAGCTAAACGGGCTACCAAGACAAAGATAAAGACAAAGACCAAGGCCCATCGATCGAGATACACTACAGCCCTACTCACGACATTTGGTCTATCCCAGGATGATCTACAGCCCTCCTACGTATGCTCGGGACTTCATGCTCGCCTCTACTACATCGCCTACGCCAATTCCTCGCCTCCTTCAGGTTCACACTTTGCCCTGCGGTATTCCATTTGTAGGTCATTGTGCTTCGTGGCTTCCCATCCTTGGATCATAGATTCTGAGCCACGAGATCATATGACCGGTTCCTCTAGTCTGCTTCACAGATATTCTCCCACTTCGGAAAGATAAGGTCAAAGTGGCTAATGGGTCCTTTCTTCAATATCCGGAAAAGGACTCATCAATCTGCACTTCCTCTCTTCCCTTGTCTTCTTTTACATATTCCTAATTTTACTACTAACCTTCTTTCCATTAGTAGTATTACTCGTGATCTTAACGCAAAGTCATTTTTTTCCATCTCATTGTGTGTTTCAGGATCTGGACTCGGGAAGACGATTGGATTGGGTAAAGTGCATGGTGGCTTGTACTGCTTGATGACGGTCGCTTCTCTCCCACCACCATTGCCTTCTCCGCCGCATCGAACTCCTTGGTCTCTTCTAACTTTACCAGTGCACTCTCGGTTAGGTCACCCCCTTTAGGAATTTTAGCTCATTTATTTCCTAGTTTGGTCACCCTACATACTAAGGATGACTTTTTGTGAGGCTTGTGTTCGCCAAACAGACACGTTCAACTTATCCTATTTCAAATAAAAGGAGTTCTTCTTGTTTTAATTTGGTACATTCGATGTTTGGGGCCCTAATCGCAAGCCCTCTATTTCTCGGTCATCGTTGGTTTGTCTCTTTTATTGATTGTCATTCTCGAACACTTGGGTATATCTTTTTGCACACTAAAATCAGGTTTTCTCATGTTTTCAGCATTTTCATAAGATGATTCAAACTCAGGTTCCAAGCTACTCTCAAAATATTGAGAGTGATAATGGAACCGAATTTATTGAATCACAATTTCAAAATATTTGGCTGATCATGGCATTATTCACCAAACTAGTTGTGTTGATACCCCGCCGAAATGGTGTGGCAAAAGAAAAAACCGCCATTTGTTGGAAATGGCCCGGGCTTTGATGTTTGCGAGGAATGTTCCTTCTCAATATTGGGGGATGCGGTTCACGCCGCCTATCTCATCAATAGGCTCCCTTCTCGGGTTCTTAATTCCCGTACCCCTCGATATTTTCTTGGGCCATTCCTCCTTTATTGTCCCTCCCAAAGTATTTGGGTGTGTGTGTTATGCTAGGGATACGGATCTCCAGTGCAGCTGAGCCTCGTGGGCTCGTTGTATTTTCTTGGGATATTCTCCAACCCGAGAAAGGTTATAAGTGTTACCATCCCCTTCCCGTCGTCTTGGTGAGTATGGATGTTGTTTTCCATGAGACCCTTTCTTATTATTCTTCACCACCTCTTGAGGGAGAGTTCTAGTGAAGATGTGCCCTTTGAGATTCCTCCACTAGAGGTTCCTCTGGCTGCTGTCCAGCCTCCTTTGACGGCACCCACGGCTGCTGCCCGACCTCCTTTGGCGATGCCCAACCTCCTTTGGATGATGTCCAACCTCCTCCGGCTGTTCCTCCCTCACCTAATGGGAATCCTTTACGGGGGAGACCATAGAAAATAGTGTTGTTAATGTTCCTATTCGGGGGAGCTGACTCAGCCGGAGAACTATTGGTGAATTTCAGCGAGAGAATTGACAATTCCAACATACTCACCTACACAAGGGGCGGAACCAACAGAGGGTAGTTGAATCCACTTTAGCACCAATACCCATCCAATTGCGCTCCAGATTCAGATCCTCCATCTCCTGGTAATCCCTCTTCTTCCGACCTACCTATTGCTCACCGCAAAGTACTAGGACTTGACTTTACATCCCATATCTCGTGTTGTTTCTTATAGTTCTCTTTCTCCATCTTTTCGTGCTTTTGTATCTTCTCTTTCTTTTGTTTCGATTCCTAAAACTTGGCAGGAAGCATCTACGAGATGGAAAGTGGAAGGCAATGTTGGAACAAATGAGAGCACTACATAAAAATAATACATGGGAGCTTGTGACTCTTCCTCCTCAGGGAAAGAAACCAGTTGGATGTAGATGGGTCTTCGTGGTCAAAACGAAGGGTGATGGTTCGTGGATCGATATAAGGCACGTCCGGTTGCAAAGGGTTCACTCAAACTTATGGAGTTGACTATCAAGAGACCTTTGCACCAGTGGCGGCTTCAACACTTGTCAGGTGCTATTATCTGTCTTGTAAATCTTGGGTGGGATCTTCAACGAGTTAGATGTAAAGAATGCCTTCCTCCATGGGGAGCTTGAGGAGGAGGTATATATGGACATTCCACCGAGGCTTCTCTCGATGACAGGGACCAAGAGGCAAGGTCTGGAGCGTGCGCACTGATGGGCTGAAACGATCGCCTAGGGCATGGTTTGGCGATTTCACAAGGTTATGATTTCAGCGAGGTTATAGGCGGAGTAATGCTGATCACACTTTGTTTATCGCGAGTTGGTGACAAGGTAACTCTTCTCATAGTCTATGTGGATGATATTGTGTCTGTGGTAATGATGGTGATGCTATCAGGGATTTGAAGTTCCTCCTTGGCCGTGAGTTTGAGGTCAAAGATCTTGGTCCTCGAAATATTTTCTAGGGATAGAAGTTGCTCGCTCTTGAAAGGGCATCTTTCTTTCTCAAAGGAAATATGTCCTTGATCTATTGAGAACAGGGCTGCTAGGCTGTCATCCTTCGAGATACTCCTATGGAAGCTACTACAAAACTTAGGGAGAAAGAAGGTGAGCTGTTGACAAGGGTGTTTATCGGTTAGTGGGCAAGTTAATCTACCTTTCTCACACACGACTTGACATTGCGATTCTTTGTGAGTTTGGTGAGCCGTTCATGCATGATCCCTATTCCTCTCATATGGATGCGATCAAGTATTTTGAGGTATTTGAAGTCTGCTCCAGGAAAGGGAATCCTTCTATCTCCCACGGGTCACCTTAAGATTGAAGCCTATCTCGATGCCGATTGGGCTGGTTCTCTGACAGAAATCTATCTCCGTTCTTGTTCCTTTGTTGGTGGGAACCTTGTCACATGGCGTAGCAAGAAGTAGAATGTTGTGGCCAGGTCCAGTCTTGAAGCCGAGTTTCGTGCGATGGCGCAAGGAATTTGTGAGCTTCGTGGCTTAGAGGATTATTACGAGGATATCGGTGTTGCTGTCCATCTTCCCATGATGCTTTATTGTGACAATAAAGCAGCCATTAGCATTGCTCATAACCCCGTCCAGCATGATCGTACTAAGCACGTGGAGGTTGACCGACATTTCATCAAGGAGAAGCTTGAGGCCGGCCTCATTTGTGTTCCTTTTGTGAAGTCTACTGATCAACCGGCTGATGTGTTCACTAAGGGATGAGTAATGTCTGTTTCATCCTATCTTAGTCAAGTTGGGCATGCATGATATCTATGCTCCAACTTGAGGGGAGTGTTAGATATATGGCCGAATACCGTGGGGTATTCGGACCTCTTTCCTTTGTTATTTTATTAGTTTTGTATTATGTGGTTTAGTCCCACATTGCTACCATACAGATGTTTACTGTTTTATTACTCTTATAAATAAAGAGTGCTTGGGATGAATAGATCATCCAAGCTTTCCCTAATTTTAAATCTGTCCACATTTATTAGTAAAGTATGGCATGATAAAACAAAATCAGAGTCAAGAACTGTTTAATACAGTAAAGCAAAGTAAAGTACAGTTAACAACAGTCTAGTACAGTAAAGGACAGTATAAGATAGAACAGAGTTGAAGCTGAAGGTTTAGTCAGTGTTTAGTTCAACAATAGGAGTGAGAAGGGTACTGGGGTCCTCAACCTTTCTGGGGATTCCATCAATGTCCTACTCATCCTGGAGTTGAGGTAGATAGTGAGGACTGGATGTGGAGATAAAGTAAAGGAGCACTAAAGGCTCAACACAGAAAAGCAAAGTAAAGACCCTGTGACTGCCCACCCTTTCACCATAGGGTCTAGGTATTGGTAGAGATACACAGACACAGACGAATCTTAAATGGTTCACATAGTTGAATCTTCATTGATTCCCATAGCGGACAGCCGAATCTTCAGTGATTCTCATAGGTGTATGTCTTGAGTTCAGTAGTGGTGCTGACTCTTACATATACACAGAGTTTGGATCCTCTCTGATCCCCATAGTTGGATCTTCCCAGATCCCCATAGTAGAGTTCTGTGTATCCTCCATACAAGCCAAGTGGCAGATCACCCAGAACACAGATAAAGTAAACCATAGATAAAGTAAAGCAAAGATAGAGAAAACATAAAGTAAAGCAAAGACAGAGAATAACAGACAAAGCAAAGTGAAGACAGAGAATAAGACATAGACAATGTCTTCATCGGGTACATAGTCATGCATCATAGTTATAGTATGATCAAACATAATATTATAGACTCATAGTTATCATAGTAGCATATCATATTGTGATTTGCATAGCATAGCAAGATTGTTCGTATTCATTAGCATGATATGAAATATGTTCTTTCTCATTGGGATAAGTGTAGCTCATCCCACAGATATCATTGTTTTTCACAGCAGGACACCCACATATCGAGTGCTCATGCGTCGGCTGTGTCAGGAGAGTGAAGGGAAAGACTGTAGCCCCTTCCAAGTATAGAGCCAGAATCAGAGACAAAGTTAGTGGTAGAGATGAACTTTTGGTGTATATGTTAGCAGACCTGAATTAGAGAGTAATTGCTTGAATGATCAATATGATTAACCAAGCATTGTATTTATAATATGAGAGATTACATACTAATGACCAAAGTAACCCTAGTACAGCTGACTTAACTAGGAGGTACAAAGAAGTAAAAAATACAACTGTAAAATGACCACAATACCCCCACGGTATTCTGATGTACATAATTCAACACTCCCCCTCAAGTTGGAGCAAATATGTCAACCATGCCCAACTTGACTAGATCATGATGGAACAATTTCCCAGACAATCCCTTGGTGAAAATATCAGCAACCTGATCAGTAGACTTCACAAAGGGAACACAAATCAACCCTTCTTCCAACTGATGAAATGCCTATCCACTTCAACATGCTTGGTGCGATCATGCTGTACCGGATTGTGTGCAATGCTGATTGCAGCTTTGTTGTCATAGTACAACATCATAGGAAGATGAACAGGAACACCAGGGTCTTGTAGCAAGGCTTTCAACCAAAGAAAATCACAAATGCCTTGTGCCATAGCTTGAAACTCTGCTTCAGCACTAGAACGAGCCACTACATTCTGCTTCTTGCTACGCCAAGTGACAAGATTGCCTCCTACAAAAGAACAGTACCCAGAGTAGACTTCCGATTTGCAGAACTAGCCTAATCAGCATCGGTATATGCCTCTACCCGTTGGTGACCACGAGGAGACAGAAGAATGCCTTTTCCAGGAGCTGACTTCAAGTGGTGAAGAATCCGAAGAACAGCCTCCATATGAGAAGAATAGGGGTCATGCATGAACTGACTCACAGTACTCACAGCAACAGCAATGTCTGGACGTGTGTGTGAGAGATAAATCAGCTTTCCCACTAGTCTTTGGTACCGGCTTGTATCAACAGGTTCACCCTCCTTTTCTTTGAGACGGACAGTAGTCTCCATAGGGGTATCTGAAGGGTGACACCCTAACAAACCAATTTCAGCCAACAAGTCTAGGACATACTTCCTTTGGGAGAGAAAGATGCCTTTAGAAAATCTAGCAACCTCAATCCCAAGAAAGTACCGTAGCTTCCCTAAATCTTTAATCTCAAACTCCTGCCTAAGAAACTTCTTCAACTGGTTGATCTCATCACCATAGTTGCCAGTAACCATAATGTCATCTACATAGACTATAAGAACAGTGAGTTTTTCACCAGCCCTCTTTATAAAGAGAATGTGATTAGCATTACTCTACTTATAGCCCACAGAAATCATGGCCTTGTGAAATCGACCAAACCATGCTCGAGGTGACTGCTTCAGCCCATAAAGTGCTCTCTTCAATTTGCATACTTTCCCTTGATTACTGTCACAAGAAAATCCTGGTGGAATATCCATGTAGGAAGGCATTCTTCACATCCAGCTGTTGTAGATCCCATCCAAGATTGACTGCACAAGATAGCAAAACCCGAACTGTATTCAACTTTGCAACAGGAGCAAAGGCTCCTGGTAGTCAATTCCATATGTCTGAGTGAAGCCTTTTGCAACCAGACGTGCCTTATATCGATCCACAGTCCCATCAACCTTTTGTTTGACCACAAATATCCACTTACATCCCACTGGTTTTTTCCCTGGAGGAAGGGCTACAAGATCCCAAGTATTATTTTTTTTCAAAGCTCTCATTTCTTCCAACATAGCAGCCTTCCACTTTCCATCTGTATAAGCTTCTTGCCAAATTTTAGGAATAGAAGCAGAAGAAAGAGAAGACACAAATGCATGAAAAGACAGAGAAAGAGAACTATAAGAAACAAAGCGAGAAATGGGATGCAAGGTGTAAGTCCTAGTACCTTTGCGATGAGCAATAGGTAGGTCGGAAGGAGAGGTCTCACCAGGAGGCGGAGAATCTGATTCCTGAGCCGGCAATTGGACAAGTATTGGTGCCATAGTGGATTGATGCTGTCCTCTTTTGGAGCATCTGTTTTTGTAGGTGATGAAATTGGAGTTGTCGATTTTCTTATGAAATTCACTGATGGTTCTCTGGACTGGAGTCAACTCCCCCTGACTAGGAACATCATCACCATTATTTTCTACAAGCTCACAAGTGACAAAGCCCTTGGTAGAACCATCACCACAAGGGGAGGAACCAGCAGTCATAGGAACAGCTATGGAAGCAGTCTGGAGAGCTGATCTCTCAGTAAGTGGAGGATGGAGCATGGCAGCCCTACGGTTCTCTTCAGAGGAGACCAAGGCATAGGATTGTTTAAGTGTGGGAAAAGGAGAGTGGCCCAAAACTTGAACACTAATCTGATCATAATCCACATTTAGTCCAGCCAAGAAGTCATAGACCCGTATCGTGTCAACATGCTTCTTGTAAGAGGCAATATCACCAGGAGTGGAAGGATGGTAATCAGAAAAATGGTCCAATTGTTGTCAAAGGCTGCGAAGAGTAGCATATTACTTGGAGACAGTCAATTCCCCCTGAGTGGTATGAAGGACCTTCGTTCGGAGTTCATAAACCTGGGCATCATTGCCAAGCTGTCCATATGTTTCCTTGCAGGCAGACCATATCTGGGCAGCATTATCAAGAAGAAGAAATCCACCCGCAAGGTCTGATTGCATGGAGCCAATCAGATAAGACATGAGGATACCATTATTGGAGATCCACCTATTCAGAGAAGGGCCAGCTTCAGTTGGCGTAACAGTAGTGCCATCAATATGGCCAGGAAGCCCATGGCAAACAATGGTAAAGTAGACACAGCGAGACCATATCAGGTAATTGCTCCCATCCAGTTTGATAGGATTAGGAAGAAGATCACGGGTGTCATTCCTACTATACCCATCAGCAGCAGAAGTGCCAGTAAGGACTTCAAAGTCACCCATTATGCAGCAGAAAAAACCAAATCGCAGAGAGGGGCTATGGTGATGAGAAACCCAATAAAAACTCCAAGGTAAGGGCTGAAAATTGGAGGAGAGACCTCTTTAAATATAAGAAGAGTTGTCTCCAAAAACCAGCAGCAACTGACAATGAAATCCTGTAGATCGATTTTTTCAGGGTTTTGAAAAAAACCCTGATTTTGGTGAAATCGATGGAGGGCAGATTGCAGACAAAAAACCACCAGAAGGAGCTGAAACTTGGATCGAGTGTGCTTCTAAAAGTACTGAATTACTCCTCCAAAAATCAGCATCAATAGAGAATCACAAAGCCAATATCGATATTTGCAGGGTTTTGAAAAAACCTAAGAGGAGAGCAAAATTGATCAAGGAGAGGAGCCACAGTATGGTAGGAGATAGAACCTTGTCCAATATAAATCCGCTGCAGTTCTTGAGCTTCAATAATGTGGAGAGATCCTTTGGCAATGTAGATGAATCAGTCCAAAAGACTTGAAGTCTTCAATTATCGCAAGTAGTGTACAAGCTTCTATCGATCTAAAAAATTTTCCATAACATGAATGAGGTCATGGAGGGCAGCAACTGGATCTGTAGATCACCTCATCAGTGCTGCCCTAGTGGGAGGATGAAGAACAAGGGGAAAGAGAGGGGAAGAAGAGAATGAAGGGAAAGAGGGGGGAAATCAAGAATGGAAGGAGAGGGGACTGCCCTAATTCGAAACCTTCTCTGATGCCATGTTAGCAGACCTGAATTAGAGAGTAATTGCTTGAATGATCAATATGATCAACCAAGCATTGTATTTATAATATGAGAGATTACATTCTAATAACCAAAGTACCCCTAGTACAGCGACTTAACTAGGAGGTACAAAGAAATAAAAAATACAACTGTAAAATGACTAGAATACCCCCACGGTATTCTGGTGTACATAATTCAACAGTATATGATACACTTTTATTTTTTGGGAGATACATTATGGGATGTAAATTTCAGAATGATCTTGGATGCATTCATATAGTAGATGTAGAATTTGTAATAGAGTTGATGATACAGTAGATGTAGTATTTATAATAGAGTAGATGATACAATACAGTTGTACACAATAGAGATAGTATACTATGGTGTTACTGAGTAGTTGCGAAAATATAGTAGTTTCAGTTTTCGCTGCAAACTTTTGATACCTTTGATACATAAGAATATTGATGAATGTTTATAGTTCCGCACATGATTGGTTACAGTATTTCACCGTTATTTAACGGCGGTCTGTTAGGGCCAGGACCATATCCTTATCCCGGATTTGGGGAGTTACATTCTACCTTATAGCCTACTTGGTTGAACCCAAGGAATTAAGTCTCGGAGCGTATCGTATCGTATCGTCTCCGCCGATACGTCTCAGTATCGGTCGAGGTCGATACGATACAGGTTGAGACGTATCTTTTTTTTTAAAAATGTTAATGTCTCGACTGTATCGAGACGTATCGACCGAGACGTACTGAGACGATACGATACGATTGATACGTATCGATACAGAGGAGAGTTTTAAAATATTTTATTTTATTATATTTTAAAAAACGATACGTATCGAGTCGTCTCGATATGTATCGATATGTATCGACCGATACATATCGAGACGACTCGATACGTCTCGATACGTATTGTTAACTTAAAAAACACATGGCCATTTCATTCTTGTCACCTGAAACTCGATTTCTAGCAGTCCTGGAGGAAAAAAGCTCTTCCCAGCTTTGAGAAACCCTTCCAAAAAACACATTTAAACTTGCTTTTTGGGTAAGATTTCTTGAGGGCTTTCAATTCTTTGCCAAAAACGAACTTAGAGGAGCTGAAATCACATCATTTGGTGGATCTAACAGCCCACATTCGAATTCAAAAGCTGTTCTTGAAGGGTTAGGTAAGTTTTTTGAAAAAAACTTGAATCTTTTGCTTTAATCTTTGATTTTTGGTATGAATCAAAGAGAATATGTTAAACTAACAAAGAAATTGCATTCTTTGTATGCATTTACAAAGATTTGGTTTCAAATCCATGTTTCTTTGGCCATTTTTACCCAAAACCGAAAATTCCTTCTTTAAAATGATTTTTTTTTTTTCAGGGTTATGGTTGTATTTTCCAACATGATCACAAATGAAAATGTTAGGGTTGGATGGTTAGTTGTTACCTTTGAGGTTAAGCCAGCCGAAAACTGATCCATTATCACCCTAAGGGGTAGATAGTGTAGAGAAAAAGTATGCTGTAATTTTGTTGGGGTCAACTGAGAAACATCCATATTTTGGCTGCCCTTTTTTTTGGGGAGGGGTAGATAGTGTAGGAGATTTCTCATATGAAATTAAGAAAACACATCTTGAACAGGTTTCAAACTCTTCTGGTGCACTTTCACAATAGGTGCCACTGTAATCCTACGTGCCTATAGGGACCATGCACTTTACTAGTTCACTTCACCATAAACCCATCGTTGCATTAAAATTGGGTTCACTGTGAAACTGTGGCCATAGAGAGCATCATCTCTATGGTGCATCAGGCTAAAACTCAAGCTGGAGAAGTTTTCATTTAATTTTTTTTTGGTGAATAAAAAATTCATTACCTGTGGAAATTGTGAGTCCTTGTGACTAATTGATCACAGCCCCTCTTTAATTATAATAGATGAGAGAACATTCTAGAATAGGTACAAGGATGATAATAACCCTAGGACATAAATACCCTTGAACCCATTTTACAACACTCCCCCTCAAGTTGGTGCATAAATATCAAACATAGCCAACTTGCTAATAATAGACATAAGACTCTTGCTATTAATGCTCTTAGTGAGAATGTCGGCTAGCTGATCTCCTGACTGAACAAAAAGAATGCATATGCTTGCTCCAGCTTTTCCTTGATAAAATGACGATTGATCTCAACATGCTTGGTACGATTGTGTTATACTGGGTTATGAGCAATACTTATTGCTGATTTACTATCATAGTAAAGGTGCATGGGCATCTTAACGGGAACACACAAATCATGAAGAAGACCTTGCAGCCAAAGTAGCTGACAAATATCGTGGGCCATAGCCCGGAATTCTGCTTCAGCATTGGATCAAGTAGTCACCGATTGTTTCTTGCTCCTCCAAGTCACTAAATTCCCGCCAACAAAGGTATAGTACCCAGCGGTGGACCTCCTGTCATTCGAACATCCAGCCCAATCTGCATCGGTGTAGGCCTCAATCCGTAAGTGTCCCTAGTAAGAAAAGATAACACCTTTCCCAGGTGCAGACTTCAAATATCTCGAATTTCCCAGTCTCCCCCTACACTTGAGATTGCTTTTGTTTCTGTCCCATTATTCCATCCTTAAGTTCAGCTGAAGTGTCTTCTACTATGGGAACATCAAGAGAAGTAATCAAAGGCACCTCCTCTTTACTAGAAGACTCCCCCTAAAGAGGAGTGTGAGATGGAAAATACACCTCAGTTTTGCGAAAAACCACATTCATAGTAACAAATAATGTTTTAGAAGAAGGATGATAACACTTGTATCCCTTCTGCGTAGCAGAGTATCCCAGAAAAATAAAACACAACCCCTTGGGATCAAATTTGCCACGAACATGATGATTCCGGGCAAATACACACAGCCAAAAACCGTTGGAGGTACCACAAAGGAGGAAGAACCCATCAGCACCTCAATGGGACAGCGGGAAGACATCATACGGGAGGGCAGCCAATTAATTAGATATACTGCCAATAGGACAGCATCGCCCCAACATTGAGGTGGAACATTCATGGCGAATAGTAAAAATCTAGCGACCTCCAAAAGATGGCGATTCTTCCGTTCGGCGACACAATTCTGAGCTGGAGTATCCATGCAAATCGTCCGGTGGATAATGCCATGGTCCGACAAATATTTTTGAAATGCACCATCTACATATTCCTTCCCACTGTCTGATCGAAGGATCTGCACCTTAGCATCAAATTGGTTTAAATCATTTTGTGGAAGAGTTGAAAACAGGTAAATACATTACTTTTCTGATGCATAAGATACCGCCGGGTGGTACAACTAAAACAATCTATGAAAGTTACAAACCACCTATATCTAGAAGTAGAAACACAACAGGCAAAGCCCTACACATCCAAATGAATTAAACTGAAAGGAACCAAACTACGATTATCTGAAATAGGATAAACTGCTCGAGTTTGCTTTGCAAAAATGCAATCATCACAACTAAAATTATTGGGATTACAAGTTTTCACTAACTGGGAAATAAAGAAAATAAAACACCTAAAGGAGGATGACCCAAGCGATGATGCCACCATTGCAAATCAGCCAGAACAGAAGCAGACGAATCAGACTGGCAAACCATTGCTGATGGAGAATTGTCAAGCAAGTACAGACCACCAGCCACCTGATCACAGCCAATCGTATCTCCCGTTACCAAGTCTTGAAAAAGACAATGATGAAGGAAAAAGGTTACTTTGCAATTGAGGTCTAGGGTAAGAGTACTAATAGAAAGCAAGTTAGTGGAAAACTTGGGAACATGTAAAACGAATGAAAAAGATAGAGATGGAGTACATGTAATGGTGCCCTTTCCCGAAACTGAGGAAAGAGAACCATCAACAAAACGAACTTTTGTATTACCTGATAAAGGAGCATATTGGGAAAAAATGAATAGGGGAACCAGTCATGTGATCAGTAGCCCTTGTATCAATTATCCAAGTATCGGATGTGATAGAGGAACTATTGACCACAAAAAGAAATACCCTGGCTGGTCAGAAGAGGAAGATGGAGATGATTTTAAAGTCTCTGGCAGGGAGGTAGCCGATGTAGTAGATGGAGTTGGTGAAGAGGATGAGTCCAATCGAGTCACCATGTTGCGCAGGGTGTGGAAAACTTCCTGAAAAAATAGATTGGTCAGAAGTAATGGTATCTTCAAAGGAGGCCTGGTTTGTCCTGGCAAAGGAAGAACGATTCGGACCACGACCCTGAGTATTTGTAGGTCGTCCATGCAATTTCCAACATCTTTCCCGGGTATGCCTATCCTTGCCACAATAATCACACTTCACAGGGGCACGATCAGATGAAGAATGATTACCAGTACCACGTGAAAGACCTCCACGAGATGGAGTTTGAGAGGTGCTAGAGAGGGCTGATCGTTCCTGAGAGACCGAGTGTACCATGGCAGTACGTTGACTATCCTCAGATTGAATTGTAGCATAAGCTTGCTCCAATGTTAGGAAAGGATCTCGATTCAGGACATGGGCCCGTATTTGATCAAACTCAAAATCGAGTCCTACGAGAAAATCGAAGACGCGAAGACCATTTTCCCATTTCTTAAAAGCAGTAGCATCAGTCTCACAAGTAGTGGTAAAAGACCCATAAAAATCTAATTGTTGCCACATGCTATGCAGAGTAGAATAATATCGAGAAACAAATAACTCCCCTTGTTTAGTATCATGGATCTTCTGACGAAGTTCGTAACATTGGGCAGCATTACCAATTTGGGAATATGTGTCTTTTGCAGTCTTCCAAAATTTTGGCAGCGGTGTCAAGAAGAAGATAGCCCCTAGCTATGGTAGAATCCATCGAGTTGATGAGGTAGGACATCACCAAAAAATTGGAAGTCATCTATTTGTCTTGCAGAGGACCAACAGCGGTAGGCATAACAAAAACGCTAGTAAGAAATCCGATAAGACCACGAGCACCAACAAGAAGGTAGAAAGATCTCGCCCACAGAGCACCAACAGAAGGAAGGTGCCTTAGTGATGGCGGATTTTAGGCCTATTGCTCTCTGCAATCTTTTATACAAATTTCTTGCCAAAATCCTCGCTTTCGGGCTTAAGGCTATTGTGGACCTACTTGTCAGTGAAAATCAATCAGCTTTCATTCCGGGCAGAAATATTTCGAATAATATCCTCCTTTGTAGTGAGATTGTTAGAGGTTTTGAAAGGAAAAATCATTCTCCATCTGCTCTCATGAAGATTGATATCCACAAGGCTTTTGTTCTCGGGGATGGGACTTTATAGTCAAGGTGATGACTAAGATGGGATTTCCGCCAGTTTTTATCATTGGATCCACCAATGCATTTCTTCTCCTAGGTTCTCTGTTTTGATCAATGGTAGCCCGGCTAGTTATTTTGCTTCGTCGGTGGGTATTCGTCAAGGGTGTCCGCTCTATCCTTACATCTTCACTTTGGTTATGGAAGTTTTATCCAGGAACATCCAAATTTGTATTGATCAGCAACTCATCACTCCTTTGCCCAAGTGCAAAGCTCTCGAGTTCTCCCATTTGGCCTTTGCAGATGATCTCATGATATTCTCCAAGGCCTCAATAAGCACTTTTGAAACTATTATGTACTGTCTGCAACACTTCCAAGATCTTTCTGGGCTTCAGATTAACCCAACAAAATCTCTTCTTTTTCTAGTTGGAGTCTCTGAAGCAGAAAAAGCTGCTTTGATTGATATGTCTGGGTTCTCTATTGGTCATCTTCCTATCAAGTATCTGGGCTTGCCTCTGATTCCGGTTAGGCTTTTAGCTCATCACTGCACTCCTATGTCATAGATCTCATCAGGAAAAGGCTCCAACTTTGGAAAGGCAAGCTTCTCTCCTATGCAGGGTGGCTGGTTCTCATCAAATCTGTCTTGCAGTCATCTTATATTTTTTGGTCTGGTATTTATGGTCTCCCTCGCTCTACAATCAAGTCCATGGAGTCCCTCATGTCCCCTTTTCTTTGGAAAGGCTCTGACTCCTCTAGATTTCTTCGCTCCATCAACTGGGCTTCAGTTTGCCTTCCTCTGAAAGGAGGTTTGGGTATTAGGCGAACCAAAGAGGTGAACTTGGCTGGAATTATTAAGCTGATCTGGAAGATTGCCTCCAAAAAGAGAAGTATTTGGGTTGATTGGATTTACTCGGGGTTGCTATGCTCGGATTCTATATGGACTGATACCTATGAAACTCAGAGAAGAGAAGAGGAAGTGAAGGAAGAAAAGGAGAAAAGAAGAGAGAAGAGTTGCAGTCGTAAGATTTTTCTATATTCAATAGAAGAGCCAAAAGAATATAATACATAGGTATAGGGTAAGGGTAAAAAGACAAAAAAGGGCCTCATAATGGGGCTTAAGGAATCTCGCGCTAATCACGAGATCCTGTTTGGACCCCACGACAAGCACTCTAACACTCCCCCTCAAGCTGGAGCATATATATCAATAATGCCCAGCTTGTTACAAATATACTCTATCCTCCCATTACCCAATGACTTAGTAAATATATCTGCAAGCTGCTCTCCAGTTCTGATATGGCTTGGAAGAATCACTCCACTCTACATCTTTTCCCAAACAAAATGGCAATCAATTCAATGTGCTTCATCCTCTCGTGGAACATAGGATTGGAAGCAATATGAATTGATGCCTGATTATCACACCATAATTGCATGGGAGTTGGAACCTTGAACCCCAACTCAGACAATAGCTGTTGTATCCACATTAATTCACATGTTACTTGTGCCATAGCTCTGTATTCTGACTCAACACTGGAACGAGCCACAACACTCTGCTTCTTGCTCTTCCATGAAACCAAATTTCCTCCAACAAATGTGCAGTACCCAGTAGTCGACCTCCTGTCAGTTGGAGATCTTGCCCAATCAGCATCTGAAAACCCTTCAACTCTACTATGTCCATGATCTTGATACACAATTCCTCGACCTAGAGCCTTTTTGAGATACCTTAAGATGCGTACAACTGCATCCCAATGAGATGTCCGAGGAGAGGAAAGGAACTGACTCACCACACTCACTGGAAAAGCAATGTCAGGTCGAGTAACCGTTAAGTAATTCAGCTTACCTACCAATCTTCTATATTTCTCAGGATCATCAAGAGCATCTCCCCCTTTAGCCACAAGTTTCACATTCTGGTCCATGGGTGTGTCAATAGGCTTAGACCTAAGCATACCTGTCTCAGTAAGTCAGTCCAGCAAATACTTTCGCTGTGATAGAAAAACTCCTTTCCGAGACTGTGCCACTTCAATTCCCAAAAAACATTTTAACTTCCCCAAGTCTTTGGTCTGAAATTTCTGTTGAAGGTATGACTTCAACTCTGCTATACCAACTGAATCATCACCAGTGATGATAATATCATCAACGTACACAATCAGAAAAATCCTCCCTGCATCTGACTGTCTATAAAAGAACGAGTAATCACTTCCACACCTGGACATGCCAAAGGCTAGAAAACTTCAGTAAATTTGCCAAACCATGCACGAGGAGAAGACTAGTGATAATGCAGCGGAAGCAATTTAAATAATAGAAATAATGGCAATAATAGAGAAGACTAGTGATAATGCATTTATATATATAATACTGAAGTTTGAGTTACATTGATAGTTTCACACAGTAACCCAAAATAAAAAGGGGAGTAAGATCTATATAATACTAAGTATACAAAAGTGATTTATAAAACAAAAGAGTGGGGAGATAGCCTGGTCTGTCAGGCACTTCAAGAGAATGCACAATCATCACACGAGCACGAGACATCGTGCTCCACATACAGCGGAGTATCAACTCCATGAGCAATAGGAGGGTCCTGAGCGGATGAAGCTCCCACAGATACACCAGCAGCAGTAGAAGTAGTATCATCTGAAAAATATAAGGATCCACAGGGGTGACCTTCACTGAGCCCAGCAAGGGAAACACACAAGCATATGCAGATAGTCCATGATGAATGACCTAAGTTAAGAATGCTCCTAACATTCATACTAGGTCTCATGGGGTATAAGTGCTACTATAGTAAATGTGATATCCTCGGTCCCGGAAACACATAACCAGACGTCGGTCACCCGGGCGATACCAATCTACTACGGTGGGGACCCGGCAGCTCAGGCATTACACATCTGATGCTAAAGAACCCCCAAATGCTAACCCTACTGTTTGTTCCCATTCCTGTAATACTCTTCGGATATGGGACAGTGAATGGCATTTCAGAATCATCCCTTCGGACCTACCACGGGTTATCCAACACCTCTCCCCTGTTGGTAAGGGCCATAGCACTGGGTTAATGCCAGTCCTAACCTATGCATTCTAATATGATGGCATATGTTTCAATAAGAGTAGTACATTAAAGCTGTCCAACAACATCATCATAAACCACAGTAATTCCAAGAACAATAATATGTGCAATGCAATATTAAAATGCATCCTAAATCATGCACATCTAATGTAAAGAAATAAAAGCTAATAAACTACATGACTAGAATTATAAAATTGATGCATGGTATGGCAGCCAAAATAAAACAGAAATTAATAACATAAACATACCAAATTAAACTCAAATTCTCTTACCTAAAGTTGGATGTGTATCCAAACTAAATTTGCTTCCAATCTCACAATAATAACTTTAATAAGCTGGCTTAACAGTCCTATATAACCATTGAATAGTGTGTATTAGTTATGGTAGAATCTAGGTCAAAACCCCTAAGAAACAGACCAACAAAACACAGCAGAGGGGCAGCCGGATTCAGGCTGCCACAGGGGCCGGATGTCCGGCTGGACTTCCAGAATTGGGGTTTTTACTCCTTAGGGTTAGATCTTCACATGCACAGCCCCAATTTGGTGGAAAAGTGTACAGATACAGGCTATCTAGTTAATTGGGTCAAATTGGACTCAATAACAAGTTCAATCTGGGGATTTGCCCAATAGTTATCAATTCCTAAGTTTAGGGCTGAATTGGGTTGTAGTCTGTAAGGTATTTAAAGAAGAAGAAGAAGAATTAGAGAAATTCAGATTAGGTTAAGGCTTACCTGAACTGGAGATGAAAGAGATGGTAGCACCCAACTCCAATCTTGGTAGACTTCTAACTCCAAGCTTCCAATTAGACCAAGGTTTCAAACCCTAGCTTCTTCTCTTCTCTTTTCTCTCTTTTCTTCTTTTCTTCCAAAGCTGAAATCGATTTGGTCTCTTTTAGATGGTAGGAAATGAAATTAGGAACTAAGTTATGTTTATATACTAAGCCTTAACTAAGGCTTGTTTGCTTAGTTAAGTAAAAACAGTTTTGAGAAATCATTTCCCTAATCTAATTTTATAGAATTAATGTATAATTACTTATATTTAAGTCACCTATTTGATGTCATATGACATAATTAAGAAGGGTTAACTAGGGTAGGCTATGGGGAATTGAATTCCACACTGGGGACATGGGTCCCACAAGTGAAAAATACCATTCTGCCCCTGAATATTGATTAAGCAATATATTATATATATATATACATAAGAATGGAATAATACTTACAATTTAGTCTATGAAATGGAGAGTTTCTGCATGTGTGCATCTAAGCATGTCTGACACATGTAACTCAAATGCAAGCAGCCTGCAGAATCCTCAGAGCCAAGAATGGCTTGCTGTGATGACTCCCCGGAATCCTCCATAGGTGAGTCAGAGAATTGATCTGCATCCTCCACCGATGCAGCTCACAACATCGAGGCAGCCATCGCCACAGAACCAAATCCTGAAATCATACAAGTTCCAAAGTTCAAATTATACCCGGATTTCACAACCCGATCTGTAGATGTAGGGTTTTGGGGGGGGGGGGGCGGAGGGAGGGGGAGAGAGGCCCAGACCTGGGAGAGACTCAAGGGGAGGGGGATGGTGGGGATCAGGACCCATGAGAGATGATGGCAGAAACCGTGGCATCTTTAGGGATACCAGAGGAGTACACCGAACAGGGGCCTACAGTGTTAAAGAAGACTCCCAAAGGATGCCAATGGTCAAGCCAGAGGGAGGTTGAAGTCCCATAAGAAATCTTGGAAATGGTAGCTCTTAGTACTAAGGGTTGGAGGAGGAAGATTTTGCGCCAAACCCAGGAAGAGTCTGAAGGTTGGTGGACAATCCAAATGGAGTTTTTTAAGGTGGTAGGATTATACCCAGTTGACATAGATGGAGTCTTGCTTACAGGATATTTTCCAAAGCAATTTGAGAATACCAGCCAAGTTTGAGTAACGGATTCTATACAAACCTAGACCACCTTCAGCTTTGGGGAGGCAGGTGGCCGCCTAGCTAAGGGGGTGAAGGAATTTAGGAGATTCCTTACCTTTCCAAAGGAAAGTATAAAAGAGGGATTCCAGGGCTTTGATGGTGGATTTGGGGAGCCCATACATGCCAGACCAGTAGATATAGGAGGATTGGAGAACTGATCTTATCAACTCAACCCTCCCAACATAGGAAAGAAGCTTACCCTTCCAGAGTTGAAGTCTTTTACGGATGAGATCTAGCATGGGGGGTACAATGATGACCAGTCAGCCTAGCGGGGATCAATGACAAGCCTAGGTACTTGACAGGGAGGGATCCAAGGGAGAAACCAATTAGGCAGAGGAGAGTATCCTCCACATCAGTTTCAGTCAAAATTGCAATGAAATTACAAGTTTTCATTTAATTAATTTCACGTGACAATGACATTGCTGGTTTAATTGTTGAACTGTGCTCCACCTTAAATCGTTTCAAAGTTCAAAATTTCAGTCAAAATACCAAAATTTTGACGGTTCATCTCAGCTTTCATCCCTAGTCGAAATGAAACCACCAGCGACTTGACAGGTTTTACAAGGTTTCGGTCAAAATTTTGATGAAATGACCAAAATGAATGAAATGGTCAATCTTGCTGAAAATTACTGAACTTTACCTTGAAATGGTCAAAGCTGTCGAAATTTCACTCGAAATGGTTGAAATTGAGTATTGCTTTCCAATTTTATGGTTCTTTATTCCTATTTCACATTTCAATTATTTTTTTATGTTGTATGTTATATAAATTATGTGTACCTATATAAGGGAAAGGTTGTTGTAGGCTACAGATTATACTAGCAACCTAGGGTTCGAAGCCAAACTACCACTCTGAGGTTTTTTTTTTTTTTTTTTTTCAATATGATGATTCAAATATATGTAAACATGCTTAAATAGGAACTTCAAGAAGTAGTAGGACAAAATTCCATCGTTTGGCCACCGAAATGGCCATTTCGAGTTGACCTGCAAAATGGACTAAACTTCGAGTCCATTTCATAGATTTCAACAGTACATTTCGGTTATGACCAGGGTGAAAATCCTGGTCGAAACCGAAATTTAGAACCTTGTTTCAAAGCCAGAAATCATATGAATGGTATAATTGTCAACCAGAACTGAAGTGGCAAACCAATCAAAAAGTCATCAGAAAAACAAAGAAAGATTAATATACATGCTGTAGTTCTGGTGCAGCAAGAAGTGAAACAAGATATGGTGTAATTTGGTTTGCAAACACATAACAAAGAGAAGTAGTAGAGAGCTTGAGAACAGGAGGAAGAAAAAAAACCCCAAACACACTGGTTTAATGGACCAGGTTTGGGAGAGAATATTTCTCTTCCTTAAATGTGGAAATATCAATGCTGACTTTGTTTACAGCCTAAGTACTTTTATGCTATGGGTAACTTACTAAAGAAGCTAGAACTAACTTCTTCTATAAGTAGAGGAATATCTTATTCAATAAGATAAAAGCTAGCTTGCTCAACAAGATAAAAGGTAGCTTACGTAAGAAGCTAAAACTCCACCTTAGATTCACATGACCTGCCACATGACTCTTTAAATAACATAATTGGGGAACAATACCCTTACGACCCTCAAAAAGACTATTGACCCATTACTAATCACTAGGACTTATGGCTGGCATTCCTGAGGTGGTGCCGTCACCACCCAAGTCCCCTTCTCACCAACCATCTCCTCCACTCCCTACCCCCCCTCCTTCCCCTTCCCCTCCCCAGTCTGGCTTGGCCTAGAGTGCTCTGTTCAGCCAAACCCCTATGTCCTCCTGGGAAGGCCTCCCTCTTCAATCTGTCGCCCCTGCAACAATTGGAAGCTCCAAGGTTGCTCATTGCCTGCCTGGGGTATTGGACGATGAGGCCTCTCTCTGGTTTAACTATCGAGTTGGCCACTTCATTGGAAGTCGACCACCTTTCCATATCGTCAAGTTCTCCCTCACAAAACAATAGAGACTACAAGGTAATTTAGAGACTTACTTGATGGACAACGGTTTCTTCATCTTCAAGTTCTCTGATGAACAAGATAAGCTACGAGCTCTGGACGGAGGACCTTGGCAAGTTGGTCGGAAAACCATTTTTATCCATCAATGGAACCGTCAACTCCAATTGCATCGTGTTGACTTAAATACCATTCCTCTGTGGGTATTACTTCCTAGTCTTCCCCTCCACTTTTGGTGCACAGAAGACCTCAATATCGTTGGTTCTGTCATTGGGACCCCTCTCTACTAGGATGCTAGAACCAAGAGGAAAGATCGCCTAGCTTTCACCCGTATATGCGTTGAGATTTCTACAAACAAACCCTTGCCCACATCCATTACGGTTCATGATGGAGACCACTTCTCGTTTCAGCAAGAAGTCCCATACGAATGGACCCCTCCACACTGCCTGGTCTGCAAACTTTTTGGCCACGACCCTAATCTTTGCTCTACCATTCTAACTGACGGAGCCCCCTCTGTTGATCCTTCTATTCCCAACTCCTCCACCAACCCTGAGACCATTAACCTCCACCCTCCTTGGCCTCCCCTAAGACCATTCCCAACTCCTGTCCCGCCTCCTTCCCATGACTCAAACCCTGCTTCTGGGTCCCGAAATCCCTGTCGTGACCGGTCTCTCTACCATCGCCGGAGAAGGCAAAGAATTCGAGAAAAGCCGGCATCTGGCTCTTAGTTGGGGAACTCTTCCCTTGTTCCCTTCCACTGGTCAATAACCCAACAGGGACCTAATATAGTCCTAGATAGGTAGGAGACCTACTAGGAGCCAGACAACCAGGACCTGTTGAGCTGTTGGTTCGATGGGGGTACAATTGAGGTTTTAGGTCAAATTTAGGGTTAGGGTTAGGTCAATGAAAGTGTATCTTATATGGTAAAGCTAGGCAGGTGTAGGGGAGTCTAATGAAATAGGTTTTATGGGTTTTGGATGGGTAGAAATAGGTTAGATGGATTTGGGCAGCAACTAGGGTTAGGGTTTTAAAAGGTAGAAGATGATGGAATCTAGGGTTTATAATAACAGGAAATCAGGTGGTTGAATGGGCTTAATATTTAGGTTAAGTGTGGGTAGGGTGGAGGGGAATATATGCTGAAAGTTACTGCTAAATCAGATGGTTAAATCTGGAGTAATGGAGGTTGCCTAGAAGAGATAGGAGAGAGGGGTAAAAGTGTAATTGCAGACAATCGGATGGGTGGATGATGCTGAAATTTGGATTGAATCTCTCTTAGGGTTTGAGGAAGATTCGATCAAAATTTTAGCAGGTTCTAATGGTTAGATTTTGCTGGGCAGAATTCTTGCGAAAATCACCTTGTATGTGACCTTCTAGAAGGGAAGAAGAATAGTTGTAGGTTTTAGGGTTCGAATGGATCTATGGTATTAATGGTGGATGATGACGGTAGTAAAGATTGATTATTGGTAGTGGGTATTGATGGCTTGGGTTTAGAGGATTAGCAGAAGAAGGTTGATTGCCAAAACAGTAAATTACTTACTTGTATAGCAGATCTTCAATGGCAGCAACTTGAAGATCAGAATTAGGTCCTCCCGATCTACAAGATGCAAGGAGTCAATTGGAGATCCACCAATCCCTTATAACAGATACTCTCGGTCTACAAGACGCAAGGAGTCAACTGGAGATCCACTAGTCCTTCACCTTGATATGACTCATAAGGCAACACTCAACAGAGCAGAGCAACAGCTATGGCAGCAAACAAAAGCTTTTTCATTAATCAAATTCGTGTTCAATGCTGGCCTCCCTTACAAACTTATATAGAAGACTCAAAAATAGACTTAGACACTAAAAAGAAAAGGCCTAACCCTATCCTTAACCTATTAGGTAACTTAAATAGACTAGGAAACTGGAATAGACTCAAAATAGAGCCCTAATCCAGCCCAACTAAACAATTAAAGGACAAACTACTAAAATCACTTAAATTGAACCACTGGTTTAAACCAGCTTTGGACCGGTTCAATTTGACACATTAAAAACATGAAAATAAACCAAGTATAGGGCTAATCCCGTATGCAACCTATGTACCCATATTTTAGGCCCATTAAAGTAGCCTATTACATAGAAAACCCATGGGATCAAAGGCCCAACACATAGTTGTCATGGCGTCCTGGCGCTGGGAGAGGTGGCATATCGAGCTACGCCATGGTGGATGTAAATATATCGTTCGATATGGCTTCCATGGCATCGCCATGGACGCCATACCACGATATGTTGGCATATTGGTCGATATTTGTACATATAAAAGTCAGATTAAAATTTTTTTTTTTTAAACCATTTAATAGCTTAGATGCTTTTTTATTAATGTCTATTGGAGGTGTAACTTAAAAGTATACACCTGCAATACACTATCAATTTATCAACAATAAACATATTACCCTAATAATTTGGGGGAAATAGAAATCGCAAAAGGCTAAACGCCTAAACAGTTCGAGACTTCAAGGTTCTCCTCAGAGAGTCGAGACGGCGGAACTGAGGAAGAGTTCGTGAGAGTTGAGACGAGATTCCGGCAAGCTTCCTGCAACTCTTGGCAGCAGTTCTTCACTCCTTCGAAGTAGCGAACATCTCCAGCAAGTCAGCAACCTCCAGGACTCCATTCCGGTAAGTTTTTATTATTTTGTAATTTGTATGTTTGTTTAAATTGGTTCTTCTTCTTCCTCCCAGTCCTCTGCAACTCGATTTTTGAGTTCAGTTCTTCTCCTCCCAGCAGTCCTCTTCTTCTTCTTCTAATCTTAACTTCTTCTTCTTCAGTTCTTCTCCTCCTAGCCAGTAGTAGTAGTATCGTTTTTTTTTTTTTTTTTTTTTTTTTTTTCCCCTTCTTGTCTTGCACAGCCACACATACACAGTTACAGTGTTACACACAGAGACAGGGAGAGAGTTGAGAGAGGGGGGGGGTTAGTAGTCCTCTCGGTTTTTTTATTTTTCTCTTTTCTTCTTCGCAAGTCGCAACTACTTGTACAGTGGGAGATAGTCGAGAGAGAGGGGGGCCTCTTGTTTTTTTTTTTCTCTTCTTCGCAACCTCTTTGTTCAGTCTCTGTGAACAGGGACTCAAGGAGATAGTCGAGACTCAAGAGACAGAGGAGAGCCTCTCGGTTTTTTTTTTTTTTTTTTTTTTTTTCTTCTTCGCAACTGCTTGTACAGGGAGATAGTCGAGAGACAGGGGGGGGGGGGAGGGATTTATTCCAGTTACAGCCACAGTACTCTGTTTTTTTTTCTTTTTTCTTCTTCTTGCCTTGCAGTTGCAGGCTTGCTTACAGCAGACCTCTCAGTTTTTTTTTTTTTTCCTTTTTTCTTCTTGTTGCCTTGCACTTGCAGCCTTGCAGGCTTGCACACAACCTCTCGGTTTTGAGCTTTTCTGCTTCTTGCCTTGCAGTTGCAGGCTTCCACATAGATAGAGAATGAGAGGTGTTTCATTTTTTTCTTCTTCTTGCCCTGCACACAGCCACACACAACAGCAGCACATATTCAACTCCATTAGTCCATAATTCAGTTTTTTTTTTCCCCCTTCAACTGAATGTTATAGCAGAAAAACCAGTACTTTGATAGTTTGATTTTGTGTTTTAGTTCAGCCTAAAAACCAGTTTAATTGAGTTTAATTGTTATTTTTGTTTTGTGACTTTTGTAGTCTCTTTCATAGTTGAACTAATGGATGGTTCTACACAAATTAGTAGTGGGGGTGAAAATATTGTAAGTACTGGAGCCACTCCAGGATATGATCCAAGCAAAGACCCAGTGGCATAGTATATTAGTAGTAGTGTAGTACACTTTCATGTTGATTTTTGATGTGATAGGACATATATTATAGCATACTCAATGACATTAAAAATAGAGAAAATAAAAAATTAAACATGGTCGACATGCTCGCCATGGCAACGCCATGGCGGGCGACATGTCGATATATCGACGTGACACCCTTCCACCGACTTGGATCGCCGTGACGCCGTGACAACTATGGCCCAACATATATATAACCTAACCCTAGACTTATTCCTACTAAACTATGCCCATTTCAGTGATGAATCTGCAGCAGGACCTTTGGTAACAACCAGCTCCCAACTTTGCAACCTGATGTCGATGGTGACCTCTGCTTTGCTGTCGAGAATGTGCCTCCTCCTTCGGATAGGGCCTTTTGGAGGGCAAGGATCCAGATAGCAGACCCCATTTAGCTGAGATTCTCCTATCATGCTAGGTTGTGCTTCTTTCCTCTTACTATCTTTCATCTTTCACTTGTCATTTTCCACTTTCCATTTTGTATCTATTGTCATATTGCATCTTTCCTCAGTTTCCATTTCTTCTTTCATATTGCATCCCCTGTTAGAACTTTTGTTGTGTTTGGATCCATGTAGCCGACCCCATTAAGTTGGGATAAGGCTGAGTTTGTTGTTGTTGTAATGTGCCTCCTCCTTCTTGCTCCTCGAGAATCTGCGAGAAATCTGCATCGGCCGCCCCATCCCTACTGATGGTCCAACGAGAAGAGAGACTGACGATTCTCATTGATTCTCCCCCATACGAGTCGGCGTCGCCCCCGAGGCAAGCTCGATCTCCAAAGTGGTTGATGCCTTGTTTGGTCGCTTTCCTTTGACAAGGCCCTCATCAAATGCCTGTCATCTTTCCTCCTTTCCTCCCCTCCTCTTACCTTTTCCAATCGCATCTTCTGGAAGTTGTCAATCCTCTAACCCCACTCTCTTGCCTCTCGGCATAGATACCCCTCAGGTAGGCCCCTCCTCTCTCTCCTTTCCTACTCTACCCTCCTCCCTTCCGTCTTTGAATTTTAATCTCTTAAATAGGCCAGCTCCTGTGACCAGCCCATTAATTCCCTCCTTCAACTCCTTAGGCCCATCGTCCTCTTCCTCTATCCTTTCTAGCCTGGCCCGCCTTCTCTAGCCCACCCCTCTAGTGTAGGGTTAACCCCTATTACGCCCCAGCCCATGGCCCTCCCTGATCTTCTCCATCTGCCTATTGTCCCTCGTCTCCCCCCCCCTTCTGTTTACCATCGGCGCAGTTCTAGCTCCCCTCCATTTCCTAAGAAGCGGCCTTATATAGCCTATTCCATGTCCAGCATCAAGAAGATTATGCCTCTAAGCATGGATATAAGAGGTCATGCCCTTTGTCGTGGCACTTTGGATCCTTATACTTCTGGATAGCGCGCTTTTATCGAGGCTGAGTTTGGTTCCTTGTTGTGGCCCGGATTTTTTCCCCTTCTAGTTTGTTGTAATTGATCGGGACTCTCCCCCTTCTTTTTGCAGGCCAATGCCTTCCCTCTTGTTGGCTGGACCTAGTATTTGTTTCGCGTTTGTATGTTCTCTCCCTCCCCCTTTTTCTCTCCTCTGGTAATGAAGTTTTTGTTCATCCAAAAAAAAATATATCACTAGGACTCCAACAATAAAGAAACAAGAAACAAAAAAAGAAGAACTAAAATTCTTTAATGTGAATGATCCCTATGTTTTCTTTTGCATGAAGTTCATCAACAATCATGTAGTTCTATGACAATTTCATTGTTGAATGACAATAAATATGTCCAAACGTCATCTCCTACAAGTTCAGATACAACCACTTCATGCCATGTCATTCCTAATTGTTGAGATGTGTTACCCAATATTATAAGGGTATTTTTGGTATTTTATTTATGCTTTATTTATGTACTTTTGAACAAGGGTAGAATTGTAATTTGGGCTGTGACACTGTTCACGTGAACAATGTTTCCCTTTGTGATCTCTTTTATTATTATTATTATTATAAATAGAGAGCTTGACTGATCTCATTGATCATTCAAGCCATTCACGAAATTCCTGTTTTGTTAACATGGTATCAGAGCCAAATACACTCTGATCTAGGTTTTCAAAACCCACCTCCCTCCCTTCGATTTTTTTTCTCCTTCCCTCCATCAAGCTTCTTCCCTTCTTCTTTCTTCCTTTCTTTTGATTCTTCTTCTCCCATCAGGGCAGCACTACTGAGGTGATCGTAATGATCTAGCTGCTGCCCCCAACATACCTCCTTTTTTATGCCTCTTTTTTGGATCAAGTGGAGCTGAAGAACTGTCTGCGATTTGAAGATTCCTATTTTTTTTTTGGAGATCAGGCCTCTACATCTGTTTCGGCTGCATCTTCTATTGTGGGATCTTTATTTGATATTGTTCTCAGCCCCTATTCACTTCATCAGATTGGTTGAAGACCCCAGCCCCTTATCGATCTCTCTTCTCAAGGTTTTTTTCAAAACCCTGACATTAATCGATCTTGGGGTTGGGCTGTTGGTTCCTGCTGCATCTGATTGGCACCCTTGCTGCCTTCATTCGACATCATTCCCAGCCTACATATCTGAGATTTTTTGCTCCAATACAGCCCTCTTCTATTGGGGGTCGATTCCAGAAATTTTTTTGGATATTTTTTGGCTGTTTGCTACTTCATTGAAGATTGGTTACCTACTGCAATGACTAGTTCAGATTCTTCTTCGGCCTCTTCTGGCATTGATGGCCAGCCCCGGACTGATTTTCTTCCCCTTGCTGCCCCAATCAAACTTGATGGCTCTAACTACCTGAAGTGGTCTCGGTCTACCTATTTGACAGTAGCTGGCCATGGCCTCACTGGCCATCTTCTTGGGACCACAACTAAACCAGTGGAAGAGGGTTCTCAGCTCAACAAGTGGTTATCTAATGATGCGATGGTGATGTCCTACTTGATCCATTCTATACAAGGGGATATCTCAGACAATTTTCTTCAACTGGACACAGCCCATACTATCTGGAATGGTGCTAAAGAGACTTATGGTCGCACGGGGAATGATGCACAAGTCTATGAGATTAGAAAGAAGGCTAATGCCACTACCCAACAGGAGCTCTCTGTCTCCAAATGCTATGCTACCCTCAAGAACATGTGGCAGCAATTGGATCATTACTCCGACTATCAGCCCTCTACTACTACTGATCTGGCTGCCTATCGCAAACACGTTGACAAAATACATGTCTATGATTTTTTGGCTGGACTAAATATGGAGTTTGATCCTATTCGGGTGCAAGTACTTGGGCAGTCCCCTTTTCCATCCCTAGAGCAGGCCTTTGCCTTGGTTTATAATGAGGAATCTCGTCGGGCTGCTATGTTGCATTCCTCTACTGTTGATTGATCCGCCTTGCAAGTTGCTTCCAGTACTCCTTCTCTTACCACTACTGATGGTGGTACTGCTGTCCCTAAAGGTCCTGTCAAGTGTGAACACTGCAACAGGCTCTATCATACTAAGGCTCAATGCTGGAAGCTCCATGGGAAGCCTGCTGATTTTGAGGAAAAGAAAGCCCGTGGGAAGTTGTTTTATCCTAGTCTAGTCAAGTTGGGCATGTGTGATATCTATGCCCCAACTTGAGGGGGAGCATTGAGATTTGTTACCCAATATTATAAGGGTATTTTTGGTATTTTATTTATGCTTTATTTATGTACTTTTGAACAAGGGTAGAATTGTAATTTGGGCTGTGATACTATTCACGTGAACAGTATTTCCCTTTGTAATCTCTTTTATTATTATTATTATAAATAGAGAGCTTGACTGATCTCATTGATCATTCAAGCCATTCACGAAATTCCTGTTTTGTTAACACTAATTTATTCAAGCACAACACATAGTAGGACTTTAGCTAATTGGATTTTACCCAATAAGTAATGAAAATGAGTACCCTGTCCAAGATAGTGAGTCAATGTACAAAAACGTAAACAAAGTGCGTGAGATATAATAACAATACCTGGAAACCCCAAAATAAGGAATATACGTATCTTGTAAGGATGCTAGGCTCTGTGGTAAGATTAACAGTTTGGATGTAAATCCCAAAACTGAAGCGACCATCTTCGCTAAAACAATCAGTAGCATTTGCATTGTCCTTCCAGGATATCCATGTCGAGTTTTGTTCTACATTTCTTATAAATTTCCCAATATTCTCCTTGTGTCCGCAATCTATAAATGCAGTACAAACTTCCAGCCCAGAGTCATTGCAGGCATTTCGTAGACACTGATTAACTCTCTGAGAAGAAAGTTAAATTGGTAAACCAAAGGAAGAAAGGAAGTCCAATAGTGAAAGTGAAAAAAAAAATGTCTATCTATCAACAATATGGGGAAAAAGTTCATGTAAATATAAAAAACATAAAGCTATCACATTGTATACATAGTAAAACCAAGCAATCCTTGTTTCCTCAACTGCTGAGCGGTTGTGTAGTGAAATCAACCAAAAGATGAAATCTGTGGCTAAATGTATGAACTTAAGGAGATAGTTGTAGTGCACATCAACAAAGTTGAGGAACGGAATGTGCAACATGATGTACATGAAGAAGCAAGTCAGGCCCCTTTTCTATTCAAGATTAGCCTAGGCCTGACAATCAACAATGAGTGCTAAAATATCAAATTTGCACTCTAAACTAAGCCACTCAATTGACTTTGGGCAGAGAAGTACTCATGACTCTAACTAGAAGATACCTATAAGCAGTGCTGGCCCTTTCAAGATTATCAAGAAGATAAAGTGTGAGCAACAATATTTTTGAGTAGCCAAAGGATATTGTCAATTGCAACGTCTTCGGTAAAAGACCTCATTACATATCATGGTGACCATGATCCAACTTCACAATGAGATACATCTACAGCTCATTTATCAACTGCCCCTTCATGAAGCATGCTCATGATGATCAATTTGTTTCCATTTATGAGGGTAATTTTCTCTTCATAAGTGGACGGGATTTGATGTAGGATTGAATTCAACAAATTAGCGTAGTTGATCAGTCAGGTTCAAATCGAAAACAAAGAGAGTAAGAAGGTACAAATCTGGTACAAATATGGAATATGGTTCAATTTTTGATATAATTCTAATAGAAGAACTTGCAAACATAGTTCAAGAACTCGCGAGATTCGACCGAGATTTCTTTTTTTGGGAGGTCGAGTCGAGTTGGTATACAAGTTCTCAAATTACATTTTCTCGGTCGAGATCTCGGGTAACTCGAGATCTCGGGTCGATCCAGATCTTGACCCATCTACTTCTTTAAAAGTCATCTAACTTGACAGAACTCGATATTTCGCGATCGAGTTCTGTCCAAAAGCTATTTTCTTCCCCATTTGAAGGTTGTGACTCAATTTGCCTCTAGGTTTCAAGTTGTAACCTGCAGGAGAGTTGATTCAGCTGCACATTTGAAGGATTCAGCTACACATCTTCAAGATTCAACTCAAATTTTATATGCTTGTTGTGGAGCACTATATGGAACAGTGCAGCAACACTATGTCATGGGAAGGCAATGTGGCACTACTGGGGACTGAATACTTGATTCAAACTCAGTTTATGTGATGATAGTTGTAACTTGTAACATTGTTAAACAGTTTGATGTATCACTTTAACATTTCTAATGCTTATTTAAGTTGTTTAACTATTAATTGCATGTTTTGCTTGCTTTCTAGTACTAAATTATGTGTAGAGTAGGGTATTTTAGTACGTCGTCACCTACAAACTTAAGGTCCGAATAAAACTCCTATTTGGACTTTGTTTTTGCAAATCTGATAATGCCATTGTGTTTAAATGGCCTAAAATAGGCTGAATACCAAGTTTCAGACCCAAACAAGGTCTAAAACCCACCGAGTTGAGGTTTCGAGTTGAAAAAAAAAATGTACCAACTCGACTGAGATCTCGGTTTTTCCTAGGTTCGAGTTGGGGTCGAGTTCCGAGTTTTAGTACCTTGCTTGCAAATTCGGATGGCAGGTTTAAAGCCAAGAAGAGGAAGTCAATTGGGTATCTTTGAGGCTGTCAGGAAGAGAAACGAGTAGTAGCAGCTCGATGAAGATTTGAAGTAGGAGCGTTAGGTGTGACAGAAATAGCTCATTGCTTGACTATTTCAGATTTTGTTATCGAAACAGATCATAAAAAGGAGCGTAACAGGGGACAGGGAAGATCTATTTCAGATTTGGTTATCGAAACAGATCATAAAAAGGAGCATAACAGGGAACAGGGAAGATTCAGTAGCCTGCTGAGGCCCACAGTATAGCTGAGGCTCTCAAACTGAAAGTGATCCTCTGGAGTCGGTGTCACCCAAGGAAGGCCTGCTTCTGAGAAAGCTGAATTATTTCCATTAGTTTTTCTTTTGGGTTATTTTTGGAATATCTTCTTTGTGTGATTTTGCTTCTGTTTGAAAGTTCAGTTAGTTACCTATTCCACAAGACCAAGATCTCACGATTCCAAGTCGTATAAGAAGAGCTCGGACCAATTACGACGCGATATTATTCTGTGACAGGAATTCTTTCTTTTGTAAGCTATAATTAATTTAGGAAGTTTTAGGAAGGGTTTGTATCTTTAAGTAGAGCTAAAAAAATATCATATTACAGTTTGTAAAGATGGATTCTATTGAGTAATTTAGAATTTTTTGTTGGGGCATGTCCTTCATCCATTATAGGTTTTTCTTCTTTGCTGTTTACAATTTTCAGTCATTAACCCTAGGTTTCCAACAGTGATTAAAAACTGTACTTGGGCTCTCACGCCCTTTTGTTAAGACATATTCCAGTTTCCCATTGTTCATTGCAAAGAGGTTTCAAGGTCTAATAGCTAGATCAATATATTAAAGGTACTTATATTATTCGAGGGGGTTCAGTTCTCCCAAGTTGAAGAAAGAGGATGGGAAACATGGACAGCCAATCAAGGTTAACGATAAAGGGTAGTGATTCGATGCCTCAATCCTGAGACTAATGTGCTTATTTTCCACTATTATGCAATATACGACTTATATAAGAGCTTGTTAGATGGAGAACACCAAGTGGAGACGAGTCCTTTTGGGTTAGCTATGAAAAAATTATTACAGCTTTTTTTGTTGAACCAGAATTATTCAATGGTTTATTAACTATTTGAGTCCATGCTAAAAGGTTGGCTAAAGATTTTACAATGCCAGCTGCCAACCTGATGCATCAACCCTCCTCCTTTATCCAGGCTTGGGAACGGCAGCAAAAAACACTGGCGGAGTCCAGAGGGAGAACACTGACCAGGGTGTTAGTTACAGAAATCAGTCTGGTTTCTTATGTAATTATGCATATTACATGGAACGAGGTCTCCCCAAGATCTCGGTAATATCAAATCTTTTTTTTGAAGGTCCGAGACGAGACCTCGTACAAAATAAAAAAAGACATCGACTCGACCGAGATTTCGTGTCTCGGTCCAGATCTCGAACCAAGATCT
The DNA here is from genome assembly GCF_018873765.1 of Telopea speciosissima. NCBI lineage: Eukaryota > Viridiplantae > Streptophyta > Magnoliopsida > Proteales > Proteaceae > Telopea > Telopea speciosissima. The sequence continues at coordinate 51,031,202 of NC_057921.1, read as the reverse complement.
CAGTTTGACCGAAACCAGACCAAACCCAGTTATAAAAGGCCCTTATCTCAACCAAGACCAGTCGAAATTTCGATATGTCTCAGTCAGCTCGGTGGGAAAGCTGTGGACTTCCAACAATTGATCTCTCTTCCCATTTTTTGACAGAAAATCGCCGGATAACTCCAAGAAACTCGTGGAAACATCAATTTACAACAAGATTGCACTGATTTGAAGAAAATTGATGTATTTTACATTTTTGCATTCCTAATGCTTATTTAAGTTGTTTTACATTAATTGTATGTTTTCTAGTACTAAATTATGTGTAGAATAGAGCTTATTAGAGACTGTGTACGTCGTAGCCTACCAACCTAGGGTACGAAGTCAAATTCCTATTTAAACTTTGACTTTTCAAAATCTGATAGTGCCAATTTGTTTAAATGGCCCAAAATAGGCTGTTTACCAAGTTTCATGACCTACCTAGGTCAAAACCCACTGAAACCAAGCAATGAGTTCAACCAAAAAAAAAAATGCACCAACTCGCCGACCCAACTTGGTTTTCTGCCTGGCCGAAACCAGGTTTGAAACCGAGACCTTGAACCATGGCATGGAAAGAGATCTCAGTCGAAACCAACCGAAACCACTGAGATATTTCGGTTTCCCAAGAAACCGAGACGAGTTAAGGTGGGAATTTAAAAAGTACAGGGTTTCGGTTGGTTTCGACTATCTTCGACATGTTTCGACAGATACTTATTTATGCCAAATATCAGCCAATTCCAAGAACAATATACGCTATCAAACTTGGGTCAAAAACCACAAGTACCATTTTGTGAAAATAGTTCATGCATTGTGTTTAGAATGTCAAAAATAGGCTCAATACAAAAAATCAGATAAAAAAAAAAAGAAGCATTTCTGGGCTTCGAAACCACCAACTCGAGTTGGCTGGAACAAAATCACAGGTTTTGACCATATCTTGGTTTCTGGCTGGTCGAAACCCAAGTTTTAGAATCTTGGTCTAATGAGGATAAAGGAGTATTGCTGAGTTATGTAGCCCACAGGGGCATTATGGGGTTTCCCCTCCCCCCCCCCCCCCCCATAGCCAACTCATTAGATAGAGTCGGTTATGAGGGGGGTATTTCTGTAATATTTTGTTCTCCTTTTTTATTATAAATAAAGAGGCTTGGTGATCCTATTGATCACTCAAGCATTCATTCCTAAAGGCTCCTAACATGGTATCCAAGTAGGAATTCTGATCTAGGCTGCAGTCTTCTGTTAGTTTCTTTTTTCTTTTCCCTCTCCCTTCCCTGCTTTCCACGACTCTACCCTAGACCCTTTTCTTCTTACCGCAAACCTCTTAAAACCTTCTCTATCACTCTCGGCTCTTCTCAACCATTAAGGGCAGAGCTATGAGAGTTGGAAATGATGTAGAGATCAAATCAAGGGAAGAGAAGAGAAGAGAGAAGAGGAAAGAGGTGATAAGGGGAAGAAGAAGAAGAAGAAGATAGCAACCGAATGATAGGAGAGTTGTTTCCTCTCCCCTATTTGATTCACTAATATGAAAATAGTAAATTACAACCATCTCCCTAGGGAGGTAAAAGGTAAAACAAGAAAATACAACATAAGTAAATAAAACACTACACTAATGCCCAAACTACCCTTATTACATAAACTCTAACACTCTCCCTCAAGCTGGAGAATAAATGTCATACATTCCCAGCTTGCATAACAGGGTACTGAACTGATGAGGGATGAGCCCCTTGGTAAAGATGTCAGCTAACTGATCGCCTGTCTTAACAAAAGGAGTACAAATGTATCCTGAGACAATCTTCTCCTTGATGAAATGGCGGTCCACTTTAATGTGCTTTGTTCTGTCATGTTGCACAGGGTTGTGTGCTATGCTAATGGCAACCTTGTTATCACAATAGAGTCTCATAGGTGCCTCAATATCAAATCCCAACTCTTGGACCAGCCGTCTCACCATAGAAGTTCACATACTCCATGAACCATAGCTCTAAATTCTGCCTCTACACTTGACCGAGCCACAACTGGTTGCTTTTTACTCCTTCATATGACCATATTACCACCCACAGAAGTACAATAGTCAAATGTAGATCGTCTATCAAAAACTGAACCAGCCCAATCAACATCAGTGTAGCCTTCAATTCGCAAATGATTGTTCTTGGCATATAGGAGACCTTTTCTTGGAGAGGACTTCAAGTATCTGAGGATCCGGTAAACAACATCCAGGTGCCCACTCTTGGGGGCATGCATAAACTGACTCATCACCCCAACTGCATAGGTGATATCTGGGTGAGTCAAAGAGAGATAGATCAATTTCCCTACAAGCCTCTGGTATTTGCCTGCATCAACAAGGGAAGGTCCACAGTCTTCTCCTAGCTTATGATTCTGATCAATAGGAGAGTTTACTGGTTTGCAACCCAACATCCCTGTCTCTTTCAAGAAGTCTAGGACAAACTTCCTTTGACATATATTTATTCCTTTCTTAGACCTTGACACTTCAATACCCAAGAAGTACTTTAAGGGACCCAAATCTTGAATCTCAAACTGTTGAGCCAAGTAGGTCTTCAGCCTAACTATCTCAACCCTATCATTTACAGTGACTACAATATCATCAACATAGACAATAAGGGTTATGATGGTACCATTACCTCGCCAGGTAAATAAAGTGTGGTCAGCTTAGCTCTGGGAATACCCATTTTTCAAAATGGCCTGTCTAAGCCTCTCAAACCAAGCCTTCGGAGACTGCTTGAGACCATATAGTGCCTTCTTGAGCAGGCACACTTTCCCTTCAGCTGAGGGACACTTGAAGCCAGGTAGAGTATGCATGTACACTTCCTCTTCTAGATCACCATGGAGGAAAGCGTTCTTCACATCTAACTGATACAATGGCCAATCTTGATTAGCCGCCAAAGATAAAAGAGCTCTTATTGAGTTGTGCTTTGCCACAGGAGCAAATGTCTCCTGATAATCGATCCCATACACCTGATTGTAGCCTTTAGCCACCAACCAGGCCTTGTATCTCCCAACCGTACCATCTGATCGGTACTTGACTGTGTAGACCCATCTGCATCCAACTGGAACTCTCCCCCTGGGAAGATCAACTAGTTTCAAAGTAGAGTTCTTCTCAAGGGCCATCATTTCCTCAGACATGGCTTGCTTCCACTTTGGATCAGACATGGCCTTAGTGACATTTTTTGGGATGGAAATAGAAGAGAGGGCAGCAGTAAAGGCAACACTTGTAGGAGAGAGAGCATTATATGAAACAAACTGGGCTACAGGATTAGTGCAAGCTCTCTTTCCTTTAGTAGTAATGGGAAGGTCTATCATAAGGAAGAGAAGAGATGTCACCTGACTGAGGAGGATGTATCTCAAGATGTGGATCTAAAGAGGGCCCTTGGAAGGTCTTCTGTCCTTCACTCTTCAAGCATTCACCTTTTTTGTATTGAATGTGGTAATCTTTCTCATTACCAGAACCATTTTCAACAATAACCCCTTCTTTTTCATGGCTAGCATCAACACTTTTATCATTACTAGCATCAACACCGGAATGAGTATTAGTATCAACAACAACCCCTTCTTTATGTTTCCCAATATCAAACAGAAATGGAGAAGTAGGTGAAGGTGGGAGGAAAGGAATAGAGACAGCCTCTTCATTTCCACTATTCTCCCCCTGAAGAGGATGTTGAGAAGAAGTAAAGAAAAGTGTAGATTCAAAGAAGGTAACATCTTTTGAGAAAAGTCGCCTTCGAGAAGAGGGGTAATAGCACTTATACCCCCTTGGTAGAGGAAGAATATCCAAGGAAAATACATTTGAGTGCCTTGGGGCCAAGCTTAGACCAAGCACATTTGTTGACATGGACATAGCAGACACACCCAAACACCTTGGGAGGAAGAGAGAAAGCAGAAGTCTGAGGAGACAACAAGTCTAAAGGGGATTTGGAGCCTATAAGTTGAGTGGGCATGCAATTGATAAAAAAGGAAGCAGTAAGAAGAGTTTCAGACCAAAAGGTTTTTGGAACATGCATGCCAAATAGGAGACTTCTAGTGCCTTCCAACAAATGGCGATTTTTCCTTTCAGCCACCCCATCCTGTTGAGGGGTGTCCACACAAGCAACTTGATGGATAATGCCATGATTAGTAAAAAACTGTTGAAGCCCCTCATACATATACTCCTCCCCTTTATCAGAACGAACAATTTGAATGCAAGTACAAAACTGGGTATAAATGAGCTGATAAAAATTTTTAAAGCCATCATAGACCTCACTTTTTTGTTTCATCAAAAAGGTCCAAGTTGCCCTGGAATAGTCATCAACAAAGGAAACAAAATAGCAATAGCCAAACAAAGAAGTAGTGGGGGAAGGCCCCCAAACATCAGAGTGCACAATATGGAAGGGAATAGTGGATCTATTACCCTGATAAGGATAAGGAGAATGACAATGTTTGGCAAAAAAACAGGGGTCACACTGAAACACATGGGAAGAAGTAATGCAAGAAAACAAGTGGGGCAATTTTGTCCTTGTAACCCCAAAAGAAGGGGTGGCCCAAACATTGATGCCACAACATCACAGAGTCAACAGTACTGTTGTCATTACGCCCACATGCGTAGACTGAGCAGTAGGTAAAGTCCCTTGATCAAGAAGGTAAAGTCCCTTTTCCTCACATCCTTTGCCAATTACCTTCTTTTTCACCAAATCCTGAAAAACACAATGAGATGGAAAAAAAGTGACAAAACAATTCAAGGATTTTGTTAGGTGGCTCACAGATAAAAGGTTAGTATGAAACTGAGGAACATGAAGAACATAGCCAAGGGAGATAGGAGAAGTGACACGAACACTACCTTTACCAGAAATAGAGGAAAGGGAACCATCAGCAACTCTAACCTTTTCCTAACCAGAACAGCTAGAGTAGGAGTCATATCACTGAGAAATGCCGGTGATATGGTCAATGGCTCCAGAGTCAATAACCCATGTAGATCCCATAGGTGCAACCTCAGTCATCAAGGAGCATGCTTTGGCTCTACTGCTGTCATGCATGCCAGAGGGACAGCCATAAAGTATCCAACATCTCTCTTGGGTGTGTCTAGCTTTCCTACAGTAGTCACAGCTGAATCTACCCCTGTCATTCCCTTTGGGTGGAACCGGGCCTCTTCTTCCAACAGCTGACATAGTGTAGGAATATACGGAAAAAATGGGATGTTACCTAAACTCAATGGGGAGTACAAACTCTACCCAAACAGAGACAAGAAAGATTTCTCCAAATAACCCCTGTCGATTCACTGATCCAAGACAGGCTAAATAAACAAATTTCCAAGATGGGGACAACACTCAAAGTCAAAGAAATTTAACATCACCACATTCTTTAAAGTATAGCTTCATCACACAACCACTAGAGAAGCTCAAACAACATTCCTCACCAACACCGATCTGTCCCTCTTTGAAAAAATAGGAAAATCCAGCAAGGAAAGAAAACACCCTGCACTCAAATAAACCTTTCGAATGCTAGCAACAGCTTAAGACAACTCAAGGTTCCATATGAGACATTCCAGAACCATTTCATAATTGGAAAGCATCATATGTTGCATTCCAAATGGGGAGTACACTCTATCCAAAGAAACAAACCAGCAAGCTAATACACCACCAGCACGCAATGAACAACAGTTTCTTGAAGAAAACCAAATCACAAGCTAATACACCACCTTTTGCAACTTAGCCTCATTCCACAATAACCAACAATACTCAAATAATTCAACTCTTCAATCTACAACAACTATTCAACACACCACAAGCCATTTTTTATGAAACAGAGAAGCAAACCAGAATCTGGTGGTACCTGTAGGGCTGTAAGAGAATGGACTATGCTCCCATACTGTTTCACTTCACCAACCGAGACCCTAGGGGGTTGAAAGAGACCCCTGAGCGATTCTAACTGGCCTGGTTTCAATGCAAATGGTAGTCTGAGGAGGGAGAATCGAAAGCAAGAAGGGAGGAGCTGGCGGTAATGTTGCCTAGGGCTTCTTGTTCTTCAATCAAGCTTCACAGCTCCAAATCTTCATCCATTATGGCTTGTAGTTGATGATAGAACTCCAATATATCCTCTAAGAGTATTGTCTTACATGGTATAGCCTCTATTGGAACCCTTTACTTTTCTAGGGTTCCAAAGAGAGGAGAAAAAAAAGGAAGTAGAAGCTTGGTCGACTCTCAAACCTAGGAATGCTCTGATACCAAGTTAGAAATGATGTAGAGATCAAATCAAGGGAAGAGAACAGAAGAGAGGAGAGGATAGAGGTGAGAAAGGGAGGAAGAAGAAGAAGATAACAACCGATTGGTAGGAGAGTTGTTTCCTCTCCCCTATTTGATTCACTAATATGAAAATAGTAAATTACAACCATCTCCTTAGGAAGGTAAAACTGTAAAAGGTAAAACAAGGAAATATAACATAAGTAAATAAGATACTAGACTAATGCAATAATGCCCAAACTACCCTTATTACATAAACTCTAACAATGAGGTGATCTCTTACAGATCTAGATGATGCCCTTCATCCTACCTCATTGCAGATCATGATTGAAGACTACAGGTGCTGACCAAATTCTGCCAGCAAGTCCCCTCCTCCTTTGACGATCGATTTTTACCCTTTTTTGGAGCTTTTTTCCTGCTGGTTATTGGTCAATGTCCAATCCTAGTTGAAGACTGCAGATTTGAATCAAGACAAACTTAGATTCATCTTTGCAATTTCTCCAAATAAGGTTTTTTACCTAATTTTTTACAAGAAATTAGGTTCTTTTATTGGCTCATGAAAAGGTGCTGGTATTTGGAGGACATCTTGGCCACTACTAGAGGGAGACTTGATCCATATTTTAGCCTCTTCTGACGGTTAAAATCAATAAGCAAATAATAAAGAATACAGGGGGGGACATTCCGCCTAACCCCTTCCCAAGACAACATCACACCTCTCAATGAACAGCCACCCCCCCCATACAAGAGTAAAAACAACCAAGCTATTAGCTTCGTAGGACAGGAAGGCCAGCCTTGTCCTCACAGAGAATGGCCTGAAACGGACCACCCGGCAAGCTCTCCGGTTGATAAACAATAGAAGTCATCGCAAGACAAGAGTGCTTGGCCAACCAATTAGCCGCTCTGTTGCTCTCCCGGTAGGCAAAAGTAATGTTGGCCCGAGTACAAGCTAATAATTCATGAATCTCCTTGTAGTGATACCATCCTTCCCATAAGTTACCCCTCCTCTGATTGACTGCTCTAAACGTTGCCTCTGAGTCACAGTTAATCACAACATCCGTGAACCCCAAATCCTTACACAACCTTAGGCCATCCCTCAGTGCCTTGAGTTCCGCCAGAGAGCTGGTACTCGGCCCATAAAAATTAGAGAAGGCTGCCAGCGCTTTCCCATTCCGGTCTCTAATGATCCCACCTCCTCTACCCAGGCCAGGGTTACCAGAACAAGCTCCGTCAACGTTCAACTTTATTGAGTAGAAGGGGGGGCACCAGTATACTGGGATGGGCCGTTTGCACTTTACGATGGGAGCTGCAAGACCTAGACACTGTAAGATCAAGGTTTCCCTAGCAGATCCGTGGGTGCCTACCTTGGTCGGGTAGGGCACCTCCCTCACCCAGGCTTTGATGCAAGCAATAATGGAGTTGGCTGTCCGCCTCCTATCATCATGTCTTCTGGAGTTTCTCTCCCTCCATAGCTCCCAAATGATCAGGGATGGCAGAATCCCAGTAATAACAGCACTAAGACCATGTCCACCTGCTAAACTCTGCCAGAGTAAGACCCTGCTCCTCGCATCCTGAGTGGGAAGAAGGGTGATGTCAAACAAACTGGAGAAGTGGTCCCACACTCTAGTCGCCGTGCCTCCGGAAATAACACGGTGGTTCGTAGTCTCCCTCTGAGGCCTACCACAGCAACAACATTTCGAGGCAAGTGGAATACCTATTGCCATCAAAGAGTCATCTATAGGTATCCTTCCATTCAGCAGCTGCCAAGACAAGAAGCCCATCTTCACCGGGAGTGTGCTATTCCATATCCACTTCGCATAGGAGACTGTTGGCGACTGACCCCGCACCACATCCCACACCGCCTTGGTAGAGAACAAGCCATTACTAGAGAGAGCCCAAACCAGCACATCTTCACCTCCCGACAAGAAAAAAGAACTTGACGAAATATACTCTCTTATGGCCTCTGAATCAATGCTGTCCAACACTTCTTGCTTCCAAGTGCCATCCTCGCAAAAGGCATCCTTCACCCTCAGCCCCATATCAACCCCAAGACCATTGTCTACAGTGTTCATTAGGGGACTAAAACCCATCCAGTTGTCCAGCCAGAAGAGAATATTACCTGCCCCCAGCTGCCACCTGGAATTCGATAACAGGACCTCCTTGTGCTCCAAAGTGTGCCTCCAAGACTTAGAGCCGGTTCTATTTGCCTCTGATAGAACAACATGCTGATTTTTAAAGAACTTAACTTTGAAAAAATCACTCCAAATGGAGCGCTCCCCTAGCGCCCTCCACAGGCCTTTGAGCCTAAGCGAGAGTCCAACATCCTCCAGCAGTCTGATCCCTAGCCCTCCCTCCCCAACTGGCCTACAAACTTTATGCCATCCAACCCAATGTTTTCTCTTCCCCCACTCTGAGCAGCCCCATAGAAAGTCAGCAAAAATCCCATAGACCCTCCTAGACACCGCCTTGGGTGGTGCCAGTGTCGCAAGAACATGAATTGGAATTGAGGAAAGGATATGCTTTATAAGAGTAATCCTACCTCCTGCAGTAAGCAGCCTTCCTTGCCAACCTGCCACCTTGCATCTAATCTTCTCAATCAACCCATCAAACAAGCAAATCTTCATCCTCCCTGAATGGAGGGGTGCTCCTAGGTAAGTAATAGGGAGAGATTTCCTAGGAAAACCAGTTATCTCACCAACCAAGCGGCCTCTAGCCGGTGTGGCCAAACCACTCAACACAAAGCAGCTTTTCTGCCTATTAACCAGCTGACCCGATAAGCTTTCGTACCTGCTGAGGAGACCCATGATCTGTTTAAGTGAACCCTTAAGCGCCCTACAGAAGATAATAGTGTCATCTGCAAACAGGCAATGAGAAATCCCCGGACACCCTCTTGGAAGCTTGTAAAAGGAAACATGCCCTTCCACAAACAAGTTTTTAATTCCCTTGTTCAGCACCTCCTCAGCAATGATAAAAAGAGCTGGCGAGAGGGGGTCACCTTGCCGCACCCCTCCAGAAGATTTGAAAAAGCCCGATTGTTTGCCCCCTAGCACTGTAGAGAACCAACAGTTGTCAAGCATCTTCTTAATCAAGCCGATCCAGGCGTCACTAAAACCAAATTTGGCGAGGATCTGCCAGAGAAAGTCCCACTCCAGGCGATCATAAGCCTTCGCCATGTCCATCTTAAGAAAAACATTGCCCCCCCCTGGTTTTCCGGTTAATGTCCTGGGCCATTTCTTGCACAATGGATATGGAGTCATGAATGCTTCTGCCTTGCACAAACGCTCCTTGCTCCTCTGCAATTAATGAAGGGAGGATACCTGCCAGCCTGGAAGCAAAGATCTTGGCAATAATCTTGTAAGCAAAATTATAGAGGCTAATAGGACGAAGATCCGACATTACCTCGGGGTTGTCCTTCTTAGGGATGAGGACCAGGTTTGCAGAGGTGAAGCTCCTGGGAAGCTCCCCTCCCGCAAAGAAATCTTGGACCGCAGCCCAAACCTCCTCACCCACGATATCCCAGCACGAGGTAAAAAAATAGCCAGTAAAGCCATCCGGACCCGGTGCGCTCTCGCAAGACAGAGAGAAAACAGCCCCATTAACCTCTTCCTTCGTGGGCCACACAAGGAGACTAGTGTTATCAACCTCAGAGACAGCCTTTGGAACCACAGAGAGCAGTTCAACATCCACCACACAACCTTGAGACGAAAAGATGTCAGAGAAATGCCGCACCGCCTCCGGCTGGATCCCCTCAGGGTTCATTATCCACTCTCCATTCCCCCCCCTTGATTTTCTGGATACAAGCCTGCCTCCTTCGAACATTCACCATAGCGTGAAAGAATTTCGTGTTTCGATCCCCCTCCTTTAACCAAGTTACCCTAGATTTCTTCCTCCACAATATTTCCTCCTATAGGAGAATTTCCTTCAAAATTTCCTTAGCTGCCACCAATGCCTCTCTGGACTCATCGGAGGTTTGTTGGTCAAAAGCCACCTCCGGTGTATATTGCCAAAGACCTCCTTATTCCATTTTCGCAGCGCACTACGAAGGAATTTTAACTTAAAAAACAGCACATAGAGAGGGGAGCCAGAGACCGGCCGAGCCCACTGGTCCTTGATGAAATCATGAAAGCCTGGATGCCTGAGCCACATCTGTTGAAACTTAAAAGGAAGAGAAATCCTGCTGCCCAGCCATCATAAAAGAAAGCCTGATGGGCGCATGATCTAAACATGCTCTGTTAAGGTGGGTGACAAAGCTGCTTGGGAAGGTAGCCAGCCAAGCAGTGTTAACCAGAAATCTGTCCAGCCTAGCCATCACCCTACCTGCCCCCACTTGATTATTTGTCCATGTGAACATGTTACCAGCATAGCCCGCATCAACTAGGGCAGCCCTACTTACAAATGACCCACGCTCCTCCACAGAGAGAGGGCAAACTGGACGACCACCTAGCTTCTCAAGGGGGGACACAACCACATTAAAATCACCTCCCACTGCCCAAGGGTGCAACACCTCCCCCGAGAACACCTCAAGCCTCTCCCACAAGACCCTTCTTTCCACATTTGAACAACGACCATGGACAAAGGAAAAAAGAAAAGTCCCCTTGCTGGCCTCCTTACATTCAAGGGTAATAAACTGATCATGCTCCTCCACCACACGGACAGTCAGAGAGGCTTTCCAAAAAATCCAGAGCCTGTCCAGCACATAAAAAGACTCCAGCCCAATCCTCCTCATCACCAATCTTGCCTTCGCAGCCTGTGCCTTAGGTTCAGCAATAGCTACAATGTCCACCTTGTGTAAACTCACCAAAGATTTCAGACGCCTAATAGTTGGCTTATTTCCAACACCTCGAGCATTCCAAAAGATGCAACTCATAAGGACACATCGCGAGGGGTTGCTATCGATCGCATCAATCTCGTAACACGTCTTTGGGCCGAATCCCTGTTATGTCCTCCCTGCCTGGCCTTCTTAATTTTCTTCCTGTCATACATAACAGCTGCTCCAAGGAAAGCAGTTTTAGGATGCACACGATCAAGGAGCGGTGACTCTTGGGCGCGGAAGCACTGTTCCCTTGTTCTAACCTCCCAATTGTCACCCGAACCCTCTCCTCCAGAGTGGAGCTAAAGGCTCTCAAACTCTCCACCATTTGTTGTCGCCCCACCTCAGGTTCAGGCATAGCCGAAACATAACCATCGTCTTTGGAACCCAACGGCAAAGGTCCATTTGCAAAATAGACTTACGAACTGACCCCTACAGGTTGTGAAATAAAGCTAAGCGTACCACTGCCACTGCCCACTGAAAGGCCAAAGGCTGTTGGATCCACCATCGTTAAGCCTTGGTTACCCAAACTGACAGCCCCAATCTTGCCTTGACCCTCGCCAACACTAACCTCACCTTCCTCCACGGCCTGCGCACTCTCCTCCAATACTGGCTACACCAGCTGGGTCTCCTCCTCCACCCTGGCACTTCCGGAGACCAGGCTGGCCTGCAAATTATCCACCGCAGGCTGAATATCCACCATCGCAAGGCACACCGTCACACCAGCAGCACCCTCGCTGTGCACCATCGCAGTTGCCTATTCTCTGCCTACTACAGCACCAGCAGCAAGATGATCGTCACAGGCCACCCCTTCGCGCAAACTTGCAGCTCGCCACCGTCCTCCCCTATGACGGCGAGGCCTCGCCAACCCAGATGAAGGCTCCCCTGCAGCCGTAGCACCTCCCCGAGAGGTTCCTTCTCCCCTAGGGATAAAAATCCCAGTGTCGTCCCTGTCAGCTTCCCCTCCAATAGCGGTGGCACCACTTTCCCCTGCTCTAGCATCCTCTTTCCTGCTCACAGATTTCCTGCACTCTCTTGTGCCCCAACATGGAGCAAACATCGCAATAAGCTGGCCTGCTCTCATAGAAAACCTTCTGATAAAACCCTGATAACCCACAACCAATCCAGATTCTCGAAGGGAGGGAGGCACGCAGGTCGACCTCCACACACACCCTAGCAGCCACAGTTCTCGAGCAGTTCGCCGTAGCTCCGTCAACACGCAAAACTCTGCCAATAGCCCCTGCAATGGAGACGAGAAAATTCCCCTGGTAAAGGTTTACCGGCAGCCCCGGCAAAGAGACCCACAGCGGCGCCATTGGAGACTCCCATCCAGATACAAAGTCCGAAAACCATCGCATGAAGCGAAACAAGAATCCTTGGATATGCAGCTGGGCTTTAAGCCAAACCTTCACGAAATCTTCCTGGTTCGCGAACCACAGCAGAATATGGTGAGGGTCCAGGGACGAGACGAACACATCACCCTTCAGGAAAAGCGTCTTCTGCAGATGCTCCGTAATCTTGAATAGCGGCGGTTTCCCATAACTACACTTGGGCACCAGCGAAGTCGCAAAATTCCTCTCCGAGATTGCAAGCTCCTCCTTGGAGAAGAAGACCGCGGGTTCTCCAAAATGCGAAGATGGTTTTTTAACTTCAACCTGGACATGTGGCAGCGTGGTTGACCGACAAACGACAGCAGCAAACGACGCTGTCCCACCTACAGGAAACCCTGGAGGTGAAGAGGGGTCAGGGGGCGCGCCTCCCGAGAGGGGGGGACCGCCATAGCAGAAAACGATGGAACGCCTAACCTACTCCACCGGAGCTAAACCTGACTCCAGGCTCCAGCCTAAAAAAAATATTTCAGTTAAATATAAGAGCAGCCACTTAAACCTAATAACATGGGAACAAAACTACCCCAAAAGGACCAGAATACCACCACGGTATTCGGGATTACATATTCCAACACTCCCCCCTCAAGCTGGATTATACAAATAAGAGAAGAAGGAAAATCCAGCTTGAACTAAATAAAAAAAGAACTCCATAATAATGCTAACGCTCCCCCTCAAGTTGGCGCATACAAGGTACTAATGCCCAACTTGAACAAAATGGGAAAAAACCTAAGCTGTAGCAGAATCCAGCTTCAAAATGAATGCAGCTCCCAAATAAACCTTCAAGAACTTGAGAAAAATAGATCTTCAAAATCTGGGCAGACTTGATCAACAACTTTCACCAATCTTCAACAATTGTCCAGTGATGAATCTCTGACTGATAATCTTGAAGATAAGCAACTAGGGCAGCAAGCAAATGAATCAAGCAGCAGAAAAGATTAAGCAACGGAAAAAATGAACCCAACTACAGAACCTCATATAGGCAGGCAATAACCAAACATCTTCAATACTTTAATACTAATCTCCCCTTTACAGCAAACTCAACCCAATAATGAAGGATACCCAATAACAATGGTGGAAACACTGATCTTCTATGTTTTGCACCAAGTGTTCCTGCAAGTTCTGTTTTCTGCAATGGCTGCAGGTATACTGTACATAATCCCCCCCTCACGTGGACAGAAAATGGAGATGATGTAAGAACCAGTGCAAAAGTATAATATTCTAGAATTTTCCAAAAGGTGCTAAGGGTAATGGAAAGAGAAGAAATGGCAATTTAGAGAATACCATAAACTTCCAAGGTGGTTATGCCAAAGGTATGATATGGGAGGTGGTGAAGTGAAAAGAAGCAGTGGGATAATGAATCATGGAGAAAAACAATGCAACATAGAAATTGTCTACCATCTTCAAACGATCAAACAAACACTTTTGATGAAAACTCCTGCAGGGGAGAAACACCTAACTCCAATAGTCAAATCTGATAAGTATACAGATCTGATTTGGAGTAAAGAAAGGCTCCAATCTTCAAGGCTGGATCAATCTTCAAACAAGGAAGAACAAGTGTGCAAAACTTCAATTTATAAACTCCCATGCTAAATAGAACTGATGAAGATATCTGGACAAAATTGATGTAATAAGCTTCAACAAAAACTTGGATCAGATCTGAATTAGTAAATAATGCTAGGATCAAGCTCCAAAAGTAAGCTAGATTTGAACACATAGAAGAGCTTCACACAACTGAATAGGTTCGTAGTTGCAACCAATAACCTTGGAACACACTGTTGTAATCCCAAATAAGCATATCTCCAGGGTAGTAGATTCGAGTCTTCGACAATGAAAGAAATTCGATCTCCAATAGAAGGATACTCAGTCTCAATAATAGGGCAGCAGTAATCCACATAAAGGTAACAATAATATGTCAACCAGTCATGCTTACAGAAGCCAATCAATAGAACCAGCAAATATAAGATAATAACTCAGCAGATCCAATAGGTAGTTGAAGCAGCCAGCCACACAGGAATCAGTAAAATAGGTTGATAATTGGAAAAAATCGAACCATAAGATGAACCTGAATTTTTTCAATAATAAATCCATGATTGATGCTGAAACTTGGGTCGAATACTCCTTTGATGGTGATAAAAGTCCCCTAAAAAATCAGCAAGATAGGACATCCCTTCCCCTAAGATCGATTAAAGTTAGGGTTTTGTAAAAAACCTTGAAAGTTGAAATTGATTGTAGGGAAGGGGGCTTCAAAAAAAAATTGATGATGACTTGTCAAAGATTGATGATGTATTTGAATAGATGCTGTCCTTTGCGGCTTGAATGAATCTCCAATACGAATAACCAATCTCTATTTGTGTTTGAGACTTGATCTTCAAGAGGGAGAAACACCAACAATTGCAGAAAAAATAGGGCAGCAGCTATCTTGTCTAATAGAACTTCTTCAAGCCATGAATAGTTGAAGTAGAATGTCCCTCTGGATAGTAGAAACACCTCCAAAAAACTCCAGCAGCAGCAACCAACCCTAACCCTAAAATCGATGTGTCAGGGTTTTGAAAACCTTGAAAAGGAGGATCGATTGGGGTTAGGGGTCTTCAAACACTTGGAAAGAGGCTAATACTGAGGTCGAGTGGTCCTTGTAGTTGGAGTAATCAGCCCTCCAAAAATTAGCAAAAACTGAAACCTGAAAGTCAGGGTTTTTAACAGGTAACCAAATTAGCCAGTTAAGGAAGTTTTGCTGTAGAAACAAATCCAACCATCAGAAAAGGTCCAAACTTAAGTCGAGTAGGGCTTGCAGTAGTAGGGAATCACCCCCAAAAATTCAGCTGCATCGGAAAAGGAAAACCCTAAAATCGATTCGAGTCAGGGCTTTTCAAAACCCTGACAAGTTGAGATCGATTAGGGTAGAGGCTGAAATGGTTAATGAGAGATGGAGAAAAAGAAAAAAGGGAAGTAGGACATTGGAATAGGGTAGTAAGGGGCTGGAAAAAATAGCAAAGGGAGCTCCAATAGTGAAAGGTCAGCCTTCTATAATGACAAGATTCTGATCTCCAAAGAATTCTGGGAAACTCCAAATCGTAGAGATGGTTCCAACAGTTTTTATTGGAAAAAAAAATAGATATAATGGAGGAGGGCCGCAACTAAATCATTGGATATTGTATTTATCTCATTAGTGCTGCCCCCTTACAAGGATGAGAAGAAAAAAACCAGAAGAAGGAGAAGCTAACAAAGAGAGATGAAAGGGAGGGAGAGGAGAAACGATGGTGAGGGAGGGTGTTCTGTGACCCTAGATCAAAATTGGAGGCTCTGATACCATGTTGGTAGAATCGTGGGTGAGAAAGAGAGAATGAGAGAATAGAATGTTGTATTTCATTGATAGGTAAGCCCCTCTATTTAAATAAGAGGGGAAAGTTACAAAGGACTGAACTAGGCAATGTGGGACTAAAACCCACATAGCCAACTATAGACATAATAACCCCTAACTAGCTAACTCTATAAGAGCAGCCACTTAAACCAAATAACATAGGAATAAAACTACCCCAAAAGGACCAGAATACCCCCACGGTATTCTGGATTACATATTCCAACAAAATTCTAAAACCCCTCTACCCCACTCTCTTGCCACTATGTCTGATCTCACTACAACTTCGTCTCCATCAGATGGATCTGTTCATCCTTTCGCTGCTACTACTATCAAGTTAGATGGGACTAATTACCTGATGTGGTATGGTCATGTTCAATGGAGGCCTATGGACGCCCCAGTAAGGAGGAGTGATATGATTCCGATTGAAGGAGCTTAAAGAGCTAGGGGTAGGCCTAAAATGACCATAGGAGAAGTTGTGAAGGACATGAAGTGTTTAGATCTTGTACCGAGTATGAACTCGGATAAAGCCTGTTGGAGGGCAAGGATCCATGTTGCAGACCCCACTTAGCTGAGATTCTCCTGACTTGCTGGGCTAGGCCTCCTTTCTCTTACTTTCATCTGTCATTTTGCTCTCTATTTTCTTCTAATAGGTAGTTCTTCTTTCCCTTATTCTCTAATTCTCTTCTTTCTTCTTCTTTTCTTCTCCTGTGCTGGTTAACTTTATGTTGCTTTGTCACATCTATCACATAGGCAGCTGATTTGGCCATTCTGACCATTGCCTAGGTGGGTTGCTAACTTGCTATCTGGATTGATCATGTGTCAATTCTCATGGTCCATCTTAACCACAGCCTATTATGTATTAAATCTTTTCCCTTGAATTTTCGACAGTTCAGTTATCTTCAAAGATTCGATTCTTAACCTTTTCTTTAAAGCTTTATTCCTCCATGTAGCAAACATTCATTTGGACTGAAACTCACCACAAAGTATGGGAAGTATGGGTTGAGGTGGACAATGTTTCCACAAAGTTTTTGAGCCAGCTAAGCCACCACATGGCATAAAAACCAAGATCCATGTAGGATCCACTCCAAATAAAAAACATAATAGTGAAAATATTATAACAACAATAATAATAGTAATAATAACAACAATAAAAAAAGAAACAATCAACTAAGAATATGAAAGAACTTTCATTCACCTGTAATCCCAAGAGGTACCAGCATGACCCGACAACATGCCCAGCCAATACAAATATGAGAAGATTAAGAACAAAGTTTGCCCATGCTGATTCAAATATGAAGCCGGTCGAAGACTGACCAGAAGCCAAAGGCAGAAACCTGAAAAATCTGGGTATGTATTGAAGAAGAACAGAGGCCCTTAAGAGATTTTTTGCATAGGTCGCTGATCCGAGGTATTTAGGCAAGACCAGCAATATCATGATCTGCACAAGGACATTGAGAAAAAAAACATTTCAATAAGAAATTGAAAATAGGATATGTATGTAGCATTCTAAGCATATATAATAATTTTGCACAAAATTTGTGAATGCTCAATAGGAACCACATATGTAGATGTTCTCCACAATGCCTATATATAAATTATTTGCATGTATATTTGATAATTTTGTGTGTTCAGATCATGTTTGGCAAGGGAATCCAGAAGCTTGTTGGGGCTTTCTAGAATACACAAGAAATTAATAGGCTCACCTCTAACCAGCTACCTGCCATGGTTCTTGTTATCGAGATTTATGTAATCTCGATATTAGCTTCTATAGCTAATATTGAGAAGTGTGAGGAGGGTAGATTAGTAATCTGTTTTATTTCTTGTATTTTTCTGTTTTCCTGTTTTGCCCTTAAGTGGCTATTTATTGAAGATTAGAGGGAGATTACACTCATCGTGTAACTTCCCAAGTTGCGCATCTCCTCTTCTTCTTCTTTTTCTCTTATGATTGACATGGTATCAGAGCTATAAGCACTGTCACAGATTTCGGTGGGATTTTTCTTCTCCTTTCTACAGCCTGCAATTGAAGATTGAAGTGTGTGAGAAAAACTTGAGGGCTTGCGGTTTCTTCTACCTTTTGTTTGAAGGGGTGCAGCACCCTATGCTGTATTTTGGGACAGTTTAGAGACTAGTTCATGGTATAAATTAAGAACTAGGTCTCCTTTTCTGTTTATGGATTTATTTTGTGAAGCTGGATGGAGTAAGGATTGCATTGGAAGCTGAAGATTAAATCGACAGCACTTGTCAGGGTTCTCTGGGATTGATTTTTTCAGGAAGAGAAAATCGATTTTTTTACAGGGTCTTTTGGATTGATTTTTTGGATCCTATTTGTTTAATTGGATTTTTGGAGGTTATACTGGACTGTTTCGGCTATTGTTTGGAGGCAGAATTTGGGAGCAGATATTTTGTGGAAGCAGATTTTTGTGGGAGCACAAATATTTTTTGTGGAAGCACAATTTTCGTAGGGAGCAGATTTTTCTCTAGGAATTGATCTCTTGTCAGGGTTTTGTGATTCAACTTTAATCTCTTGTTCTTACATCTTTACTCCATCGTTTGATCTTGCATAATGGGTGATACTTCGAAATCAGTGATGACAGAAGTTTTCTCTTCCTCCTCCAATTGTTATATTGAAAAGAAATTGGAAGGGATTACCAACTTTCAACAATGGCGGAAAATTGTTAAGTTGGTTTTGACGGGACGTGATCAGCAGGATCACTTATTTAAGATTAAGCCTGATGATGACCCCTTATGGGACACTGTTGATGCTAGAATCTTGGGACAGATGCTGAATTCTATGGAACATCAGATTGTCGATTTGGTGACACACATCGATACTATTAAGGAGTTGTGGAAGTACCTTAATGTTTTGTATTCTGGACAAAACAACCTTTCCCGCATTTATGAGTTGTCCCAGGAGTTCCATGGGGTAGATCGAAAGGGTCTTCCTTTGACCAAACACTTTGATGATTTTAAAAGGATGTATGAGGAGCTTAATTCCCATTAGTTCTAATGTGGAAGCAAAGCAAAGTCAGAGGGAGCAGCTTGCTGTTATAGGATTTTTGGGAGGACTTGGGAAGGAGTTCGATTCAGTCTGTTCCCAAATTCTTGGTGGTGAGAAGGTAGCCACATTGTCTGAGACTTTTTCCAACGTTCTACGTGTCTCCCGTGAGACTACTACTACTGTTGATAATTCGGCCTTGGCTTCTTTTCCCTAGAACCGTGGGCCCAATGGTGGGGCTGGTACTGGTGGTAATGGTAATAGTGGTGCTGGTCGTGGTCGTGGTGGTGGGGCTGGTTCTAGTAAACCACCTATCTTGGGTACTCAGAGTGTTCCTAATGGTTTGGGGAAAGTGAGGACTTATCAGCATTGTGGTAGTCCAGGACATATCCAACGCTTTTGTTGGAAACTTCATGGCAAACCACCTCAACAACAGTTTGCCAATTCAGCTACCACTACTGAGTCTACAGTTTCTGCATCTCCATAGCCTGAGGGTAAGACCATGAAGATGTCTAATGAAGAATATGCCCGTTTTACACAATTTCAGATTTCTCAATCAGCCTAGCCTCCAACCGCCACCTTTGTTCAGACAGGTAATGCTACTGCCTGTATTTCGACTGCTACTCCTCGTCCCTGGATCATTGATTTAGGGGCATTGGATCACATGGCTGGTGTCTCAGGTATTCTTTCTTCCTTCCAAAAATCTTCATCTAGTGTTACTTTAGCTAATGGTTCTGTTAGAAGATGAGAGAAGAGAATGAGAGCTGAAATGCTTGAGTGAGTTGTGTCTCTCCTCAGCCCTCTATATATAGATTTCATTAATAGGAACAGAATTACAAGTATACCCTCCATAGCCAACTATGATAGCTAAGGAGAGAAATAACATACAAAATAACAAAGAGAAATGCCCAAAGTACCCTTATCGGGTTACATAACTTAACACTCCCCCTCAAGTTGGTGCATACATATCATGATGCATGCCCAACTTGACTAAACTAGGGTGAAACAGCTTTCCACTTAGCTCTTTGGTGAAGACATCCACAAATTGATCTCCTAACTTCACAAAGGGTACAGATCTGCCCACTTTCTAACTTCCTTGATGAAGTGTCTGTCGATCTCCACATGCTTAGTACAATCATGTTGCACTGGGTTGTGAGCAATGTTGATTGCCGCTCTGTTGTCACAGTACAACATCATTGGATGATGAACAGAACCACCAATATGCTGGAGCAAACTCTGAAGCCATAATAGTTCACATATGCCCTGGGCCATGGCACGAAATTTTGCTTCAGTACTAGACCTAGCCACCACATTTTGCCTTTTACTTCGCCACGTGACAAGGTTACCTCCGACAAAGGTACAATAGCCTGAAGTGGATTTTCTGTCAGGGTTACCACCCCAGTCAGCATCTGTGTAAGCCTCAACGCGGATTAGATAACGCCGTCATCTCTTCCATCATTGCTGTCTTCCACTTTGGATCTGATTGCCTCCTGCCATTTTTGAGGAATAGAAACAGAGGAAAGAGAGGACACAAATGCTTAATAGGAAGGGGACAAAGCATCATATGAAACAAAATTGGTGATGGGATGTTGGGTGCAAGATCTAATACCTTTACGGGTAGCTATAGGTAAACCAAGAGAGGGATCGTTACCAAGTAACACAGCGGAATCTGGATCTGGATCAGGTTCTGACGGTTGGAGAAGTGGTATAGTAGTGATAATCTCAACTTGCTCTTTGTGTTTTCGGCTGAAGACTTGATCCACAGGAATTTGATTCACATGTCTTCATTTCCCCTGAACAGGAGGCACCCTAGAGACTGAAGAAGGAGGTTCCCCCTGAAGAGGAGCCGAAAGGATGGAAGAAGACTCCCCCTGGATAGAAGCTGGTAGAAGATCAGGCACATCTTCAAATACTGGATCATCATGTTCCCCCTAAAGAAGTGGTTGAGAATAGTATGCCAAGGATTCATGCAAGACAATGTCCATGGTAACAAATGTACGCCGAGAAGGGGGATGATAACATTTGTATCCCTTCTGGGTGGCGGAGTAGCCTAAAAAATACAACGAATGCTCCGAGGATCAAGCTTACCATGAAGATGATGATTGCGAGCAAAGCAAACACAACCAAAGATTTTTGGGGGGACCACAAAGGAGGAAGAACCTTGAAGGTGGTCAACAAGAGTATGCCCATTAAGGACAAGGGTAGGCATACGGTTAATGAGGTAGGCAGCAATAAGTATGGCATCAATCCAATATTGAGGAAGAACCTGTCGTGCAAACATAATGGCCCGAGCCACTTCCAAAAGGTGGCGATTTTTCCATTCAATGACTCCATTCCGGGCAGGAGTGTCTACACAGCTGGTCTGATGGATGATGCCATTCTTAGCCAAATAGGCTTGAAATTGACCTTCCATGTATTCTCTGTCATTGTCACTCCGCAGAATTTTTAATTTGGCATTGAATTGGGTCTAAATCATACAATGGAATAGCTGGAAACATCGAAAAACCTCACTTTTGTGCTGCATTATATACACCCAAGTGGTCCGAGTAAAGCAGTTAATGAAGGAAACCATCTATAACCATAAATGGAAACACCAAGGGCAGGGCCCCACACATCCGTTCGAACTAAAGCAAAAGGAGAAGTACTTCTTTTATTGATTAGAGAGTAAGTAGAACGAGTCTACTTAGCCAAGACAAAGGCTTCACATAAAAACTCATCCTTGTTACAATCTTTAACTAACTGAGGAAACACAAAAGCTAAAGTTCTCAAAGGAGGGTGACCAAGCTAACAATGCCACAGATGGAGATCCGAAGAAGTTGCTGAATGTAATTGATGAGCAGAAAAGGAAACTATTGGTGGACAAGTCTGACCCGTGTCGAGTAGGTAGAGACCCCCATGTACCTTACCACCCCCAATCGCGTGGCCTTTCTCTAGATCCTGTATGACACAACGAGAAGGAAAGAAGGTTATTTTGCAGTTCAAATCTTTGGTTAGACTACTAATGGAAAGAAGATTAGTAGGAAAGGAAGGAACATGCAAAATAGAATTTAGGGTATGGTAGGGGAGCAGTGAATGGAACCCTTTCCATGAATGGGAGAAAGGGAACCACTCACTACCCGAATAGTATCTCTGCCAGAACAAGGAGAATAATGATGAAATACATGAGAGGAGCCAGTCATGTGGTCAGTGGCACCGGAGTCTATGATCCAAGGACTGGAGACTGCCGATGCACATTGACTACCGACCTAAATACCTTAGGTAAAGTAAGAACCAGATGCGGCAGCAGATGCCATGGAAGGTGCAGCAGAAGATGGTTGGAGCATGCAACGGAGGGCTAGCATCTCATCTTGAGAAAAACCAGTGTCAGCAGAGGGAACTGTAGCAGTAGGAGCAGCAGCCTCAGTCAGATTTACCCTCAGTTTGGGCTTCCCCTTGCCTCGTTGCGCCTCAAAATCAGCAGGTTTCCCATGTAATTTCCAACATTAGGCCTTGGTGTGATAGGGCCTGTGACAGTGCTCACACTTGACAGGCTCTTTGGAGGCAACATTTCCACTGTCAGTAGTGGTAATAGGATCAGGGGTCGAAGTAGTCTGTAGTGGTAATAGGATCAGTGTGAATCATGGCAAAGGACTGCTCTAGTGTAGGAAAGGGAGACTGGTTCAGCACTTGTATTTGAATAGGGTCATATTCCACATTTAGACCCGCCAAGAAGTCGTACACACGGATACTGTCGACGTGTTTACGGTAGGTAGCAACATCAGAAGGTGTAGATGGTTGATAAGTGGAGTAATGATCCAATTGTTGCCACAAGCTCTTGAGTGTAGCATAGTATGTGGAGATAGACAACTCCTTCTGAGTGAGCTCATGAGCCTTCTTGCGAATCTCATACACTTGGGCAGCATTCCCAATATGCCCATAAGTCTCCTTGGCGGCACTCCAGATCTGATGGGCTGTACCTAGAAGCATGAAGTTGTCGGACAGATTTGGTTGTAAGGATGCCAACAAGTAAGACATGACCATGGCATCATTGGACAGCCACTTCTCTTGCGGAGACCCAGCTGTAGGTGGCATGTGAATAGTCCCAAGTACATGACCAGCCAGTCCGCGACCAGCAATGGTCAAATAGGTGGTCTGAGACCACTTGAGGTAATTTGTCCCATCAAGCTTGATAGGAGCAGAAAGTGGAAGGAGTTCTGTACGGGGCTGTCCATCTTGTGGAAGGGGCTGTCCATCTTGCCCAGAGGTTGCAGAAGAGGCATCGTTGCCAAGCATGATGATTCAAGAAAGAAGCTTCAACAAACAAGGTAGCAATACAAGGATAGCAATATCCCTAAAAAATCTCTAAGGAAATAAGCTGAAATATGGACCAAGTACTCTTGAATGATGATGGAAGAAACCCTCAAAATTTCAGACCAATTGGAGAAGGAGAGCTATAAGAGGTAATTCATCGAACACTTGTCGAGCACACTTGTATGCTAAAATCGATGGCAGAAAGGGGAAATAGAGAGAACTTGCACAAAAACTTGGAGAATGGGCCTCAAACTTGGATCGAAGACTCTTCTAGTATGTGATAACCACCCCTCAAAAGATCAGCAACAACAGAGAAGTAGAACCCTATATCGATTGAGTGTCAGGGCTTTGAAAAACCTTGACAGTTGAGATCGACTTTAGTCTTGGAGAGCTGTAGCTGCTGTTGTCTTGGATAGCTATAGCTGCTGTTGTAGTGTGAAATAATGGATGATAGGAGCTGTCCAAGGTATGCTAATATGGATCTTCAAGAAGGGGAGACTCGATCTTCACTCTTTGATAAGACTCGATCTCCAAGGTATGAAGACTCCAAAATCGCAGGAAGGGGGCAGCAGCTATCAATCCAAAGGTATGCTTCTAGAACATAGAATGAATGAGGTAGATGAAGGACAGCACAAGATCAATAGATCACCTCATATGTGCTGCCCTTAGTGCAGATGTAGGACCAAGAAGAAGAAGAGAGAAAGCAGTAGAAGAAGGGGCTGTTAGAGATGGAGAGAAACGATGAAGATGGTGGCTGTTCTAACCCTAGATCAGTTTATGCTCTGATACCATGTTAGAAGATGAGAGAAGAGAATGAGAGCTGAAATGCTTGAGTGAGTTGTGTCTCTCCTCAGTCCTCTATATATAGATTTCATTAATAGGAACAGAATTACAAGTATACCGTCCATAGCCAACTATGATAGCTAAGGAGAGAAATAAGAAACAAAATAACAAAGAGAAATGCCCAAAATACCGTTATCGGGTTACATAACTTAACAAGTTCCTTAGCTAACGTAACTAGTACTGGTATTGCACATGTTACACCTTCTTTGTCTTTATCTTATATTCTCTACTTGCCTGATTTCCCAGTCAACCTTTTCTCTGTTAATTGGTTTAACAAATCTCATAACTGTTCTATAACCTTTTTTTTGGATTCTTGTGTATTTCAAGATCTTACGACGAAGAAGATGATTGGTAGAGATCGTGAGTCAGGGGGGCTTTATATACTTGAGGACACTTCATCTATGGCGTGTACCGGTGTGGCGTCACCCCACCAGATTCATTGTCGTTTGGGTCATCCTTCGTTGGAGAGTTTAAAGCTTTTGGATAGTCGGTTTCGGTCTCTTTCTAGTTTGAATTGTGAGTCATGTCAGTTTGAGAAACTTCATCATGTGAGTTACCCTCCTAGAGTCAATAAACGGTCTAACCACCCTTTTTCTTTAGTTCATTCAGATGTATGGGGTCCATGTCCTATCGTGTCTACTTTGGGTTATCGTTACTTTGTAACCTTTGTTGATGACTATTCCAGGGTTACCTGGCTTTATTTAATGAAATGTCGTTCTAAATTATTCTCAATTTTTTGTGCTTTTGTGAATGAAATCAATAATCAATTTCAGGCTCCTTTGCGTATTCTTCGTAGTGATAACGCTAAGGAATATTTTTCTACCCCCTTTTCTGAATTTATGGTTCATTGTGGCATTATACATCAGTCCTCATGCACTTACACGCCACAACAAAATGGTGTAGCTGAGAAGAAGAATAGGCATTTAATGGAAGTTACTCGTTCTCTATTATTTTAGATGAAGGTACCAAATCTTTTTGGGCAGATGCTGTTTTGACTTCCTGTTATCTCATTAATCGCATGCCTTCTTCTGTTTTACATGGTGGTATTTCCTTTTCTTTGTTATTTCCTTTTATGCCATATTTGTTTTACCACCACGAGTATTTGGCAGTGTTTGTTTTATTCGTGATCATCATCCAAGTGTCTCCAAGTTGGATCCTAAGGCTCTCAAGTGTATGTTTGTTGGGTATTCTCGCACTCAAAAGGGTTATCATTGTTATTCTTTTAAGTTGCGGAAATATTTTGTTTGTTACTACTGATGTTTCTTTCTTTGAGTCTATTCCCTATGATAGTTCATCTTTTACTGTGTCTGACTTGGATGATGATCTTCCCGTTTCCATTGTTCAGTCTATTGTTCATCCTGTTCCGCAGGCTGCCTCATCACCGGCACCCCCACCTATTGTGTTTAAACTGCACCAATGGAAAGTATGTACTCGGACCCCCACTACTGCGATTTCTGACACATCTGCTTCTTCGCCGTCAGATCCTGAGATAGGTAATACTCCTCCTTTGGAACCTTCTTCTGATCATGATCTTCCTATTGCTCATCGTAAGGGTATTTAGGCTTGTACTCAACACCCCATTTCTAACTTTGTTTCCTATGCTGGTTTGTCTTCCACCTTTCATTCTTGTTTACAAACTGTTGAAAATCACCATGTTCCTAAGTCTGCCGCAGAAGCATTGTCCAGTCCTGGTTGGAAGGCTGCTATGAATGAGGAATTATTGGCATTGGAAGACAATCAGACTTGGGATCTTGTGCCCTTACCCTCAGGTAAATCTGGTAAATCTGTTATTGGTTGTCGGTGGATGTATGTGGTGAAAGTGAACCCTAATGGATCCTTGGCTCGTTTGAAGGCCCGTCTTGTTGCGAAGGGTTATGCCCAAGTATATGGGGTTGATTACTTGGATACATTTTCTCCTGTAGCGAAGCTTACTTCTGTTCGCATTTTGATTTCTCTTGCTGCTACTTACCATTGGCCTTTGTATCAACTCAATATCAAGAATGCATTTTTACATGGGGATTTGACTGAGGAAGTTTATATGGAGCAACCTCTTGGGTTTGTTGCTCAGGGGGAGTCTGGCTTGGCGTGTAAGTTAAAGAAGTCTTTGTATGAGCTGAAAGTCTCATAGGGCCTGGTTTGGCAGATTTACTGAGGTTGTGTTAGAGTTTGAGTTGACACAATGTGGTAGTGATCATTCTGTGTTCTTTCGCCACTCTGGTGCAGGGAAAATATTTCTTGTGGTTTATGTAGATGATATAGTCATTACAGGAGATGATGGTTCTAGTATTGCAGATTTGAAGGCACAATTGCAGCAAAAATTTCAGACCAAGGATCTAGGTAAGTTGAAGTATTTTTTGGGTGTGGAAGTTGCTCAGTCAAAGAAAGGAACCTTGCTCTCATAGCGAAAATATGTATTTGATCTTCTCTTAGAGACAGGAATGTTGAGTGCTAAACCTCTAGATACTCCTATGGATCCCAATCTAAAGCTTACTGCTGATGATGGTGATATTTTGCCTGATCCTGAGAAGTATCGAAGGCAAGTTGGGAAGTTAAAATACCTAATAGTGACTAGGCCGGATGTAGCCTTTCCTGTTAGTATGGTGAGTCAATTTTTGTCTACTCCACGGACATCTCATTGGGAGGTAGTTATGCATATCTTACGCTATCTTAAAAAGGCTCTTGGACGTGGTCTTCTATACAATGACCATGGCCATAGGTGGATAGAGGGTTTTTCAGATGCGGATTGGGCAGGGTCTCCAGTTGACAGGAGATCTACTACATGCTATTGTATGTTTGTTGGAGGTAATTTGGTGTCCTGGAAGAGCAAGAAACAAACAGTAGTTGCTCGTTCCAGTGCAGAGTCAGAGTACAGGGCTATAGCACTCGCTACCTGTGAGTTGATGTGGATAAGACAGTTGTTGGTTGAACTTGGTTTTGTTGAGGATTCTCCAATGAAACTGTGGTATGACAACCAAGCAGCTGTCCATATTGCTTCAAATCCTGTGTTTCATGAAAGAACGAAACACATTGAAGTTGACTGTCATTTTGTTCGAGAGAAGCTACAACAAGGTTTAATTTCTCCTGGTCATGTACGTACAGGAGAACAACTTGCAGATGTGTTCACAAAGTCTTTGGGAAGTGCAAGAGTGGATTATATTTGTAACAAGTTGGGCATGATTAACATCTATGCTCCAGCTTGGGGGGGACTTTTATTGAGATTTATGTAATCTCGATATTAGCTTCTATAGCTTATATCAAGAGGTGTGAGGAGGGTAGATTAGTAATCTGTTTTATTTTTTTATTTTTCAGTTTTCCTGTTTTGCCCTTAAGTGGCTATTTATTGAAGATTAG
Organism: Telopea speciosissima; assembly: GCF_018873765.1. NCBI lineage: Eukaryota > Viridiplantae > Streptophyta > Magnoliopsida > Proteales > Proteaceae > Telopea > Telopea speciosissima. Next base: position 51,003,937 of record NC_057921.1, on the reverse strand, counting down.
AGGGAGATTACACTCATCGTGTAACTCCCCAAGTTGCGCATCTCCTCTTCTTCTTCTCTCTCTCGATTTCCCTTCTTCTTCTTCTTTTTCTCTTATGATTGACAGTTCTGTACAAAGTCCTAGACCAACAAGTCCTCTTAGTGGACAAATACATATTTCAACATAACATGACAATGCACAACTTCGACCCAGAACTCAGAATACAATGGATTCATTGCATAGGATAAAGTGAAGACTTCTTCATTCCCAATGACAGGTGATATGTTAAGTGGCCAGCTTTTGATATAGGGCAGCCACAGGATGAAAGGATATTGCACAGTTGAGGCAGAAACAGGGTTCAACAACAGTAGTAGCCTTCCAAGGAGTGAAACCAATGCAGCCACAAGCCAAACAAGGTTGTCGGCTAGGATAAGTTGAAAGCAAATATTGCTGTAAATACCATGAAGGTTAAATAATAATCCACTTTTAAGAATCAGCTTCAGTTAAAAAGATTTTGGCTTGAATAGAAGGTTGAAAGGTATATGTAGTGGTTGTGCTTAAGAATAGGCTTCAGTTTCATTTTTCTCCTAGCATCTGTTTTCAGCTTCAGTTAAAAAGATTTTAGCTTGAATATAAAGGTTGAAAAGTTTATGTTTAAAAAAAATATAAAAGGACAGTTCAAGTAGCACTAGGAGCACCGAAAAGAGAAAGTCGATACATCAATGGAATAGGTAGGGTTAATGGAATTAAGGTTTTGTCAAGTTAGATTAGAGCTTTAATGGTAGGTGTGACAATATAGAGATTAATAAACCGGCAATATAAGCAATAAGAAGAAGAGAAGAGAGGATGAAGAAACTCTGTAATATAGAAAAGAGCAGAGCGGTGTAGCTTTCACTCACCCACTAATCATATATATATTAAGAGATTACAATCTAGAAGGCTAGATTCCAAGATACAAAAGGTAAGCCTATGAATCTATGAATAATAAATTTAAGATTTTTGCATGTTCGCCTGGTCGACCCCATTTAGTTGGGATAAAGGCTATTCGTTGTCGTTGTTGTCGTTGTTGCATCTTCGCCTCATATCTTTTGCTAGAGATCAAGGAAAAATTTTATGACACCATTTTTAATCAATCGTAAGTGAACTACAGGCTCCAAGTCCAAGCTATGGAAAAACTATTCCCAGTAAAACCAGACTTGAATTCCCATCATAGCTCTGGACACTTCTCTATTTACAAAAGACCTCCCCCTTTTTGTTCCATGAAACTCATTTGCAATGACCAGATGTTACAGCAGCGGCCATGTCAGTAAGAGATACTGCTTTCCTCCCCTCAATCTGTTCTTTCTCCACTATAGGACACACCACCTAGATCCAGCTTAGTTGCAATAAATAGAGATGTGTTATGATATTCTTCTTGCACTCGATGGGCAGTGATATATCTTATATTACTTCTCAAACTATTATACGGTGCAGCTGACAAGGTTCACTTGGACTTGCACACTCATAAGTTCCAGCAAAGTTTGGGAGTTCTAAATTTTGCACAAGTAGCTTCCATCAGTATGTAAAGAGATGACCTACAGATTACAGGGGTCAAATCCTGAATCACATCGAGAAAGAGAAAAGTATTACCTGAGGAAGAGGTAATACGATAAATGCATCAATTAAAAAGTAGGTACAAAGGTAATGTACAGCAATTTTCTTTGGATGGTCAACTAAATCTCCAGAACCCACCACTCTAGATTCCGGAGCAACGTAAGCTAGCCTAAACTGCAAAACAGAAATGGTAGATACTAGTCAGGCTGTAATCCAGAAAAGCTTTAACTAATGCTAGAAAACAAGACATTCTACTGCAGAATTACATTAATGCATTACTTAAAACATGTCACCATACTTCAAGCACAGTATATAACTTCCAAAGAAATATCGGACAAGACCATATAATTCGGAAAATTGAGAGTTCAAAGGAAACAGAAATTTTAAAAGATCTCAACAAGACCATAAATAAAACTACACAAGAGAAAGAGGGGGGATGGTCCAAGGAAAAAATGTTCAATTCACTAAATAGTTCCCATGATGAATTAGCAACAACAAACAAAAGACATAATTGAAAGAAAATTTGTTATACCTCCAAAATATATGTCAACAAGAATAATTACCCATCATTTCACATCAATCTTTTGTCTTCAATTAGAGTGTAATGTTAACAAAAGGAAATGTGGAACACGTCTTTGAAAGAAAGCAATTGGAAACAAAACAATCTTGAGAAGGGACTGAAGAAAAGCTTCTTTTTTTTTGGGGGGGGGGGGTGTGAATAAAGAATTGTACCAAAGAATGAGGGGATACAAGGAACCCTGGACAAAATTACAAGACAACCAAAACAAACAAATCAGCACTCATCCGTCAATGGGAAGGGACGGAGGGCTGCAATAAAAAGATGGGCAAACCCCAGGATACAACAATTAGCCTGTTCCTTGGGGAGTCTACTACACTATGGGGGGGAGGTAACATGGATAGCTTAGTGCTAACATCAAAATAGATGGACTTCCAAATTTTGTCAAAGGATTGAGAGTTGGAGGACCATCTACGGAGGTTGCGCTCCATCCAAATATGATTGCTTATCAATCAAAAACTCTTCAAGTTTAAGCAATGGCATTGCATGGAAAAACAAACAAATCTAAACAACCAAAAACTGCTTTAGTTCAGAATCTGACTGGCAGTAGCTTACCTGAAGAAGCATGTGTAATAAGTAAATGAAATCAGTCACGCTTCTAAGAACAACAAATGCTGTTGTCCAGTGAAAGTTAAGAACTATGCATTTGTAGTCCTGTTTCAAAAGGAAATGTGAGAGCAGGTAGCACAACAATAATGTCATCAAATGAAAGAGAAGTACAGTGATAAAATTGAAAATGAAGAAAACTTGATTTCCAATTAATGAGCACTGAAATTATAGCATGAACAAATAAAATAACAAATCCCTTGTAATAATCAACTCAGGTAACAATAAATAAAATATAAACAAGAAAATATGTAACCAAGACAAAAGGAGAAAAGAACACTTCAACAAGGAGCAAGATTGCAAGTCTTTTGGCTCTGTATGGTGTTACTCCATACAACCTAATGAAACAATTCCACAGTTTAAACTATTTTTTCTTCTTTGTTTGGGAGGGGGTGTTTGGACAAAAAAAAACTTGTTATCCTAGCAGAAATAAATGCACATCAACTGTAACTGTGTTTATAGTCTATACAAGCATAAAAGGATCACTAAGAAATATAAACGAACCTTTTTTATTTCAAAATCTATCCCAATTTTTTCTTTATTTTTTTAGGAAAATCTTAAAAATAAATAAGACAAATGAGTGAGGAGCCAGATACAGGGAAATGCAGAAAACAGGAAACATAAGCAATTAGTGCATCTACAAATGCCCAAGTTCGGACCCTTGTTTTTTCCCAATTTTAAATCTCCACCACCACCACTCCAACCAATTGGTTGGGTTGGGGGGAGTGAAGGGAAAGGAACCTGCAAGCCACACAGACACTAAAGAAAACCCACCAAAAACCATTGCCAACAAACTAATTCAGCAGCAACAAAACAAAGATGTCAACCTATATAAATCTACCTTGTTAGCTAATTACCTCCATTAACAATCCGTTTTCTTCCAGACTACGGGTTATAACCCCGATCCAAATGGTTCATCAGTCAAATTGAAGATGCCATGTAAAACCCACCTCTAAACCAGGTCTAATTAAACTTGTATGATTCGAGGTCAAGGTTCAGCATCTGCGTATGCCTCTACGTTGTGGGCTCTAACTGTTGTGGAATCGGATCAATCTCCTAGTTCACCAACGGCGGATTCCGAAGAATCAGCGGATGTAGCTATCATGGGGCCTGAGGAACCGGACGGGACCTCACATATAGGTTTAAAGTATCGGTATCGGGTATCGTATCAGTCGGGTGATTTTAAGAGACGTATTGTATCGTTTCGGAGATACATATCGAATAATACAGATACGCATAAAAATGATCAAAATACACATAGAAATACACTTTTGGAACAAAAAACAATATAAATAAGCAATATATAATAAGTGTCACGCATAAAACCTAAAATGGTGAATAATGTATAACCAAACAAGAGCATTAAATTGAAATTGTTATAAAAGATGAGGTTTCTTACATGTTGTAATCGTCTATAGCCATGAAGAGTATTGGATGATGCAAAGGATGATGTTGTAGAACTCTTTGATTCGTTTTATTAGTTTAAAAGTGTGAAAAACCAAGATTAAATGCAAGATTTTAGACTCTTGATTGAGAGTTTTCCTTTATTTTTTCGTTAGATTAAGAGTTGTATCGAGTCTGTAAGTGAAAATGGCTTTTGATGGGATGTATCGATGGTATCAGTACGTATCGGTGCTTATCCGTATGTATCGGTACGTATCAGTAATGTATCGGTATGTATCGAGCAGTATTGATCGATACGTATTAAACCACCCACAGAACCCTTTACTGGACGAATTGATGGTATCAATACGTATCGGTCGTATCGTATCGTATCGTATCGGCCCGCATCGATACATTTCGATACAATTCAAAACAATTCATTTTTTAAAAAAAGGGAGATGTATCGGTATATATCGTATCAGTATCGATCGATACCAATACGTATCGGTCCGTATCATAAGCCGGGTGGAGCATATGCAAAACTTGTCAATCTCATAAGCCGGATAGTAGGTAAGGAACCCGTTATTAACCTTATATAACTATTATCTTGTTTGGGGTCGTATAGGCTGAAATACGATTTTTTTCCTGTGGGACCCACATACCCCCGACCGGGCTCTCATTTACATTGCGGGATATCATTCCCGGGACTTGACTTTAAGTCTTTCATGTGTTAATTACCTTTTAAAACAGTTAGGAGAAACAAATTAACCAAACCAATTCTTATAAGACCCAACCAAACAGACCTTAGTGGTCTTAACTATATTAGCATGACTTAGCTTTAGAAACTCATTTTAACTCTTTCAAAGTTCTAATTCTGCTCTAGAGAAAAGGAAGAGAAGAAGGGGGAAACTCTAGAGAAGAAGGGAAGATAAGAGAGAGAAGGTCTGAAGAAGGGCTGCCTGGGATTGCTGCTACCTCCCTCTGCTCTACACTTTTGGTAGGCTTGCCAAACTCTCCTTCGATCTTCCAATTTCTTCTTCTTCCCCAGAGTTTCTGCTGAGTTCATAACTCAATTCAGCCAAACCTAGGAACTTGGTAAATTGGAGTTAGAACCCCTTAACCCTACATGCATTTGGGTTGATTCAACCCAAATGGTATGCTCTCCATCCCTTTCAAGCCAATTTTGGATTTGGGGTCTATGCATGGTAAGATCTATGAAAATTAACCCCAAATCCACATACTGTAACAGCCACCGGATGGTGGAACTGCTCTCCAACCAGACAACCGGTCAGGTGGTCTGCTGACCATCCGGTCCTCCTCTGCTGTCTCTGTTTTGGTCCTAAATGTCGAGGCTTTGCTTATGGTTTGTCTTACAACTTAACTAATACTATTTATTCTTAAATTAGGCTTGAATCTTCCATTTTGGGTGAGGTTTATCAAGAGTTGGATCTTCTTTTAGCTTATATTATCATCCAACTCGATGTGAGTGGGATTTGACCTTAATTTGAGAGTGTTTGTTATTGTTCTTCTATTTATGCTTGTTGCACCTGTACATTCATCATATTAGAGTTATGTTCATATAGATATAGTTCTTCTTTTGCACTAGATGTATGCATGATGTTAGGATGCATTCCATAATTCATTGCATGATACTATTTGTAATATGTCGAGATGTGAGTTGAGATAGTATGCTGGTATGAGATATAGTGATGATGATGGAACTGTTTTGGATATTTTATATAATGTGGAACTTCATAACATTCATGCCAAAAGGTGCATATGGTTAGGATTTCATAAACCCCGTGCTACGACCCTTGCCAACAGGGGTAACGTGTTGGATAACCCGTGGTAGGTCCGATGGAAATTCCAGAATGCCATTTGCTGTCACCTAGGTCCGATGTGTGATTCCGGAATGGGAAGTACAGTAGGGTTAACCTTGGGGGTTTGTTGGGACCGATGGATGATTCCGGTACTGGCAAGTCTCCACCGTAACAGAGTGGTATTCTTAGGGTCTGATGTGTGATTCCGGAACTAAGAATATCATACCCGTTATAATAGCATTTAACCTCATGAGACTTAGAAGGTGCATACGATTAGGATTTCTTAACATCCATGCTACGACCCTTGCCAACAGGGGTGAGGTGTTGGACAACCCATGGTAGGTCCGATGGAAATTCCGGAATGGGATGTACAGTCCTAGGTCCAATGGAAATTCCAGAATGCCATTTGCTGTCTCCTAGGTCCGATGTGTGATACCGGAATGGGAAGTGTAGTAGGGTTAACCTTAGGGGTTTGCTGGGGACCGATGGATGATTCGGATACTGGCAGGTCTCCACCGTAACAGAGTGATATTCTTAGGGTCCGATATGTGATTCCGGAACTGAGCATATCATACCTGTTACAGTAGCATTTAACCTCATGAAACCTAGAATTTTTATGAGTAGCATATTTAGAATAATGATATGCATCATGCATCATTCATATCTACTTGCATGCATTCTCCCTCATTGGGCTCAGTGGAGCTCATCCCTCGGTATACTCTTCTTTTAGATATGGTAGCTGGCGTGATGATGATGGATGTGGATCCTTCATCTCAGTTCGTCGTCAGGCAAGGAGCAGACACTGGTTGTGCTTAGAAGGATGGGCGTAGAGATACACGTGTCTATGATAGTTGTACCTTGGCAGCTACTGCTTGAAGTTGCTGGGTAATGGTTTATGTTTTGATCAGCTAATGATATTTCTTGTTATGAAAGTTTTTTTTTTTTATATTATGTATATATATATAAGAATGATTGTAAATGTAATATCCTGGCATAATGGAGGAATTAATTTAAAGCTTAACCTATAATATAATACCCGTGCCCAAAAATACAAGGGTAATTTGGATATTTCACATTAGCTTAAATTCCAAATCGACGATCAACTGAGGATCTTGATTTTTGAATCCACAATCACTAGATTTTGAGGTAAGATGATCATTTTTAAATATATTTATTTTGATATCTAAGTGTGTTAGTTTGGTGGTTAGGACCTTAAACCTAATTAAATAGGTCTAAAGATCAATTCTTGAGGGAAACAATTAAAGAAAATTTTAATTATTTTGCCTTAAGTAGCTTGGTGGGCCCCACTTAAAAATTACTAGATTCTAAATGGGGGGCTGGAGTTTCCCCACGTTTGAGAGGGGAATGCTCGGCAATTTAAAAAAAAGAAATTAAGAAGGAGAGAGAGATTGAAATCTAAGAGAGAGAATGTGTCTGGGTTGTAATAGAAAAGAGGGGGAGTTGGAGTGAAAGAAGGAATATAGAGAGGAAAGAATGTAGGATGGCAAGAGAGGGAGGTTCCACGCATAAGAGGGAATGGAAGATAAAAAGGGGAAATCGTGGATAGCAAGTTGGATTAAAAAACAAGAGAGAAGAGAGAAAACGATAGAGTTTTAAAAGGAGAATTTGAGTGGAATTAGGAAAGAGGGGGGAGAGACATAAATCATGAAAGGAGAGAGAAATCGTGAAAAGGGGAAAGAGAGACTGAAATCGTGAAAGAGGAAGAGAAAGAGATCGTGGAAAAGAGAGGAGGAAAAGAGGAAGAAAGAAAAGAAGAAGAAAAAAAAGAGGAAGGAGAGAGGTCTTCCACCATTAAAGCACCTTCAAGCTTTTTTAAAAAATTCGATTTTCAGCAAACCTGTGAGTTAACATCTATACTTTGTGCTTATTTTATATTAAAAATATTCTACTCTCTTGATTCTAAAATTCTGATTTTTCAAAGCATGTGCTTAACAATTTTATTTGAGAAAACTATGTTGAAAAATTTCATTGATTTAAAGGCATAATAGCATGAGATATAATGAGAGGGATGTTATGATGATATTCTTCATGATTATGGAAGCATGACAACTCCTTGCGTACTTATGGATGTATGAATGTTTTTTGTTTATTTAATTGTGATTGAGAAGATGAGCCTGTAGTACAGTACAGGGCATACTTCTTGTCCTCACCTTTGATGAGTGAATTGCGCTTGTAATACGGTGCAAGGCAGGTGTTTGTGGTTACATTGATGTGCATGTTCATGATTAAATTAGGATATCGTGGTTATGCTTTTGGCCAGGTGTAAACATGGTATTTGTACTTGATTATGTATATGCGATGTTGTTTTTGTGAAATTTGCTATAGGGATGAGTAACCTTAATTTTATGTATGTATATTTTTCCAACTCTGTTATGGTGCATGTTTTTAAAATATTCGTATGAGGTTTGGATGTTATCTCGCTAAGTTTCTTCCCGAAACTTACCCTAATTATGTTTCAGATGAAGAGACCGTAGATATTGATCAGACCTTTGTGGAGAATCAAGAGGACTGAGCTTATGGTTGTGACGGAAACATACATTAGGATTGAATCTTGAAGCTTATTTAAATTCTGTTTTGGACTTGAATTTTTAAGGACATATAACTTGGATAAATTTGAGATTTGAGACTATGTAATAGTTAGTTAAATTTTCAGTGCTATTTGAGACTTGAATTTTATCATGTTAATTGAATGGATATGAATGGAGAATTCCGCTGCAATTTATGTTTGAGGTTACCAGATGATTTATATTTTGGTTCACATTGCGGTTCCTATTTCACTAAGACTTAGATCTTGTAAACCGTTAATGACCTAAACTCCTGGACGGATTTGGGGGCATTACAGTAAAGCTTAGATCAACAGTATGGTTAAGTAAATACTTATGTTATCACTTAGTATTCTGTTACTGACGTTCATAATAGTATTTTGATCTTCCGCTGCATTCTCTGATTTTTTTATTGATTATTATGATTTTTAACTGTGAGGTAGGCCACAGAACTGAGATCTTGGTGGTTTTGGGAATGTCTGTGGACATTCAGTCACATAACCTGGGTTAGTCCCGGTGGGGTGTGACATGCCAACCCAAATCCTGAATTACCAGATGGTGTTTGTTGGTAGGATCAGAAATTGCCAACATAGTCTGCAAGAGCAAGTGGCCATCTTTCCTCTCCATATTTGTCTCCCATGCTTTATGTCACTAAGTTCTCTTTTCTCCTCATCCGTCAGTAAATGAATTAAAGATCTTCAATGTTCAGAATCTTTCTATCCCATTTTCTATGCCTTCCAGGATTTTCAGATGAGAAGACATTCAGCAGCCATTTAGTCTAATGGTTCATTATTTTGGGATAAGTATCAATTATATTAGAAAACAGAAGCTGCATGAAGGATGCGACAACAACGATAATGAAAAAATAGCTGGCAAGAATGCAGGGAATATATTACCGTACATCAACCACAGAGCTAATGTAGCATTGACCATCATCCATATATGGTGCTAATGTTGCTGCTTTTCATTCAAATCTGGCCAAGCTTCAGTGGTTTTTCTCTCAGTTGTGAATCACAGTAGAAAGTGTAGAGAGTAGAGACCATAGAAAGAGAAGAAGAGAGGAGGAAGAAAAAGAGAAGAGAGAGTTTCAGAAGAATGGACTGTAGTGAGTTACAATCACATCTCAGCCAGTTTTACTAAAAAGTATTTTAAACTAAAGTACCAGACATACCCTTAAAAACTTCCCCCATAAGACAACATTACATATATTCCCAAAAATACCCTTATTCTAACACTCCCACTCAAGCTGGGGAATAGATATCAAACATGCCAAGCTTGGCCAAAAGGTTATGAAACAGTGAGGACTGAGAAGTTGATTTTTTTTATTAACACATCAGCTAATTGATCTCCTGTCTTCAACAAAACTGTGTAGATACTCCTAAAATCAATCTTCTCCGTTATGAAGTATTGATCAACCTCAATGTGCTTTGTGCAATCATGTTGCACAGGGTCATGGGCTATGCTGATGGCAGCCTTGTTGTCACAGTATAATCTCATGGAGCCATCATGTTGAGTTATGTAACCTGATAAGGGTGCTTTGGGGTTTTTAACCTTTTCTCTTGTTTATTCCCTGTTATAAGCATAGTCGGCTAAACAGGGGCAGTATTGTAATTCTGCTTATAAGTGAAAAATATAAATGAAGGGGCTGTGAGTGAAGGAAAGACTTCACTCAAGCCATTCTCCCATTCTTCTCTCATTCTTCTAACATGATATCAGAGCTAATCTGATCTAGGGTTAGAACCAGCTTTAACCCCATCGTTTCTTCCTCTCTCTAACAGTCCTCTCTTCACCTTCGACCTTCTTTACTTTCTCCACTTTCTTCTTCTTCTTCTTCTTCTCCCTTTCTTCTTGGTCTGAAATCTGCAATACGGACAGCACAAATGAGGTGATCGATTGATCTTGTGCTGTCCTCTACCTACCTCAATCAGATTATGGTTTAGAAGATGATGTTGGACTGATTAGCTGCTGCCACTCTTTTGAAGATCGAATCTGCCCAAACATTGGAGATCGAGTCTTCCATCCTTGAAGATCCACATCAACACCCTTGGCCAGCTGCAATCAATAGTCTTTCTACACCAATCAGCATCCTTCAACAACAGCCTCAGCCCTTCTGCCAGCAAATCAATATCTCTATTGTCAGGTTTTTCAAAACCCTGACACTCAAATCAATTTGGGGTTTCTCTTATCTGTTGCCGCTGAGTTTTTGAGGGAAGCTGCCCTCATTCTAGAAGAGTGTTTGATCCAAATTTGAAGCTCTTCCTCCAAGTATTGGTCAAGATATCAACACTCATCGATTTCAGCATACAAGTGTGCTCACCAGGTGTTTGATGAATTGCCCCATATAGTTCTCCTTCTCAGCTTGGTGTGAATTTTTTAGGGTTTCTTCCATCATCATTGAAGAGTACTCAGTCAATATTTCAGCCTATCTTATTGGAGATTTCTTGGGGATTTTGCTGTTGCCTTTTTTTCAGCAAGTAAGTTCTTGTGTTGCTGCCTTGTTTATTGGAGCATTTCTTTGAATCATCATGACTGGCTCAAATGCCTCTTCTGCAACCTCTGGGCAAGATGGACAACCCCGGACAGACTTCCTTCCACTTTCTGCTCCTATCAAGCTCGATGGGACAAATTACCTCAAGTGGTCTCGGACCACTTACTTGACCATTGCTGCTCGAGGGCTGGCTGGCCATATACTTCGGACTAACCCATGCCAGCTACCATTGGGGCTTTGCAAGAGAAGTGGCTGTCCAATGATGCCACGGTGATGTCCTACTTGTTGCAATCTATACAACCAGATCTGTCCGACAATTTCATGCTTTTGGAGACAGCCAATCAGACCTGGAGTGCCGCCAAAGAGACTTATGGGCGTATTGGGAATGCTGCCCAAGTGTATGAGATTCGCAAAAAGGCTCATGACCCAACTCAGAAGGAGTTGTCTGTCTCTACCTATTATGCTGCCCTCAAAAGCTTGTGGCGGCAATTGGATCATTACTCCATGTACCAGCCCTCTACACCTATTGATGTTGCTGCCTACCGTAAATACATCGACACTATCCATGTGTACGACTTCTTGGCCGGCCTGAATGTGGAGTATGACCCCATTAGAATGCAAGTGCTGAACCAGTCCCCCTTTCCAACACTTGAGCAGTCCTTTGCCATGGTTCATACAGAGGAGACTTGTCGGGCTGTGATGTTACATGCTCCAACTGTTGATAGGTCTGCCCTACAAACTACTTCCAGTCCTGCTCCTATTGCCACTATTGACAGCGGTAATGTTGCTTCCAAAGAGCCTGTCAAGTGTGAGCATTGTCACAACCCTATCACACCAAGGCTCAGTGTTGGAAGTTACATGAGAATCCTGCTAATTTTGAGGCAAAACGAGGCAACGGGAAGCTCAAACCAAAGGCAAATCTGACTGAAGATACTGCTCCTACTGCGACAGTCCCCTCCACTAACACTGGTTTCACTCAAAATGAGCTACTAGCCCTCTGTCGCATGCTCCAGTCATCTTCCACTACACTTTCTATGACACCTACACCTGCTGCCTCTCCTGGTTCTTACTTTGCCTGAGGTATTCCGGTTGGTAGTCATTGTGCGGTCTCTAGTCCTTGGATCATAGACTCCGGTGCCACTGACCACATGACTGGTTCCTCTCATGTCTTTCATCATAATTCTCCTTGTTCTGGAAAGGATACTGTTCAAGCAGCTAATGGTTCCCTTTCTCCCATTCATGGAAAGGGATCCATTCACTGCTCTCTAACTATTACCTTAAATTTTGTTTTGCATGTTCCTTCATTTCCTACTAATCTTCTTTCCATTAGTAGTTTAATCAGAGATTTGAACTGCAAAATAACCTTCTTTCCCTCTCATTGTGTCATATAGGATCTAGTGCAGGGCCACACGATTGGGGGTGGTAAGGTACATGGTGGTCTCTACATCCTCGACATGGGTCAGACTAGTCCACCATCAGTTTTTTCTTCGGCTCATCAGTTACATTCAGCAACTTCTTCGGATCTACATCTATGGCATTGTCGACTTGGTCACCCTCCTCTTCGAACTTTAGCGTTTTTGTTTCCTCAGTTAGTTAAAAGTTGTAACAAGGATAAGTTTTTATGTGAAGCCTGTGTCTTGGCTAAGCAGACTCATTCCACTTACTCTTCAATCAATAAAAGAAGTACTTCTCCATTTGCTTTAGTTCATACTGATGTGTGGGGCCCTGCCCGTTGTGTTTCTATTTCTGGCCATAGATGGTTTGTTTCCTTCATTGATTGCTTTACTAGGACCACTTGGCTGTATATGATGCACCACAAGAGTAAGGTTTTTCGATGTTTCCAGCACTTCCATCGATGATTTAGACCCAATTCAACGCCACATTAAAATTCTGCGGAGTGATAATGGCAGAGAATACATGGAAGGTCAGTTCCAAACCCATTTGGCTGAGAATGGCATCCTCCATCAGACCAGCTGTGTAGACACCCCTGCCCAGAATGGAGTCGTCAAAAAGAAAAATCGACACCTTTTGGAAGTGACTAGGGCCATTATGTTTGCACGGCAGGTTCCTCCTCAATAATGGAGTGATGCTATCCTCACCACTGCCTACCTCATCAACCGTATGCCTACCCTTGTACTTAATGGTCGTACTCCTGTTGACGTCCTTCAATGTTCTTCCTCCTTTGTGGTTCCCCCAAAAATCTTCGGTTGTGTCTGCTATGCTCGCAATCATCATCTTTATGGTAAGCTCAATCCTTGGAGCATCCGGTGTATTTTTTTGGGCTACTCCGCCACCCAGAAAAGATACAAATGTTATCATCCATCTTCTCGGCGTACATTTGTTACTATGGACATTGTGTTCCATGAATCCCTGGCATATTATTCGCAGCCACCTCTTCAGGGGGAGCATGATCCAGTATTTGAAGATGTGCCTGATCCTCTACCATCTTCTATTCAGGGGGAGCCAAATTCTGTCTCTAGTTTGCTTCCTATTCAGGGGGAGCACAGACCTGTGAGTCAAATTCCTGTGGATCAAGTCTACACCCGGAAGCACAAAGAGAAAGTTGAGACTACCACTACTGTACCACTTCTCCAACCGTCAGAGCTTGATCCAAATCCAGATTTCGCTGCATTACCTGGTAAGGATCCCTCTCTTGATTTACCCATTGTTGTCCGTAAAGGCATTAGATCTTGCACCCAACTTCCTAACACCAATTTTGTTTCCTATGATGCTTTGTCTCCTTCCTATCGTGCTTTTGTGTCCTGTCTTTACTCTGTTTCTATTCCTCAAAAATGGCAGCAGGCAATGGCAAATCCAAAGTGGAAAGCAACCATGTTGGAAGAGATGATGGCCTTATCCAAAAATGAGACATGGGAGCCGGTGACTCTTCCTTCGGGCAAGAAAACAGCGGGATGCAAATGGGTGTTTGTTGTCAAGCAGAAGCCTAATGGAACAGTGGACAGTCATAAGGCCAGGCTGGTGCCAAGGGCTTTACCAAGACCTATGGGATTGATTATCAGGAGACATTTGCCCCAGTGGCAAAGTTGAACACCATTCGGGTTCTGCTATCATATGTTGTCAATCTTGGCTGGGATTTGCAGCAACTGGATGTGAAAAATGCATTCCTTCATGGAGAGCTGGAGGAGGAATCTATATGGAGGTCCCTCCAAGTTTTTCTTGTGACAAGACTCATGGAAAGGTTTGCAAACTGAAGAGAGCATTATATGGGCTGAAACAATCTCCTCGGGCTTGGTTTGGCAGGTTCCATAAAGCAATGATCTCTGTAGAATACAAACAGAGCAATGCTGATCACACCTTGTTCATCAAGTGGAATGGAGATAAGGTTACTTTTCTCATAGTCTATGTCGATGACATAGTAGTGACTGGCAATGATGCAGATGAAATCTCTCACCTAAAGACTTTCTTGGGACGAAAAATTGAAATAAAAGACCTAGGACAGCTCAGGTATTTTCTTGGGATTGAAGTTGCCCGTTCTCCCAGAGGCATCTTTCTCTCCCAAAGGAAATATGATCTAAACTTACTCTCAGAGACTAGTTTGTTAGGATGTCACCCATGTGACACCCCTTAGGAGGCTACTACTAGTCTACAAGAAAAGGATGGTGATCCTGTTGATAAGGTGCACTATCAGAGGTTGGTGGGTAAACTAATCCATCTCTCCCACACTAGACCAGACATTGCATTTGCTATTAGTTGGGTCAGTCAGTTCATACATTATCCCTACTCCACCTATATGGTTATTGTTCTTCGTATTCTCCACTACTTGAAGTCAGCTCCAGGGAAAGGGATTCTCCTATCCCCACATGATCATCTTTGCATTGAAGCTTACACAGATGCTGACTGGAGTGGTAACCCTAACAAAAAGTCCACTTCAGGTAATTGTACCTTTATAGGGGGTAACCTTGTCACATGGCGAAGTAAAAAAGCAAAATGTGGTGGCTAGGTCTAGCGCTGAAGCAGAATTCCATACCATGGCCCAGGGCATATGTGAACTATTGTGGCTTCAGAGTTTACTCCAGGATATTGGTGGTTCTGTTCATCATCCAATGATGTTGTACTGTGACAACAAAGCAGCAATCAGCATTGCTCACAATCCAGTGCAACATGATCGTACCAAGCATGTTGAGATCTACAGACACTTTATCAAGGAGAAGTTAGAAAGTGGGCAGATTTGTATACCCCTTGTGAAATCTGATGACCAACTTGCAGATGTATTCACCATAGGGTTAAGTGGAAAGTTATTTCATCCTAGTCTAGTCAAGTTGGTCATGTGTGATATCTATGCACCAACTTGAGGGGAGTGTTGAGTTATGTAACCCGATAAGGGTATTTTGGGGTTTTTACCTTTTCTATTGTTTATTCCCTGTTATAAGCATAGTCGGGCTATACAGGGGCAGTATTGTAATTCTGCTTATAAGTGAAAATATAAATGAAGGGGCGGTGAGTGAAGGAAAGACTTCACTCAAGCCATTCTCCCATTCTTCGCTCATTCTTCTAACACATCAATATTAGCTCCTAGAACCAACTTCCTTAACCATAAGAGTTCATAGACTCCATGTGCCATTACTTAAAATTCTGCCTCTGCATTGGACCTAGCAACAACATATTGTTTCTTGCTCCTTCAAGTGACCAAGTTATTACCAACAAATGTGCAGTAACCTGATGTAGCTCTCCTCTCTGTTACAGACAGCCCAATCTGCATCAGTGTAGGCCACAATCTTTTCCCAGGGCTTGATTTTAGATACCTAAAAACACGATATATAGCTTCCAAATACCAGTCCATGGAGCATGATGTACTATTTTTTTTTTTTTTTTTTTTTAAACCCGAACTTCCCTGGGACCCAGGCCAACCCCAAAATTTTATTAACTCATAAAAGAATAAAGAATACAGGGGGGGACATTCCGCCTTACGCCAGCCCAAGAAGCAAAAAACTTTCAAAACCAAAATCTAGCCTAGGCTGCCTTTGCTGCAAAGCCAACAAAGGAAGCTAAACTCTACGGATCGGCAGGCCCTCTTTATCCTCTCTTATAATACAGCGAAAGTCACCAAAAGGTATATTGTCCGGTTGGAAAAAAGTAGAGGCACCAGTGTTACAAGCCCGTTTGGCCAAGCAATCAGCCGCCCCGTTACTTTCCCTGAAGGCAAAAGATACAGTAGTCCTCGTCTCATTGACTAACTCAAGGATCTCATGAAACCAGTACCACCCTTGCCATAGTCCACACCTCTTCAGGTTCACCTGTCTAACTATGGTGGCCGAGTTTTAGTGAACCATCACATCTTTGAACCCTAGGTCCTGGCATAGCCATAGGCCATCCCTTAAGGTTCTCAGCTCTGCTATAGA
Source organism: Telopea speciosissima (assembly GCF_018873765.1). Classification (NCBI taxonomy): domain Eukaryota; kingdom Viridiplantae; phylum Streptophyta; class Magnoliopsida; order Proteales; family Proteaceae; genus Telopea; species Telopea speciosissima. The sequence continues at coordinate 50,987,567 of NC_057921.1, read as the reverse complement.
GATGGTGCATCTCCCGTAAAAGTTTGAGAAGGCTGCAAGGATATCACCAGCCGTGTTCCGAATAACTCCACCCCCCCCCCCCCCCACATCTCCAGGGTTGCCCCGGCAGGCCCCATCCACATAGCATGACAGTAGTAAACAGGAGGGGGGCACCAGTAAACAGGAATGGGACAAACAACCTTGGCTGGCGGCGCCGCAAGGTCGAAGCAATGCAGAATCAGTCCGTCCCTCATAGACCCTCTTCTTCCAATCTTAGTTGGTAGAGGGAGCTCTCTCACCCAGTTTTTAATACGACTAATAATCTTGACAACAGCTCGACTAGGTTCCCCGTGTTTCCTACTGTTTCTTTCTTTCCAAAGCTCCCACACAATAAGAGCTAGCAGCAGCCTTGCAATAAAATCACTGAGACAGTGGCAGCTTGCCATTCCATGCCAAAGCGTAATCCGACTCCTGACGTCCTGTCCAGGGAGAGGCACAATGTCATACAAACGTGAGAAGTAGTCCCACACCTTGGTAGCAATACCACCACCAACCAAACAATGATTCCATCATCGGGTTCCACAGCAGAAACACCTTGAGGCCAACGGAATCCCCATCGACATTAAGGTAACCTCAGTAGGGATCTTACCATTCAACAGCTGCCAGGAGAAAAAAGCCACTTTCACAGGGAAAGATGTATTCCAGATCCACTTAGCATAGGGAACAACTGGCAACACTCTCCTAATCTCGTTCCAAACTGACTTGGTCAAAAAGCAGCCATCACCTACCGGCGCCCACACTAGGACATCTGCCCTGTCAGAAATGTGAAAATTACCTGTGATGATGTCATTCCTGATCGCCTCATCATCAATGTGGTCCAGAAGGCCCTGCCTCCACGAGCCATCCTCCTCCAGCACATCCTTGAAGCACAAGTCCACATCAACCAGGAGCCTATTGTCCACCGCATCTATCAACGGACCAGCCCCAGACCAATTGTCTAGCCAGAAGAAGACATTCCCTGTGCCAACCAGCCACCGTGATCGCTCCACCAGCATCCCCCTAAAAGCCAGTGCATTCCTCTAAGACCTTAAGCTTACTCTCTAAGTCTCAGCCAGAGACACATGGAGGCTTTTGAAGAACTTGGCTCTGAAAAACTCACTCCAGAGGGATTGGTCTGCCAGGACCCTCACAGCCCCTTGAGCCTCAAAGAGAGGCCAACGTCCTCCAGCAAACTAACTCCAAGGCCCCCTTCCTCCAGCGGCCTGCACACCTTCTGCCAGCTGACCCAATGCTTCCGCTTTCCCCACTCTGTGCTTCCCCATAGAAAATCAGCAAAGATGCCATATAACCTCCGCGAAACAGCTTTAGGAGGGTCCAGTGTGGCAAGGACATGGATAGGGATAGAGGAAAGAACGTGCTTCCGGAGAGTGACCCGGCCCCCAGCTGAGAGGAGCCTCCCCTTCCACCCTGCAACCTTGCTGCTGATTTTATCAACCAGACCATCAAAGAAGCTGATCTTGAGCCTTCCACAGTAAAGAGGGGCGCCTAAATAGGTGATTGGCAAAGACTTCTGCGAGAAACCAGTGACAACCCCCACCATCCTAGCCATGGCCGGCGAGGCCTTGGCCCCTACCACATAACAGCTCTTCTGCTTGTTAACCAACTGACCAGAGAAGCCTTCATACCTGCTAAGAAAGCCCATGATTTTCCTGAGCGACCTCTTCAGCCCCCTAGAGAAAATAATAGTGTCGTCTGCAAACAGGCAATGAGAGATCCCCGGGCACCCTCGCGGAAGCCTGAAATAGGAGGCGTGCCCCCTACTAAGCACCTCCTCTGCTAAGATGAAAAGTGTCGGTGACAAAGGGTCCCCCTGCCGCACCCCCCTGGTAGACTTGAAAAAGCCAGACTGCCTGCCCGCCAGAACAACAGAGAACCAACAATTCTCGACTGTCTTCTTGATCAGGGTGATCCAGTCCTTGCAGAACCCAAACTTAGAGAGAACCCTCCATACAAAGTCCCACTCCAGCCGGTCATAGGCCTTGGCCATGTCCAACTTTAAAATCACATTACCACCCCTTGTCTTCCTATTCAGCTCATGAGTAACTTCTTGCACAATGGAGATATTGTCATGAATGCACCGCCCCTGTACAAAAGCACCCTGCTCTTCTGCCACCAGCGCTGGCAGCAGCCCTACAAGCCTTGATGTCATGATCTTCGCAATAACCTTGTAGGAGAAATTACACAGGCTAATAGGCCTCAAATCTGCCATCACCTCTGGGTTATCTTTTTTGGGGATCAGAACCAAGTTGGCAGTGGGAAAGCTTCTAAGGAGAGCACCACCTGCAAAAAAATCCTTGACAGCAGCCCACACATCATGACCCACCACAGACCAACAAGACGTAAAGAAGTGCCCCGAGAAGCCATCAGGACCTGGTGCACTGTCACTGGATAAGGCAAAAACCGCACTCTTGACCTCCTCCATCGAGGGGGATGCCAGCAGGGAAAGATTATCAGCCCCAGTTACCACCGCTGGGATCACAGATAACAGCCCCTCATCCACCACACACCCTTACGAGGTAAAAATGCTCGAAAAGTGTCGTACAGCTTCCTCCTGTACCCCCTCCACATCAGAAATCCAGTCCCCATTAGCCCCTCTAATGCGTTGCACACCTGCAATCCTCCTCCTCACATTGACCGTGGAGTGAAAAAACTGTGTTATGTCCCCCTCCTTAAGCCAAGTAGCTCTGGATTTTTGCCTCCAAAATATCTCTTTCTGCAACACCACCTCCTGTAGGTCATCCCTAGCCGCCCCCAGAGCCACCCTAAAGTCTTCATCAGCCCGCATATCACACACGGCCTCCGCCCTGCTAACTACGTCCTCCGCATCCCTTACCCGCTGATGAATGTTGCCAAAAACCTCCTTATTCCACCTACGGAGAGTAATGCGAGGCCCTTTGAGCTTCAAGAACAGCACACACAAAGCCGTGCCCAGCACCGGCTTCTCCCACGGGTCTTTGACAAAGTCCTGAAAACCTGGGTGTCAGAGCCACATCTACTGAAACTTGAAGCCGGACCTGGGTTGTTGGGCGTCCACCCCGAAAGAGAGGCAAAGAGGCAAGTGGTCCGAGCAGGACCGATTAAAGTGAGTCACTGAGGACCTGGAAAAAGAGCTCGCCCAAGCTGCATTTACCACAAATCTGTCCAGCCGAGCCATCACCCTTCCTGCACCTTCCTGGTTGTTGGACCAGCTGAACATGTTGCCAAAGTACCCTGTAAAGATATCCGCTACTTGATCACCTGTCTTCACAAAAGGAGTGCAAATGTAACCCAAATCCAACTTTTCTTTGATGAAGTGCCTATCCACCTCAATGTGCTTTGTTCGGTCATGTTGCATTGGCTTATGAGCAATACTTATAGCAGTCTTGTTGTCACAATAAAGCCGTATAGGTCCCTCAGTATCAAATCCCAAATCTTGAAGTAACCGTCTCAGCCATAAAAGTTCACACACTCCATGAGCCATGGCTCTAAATTCTGCCTCAGCGCTGGATTTAGCTACAACTAGTTGTTTTTTACTCCTCCATGTAACCAAATTACCACCCACAAAGGTACAATACTTAGATGTAGATTGTCTGTTAGAAACTGAACGAACCCAATCAGCATCCGTGTAGCCCTCTATCCTTAAGTGATTATGCCTGGCATAGAGAAGACCTTTCCCTAGAGAAGATTTCAAGTACCTGATGAGACAATAGACAGCATCCAAGTACCCACTCTTGGGAGCATGCATAAACTAGCTCACCACTCCAACTGCATAAGTGCTGTCCGGCCGAGTCAAGGAGAGATAGATCAGTTTCCCAACCAATCTTTGGTACTTGCTTGCATCCATAAGAGGAGATCCACAATCTTCATTAAGCTTGTGGTTTGGATCAATTAGGGAGTTTGCTGTTTTACATCCCAACATTCATGTTTCTTTGAATAGATCTAGAACAAACTTTCTCTAGTTGATTGCCTTCTTTGAACTTGATACTTCAATGTCCAAGAAATACTTTAAAAGTCCAAGATCCTTAATCTCAAATTGTTGGGCCAGGTACGATTTCAATCTACTTATCTCGACATTGTCATTCCCAGTAACTACAATGTCATTAACATAAACAATGAGAGTTGTGACTGTACCTTTTCCTCGCCGGATAAACAAAGTCTGGTCAGCCTGACTCTAAGAGTACCCATTCCTTAGAATGGCTTGTCTAAATCTCTCAAACCAAGCCTTAGGAGATTGCTTGAGGCCATAAAAACCTTTTTAGGAGACACTTTCCCTTGAGCAAAGGGAAACTTAAAACCAGGAGGAGGCTGCATATACACCTCTTCTTCTAAGTTACCATGGAGAAAGGCATTCTTCACATCTAATTGATGCAACGGCCAATCTCTATTGGCTGCCACAGATAAGAGAACTTTGATTGAGTTATGCTTGGCCACAGGAGCAAATGTCTCTTGATAGTCAATGTCGTATACTTGACTGTACCCTTTGGCCACCAAACGAGCCTTATATCTTTCAACAGCACCATCTGATCTCTACTTGATGGTATAGACCCTGCATCCAACTAGAATTCTCCCCCTGGGAAGATCTACAAGTGTCCAAATGACTCTTCTCAAGAGCCATCATTTCCTCAGACATTGCCGCCTTCCACTTTGGGTCAAACATAGCCTCGATGACACTTCGAGGAATGGAAGAAGAAGCAAGAGCTATGGAAAAGGCAATACCTGTAGGAGAAATAGTTATCATAGGAAACAAACTTGGCTATAGGATTAGTACAAGCTATTTTCCCTATGCGAACAGCAATGGGAAGATCTAACTCAGAGGAAGGAGAGGCCGTGTTACCTGACTGAGGAGGGAAGTTTAGTCCTACATCAGTCGAGTAGTGTGTGGATGCTAAGTTTATGACCTTGGGAAGGGCCTCCCCAACCTAAAGCTCGGGTTTTGGGGTTGGACACCATCATCACCCCAAATACCACTACCACTAGATATGTATCGAGATGGATGGTCATGGAGATCCCAACATTTCTCCTTGGAGTGTCAAGGCTTGCAACAATATTCACACTTAACTCTGTCACTATCATCTCCACGACCATTTCTTTGGTCTCTTCCTCCACCTCACCACCTTTTCTGTGAGGCATAGGCAAATGCAGACTTCTCAAGTGAGAAAATTGTGTCCATGGCCATTCGTTTGGTCTCTTCACTTTGAAGGTACCCACATACTTCATCTAAAGATGGCATTAGAACTTTACCCAAGATTTGTACTCTAATAGGTTCATATTCCAAGTTCAAACCTCCTAAGAAAATTAAGATACGTTCTTTTTTTAACATTATGTATACCTTAACTTCGTTTTCAAGCTTTGACAGGTGGAGATCTCTATAATAGCCATATTCTTCCCAAAGACCAATCGGTGATTTGTAATACTCTGAGATTGACAAATCCCTCTACTTCATAGTGATGATCCTTTGAAGGACGTGGTTGACCTTAGCTGAATCACCCACTCTATCAAAAGTAAAGGCAACGCCATCCCAAATTTCCTTGGTTGTGTCTTTAAGCATGAACATTCTACTAATTTCAAGTTTTTTATAGAGAAAATCAACCTTGTCATCATAGTGGCATTTTCAGTCTCCTATTTCTGAAATGTCGGATCACTAGTACGTGGAGTCCTGATTTCTCCAATTCCTTATCCTAGTTTCCCATGACTTCTCAAGGAAAATCTCCCATTGGTACTTTTCATAGCAACAAAGCTGGGCTTACCACTACTTGTGCCACCAGCTTGGGATTCCACTACTCCACTGTCCTTGGACATTTTGCAGAAATATCCAAGGAAAGTTGGTTGGATACCCTAATCAAGTGGGGAGTCCACACTCTACCGACACTTCTCCCAGAAAGCAGTATTACTCAATTTCAGATATTAAGAAACCATCAAAAACAATTCAGCCAGATATATCTCACTAGTTAGGAATCACATCAAACACCAACTTATGCCTTCTAACACATTACGTATCAACCAGAACAAGTAACCAGCCCAGAGAAGATACTCAGGGCATGAAACAAACAAGCTATCTACAAAACCAGTGATAGAACAATAACCAAAGTTTTGACTTTGAGTTGTGACAACTTACAACAGAGTATTACCGGTTGGGTCTGCGATTCCCACGAGAGTAGGCGACCCAAGGGTTCTGGTCTCATCTCCCAAGGGCTTCAGACAAAGAAGAAAAGGAAATGATTCCCAGACATGGAGGTAACTAAGTAGCTCTCAGGTCTTCAATTTTGATGCTAACAACCACAAACATTGAGATCCTTACATACAGTTATAAATTTTCTTGTAGCCTTTGGAACCCTAGAAGAACAAAGGGTCTCAAGGCTTGAGGGGAGAACAGGTGCATTGATCGACCCTCAAACCCGCCTTGGAATCCTGCTCTAATACCAAGAAGAATGGACTGTAGTGAGTTACAATCTCTCACCTTAGCCAGTTTTACTAAAAAGTGTTCTAAACTAAAGTATCAGATTTACCCTTACAAACTTAAGTAATACCCCATAAGATAACATTACATATTGTTACAAAATCAGAGTTGAATAGCCAGGATCAAAGTAGAAGAAGAAAACAAGACAAGAAGTAGAAGGGAAGAAGGAAAGGAGAAAAGAGGAGACATAAGAGAAAGCAGGAGAAGCAAGTCAATACCTCCTGCACCGTAAGCACAAAGAAACACAAGGGGTCCATAAAAATCGCTAGCAAGCAGGAAATGAGAAAAAATTTATTCCATCGCTGTACAACTTTCGCATGAGGATTCATCACTCCAGGAATGTATGAATATAGAGAGGAGAAGAACTTCCATGCCCAACCTTTAGCATCCCCATAAAGAGCATTCTGCATGATGTATCAGAGAACTTCAATGTTTTTAATGTTGTTGATGAATCAACTAGGCAGTATGAATTAAGTTAAAAAAAAGAAATGAATAAAGGTAACCCTGATTTGGTCTTACAAATTCTAGTTGAGTATTCCAAAAGCAACACTAGAATACCATAATATCTAATCTAAAATTTTAAAAGGTAACCCATAATATACTCATTGCAATTAGATAAAAACAACTAATCAGTGATTTCTAATTTTCAAGTGATTTAAAACTCAAAATGTCACTAATTTAAATAGCCAAAACAAGATATGCCACCCGTAGTCATTCCATGGTTACCAACTGAGTGTCAGGGTTCTAACAAAGGTAAAGGATCAAGCTTCCCAATTGTGCACCATGTGCACAGCTAGAGACGAACCCATGTGCTGAGTTTTTAGGGTTGTGTGAGACACCAACACACATTTCTGTCCCATTATCATACAGCATCATAGAGATCCAAAAACATAAACATGAAGCCATGCTGAGGTTAGGAAGAAAAGCACCTTGTAGTCAAATATGCCTGAAGCTCTTGAGCCCTTCTGTTTGGTTCTGTAATTATCATACGTTGGGCAAGTTGTGCAGTAAGGATCATTGCATACACCCAAAGGCCCAGACTTCAATAAATGTTCATTAGTGGTAAAGTTGTCATCTGACCAGTCTTTTCTATCTATTCTATTAGAAGAAAATGTTTCTGCCATAAGTGAAGTGCGGCCCATTTTCACATCCACAGACTGAGTAAGATTCTCATTTTTCCTACTAATATACAATGGACCACTCATCTGTATGAAAGGGGTTCTTCTTTCACTCCTCAAAGGACCAGTGTGACTTGCAAGAATATTTTCACTTTCATAAGAATCATAACAGTCCATGGAGTTCATCGGTATGGACATAGACACACTTCGACTTCTGGCTGTAAACCTCTTTAATTCAGCACCCATAATTTGAGAACGAGTATCCGATAGAATGGGTACATCATCTTTCTCACCACCATCCATTTCTTTCACATCAACCTACAAAAATAGATTTAAATTTAGATTACTATATTCAAGACATTCATGGTTAGAACCTTAACGAAAAAAACAGTTAGAAAATCACTGTCCAAGTGGAATAACAAACAGTGTAGCAACTATTGACCAGACACATCACACAATGTACCTCATTGGATTATGGAAATACTGTAACTTATGCATATTATGCACATATAGATCTTATACGAATGAGTAAAGCCTCCAATGAGCAGCTTGACCTTTTACTTCTCTATGTTCCAACCCCATGAGATCCATGATAGGTGTATACACATGTGACTAATGAAAGTAATCCCAAATTTGGTTTTTCGACTTTTTTTTTTAAGTGGACAAGCCTTGGCGCAACGGTTAAGTTCCGCTGTTGCAACCTGTTGGTTGCAGGTTCAAAACTTGGACACAGCCTCTCCTGAGAAGCAGCGAGTTAAGGGTGTGTACATTTGCCCTCCCAGAACCTGAAGTAGCAGAAGCCCCGTGCACTGGGACACTCTTTTTTTATATTTTAAGTCAAATGGAAGTACTATATTGAAAGAAGGGGACAAAAACATAATTGAAGGTAAACCAAGGGATAAAAATCATTAACAGAAAACAGATGGCCTTGGCAATAGCTTCCTTCAACCAAATCAACCACACAACTGACCATATTTTTGGCATGGGATATCCTAACTAGGACCATCATATGGGAGCCATCGATGTATGTCATGGATTCATGGTACAGCCTAGCATTCATCAGAATCTATCATAATTTACCCAATACATGCCTAAGAGTTCCCAATAGTGGATAAATCTAATGCAACATTTATTTCTATAAGCAAGAAAAGTAAAATAATCACCTAATAAAAAAATAAAAAAAAATAAAAACTAATGACGTAGAAGATCCGGCAAGACATTTAATATAAGAGATATTTTAAGATTTTGGTTCTGGAAGAGTTCCGCTTGGCCATCAACAGACACCTAATGGTTTGCAACAAAAGGGAAAAAAATGTAAAGGGAAGTGATCTAACCCCAACATCCAAATATAACAAAAAAGAAGAAAACTACAATAGCATAATAAAAAGAAACCATTAGAGTTTATGGAACTGTTAAAGAGATTCAGCTAATTTAAAACTATGCCAGATCCAAATAAATTAAAGTAACGAGGGATCATCAAAATTAGTCAATCATCTAAATCAAGTCAGCGAAGGTTCAGAACAGCATTATACAGAGAGCACAACAAATAGGTTCCAGAAAATAGATCCTTGACTTCAAAATTGTGCATGAGTTGAGTTGACCTATTTTGTTTAACCCAAATCTTCTTTTAGGATATATTCTTTCCACTTGGCATTCTCTTTTCACTATTATTACTGATGCATTAGACTAGGTTCCACAAACAAACATTGGTAAACTACCTTTATGGAACTGGACCTTTCAAAAAGTTTTTTTTTTTTTTTTTTTTTTTTTTTTTTGTGAATAAAAATTCATTACCAAAACCCCAAAAGGGAAAGAAAGAGGGGGGAAGGGGAACTATACAAAGTCTCAAGCCCTAAGAGGGGCCAGAAGTGTAATGCCCCGCATTTCTAGTACAACAACAACAACAATAAGCTCAGCCTTATCCCAACTTAATGGGGTCGGCTACATGAATCCAAACAAACAAAGTAGGTAATAATAAGGATTAGAAAAAATAAGTAAATGAATAGATAGGAAAAGAGGGGGAGGGAAAAAATATGTGAAAAATTGGGAAATGACAGATGAATGATGTATAAACCAAAGAAAAGTGAAAGATAAAAATAAGAGGAAAGAGGCACAGCCCAGCAAGTTAGGAGAATCTCAACTAAATAGGGTCTGCTACATGGATCCTTGCCCCACATTTCTAGTATAATACTTTAATATTGATTTGGATCATTTGTTATTGTTTTAGTATCTATTGAATTGTTTTTGTGGAAATCCTTGAATAATGGCTTGAGTCAGAGTGACTACAGCCGACCTTTATTTATAATAAGAGAAATAATGTTCTGGAATGGGTACAAGGACAATATTACCCCAATGACATTTTTACCCTTGAAACCCATATTACAACACTCCCCCTCAAGTTGGTGCATACATGTCAAACATGCCCAACTTGCTAACAATAGAACAAAACAATTTACTGCTTACTAATCCCCTTAGTAAGAATATCAGCCAGTTGATCACTAGACTGAACAAACAAAATACAAATGACTCCTTGCTCCAGCTTCTCCTTGATAAAATGCCGATCAATCTCAACATGTTTGGTGCGATCATGTTGGACTGGGTTATGAGCAATGCTGATTGCAGATTTACAGTTGCAGTAGAGTCGCATAGGAAGATCAACTGACATCCCAAGATCTTGAAGAAGTCCCTTGAGCCAGAGTAGTTCACAGATACCTTGTGCCATGGCTCTAAACTCAGTTTCAGCACTTGACCGAGCAACTACTACCTATTTCTTGCTTCTCCAAGCAGTTAAGTTTCCTCCAACATAGGTGCAATAGCCAGATGTTGATCTTCTATCATCAGGGCTGCCGGCCCAATCCGAATAAATATAAGCTTCTACCTGGAGGTGGCTGTGTGAAGAGTATAGGATTCCTTTGCCAGGGGAAGACTTCAGGTACCTTAGGATCCAATATGCAACCTCCAAGTGTGAAGAGTGAGCATCATGCATAAACTGGCTAACTACATTTACTGCAAATGCAATATCTGGTCAGGTATGGGATAAATATATCAATCTCCCAACCAGTCTCTGATAACTTCCCTTATCCACAGGATCACCTTCCTTACTCTTCATGTGTATGTTAGGCTTCAAAGGTGTATCGGCAGGTTTACACCAAAGCATCCCAGTATCACTCAACAAATCAAGAGTGTATTTTCTCTAGGAAAGAGATAAACCCTTAGCTGAATAGGCAACCTCTATTCCCAAGAAATACCGCAATCTGCCCAAGTCGTTGACCTCAAATTTTGTGCCCAAGTAGGTCTTCAAGTTCTGAATTTCTTGTGCATCACTTCCAGTGATCACTATATCATCTACATAAACGATCAGAATAGTGATATGCTGTCCCACTCTTTTGACAAACAGTGTATGGTCAACATTGCTTTGTTTATAGCCATTGGCAACCATGGCTTTATGAAAACGACCAAACCAGGCTCGGGGTGATTGCTTTAAGCCATATAAGGCCTTCTTCAATTTGCACACTGTGCCCTAAGTTTCTGGTGAAGCAAATCCTAGAGGTATCTCTATATAGACATCCTCTTCCAACTTTCCACGTAAGAATGCATTCTTGACATCAAGTTGTTGAAGACTCCAATCCTCGTTTACAACACAAGAAATAATTATCCGAACAATGTTCATCTTTGCTACAGGAGCAAAGGTTTCTTAGTAGTCGATCCCATAGGTTTGGGTAAACCCTTTGGCAACCAATCTCGCTTTGTATCTATCCACTGTCCCATCCAGCTTGTACTTTAATAAAAAGACCCATTTACAACCAACGGGTTTCTTTCCTTGTGGAAGAGTTTCCAAACCCCAGGTTCTATTTTTCTCCAGGGCATGCAATTTTTCATCCATTGCCACCTTCCATTTCTGTTCAGCTATTGCTTCCTGCCAGTTGTTAGGAATAGAGATGGAAGATAAAGAGGAAACAAAGCCATGGAATGAAGGAATTAAAGAATTATAAGATACAAAATTCGAAATTGGATGTAGAGTACAACTTCGCTTGGGTTTTCTAACTGCAATAGGAAGATCAAGACTTGGATCAGAAATAGGCTTACCAGATGGATGACTAGGACTTGGAGCACGTATTGATTGTGTAGGTGCAATGGTGGTGGTCTCTTTGTGCCCAGCTTCACGAGGAGGGAAGAAAACTGCTTGAGGAAGAAAAAATGTTCCATGAACAAAGGTCTGCACCTGATTCGGTTCTTTCCTTTGATCTCCAACTCCCATTCTGTCCTAGTTCTTGCTCTTGACTGGTAATCCCATCTTCCAACTCAATAGTCTCATCTTCAATGGTGGGTACATGTACATCTAATGGAACTATCAAAAGTACATCTTCATTACTTGAATCCTCCCCCTAAAGAGGTACCGATGGTGCGAAGTACGGTTCAGAGTCCCGAAAAACCACATCCATGCTGACAAAAAGCTTCTGTGTGGGAGGGTGATAACATTTATACCCTTTTTGTGTGGCTGAATATCCAAGAAATATGCACCAAAGCCCCTTCGGATCAAACTTCCCATGAGGTTGATGATTTCTAGCAAAGACCACACAGCCAAATATCTTGGGTGGATCAATAAATGTTGAAGATCCCAACAGAACATCCGGTGGACAGCGACCTGTGAGCACCCGTGAAGGCAGCCGATTAATCGGGTAGGTGGCTACAAGAATGGCGTCTCCCCAAAATCGAGGAGGGACATTCATGCATAAGGGAGTGGGCTACCTCCAACAAATGTCTGTTCTTGCGTTCAGCAACTCCATTTTGAGCTGGGTATCAACGCAAGGAGTCTGGTGAATAATACCATGAGTGTCTAAATATGCCCGAAAAGCTCCACCCATGTACTCCTTGCCATTGTCAGACCGTAAAATTTTTACTGTTACATCAAATTGAGTTTGAACCATTTTGTGAAACAACCGAAAACAAGCAAACACATCACTCTTGCTATGCATCAAATACACCCAAGTAGTACGGTTATAGCAATCAATAAATGTGAAAAACCATCTAAAACCAGATATAGACACACAACGAGCAGGGCCCCATACATCAGAATGAATTAATCCAAAAGGTTTCACACTACGATGATCAAAAATAGGATAAACATTCCGAGTTTGCTTAGCAAGAGTGCAAGCATCACATGAAAAATTATTCGGGTTATACTGTTTGAATAAACTGGGAAATAAAAGTGGATGCCCCAAACGGCAATGCCACTTATTTAATTCAACCAATGCAGAAGTAGAATCCGAAGATAAGGCCTGTGATGGCAATGCTGTTGGCGAACTATCAAATACGTACAAACCACCAACCACCTTACCACATGCAATCGTACAACCCGTTTCCAAGTCCTGGAACAAACAGTGAGTGGGAAAAAAATATTACTTTGCAATTCAAGTCCCTAGTGATACTACTAATGGACAATAAATTAGTAGAAAACTTAGGAACATGGAGAACAGAAGAAAGGCAAAGAGAAGAATTACACTTGACGGATCCCTTGCCCGAGATTAGGGAAAAAGACCCATCAGCAACACGGACTTTATGATGACCAGATAATGGAAAATAATCCAAAAAAAGGGAAGAAGAACCTGTCATATGGTCGGTGGCACCCGAGTCAATGACCCAAGATTCGGGTATGACAGATGTGCTATTCCCACCAAAAATACCAGTACATAAAGTGGTGGGAGGATCCTGGGATGCCGCTTTGACTACTGCTTTGACTTTTTCCTTTACTATTTTCTATTCTTCTTCCTTTTACTTCTTTTACTTCTTTTTACTTCTCTTATTTCTTTTACTGTCATAGCCTCTATCGGATCCATGTAGCCGACCCCATTTAGTTAGGATAAGGTTATGGTTGTTGTTGTTGTTTGTTGTTGTAAAGTGGTGGGAGGATCGGATGGCAAGGAAATAGCTGATGCAGCCAAAGGAGGAGACCCAGATGCAGAAGATGTATCCAGCCGCGACATCATATTCCGCAGATTCTGAAGTTCTTCCACAACATGGGACAGAGACGGATCAAAGGGCTGGTCATCAGTGGTTGCTTGATTTGCCCAGGAAGGATTGGAACGATAGGAACCACTATTTCCACGCCCGCGAGTGTCTGCAAGGCGACCATGTAGCTTCCAGCATCTATCCTTAGTGTGCCATTCCTTTCCATAGTGATCACACTTAATAGGAGAACAATCACCAGATGGACGATCCCCACTGGAAGAGTGTGAAGAATTCCCACTGGCAGGAGCCGCAGGGCCAGACATAAGACCGAAACGTTCCTGAGTAATAGGAGTAATCATGGCAGTCTGGTGGCTATCTTTGGCTGCAAGAATAGCATATGCTAGCTCAAGAGTGGGAAGAGGATCCCGATTCAGAATATTGGATCAAATCTGATCAAACTCAAGATTTAGGCCAGCCAAAAAATCAAACACTCGTAATCCGTCTTCCCATTTCCGGAAGAGAGTGGCATCAACAGTACAGGTTGCAGTGAAGGTGCTCAAGAAATCAAGTTGCTGCCACATTGTGCACATCTTGTTATAGTACTGAGACAGGGATAATTCCAACTACTTTGTCGGGTGAATTTTCTGGCGAATCTCATAACATTGGGCTGCATTCCCAACCTGTGAATATATGTCTTGGGTTCTCTTCCAGATCTTGGCTACCGAATCCAGAAGTAGATAACGACCAGCAATCTCTTGCTCCATGGAATTCACCAAATATGACATAACCAAGAAATTAAATTCATCCACCAATTTTGTTCAGGACCAGCATCAATAGGCCTGACAGAGGTTCCAGTGATGTAGCCAGAGAGACCACGAGAACCAATAGCAAACAAGCAGGAACGAGACCACAGCAGGTAATTGGCCCCATTTAATTTTATAGGACTGGCGAGAAAAGGAACAAAATCACGTTGCGATATGCCGTCATGGCCAAAGGAGGCAGACGTGACCTCAGAGTTGCCAGGCATGGTGGCTGGTCATAGAAAAACTCTCTATAACAGAGAAAAAAATTCAGAAAAGGTTTACTGCATAGGGGAAAAAATGACAGAGAAAAGGGCCCATGGCGGGAGTCAACTCACCATCAAAAGAGGGGAAAAAAATAGCACAGGGTTTTGGGAAGGCCTCCCACGAGAGAAAAAGGGAAAAAAAGGTTGCGGGAAGGTGGCGGAAAGGTTGGTGGAGGGCTGGCAGAGGGCTGGCGTTAGTGTTGGTTGCTGGCGGAAGAGGTGACTGCTGCGGAGGTGGTGGCTGCTGGCGGTAGGTTAGTGGTGGAGGTGGTGGTGCTACTAGGTCACAAACACAATGGAGAGAAGGAGAAAGAGAAAAAAAAGGAAAAGAATATTAGGTCCCATATTCTTGGATTTTCGGCTCTGATACCATGTGGAAATCCTTAAATAATGGCTTGAGTCAGAGTGACTACAGCCGACCTTTATTTATAATAAGAGAAAGAATGTTCTGGAATGGGTACAAGGACAATATTACCCCTATGACATTTTTACCCTTGAAACCCATATTACAACAGTTTTATTTATTTGAGATGAATAGTGCAAGCACGAGGTGGCATGCTTGTATTAATCCTAGTGATTAAATATTGATTCGTTTTTTATTAAAAAAAAAGAGTGTATCCAGTGCACGAGGCTCCCGCCACTACGGGATCAAGGGAGGATCATAATGCACGCAGCCTTACCCCTGCTTTCGTAGAGAGGCTGTTTCCAGGTTGATTAGAATTTGATTAATTAAGTTAATCCTATTATTAAGGGGATTAATGAGGGATTAGAGATGACATAGCATGATTGGACCATGTGTCCTACTTAATTAAGTTAATCCTATTATTAAGGGGATTAATGAGGGATTAGAGATGACATAGCATGATTGGACCATGTGTCCTACTTCAGGGCTGCTACATAGTACATGGAGAGGATGAGGTGGTGGCATGGTTAGTAGCCACATGGCATAGGGGTGGGGTGTAATCAAGGATCAGTCACTTTGTTTGACCAAGTCTAAACAGCCACCATTTGCATGGCCAAGGTGGTGGTGGCAATAAGAAGCCACATGGCTGGAAGGAGGAGGTGGCCATGGACCTGATTTGACTAAGCACACTAGTGCATCACATGGTGGCCTTAGAGGTAGCCACCATGTGCATGTTTAAGTAGGTGGTGAAAAGGCTGGAACAGTCATATAGTTGATGGAAATTCCTAAGGCTGCTGAGTTCTGGACTGAGAGAAAAGGAAGAGGAAATCAAAGGTAGTTCAGTTCTGGTTTTCTAAGCCATAGGAAAAAGAAGAAGTTAAATAAGAAATTGAAGGAGAAAAGAAGAGACATTAGGTAGGTACATATGTGAGCTACCTTTCATGCTCTTTTAGTTAATTGAATTTCCTATTCATGGTAATTGATAGAATATTTTTTTTCGGTGAATAAAAAATGTATTACCAAAGCCCAAGGAGGGCGAGAGGAAAAGAAGGGGGGGGATTTACAAGGAGGGGAAAAAGGGGGGGGGGGACCCAAAACCCAACTAAGAGCGGGAATGGGAAAGCAAAAGAGCACTATCTAAACCCCAAGATACAACAATGTGCCTGTTCCTTGGGGTATCCAAAAAAACCTTTTTAGTAACTAAAGTAAGCTTAGAGGAGACATCCTAAAAGATGGCTTTCCAAATCAAGTCAAAAGAGCGAGATTTGGAAGTCCATCTCCTCAGGTTTCTCTCAATCCAAATGTGATAGAGGGTAGCACCAAACACAATCTTGCCTACAGTGTCGCAGATAGAACAGCCACGAAAAGTCATGATGAGCCAGAGCCATTCTCGAGCGAATGGAAGGTGTCTTCTACTGCGGGGCCAAATGAATGAAAGGGTTTTTTCCAGGTGGTAAAGGTGAAAGGGCAGGCAAAGAAAAGGTGGTCAATGTCTTCGGTACCATTCCAACAGAAGATGCAGAAGGGGGGGACAGGGATTTTACGAAGACCAAGGAAAGCTTGGGTAGGGAGGCAGTGGGTAAGGGTTCTCCACGCAAGGAAGCTGTGACGGGGGATATGGCCTTTGAACCAGACAAGCTTGTGCCAAGGGACAGAGGGGACATGGTGTCTAACAAGGTTCCAGGCAGATCTAAAGCTAAAGAGACCGTTTGAGGAGGGGAGCCAAGTAACCTTGTCCGCTAGAGCCGGAGAAGGGGAGAGGGGGAGGGAGGGAAGGGAATTCCAAACCAGGGAAAGGGAGATGGGAGATGAAAGGGGGGGGGGGACCAGGAACCGTTTGAGATGATGTGGGAGAGAGGTGCCAGCTTGGAAATGCCAGAGGAGTAGATTGTTCTCGGGCCAAAGAAGTTGTAGAGGATACCGATGGGGTGCCAGGGATCAAGCCAGAGGGAAGTGAAGGATCCATCGACAATGGAGGAAGAGATGGCTTTAAGGGCCAGTGGGCGAAGGAGAAGGATCTTACACCAGACCTAGGAGGAGTCAGCAGAAATGGAGACAGTCCAGATGGAATCATTCTTAAGGAGGTGGGAGTAGACCCATTGGACCCAAATGGAGTCATGATTAGAGGAAATTTTCCAAATGAGCTTCAAGATTCCCGTAGTGTTGGAGTCCCGTATCCGGCAGATACCGAGGCCTCCTTCAGATTTTGGGAGGCAGATAGCTTTCCCGCTGGCAGGGTGGAGGAATCTGGCTGTTTCCTTTCCTTTCCAAAGGAAGGCACAGAAGATGGATTCCATAGCTTTGGTGGTGGCTTTAGGAAGGGCAAAGATGCCGCACCAGTAGATGTAGGAAGATTGAAGAACGGATTTGATACATTCGAGCCTACCAGCATAGGATAGGAGTCTACCTTTCCAAAGTTCAAGACGCTTGCGAATGTTGTCAAGCACAGGGGTACAATGATGACTGGAGAGTCTCGTGGGGATCAGAGGAAGGCCTAGGTATTTCACAGGGAGGGAGCCCAGAGAAAAGCCAGTGAGGAGAAGGAGGTGGTCTCTGTCAGAGGAGGAGACACCAGAGAGGAAGATTTTGGATTTAAGGAGGTTAATGTAGAGGCCAGAGGAGGTAATTGATAGAATTACCTCCTTCAGATTTAAGGAGGTAATTGATAGAATTACTCACTGTTTACAAGGGGATCTAGATGATGTGTTACCGAAGCCATGAACTAAAGAACAATTAAAGGGAATTGGAGTATTGGGTCAAAGAACTCTTGAATTAAAGAGGAATTCTTAGCTCGATTGGAACGTTGCTACTGATTTTCTGAGGTAAGTCTATAATTTTGGTTAAAGTATTATGAGTTGAAATTTGGTAACTGTTAAGCTCAATAGAGAGCTGTAGATGAATAATTTTGAGTAGAGATTATGTTAATTCATGAGGCTTAATGTTTAGAACCTCATCTAAGCTAAGGAGACTCACATGCTTGACTTGGTATGGGCAGCTACTGCTGGAATTCTACTTAACCATAGGAGGAACTGTAATAGACGGGGAAGTATTGGAGAAGTTACCACAGGTAAGTATTGAAGCTACCATCTAATTCTAGTACTTGATTTCTTATAGGAGTTTGTAAGGGAAGTAGAACTGATTTCAATGGGCATCACTGTTATTAAGAAATAATTTGTATGTTGGGACTCTTAAATTAAAGGAAGATTGAAAGGAATTTGGAGCAGGAAATTGAAGGGCTTCATCAGTTTCTCAAAGGAGTGCTTACATATACTCAGGAAGTTCACCAAGTGTAGAAATATTACCCAAGTGATTGCAAAGGTGAGGGACTCATATGTATATGGCTGTATGTATTTGTATATCGGTATGACCATGGTTCAAGAACTCGATTTCGGTACTGGTTCGCCCAGCCAAAAAACCGAGTTGGGCCGAGATCTCAGCAAGTTGGTGTATTTTTCTTGTTTTTTTTTTTTAACTCGAAGACTGGTTTTGGTGGGTTTTAGACTTTGTTTGGGCCTGAAACTTGGTACTCAGCCTATTTTAGGCCATTTAAACACAATGACACTATCAGATTTTGCAAAAACAAAGTCTAAATAGGAGTTTCACTTCGGACCCTAGGTTGGTAGGTGACGACATACTAAAATACCCTTTACCAAAAAAAAGACACACTAAAATACCCTACTCTACACATAATTTTGTAATAGAAAACAATCAAAGCATTCATTTAATGTAAAACAACTTAAATAAGCATTAGAAATGTAAAGTAGAGTATTTTAAATCAATTTTAACATATATGATATACTTCTATCCTTCCAAGCCATGTTTCTGAAGCCAGTAAGGCCCAGACTGTGCCACATAGGATTCCCATGTCAAAGTGTTGCTAAAGAATTGCGTGTAGTCTACCACACAGCCTAGATAAGTGTTGTCATCAACTATCCGAAGGTACCCTTCCTAGGGTATAGAAGAAGCGGTTGCAATGGGAATGATAGGATCGATCCACTGCTACTGTTATACCTGCGCCCAAAATACACCCTAATTTCCATGCTAATTTGAATTTTCATTGGTAGGTGTTGAGGCGGTGCCAACTGTCGACACTTGTGACCCTGGGCCGTGGCAGTCAAGGGGAAGGTTTGAACAAAAGGATGGGAATCACGCTTCGATGAGCAATGAGATCACCCAAAGGTAAGCTTTTAACCCTAAGTGTTAAGTGTACGTATCCTCCTTAAAGTCCTTGAAGTACGGGCCAATGCCCGGGAGCCTTGCCTTATGAATTGTCCCTTTTCAGCAAGGGCGGATTCAGTTGTTGTGCAACCACCCATAAATCCGCCCGAGCTGTAAAACCCCAAGTGAGGTGGATCTCATGGGCCCCACTTGCCCTGCGATCCCAAACACTGTGGACCCCATCCACAATATTCCTTACTATGTGGGGTCAAGATGGTGGGCCCACCTTACTTGTTTAGGCTTTAAATGGTTTAGGCCTTAAAACTGACCAGACAAACGGGCCCTAAGTGCCTTTCTATTTATAAAAGAGGTTATGAGCTTCTTTCTCAGCCTTACCTTCTTTTCCAAAACCAAAATCGTAGAGTGGGAAGAAAGAAGAAAAGAAGAGAGAAAGAAGAAGAAGAAGGGTAAGGAAGAGATCAAAGGGGGCTCACCTAGCCTTGGATTCTTGCTCCCTCCATTGGTGGTGAGTGCTTTTCTCATCTCTTCCTCTCCATTTCTCATTTTCTTTTAGTTTTGGATTTTGGGGAAAACCATGGGAGGTTGGGTTAAGCTTTGGGTTCCTCTTGGGACCCAATGCTCCTGTGTTTGGGACTTAATTTTAGTTCCTTGGGGTGCCATTGCACAGCCTTGCACCTCCCTTTGAAGTGCCATTCAACCAAACCATGAAAACCTAGGGTTTTACAACCAAAACCCCAAGTTAGAGGTGGATAATCAAGATTAGACCATAGATTCCCCGATTCATGATGTCATTCGGGTTAACAGGACCCTCAAAGACCTTAGAAACCTTCCCTACAAGCCCTTGGAGCCATTAATGGCCTTGGGAATCAATTTGGCTGAATTATGGGCATGAAACCCATGTTCTGGGTGCAGGCAGACGCATGGCCGGATGCAAGCATTATGCATCCCCCCGTAAATCCGCCCATCCCCAGAACTGTTAACTACTTGACCTCTGCTCACTATTTTGGCCATAACTTTGTCTATACATATCGTATCGACGCGATTCAAGTTGCCTTGTAAACAAGACTTAAAGGGCTACATTTCTTATGAAACCTATAACCAACTTGGAGTGTAAAGTCTTCTAAAGTGGTCCCAAACCTTCTTGTTGTGTTTTGACAACAATGTTGGAATTTGAATTGTACCCCCGGTGACCTCACTTACTTCGTGGTTGTCTAAGTAAGATTTTGAGAAGTTTAATGGGGGGTTACCTTCAACCATAAATGCCTTCTAAATATACTATTTAGGTAACCTAATGTGGTGCTAAGGTCTACCCCTTGATGCCTCATCGACCTCCCTTCCCCCCCTTTTTTTTGGGTTTTGAGAACTTATGGATTGGGATTGGCCTAGGGTTCCACTTGGAACCCAAGGGGATGAATGCCTACACCTAGGTGAACTCATGGGGAGTTCAATACTCACCCTTGATGTCCCATTGATCTCTCCCCTAATCCCATTGGAAGCCTAAAGCTTCAACTATCCCAAAACCCTAGAATTAGTTCTTAGAGGATTCAATCCATTCAATCCACTATCCCTCGGTTTATGTAGTATTCATTGACCCTAGGAGACCCTAGGACATCCTTCACCAAGCCCTTGGGGCATTGAAATCCAAAGGAATGGATTAGGGAGGTGTGGACTTTGAATTCTCGGGTTTGGCCTCGGGCGGAAGCAAGGGCGGATTTACCTGTTGATGCATCCGCCCATAAATCCGCCCAACCCCTGAGGATTATAACTAGGCGGACTCATGAACGGATGCAAGCCCATGCATCCGCCCTTAATTCCATTCGACCATGTAGAGCGGGCAGACGTAGGGCCGAATTCACTAATATGCATCTGCCCCAGCATCCGGTGCTTGATCCGAGGCATTTTACCCTAGGCTGACACAGGGACAGATCCAGGTGCTGATGCATCCGCTCTTGAATCCGTTCCAACTCTTTTATGCCCTATTCTTAGGCAATCTTTGGGAATCTTTTTGGGAGCCCATCTACCTTTCCTAACAACCTCTTTCATACCTTCCTAGGCAACGATATACTTACAGGAAGGCGTACTAAACAGCAATCGGACGATGAACCTAAATCTCGATTCGCTAATTATCTTATTTTATCTTGAATGTTTCTATGTTTGAATGTTATGCTTGATGCATTCATGTTATATGATGTACTCAATGCATAAATACATGTCTACATTATTTATCTATGAATGTGTTCATGCGTACGTTAACTGATGGCTATGCATTGCGAATGTGGTTGAAACATAGTTATCAAGGCGGGAAGGCGACCATGGCGTTTTAGAGGGTAAAAAAACAAGGCGACACCGCCATACGACAAAGCGCCCGCCATGGTGCCCAAGGCGTCCAAGGCGACAAAGGAGTCTGGACGCCATAGCGACGCCTTGATAACTATGGGTTGAAAATGAATGAGATGGTATTGTGATTTATTTAATGCCTCCTTCATGTTTTATATTTGGTCTATCATGTGTCGTGTTATGTTGGTACCCAGGTACTAGATGGTATGGGACGTTGATGCACCCGGAGTACCTCTCGATATGATAGTTTCATAAAGTATTTTGCGGTTAGGGTTGTATAATGTGATGCTTTGTGGAATATGTGTATTATGTGTGGAAATGAGATGGATGCATTAAAAGGGATCCAGGGACCGACGATGTGTTCCGGTACCGTGATCACCTTAGTGGTTAACCTAACCCGGGATTGATGATGTGTTCTGGTACCGTGGTTTGGGATTAACAGGGGTTTGTGTTTCAGATAGGGATCCGGGGATCGAGTGTATGTTCTTGTACCGTGATCGCCTTGTTGGATATTCCAACCCGAGGATCGAGGGTATATTCCAGTACCGTGGTTTGGGATTATCGGAGGTTTGCTGGGAGACCGACGATGTGTTTCAGGACCGGCAAGCTTCTACTGGCGTAGTTAAGGTTATATCGTTGGGGATTGAGGGTATGTTCTGGTACCAGGGATATGGCTCTACTATGTCGTAGATTAATGGTGTGGTATCGTTGGGGATCGAGGGTAAGTTCCAGTACCAGGGATATAACTCTATTACTCTACACAACATAGCATTCATGCATACGTTGTATTTCATCATCATCATCAACGCCATACATTTCATCATTTATTTGTTATGCATCCAGCATCATAATTAAAATTGTATTTGCTTGTGTGATTGTAAACTAGGTTTGATGTGCGAGTTATCATTGGTGGTATGGGACACCAATGATGTTCTCTTATCATGTTCGGTTTGCAGTCAAATTTTTGTTTATTGTGTGCGATTCAATTTTCTGCTCATTGGGCTCAATGGAGCTCACCCCTCGTGGAACCATCTTTTTAGAATGTGTTGCAAGTAGTATTGTACTGAGGTGCAATAGAGGATTTGGTAGAGGATGCGGAAGGGAAAGCGGGACTATAACTACTAATACTTTAAATGCTTTCTTTATTTATTGTTACATTTGTTAATTTATTTTGATGTAATGTTCCTTTCTTTTCCCTATATTTTCTTTTCGTCCTTTAACGTAACAACTTTTAGATTAAATACTATTCAAGGATAATCTTGTATGTATGTAATATCACTTTAGTTATCCCCTAAATGAGAATCAGTGGTATTTATTGTAAGTCTTTCGCTACTATGATATTAGTTCTAATTCTCGTTTGTGTGACTGTGAGGTAAGCCACTGCATCCGTGATTCTGGAGGCGGTTTAGGATTTTGGTAAGCATCCTAGTTACATCAAAACCGTAGGGTGGGTTTAGGTTGTGACAGCTACTGCCATCAGGCATATATGGCTAGGCTGGGACTGTGATTAGGTCGTCAACAAACCCTAACTCAGTGCTCCAAGTGTCGAATTCAAGGCCATAGTGTACTGACTACGGCGGCCCATAGCCACTATATTCGGAACCGGTGCTCTCCTGATCATAATCATAGTCATACTGAGATGATTTGTAAAAAATCTTGTAAGTTTGATGCGAATAGGATGCTAATTAACGTCTCCAGCAAGTTTTCCGTCGAAACAAGGTGGCAAAAGCTCAAAAATCAGCTCACCACTAGTTTCCTTGTCGAGGTCACCAAGACAGTCGAGTTTCTATCGAGATCTCAACTGTCTCGGTCGAGATCTTTCCCCTTTTAAACATGGGTTTGGTCTACAACTCGGTCGAACCGAGATCTTGACCAAGTCAGTGTAACTTTGTATTTCGCCTCCCATCTCGACTCGCTAATTGAAAAAAACGAATTTTAAGCAAGATCTCACCAAGTTCTTGAACCATGGGTATGACTGGTCATTGCTTATTTACATAGCTATACATGTATGAGTAGAATGATGTGAGAGGGACATCTACGTACTGTTTTATAATTGAATGTAAGAGTTCTAATGGATTGTATGTATGTAGATGAATTTGGATGTGAGAGAGATATATATATGTATCGTTGTATACTTGAATGATGTGTATAGTAAATGTTATGTGGATGTGAGAGAAGCATCCTAGTATTGTTGTATGAATGTGAAGGGGTCATATGTATAGTGTTGAATGTGTTTATTTCATTGGTTGGGCTACAACTATTGCTATATACATGTATAAGTTGATTGATAAATGAGAACATGAGTAAGAGTTGTGAAATGAGCATTTTAATGAATGTATGTTGGTAGACAAATATAAGAGCATGGTTGAATGAACGCTACAATGAAATGTGTATGTAGGATGAAAAGATGTGTAATGGATTACAAATGAATAATGCCACGTACATGATATAAATTATGTGATGTTAATGAAAGAAAAGAAAAGTGAGACAATGTACAAGAGATGTGATGAACAAGAATGAAAGTAGTGAGAAGTCTTATATATAAGAGAAAGAGATGGTTCTAGTAGGGATCTCTCTCCCAGTATGTGACGGCGATACGTAACGGCATGACTGGGGCTTGTGCGACGGCGATAAGTAACGGCATGACTGGGGGTATGTGACGGCGATACGTAACGGCGCAACTAGAGATGTGACCCCAGCATATGACAACGATACATAACAATATGTCTGGGAATGTTTACTAGCATGCGACAACGATATGTAACAGCATGACTGATGATTTATAGAGACACAGATGACAGCCATTGATCACGGCGTGTCCTCATTAATATGATGTGTTTTATGGCAGTTTACAAATGATGATTAGACTTGTGTTTTGAAATGACTTATCATAAAATGCTTGTTTTCCTGATATGAAAATGCCTATTTGTATTTGTATACTGATGTGAAAGCACATGAACACTCGAATGTACTGTAACATGATTTCTTCATTGGGCTGTTGGCTCACCCCATCTATAATGCTATTTTTCAGATGAAAAGATTAAAGGAGAGGTGTGTACAGCTCCAGACATTGTGGGTTGTGCGTGCACGTGGTACACTAATCTTAAGATAGAATATGAGGGTTTGATACAATGAGATGTATAGAAACACTTGCTGTTGTAAATAAAAGTTGTGGAATGTTCTGTTTTGTAATATCGAAATCGGCCACCAGTATTTATATATATGAATGTGTTATTTGGTAGTATAACCCAACTTCAGTTTCCAAAGTCTTCCGCTATGATATGTGTCATAAATGGAAGTTGTGGTTTATATGTGAATGGCGATCATTTGATCAGCGCCCGTGAGGGCAGCACCTTATACCCTATCCGGGTTTGGGGTCGTCACAAGAAGACTGCAAAAAAGAAACAACTAGACCCCAAGAAACAACAATATGCTTGTTCCTTGGGGAGTCAATAATAGAACTATGAGGGAACACATGGAGTCTATAGCTGACGGCGAAGAAGATGGCTTTCCAAATCTTGTCAATAGAATGGGCATTGGAGGTCCATCTTCGAAGATTCTGCTCCATCCAAATCTGTAAAATAGTGGCCCCAAACACCAATTTGCCAGCAGTGTAACAGATAGCATTGCCTGAAAAAGTCATATCCAACCAAAGCCACTCCCAAGCGAAGGGTAAAGGTCTCCTATTACGAGGCCAAATGGAGAGTAAGGCTTTCTTCCAAATAGTGGAGGTAAAAAGGCAAGTGAAGAAAAGGTGATCGACGTCCTCTATGCCATTCCAACAAAGGATACAGGAAGGGTAGACTTCGATGTGGCGGTGAAGGAGAAATGATTGGGTGCGGAGGCAAAGGTTAAAGGATCTCCAAACATTGAAACTATGGTGGGGAATGTGGCCTTTGAATCAAACGAGTTTATGCCAGAGGACATTGGGGCCATGGTGCCTGACAAAGTACCAAGCGGAGTTAGAACTTAAGAGACCATTAGGGGAGGGGATCTAAATAACCTTGTCTGAGTGGGAGTGATGGGGAGGAGGAGGGGGAAGCGAGGCCCAGACTTGGGTGAGGCAAGGGAGAAAGGGGAGGGGGGGACCAAGAGCTGTGGGATACGATGGTGGAGAGTGGGGAAAGCTTAGGAATGCCAGTAGAGTAGACCGAGTGGGCACCTAATGCTGTATATAGGACTCCTACGGGGTGCCAGGGATCGAGCCAGAGGGAGGTGGAGGTTCCATCGACAGAGGAGGTAGCTTTGAGGGCTAAGGGGTGGAGAAGGAGGATTTTGCTCTAAGATGGGTCAGCAGGAGGAGGAGCTGTCCAAATGGAGTCTTTTTTGAGAAGGTAGGAGAAGACCCAATTGACCCAGATGGAATCATGCTTAGAAGAGATTTTCCAAATTAATTTATAATCTTGGATCCTACGAAGACCAAGAACTCCTTCAGATTTAGGCAGACAGATGGTTGCCCAACTAATCGGGTGGAGGAATTTGGAAGATTCTCTTCCTTTCCAGAGAAAGATGCAGAAAAGAGATTCCATGAATTTAATGATGGGTTTAGGGAGCCCATAGATGCCACACCAGTAGATGTACGAGGATTGAAGAACAATTCTAATCAACTCAATCCTGCCAACATAGGAAAGGGCCTTTCTAGAGCTGAAACCTTTTACGAATAAGGTCCAGCATAGAGGTGCAATGATGACCAGTCAGCCTGGCAGGAATAAGAGGAAGACCAAGGTATTTGACAGGAAGGGAACCTAAGGAGAATCCCGTTAGGCGAAGGAGAGTGTCCTTATCAGCTTCAAAGACGCCCAAGAAGAAGATATGGGATTTCAAAAGGTTGAAACGAAGACCCGAGAGTCTTTCAAAAAGCTATGAGGACATAATGGAGGAGATAGACGAAGGGGAGGCCTTGGAAAAGATCATGAGATCGTCAGCAAAGGCAAGATGGGTAAGCTTAAGGGCCTTACACTTAGGGATGGAGGAGATGAGGAGTTGATCAGTTTTTTACTAGATACTCCTAGAGAGGACCTCAAGGGCAAGGGAGAAGAGGAAAGTGGATAGAGGGCATCCTTGGCGGATTCAAACTTTGGAAGGGAAGAACCCAATACGGGAGACATTAATGATGACCGAGAAAAAAGGGGAGGAGATGCAAGAGTGGATCCAACGAACGAAGACGGGGGGAGGACATTTGAATCATGACATCACAAATGAAGTCCCACCGCAGGGAGTCAAATGCTTTGTGGATGTCGATTTTCATGAGGGCCGAAGGGGAGTAAGATTTACGATCAAAGCCCCTAACAATTTCCGAGCAAAGGAGGATATTATCAAATATCAACTATGCTTCTGCAGGAAATGAACGTTGATTGGTTAGGGCTAACTGAGGAAGGGACCACTAGCTGAAGCCTATTAGCCAGGATTTTGGCAATAAATTTGTAGAAAAGGTTGCAGAGGGAGATAGATCTGAAGTCAAACAAGGAGGAGGCTCCCTCTTTTTTGGGAATAAGGCAAAGAAAAGTCTGGTTCATTCTAGGGAGTTACGGATATCTTTAATAAGATCATCCTTGATGATGTCCCAACTAGCGGAGAAAAATCCCATACTAAACCCATTAGGACCAGGCACCAATTGGATTTGTGAGAAAGAACCGCCTTGAGGATTTCATCCTCAGAGGGGATAGATTGGAAGGAGTCAAAAAGGAAGAGGGGACAAACTTGTCGATGAGGTTTGGGGGGAAGGGGGAGGACAAAAGAGAGAGGAAAAGAAGGAGATGGCTTCTGCCTTAATGTCATGAGCAGCAGTGAGAGGGTTATCGTCTCGACTGAGGAGCAAAAGGATGGAATTGGAGTTATTACGAGCTTTCATAGAATGGTGGAAGTAAACCGCATTAGAATCTCCAAGCTCAAGCCATTTGATACGAAATTTTTTACGAAGGAAGCTCTCTTCTTGGGAGGAAAGAGAAGAGATCTCAAAGAGAGCCTCTTTTCTTCCTCAGCCAAAAGAAGGTTGAGTATGTCAAATTGGAGCCGAGATTGGGCAAGAAGCCACCAGGGAGGTGATGTTTCCAAAGGAGGGCGAGTTCCAGATTCTGAGAGCTATTTTGGAATGGCGGAGCTTTTTTGCAACAGCAAGGAGGGGAAGGGAGGGGTAGTGGACTGGCTTGTCCCAAGCCTCTCGAACAATGGAAAGGAATTGGGAGTGGGTGGTCCACATGTCGAAAATTTTGAAAGGATTTGGGCCAAAGGAGGAGAAGGGTTGGATGAGGAGGAGGCAGGGGCTATGGTCAAACAAACTGGTCTGAGCCAACTCTTCTATTGTGCCAAGTAAGGGGGGAGCTAGACCATCTCAGATCATTGATACCAAGGTCTTCGAGATAGACATTAAAGCTATTGACTGAGAGGAGGTCAAGGGGACGACCTCCAATTTTTTCGTGAGCAAACCTGACTACATTTAAGTCACCTCCGTAGTTGTCACGGCATCTAGGCGACCAAAGGCATTGGAGAGGGTCAAAAATCAAGGCGACAGCAACTACGCAACCAAGGCGCCTGGACGCCTTGACAACTATGGTCACCTCCCACACCCCAAAGGAAAGAGTCAACCCTAGACTTGAGGAGGGAGAGATCAGTCCACAGAGGGAGTCGGTCAACAGCTCGATTAAAACCATACACAACAAAGAGAAAGAAAGAGGGTGAGTTGGGGGGAGAGAGATGAAGGTGAAGGAGCTGAGGGGAGGAGAAGGAGATAGAGATATGGATTTTATAAGGGTCCCACAGAATCTATATGCGGCCATTTGAGGAATAGTCGAAATTGGAAAAAGGACTAGGAGGGGGCAATCGAAGCGGGGATGCGGGAAGCGTACTCTTGAAGGACGCGAATTTCAAGAAGAGCGCAGAAGGAAAAGTTAGTGGATTTGATGAGGCCCCTAATGTCTGCATGCTTGGCCAGGGAATTGAGACCCCTGACATTCCAAATAAATCTAGAGGACATGGAGAACTAAAGAGTGGTATGCAACGATCCCCAAGGGGAGACTTTTATACTGCCTACAAGAGTACGCAATCAAAGGAGGTCAGGGCAGGTGAAGGCTGCTCGGAGCCAGGGCAAAGAGGGTTTGACTAGGCATCCGGGGGTGGGAACCAGTGGGGGGGGGGGATGCTAAAGACTGCAGCGGGGGGGAGGGGGGGGCCTCACCAATCGGGGGGCACACAAGGGGGAGAGAACTCCCAACAGACAAGGACACCAAAGACCCAGGACCAGGGTGGGATCGGTTAAAAATAGTGGAGTGGTTAAGGGGGCTAGTACGATGATGGGTAAAGGGGGTTGAAAGGGGTCCGGTTCAAGGCTGGGTTATGAAGGGGTTGGTTCAAGGTAGAGAAAAGGTGGATCTGGTTCGAGGGAGGGTTAAGGGGGTTATGGGAGGGGTGGGATAGGGTTAGGTCAGGGGTAAAATGGGGATGGGATAAAGGGTGGTGGGGACAAAGAGTTGATTCAGAGGAGAGGGAACACATGGAAGAGGGGGTAAGGTGGGGATCAAGGCTAAGGGTTAAAAGTGGGAGCCAAGGTGGGGGTAGATTGAAGGGGGGAAGGGAGTGGCGAGAGGCCGTCAAGGTTTGAAAAAGGGGGTGAAGGGAAAAATGAGGGGACAAGGGTATTGAGAAGGGGTTCAGGGCAGGTGGCAGAGTTTAAGGTAGGTGGAGGCTGGGGGTAGGGATCAGAGCAGGTAATAGGGAAGGAGTTACCTTCAAGGGATTGGCTTTAGCAACTTGATTGAGGTAATATAGAGCGTCCAGCTACAGCAACGATGCCAAGGGACTGCGATACCAAGGGAGTCAGTAAAGATGAGGCCCGCGAACTGAGAGAACAAGATGACCCAATGGTACAGGGAAAGGTTGAAGGACCAGTAGATCCTGAGCTTTGGACCAGCGGATTGTTCGAAACCAGGGCATGCGACAACGATGATGCCAGCCTTTGAGGAACTGATGGACCAAGAGAGGCTTGGGATGTTGATGGACTGAGAGGACGAGTTAGCAGAGACACAGCGTCTTGGTTGTTGGGATGCGAGACCATCTTAGGAACTGGGAAGGAGCGCAAAGGACAACCAAGAGGTGAACCAGAGGCTGGTTGTTCCCAAAGACGATGACTACGGCAGCAATTCTTCTTACGACCACGGCTCGGGTCACGGGAGGTGACTGGGGGTGCCGGAGGTGCAGGGTAGAGAACTAAAGCCTTCGAACTTCCTTTGCAGAGTGCAGTAGAAGGAGACAGAGTAGGAGCATCCAGCAAGGGCATCGAAGGGGCAAACGAGCCCGTTGGGGCAACGACAGTGAAATCTTCAGAAGCTCGTATCACCACTATGCACCATAGAAAAGGCAATGATTGAGAGAACAGTCGGTAAATTGGTATGATGGGGAAGAGACTAAATGAGAGATCAAAAGGTCACTGCATTAGAAACTACAGGGTGACTTTCCTTAAATCAGTGGAGACTGATCCATGAATTCTATACCTAATAAATAATAATGTTCCAATGAATTCTGTAATTAAAAATTAACATTTGTAGTGATTTATTTATTTATTGATTTCGTGGATTATTATGTAATTTAAGCTAATGGTGGCACATTTATCCATTAGCTAGATGGATTATGTACTTGATTAAGGGTCCAAGAATTATTATATTCAAATAGTTCCGTCAAAGGTTCAATCTTGCAAGTCTTTGACATTTCAAGTGAATAAGTACAAATTCTCTATTAAGTTGTGCTTTGGTTTGTTCAGTCCCAAGCTCACTTAGGCATTGCTTATGAATGTGTTCCCTTAGTTTCTCAAGAGCTTGTATGCCTAGAATAATTTGTGCCAACCTTGTACACAAGACATGGGAGCCGGTCTTCTTTGGATATTAAAAATTATGTTTTCAATGCTTTCGTTAATTATCCTTTCCTTGAATTTTAGTAGCTGATTCTTAGGCTAGAAGTACAGTTTCCTTGCTAGGATACTTGCAACCTTCTCCATGTATTCAGTTATGACTGTTTATTCATGAGCACATCTTTGGTCTGCATTTGGGAAAATGAGAACACATCCAACAGTTCATAAGTTGGAAAATGAACATGATGTGATTACCAAAATGGATTATTGGAATAATGTCCTAAAACAGTATAAGATTAGTGTATCGGAGATGAGGATGTCGAGGAGGATGTGCGGCAAGACTAAGAGAGATAGAGCAAGGAATGATTGTATTAGGACCAATTTGGGAGTTGCACCAATCCAGGACAAGCTCCATGAGAGCTGCTTGAGGTGGTATGGTCATGTCCAACGGAGACCCATGGATGCACCAGTAAGGAAGAGTGACCGGATACAGTTTGAAGGAGCTAAAGGAGGTAGGAGCAGGCCTAAAATGACTATTGGTGAAGTGGTAAGAAAGGATTTGCATGTGGTAGGGCTCGATCCTAGTATGACAACAGATAGAGTTGTTTGGAGGACAAGGACCCGTGTAGCCGACCCCTTATAGGAGGATGTTCCTTGGATGCTGCTTGGACTACTGCTTAGACTTTTTCCTTTTGTAATTTTATTTTCTCTTTTGTACTTCTTTTTACTCCTTTTACTCCTTTTTACCTTTTTTTTTCTACTCCTTCCTACTTCTCTTTTTTCTATTACTGTCATAGCCGCTTCGGATCCATGTAGCCGACCCCATTTAGTTGGGATAAGGTTATGGTTGTTGTTGTTGTTGTTGTCCTAAAACAGTATCAGATTTTCTGAGAAGTTCATTTATTTATAAGTTGAAGTTTGTACATCAGTTGCAATCCATGTCATGCAGTCATGCTAATCGTTCAGTTGGGTAATTCTTGTATGGAATAGGTTATCCAAATGTGTATTGATGATTAAGCCAAAGCTCAATGTATCATAGTATGCAGTTAATAAACATAGAGCAATCAATCATCTATGTATAATCAGTACAATTACTATTTCAGCAAATGGTTGATAATTCAAAGGATCCCACCACTAAGATACAGAAGGGGGAGGGGGGAAACAGGGCATTGCTCACTTGGAGCATAGAAGACTATACCTACAGATAAGAAATGTAGAGAAGCAATAATATCACTGGCCATTATAAGAACCTGGCAACAGGAATGAAAACATCCCTCTCCCTGATAAATTAAGTTCTGCATAGCTCACACTATTGTTGAAGTTTTCTTCAAACTATGCATTCCCAGTGCTAGCACATTGATTTGCAGGACTCGGTATACACCATCAATGTTATAAGGAGTCGAAAATTCGATCCAGAACAAGAAAACAGAAAAACAAAAGTTTATCATTAAACTATGGAACCCAATTCCCCGACTACGACACTAGAAGTACACCAACACCACAAAATTATAAATCACGAAGACCTTACAACATATCTTGGTGACAATGATCAAATTTTTTAGGATCAAAACCTAAACCAGAACCAACCGTCTATTTTTTAGGTTGTAAAGCATAACTCAAAAGCAATTTAACTCCCTGAACACAAAAGGCAGGGGATTTATGCTTTTCAAGCAACAACTGCCTTTAAATTCCTTTTGCGACTTTCAAGTTCCACTTCTCACTCTCACAAAAACTCCTTCACAGTGAAGTACATTACTAGACACTTAAACATCAATAACTAGCACAAATAATATATCCTCAGCTATAAACAATCAAAATTAAGCAGCAAAACGAACCTGACAGCAACTACAAATTCCTTATCTAAAGGCTCTGTTTTTCCCACCAACAGAACCAGTGTCCCAAAGTAATGCAGACTCTGAAATCAGTACAAAAGGCTAGACAGAAATAGATAAAGAGATGTTCTTAACTTGTTGAGCGTACGAGAAGGGGAAGACCAGGTTCTCCGAATGGATGAAGAAGAGAAAAAGAAAAAGAAAACACTTAAAGGGGAGAAGACCAAGACTCCAAAGACCCTGAGAAAAAAGCGAAGAGAGCTTCTTCGAAATGCACTTTTTTTTTTGGTTTAATTCTTGGAAATGCACTGGTAATAATGGAAAGAGAAATATCCTTCTGCGCAGTGCATTAATTGTTCGTAAGGCAAACGTTTAACGTGTACGGTCGCAGTCTCGCAGAAGACGAGAAAAGTCCTTCTGAGCAGTGCATTCATTGTCTTGTTTGTAACACAAAATGTTCAGTGTGAATGGTTCGCGTTTGGAAAAAGAAAAATCTTCTTTCTTCTACACGTGCGCTTTCGCTTTCACTTTCGTTGTTAGGCTGTTAGCTTCCTTCCTGTCTCTTCTCCTATCGTATTAAAACGGCAAATCAACGCTAATGTAACAGATTCTCAATCTTGACTGTTCATTTGTGGAGTGGGTGGGGGGGGGTTCAGACTTGTCAAATTAATTGGGACCATCGGATCAAGTCTAACCCATCTGAGTCTTTTTTTTTTTTTTTTTTGGGTAATAATTTTGTGCTCCAAATGAAACCAGAAAAAGTTGTCTTTGTCTTTGGCCTTTTCCTTCATTGTGGGCCGGGACGCTATTGATTAATAACTTTCTAGTGGATGAACCGTCTTCCATGGGTGGAGAAAAACTCTGTCCAATGACTTATTGGGCCCTTTTTTACTTAAAAAACCAAAAAAAAACTATAACCCCTTTTTTTTAACGGGCTTAAAGGAATTGGACAAGAAAAGACGCGGGTTTCACATGTAATGGTATCAAGCCGTCAAAGATAGCAAAATCCAAAAAAGGAAAAGATAGTAAAAGATGAGGTAGAGTACAAAATAATATGAAGAGGATTACCTGAAAAGTAGTGTGTGGCCCGGCCTCTACGCCAACGAGGGCCAATGGGAGCATGTTTGAAAACATCAATAGGGGTGGGATTCCACTTTCATGGGACGACAAGGTAGACATTTAGCACCCATGTGGGTGGGCGCAAGGGTCATATTGCCTTTCAAGGTTCTTCTTCCCAAAATAATAAAATGGGCAAGAGATTGTTATCTGATCGTACAGTGCCTAAATTAGTGTGAGGCCCAATGAAAGCTTGTGCAATAGCATTTGACTTGATAAGATTGTTTAGTTCACTAGGGGTTGAGCAATAATTTCATGCGATCCTATGTCTGGGCACAGGAACCATGTAACCCAGTTAGCATTCATTTTGCCTAATAATATAATTCATTTACCCACCTTTCTCATAAAATCCTATCATATTCGGTAAGATTTTGTGAGAAAGATAGGATGGGATAATTCTTGCCACATTAGCAGACAACATTTAATGCATATAATGTACTTTGTTACTTTACCACCCGTAACAAATAAATTTGGTTTTTGGAATTTTATGGAAAAACTACAAAGTATGACATCCTTTTATTGTCATCCCACTTTTTTCCTTCAAACAAACAAGATCCTATGGAAAAGAAGATGTGCTTAGACACATGAGCACCCGTAATTACCACCTCGCCCCGTGAAATCAATAATCTCATCCATGTATGTCTCTGTGCATGCTTTCATTGACCCCTGCGCTGATACAAGGATTACATGACTGGGCAACGATCTCTTGGCTCTTGCCCCTAATTGAATTTTGGGAGTGTCTTTTTGTGGGGGAGCATGGAGCATGCATCCATGGACGATTAGCTGCTCCATTTGCTGGCTAGATCCATTTTCCCAAGTTCCTCTAATAGAGGGGGGCAAAAATGACCACCCTACCCCTGCCCGAACTGGGTCCACCTCCCTCTATTAGAAGAACTTGCGGAAATGGAGCGGGCAAAAAACGAAGCAGATAAAAATAATGCGTCCAGACTAGAGGGAGTGAAATAACCGCCCCACCCCGAACCCCCATGAAAATGGAATGTCGCTTTGCTCATGTGTGCTCCCATTGGCCCCAATACACTCCCACAGGAAACTCTACCCCTTGAATGTTTAAAAATTTAATAACATTAAAATTGACCGTCGAACTACTCCTATAAGAGACGACTAAGAAACAAGGAATGTTAGGTTCTCAAAGTAGGGTTGGGCAATAGATTCTCCTGTCCTTGGAGAATCCTAATCCTTTAACAAATGTTCTTACTATTTCTCGCATTAAAGTATTTCCACCTCATTTATATTTTTTTATTATTTTTTCTTTTCTACTTTGAATACGTGGGACTCATGTCAATGATTCATTTTCCAAGACAACCATTAGTGTGGCGTATAGATTATTTTCAACACTTTGATAGCGTCAGAAAGTATTTCCCAACATTTAAGATAATATTAAAATAATAGCAAAAAAAAAAAGTGGAAAATTTTCCTTCATTGTGATGTACAGCCATCATTGGCGATAAAAGTGGTTAAAGTGTGACCCCTAGTTATGCATGGTTGAAATTACCTCTAGCCTCTATGGCATTGTGGGGACCAATGGGAGCGCACACACAAACATCCAATAGGGGCTAACTCACAGAGGCAGGATGGTCATTTCACACACAACCCCGTAGCTATCCCCTATCCATACAAAAAGTAATAATGAAAAAGAAAAATAATACTAAATAAAGAGCATAATGTCATCAATTATCACATTTTGCAAGGTTTATCCTTGCTGATTGTGCTAACAGTGAGCAATATAAAAATCCTGTCTAGGTTTCTTTATAATACAAACTGATTGAAAGTTGATAAAAGCTAACTTAAAATCAAATAAAATTGAAAAAAATTACCAAGTTCATGGATGTTCTGTGTGGTTTTCCAGCCATTGAACCATCTGAGTTGAATCCGTTCAATTCTTTATGTTTTGTCTTCCCATTAAAATTGCACTATGGATTCCTTGTTAGATTACTCTGGCTTCTACTTCATGTGCTGAACCTGTACAACCAAAGTCCATAGTTGTAGAAATAATAGGGAAGCAGTTTTCTGTACGGGAGTGTGGCCTACGCCAACACTCCCATGTGTCTATCTCTCTCCTCCTTAAAACAAGGGGGCAAAGGTGTCTTTTCACATGGGGAGGAGAGAGATAGACTCATGGGAGTGCTGGCGTCGGCCACACTCCCGGTTAGAAAACTTTTTCCCGAAATAATATTATTATCAATTAGAATAACTGCCGTCCATCCTCCAATTTTTGTTTGTTGGTCGAAACACCCATTGGCGATAATAATGAAAGGGAAGCAGTTTTCTATCCGGGAGTGTGGCCTACGCCAGCACTCCCATGTGTCTATCTCTCTCTTCCTTAAAACAAGGGGGCAGAGGTGTCTTTTCACACGAGAAGGAGAGGGATAAACTCATGGGAGTGCTGGCATAGGCCACACTCCCGAACAGAGATCTTTTTCCCATAATGAAATGATCCTTTGATGATTTTTTATAATGGTAGTCAATGGTAGGGGTTGAGTTCTTTTTCCCATATTTGAGCTACAGTTAAGATTAAGCGGAGATCATGGTTATTCATATTGGAATTGAGAATTAAAGATGAAATGAGATGGGGAATATCTCTATCTCTTAAAAATTCAGTGCGAATGCCAAGGGATCCTGCTCCCCAAAGCCTTTATAGAGAATTCACATGATATAAGAATATGCCAATCTGCCTCGGGTGTGGTATTACATGGATGACACAGTCTCTCAATTAGTAGAAATTGGTCACGTTTAGAAGCTGCGAGAAGGCCATTCGGGAGGACTTTCCATGCAAAAAACTTGAATTGCGGATGGACATTTAGGTTCCAGAGGTTTTCCAAGGTTTTTTGGTCAGTGGTTGTACTTTTAGCTAGGAAGGTAGCAGCAATTTTGGTAGAGAATCTACCGATTTTTTTTCCTGTCCTGTTCCCTGCTTGGTACAGTGGTCCAGTTCCTCTCATAGGGAGGCAGAAATGACGTTTATCCTCCCTTGGGCAGTGTGTTCAGGCAGTGGGTTAGGTCGTCATTTCCGATTCCCTATGAGAGGAACTGGACCACTGTACCGGGCAGGGAACAGGAGACGATAATGATCCAGAATCTACCAGATTTAGTGTGTACGTGTAGTGAACAAGAAATCAGGATGAGGGTTTAATGGAAGAGGAACCCTTCAATATTGCTTGACTTATATGTGAGGGAAAGAGGGATGAAATGAGAGGTTGGTTCCAAGTAGGGGTGTAAATGAATAGACGAAATCCGTTTCCGTATCCGTGTCCATATCCATTTAGCACTATCCGAATCCGTCTGAAAGCTAAACGGATGCGGATACGGATAGGCTAAAGCTATCCGAAAAGCTATATTTACATTTAAACGGATAAAATATCTTATCCGTATCCGTGTCCGTATCCATTTAGCACTATCCGAATCCGTTCGATAGCTAATAGGATGCGGATACGGATATAGCACTATCCGAGCCGAATCCGATCCGTTTACAACCCTAGTTCCAAGTGTGATTGATTACAAGATCACTAACAACTAAGGGAGTCAAAATCAAAATGAACCGTTTTCCAAAATCGAATCGAACCATTTAAACCGAAACTGTAAACCGTATAATAAATGGTTCGATTATGATTTCAAAATTGAGACCAT
Source organism: Telopea speciosissima (assembly GCF_018873765.1). Lineage (NCBI taxonomy): Eukaryota > Viridiplantae > Streptophyta > Magnoliopsida > Proteales > Proteaceae > Telopea > Telopea speciosissima. The sequence continues at coordinate 50,950,608 of NC_057921.1, read as the reverse complement.
TTAATTAAATGGTTCAAATTGAATCGGACCATTTAACACTTGAGATGTACATAAATGTGCCAAAAATCAAACAGAAATCATGAACCGTTTAAACCAAAATCGTGAAATCGTTTAATAAATGATTCGATTATGGTTTCAAAATTGCGACCGTTTAATTAAACAATTTAATCGAAACCGGACCGTTTAACACCATTACTAACAAGGTTATAAGAGGGGTGTTGTGTAATAGAGTTGGGTAATCTATGGTCCGTCAAACTTGGTATCCATGGTGAGAGCCATACTTTTACCGAGCATCCATTACCTATTTTCCAACGGATCATTTTAGAGAGATCAGGTAAAATTGAATGGATACCATTCCAAACCCATGATCCTCACTGCCATATCTGGTTTGGGTTGAGTAAAGAGGTAGTTGGGAAATATTTGAAATTGAGGATTTGAGCTCAAAGATGATTGGCTTCGTGATAACCCTCCATCCAAGTTTCATAAGGAGTGCTTTATTACGTAGTTTTGAAGATCGAAGAACAAGTCCTCCAGCATATTTAGGAGAGCAAATTGAAGACCAAATAGAGAGATACCTTTCTTCCCATCCTTTCTTTTCATTTATTTGATTAAGATGGTACGCCCTGCTTGAGAGAGTAGATGACTTCTCCAGTCTGCTCATGACAAATGATTGGGGGAGGCTTTCTTGGATTTTTTTTTTTTTTTTTGGGGGTGGTTTGGGGTGGAAATGGGGGATACCTAGATTTTTGCCATTTTGCCCCATTTCTTGGATGCCCTGCAGCTTTTATATTGCATTTCTATTAGTAGCAGGGGTGTTACTACTGAAGAAGATATATGCTGGTTTTGGTCAGATTTATTTGTTGGCCGGAAAAGTCCTCAAAAAGGGCAAGAATGGATTCATCCTCTAAAGATGCTGTACAAATAAGAGGGTGTCATCCGTAAAAAGCAAGTGAGTAACTTCAGGGGCACTACAAACTATTTTAATCTCTTTGAAAACGTTGAGGTCTCTATAAACTTGTAATAGACGAGATTAGCACTCCATAACTGTAATGAAAAGGTAGGACCTGAGGGGACATCCTTGCCTAATACCTCTAGTTGGTTAAAAAAAATTGAAACAGCTACCTTGGAGTTTAACAAAGAAAGAACATGCAAAAAACTTCCAAATAAGATCACACCACAAATCATTGAATCTATAGAAATTCAAATATTGCTCTAATGAATCCCCATTCAAGTCTATCATAGGTTTTAAACATGTCGATCTTTAATACAAGAAAACCTGTTTTTCCTTTCTTTTTATTTTTAAGTTAATGGAAGATCTCATGACCAATGATGATATTGTCAGTGATTTGTCTACCTTTGATGAAGGCAGATTAACGTGGTGAGATGAATGAATTTAAAAAGGGTTTAAGTCTCCTTGCTATGATTTAGGCAATAATTTTATAAGAAACATTATACAAACTTATGGATCGAAAATCCTCCACATTAGAAGTATTTTCTTTTTTGGGAATAGGAGTGATTAGTGTGTGATTGATTCCTGGAGGTAAGAACTGAGATTCAAAGAAATCCCTTTATACTTCTATATGGCAAAATATATTATCAAAAAGTAACCCCAAGGGGCAGCGCCGCTGGCAAGGGACGAGGCCTAAGGAAGATGAAGGTCCTGAGTTCGACTCCGCCTCCCCCCTTGGGCCCACCCGCCTGAGAGGAAGCTCCTTGGTGAACATGGGGGCCCAATATCTACTCGATATTTTTTTTTTTTTTGAAACTGGAAGTGTCCGGCCTTCGGCCGACTAATTCCTCCTTTATTCGGTACTACCAATAATGATCTTCATTGGTAGTTGATCCATTAAAACTTAGGGTGCGGGAGTGTTGCTCTATATCGAGTAGAAAAGTATACTCTTATTATCACATGAAAGGTTAGATGCGGCTGAAATTTTACAGACAAGTAGACCCCAAGGTCTTATTCTCACACATGAAGTTTCACCCCATTATAGTCCTTAATGAGTTGGGGAGAAAGGACGGGATCGGAATAATGTTTTAGAATGACAAGACCCTAGACCTTTTCATCTCTTGATACCCTAAAGTGGTGAACCAACAAATTTGTATCACACATCAGTGCCTGTTGGAAATTTTCAAATAATTGATGTGGGACTTTTCGGTTATGGAGAAAGAAATCACTTGGCTTATATGTGTTTGTGAAATATTATCACATGTTATGTTATGAAAGGATTGTACGGTGCACTTACGAGCGAGGACGGTGATCATCCAAGTGCGTACGTGTGCGTGAGACGCAATGTGGCGCTTTGATGGCGCACTTTGCACGTCGCCAGTAGGCGCCTTAATCTTTTCAAGATCAACGATCTATTAACCAGTGTGATGGTTAGGTTTCAACCATTGGATATGGCGCACTTTGCATGTCGCCATTGGGATAGTGAGCACAACCTAAAACATATGTATGGGAGGTTCTGTTACTGGCTCTGCAACAGGTTTGCTGCAACCCTTTGCAGTAATAGGGTGCAATTACTATCTTAAGGACAGAATGACCTCGTTCGACTCAGGCCATCTCTCTATCCTCCTCTTTTTTATTTCAAATTTATAACAGTGCCCATAACAGAACCTCCCATACATATGTTTCAGGTTGTGCTCACTATCCCAATTGCTTGTTGCTTATCACTTAGTGATGCAGATAAGTCACCTAAAAATAAGCCCTTTAGGTCATTTATCTGCATCACTTAGCACCTTAAAATCAATTTGTTTCGGATATCATTTTGTGGGTTGTACTTGACAGACAATAAGGTGAATCCAAACCTTCCAATGTTGGCTTCTCTTGGTTCTCTGCTTTTAGAAAAGGACATGACTACCTTGTTATTGATACATGGACTGTTTTCCAAATTGTTTCTTTAATCTTTTCTAAATTGTATTTATATCTTTTGTTCTGTTGTTCCCAAGTAGTTAGGATTAGGCTTTGTTTGGTTAATGAAGAAAGGGTAGCCTCATAGGCCTTTTCATCAGCTGTTCAACAAAGTGTGCCCTACTGATTGAGCAGCTGAGATGATGTCACATGGTTGCAATTTCGTAGGCTTAGCATTTCTCTTGGTTGATCTGGTTCTACATTTTGGAATAAAGGAAAATTGATCCTCCCTGGTGTGCATGGATTGGCAAGGGGCAGTCAGCCACTGAAAATTTCTTTTCCCCTTGCTGTCTACCTCCTGGCTAGTCTTATGAATTAGATTTATTATGTACAGTACATGCTTTTGGTGCCCAGGAGGCATTGAGAAATCTTTGCAGTCACAAATCATGTACATTCAAAAGTCAAAACCATATGAAGGGAGTGGGGAGATAGATAATTGATCTAGCTTGCTTCAAATTTCCCAGTCTTTGGGATTACTCCATATAAGTTGGGTTTGTTTAGTGTTGGAAGCATTGGGTTTCAATCCCAGTAAAATTTTGAAGATTCTATATTAAAACACTCTGTAAAATCAAACAGGGCAAGCAATCGCTGCCTGGTTGCGTAGCCCCTGCACCAGCTGGGGGCCAATGAAAGCACACAAAGGGGAATCAACATGGATGGGAGTTTTATTTCATGAGGTATGGGGTGGGAGTTTTGTGCTCTCCTATGTCTAGACACAGGATCGACGCAACCAAGCATCATTCTTTTTCCCAAACAAAAAACACATTGTATAAAAACAAATAAGGCAGGGGGATCTACACGCTGCCGGTGTGTAACGGTTTCAACATGCTGAGCCAATGGGAGCACAGGAGGGGGTGTTGCACTCACGTGTTTAAGGAAAGAAGGGGAGAGAGTGTGAGAGGGCCATATATATATATATATGGGACCTAGCTGCCAATTCCCTCTTACATTCAAGAAAGTTAAAAAACTAGAGAATCCTACCAATCCTTCACTCTAATAAGCTGAAATTTAGCTAACTTTGTTGACAGAATGGCTCTTGAGAAAACATCATGGTTAGATATTTTGATGTCCTAGGGTAGAGGAATCATACCAATCCATCTTGATATTGGTGGTTAAACTCTACTGCATGACTATAGTTTAGGGGAGGTCCCGCGGAAAAATAGCTCAACAGCATGCAGGATGGTTAAAGTTTTAACACCTTCAACACTAATGAGTAAAGATTGATATAATAGAAGTAAGTAATGAGTAAAGATTGATATAATAGAAGTAAGTGGATCAATCAAATGGGCAAACTCTAAGGAAAATTCATTACTGATGATCCAAGACCATACATATTGATAGATACAATTGCCATTTATTTGCTGAACAGATAGATCGACAAGAGACAATCATTGCTTACATTGCTGCAACATGTCGCATTGCTTGATGTCTTGGTTGTGGAATCCACTCATCACTCTCTTGGATTCCATTTGTGCGCCTCAAAGTGTATGAGAATGGTTTTTGTACTAGAACCTGATCATCCTCCCTCTCTGAATCTGTACTGTTCCCATCTAAATTAATGCTCTTATAACTTAGGTTCTTCAAAGAATTTCCTGTTAAGAATTTCTGACACATAGTAGATTTCTGGAAATTTAGAAAAGTGTAGCTCAAAAACTTCAGTCTCTCCGAATCCATCATCTTGGAGAACCCAAAGTGATCAATCCATATGTCTAGTGCTTGTCCAGCAGCAGGCAATACCAACCTCTTCACTCCAAACTCAACAAGCTTCTTTTCAATTGCTTCCATTAATCTACGACACATCCCTTGTCGAAGATTCGTCGGGTGAGTAGCAATTAAGGGCACTTCTGCAACTTTTTCACCATGAATCCTAAGTGTAGCCACACAAATCACATCATCTTCTCTCTCCAATAGAACTGTATAAAACCCTCGAAAGTTCAACCGGTTCAGCTTTGATCCCCTACTGAAAATAACATCTTCAATGAGATCACTATCTGTAAATGCTTCATGAATTGGTTCAAAGCTTCCATGCATTATTGCAAGACCAATGTTAAGCTTAGCATGAAACTCCATCATAGACTCAGAATCCAATTCTTTGCTATTATACCTCAAAATCTTCCAAAATAAGTTATCATCATCATCAGAATTCTCTATAGGAATTGATTTCCCTAGAATTTTTTGAAGACCCATAAATATCTTCTCACAATTGTTACTACAGAACCAATTTCCTTTAGAACAAGCTTTCAATTTCTTGTATCCCTCTCTCCTCAAACATCCAACATGGAATTCATGCTCACATTGATCACAAACTGAACTAGAATTCTCTGTAAATTCTTCCTTGTTCTTATTGAACTCACTTTTACCACATATACCACATGTACAGGATGGGCAGAACCATTTTCCATCAGGAGTTTTTTCTAAACCTACACAATTCTTATGGAAAACAGAGGGGCATTGATCACAAAGTAATATATCACCTCCTTCATGACAAATAGAGCATAAATCGTCACTCTTGTTGTTGTCAAAATTTAGCAATGATCTTCCTTCTTCCAAGAAGATACAAAGAGCAGGTTTACGAAAAGCGCCACCAGAATGAGCTTCAAAGCTTTTGACATCGAATTTCTTGTTGCAACAATCGCACCAAATATTGCCTTCACGGGTTATACTCCCCCTTTTTAATGGAGCATCAGCATCGATGTAATGTACCTCTGCGTTCTCCGACACAATCTTGCTTTCTATTAACTGAGAAATATTGGTGGCTTCACTGGATTCTCTGTTCTCAATTGCTTGGTTGTTCTTCTCTTTCTTCTGCTTCTGATCATCACATGGAGAAGACTTTCTCTTATGACCACGCTTTTTACCATTATAAATTGCTTGATTGGAAACCGGTATTGACAACAACTTCTTCCCTCTCTTCTGCTTCTGAGCATCACATGGGTACTTCCGCGGTCGACCGCGACCACGCTTAATACCATTAGAAACTGGTTCTTCAGTGATCATGTATTCTAATGGAGGTACCTCTATATCATATTCTTGATTCTCCATGCAATATTCACAAGCTAATCTAAGAGAATTGAATATCTTACCTTCTGGTGAAATATAACGCAATTCATTCCTAGTTTTCTTTTGAGCGAACTTGAAAATCCAACCAAGATAGGAGAGGTGTTTCTTTGCTCGTAAGGTGAGCTCGCTCTTGTTCTTACTTGATGACTTCTTTGATTCAAATTGGTGCCATTCCAATAAAGCCTGGGGAAGGAATTCGGGTTCGACTTTAAGATCTGCATCAATTAATGGAGCCATGTAAAGAAACAGTAGATCATAGAAAAAAAAATTTCTTTCTTATCAATCTATCTAAAGAGACCGTAGATCATAGGGAAATTTCTTTCGTTTTTTAAGGAAACAAGAATGGTTTTACATAGTTTTCTATTTAAAAAACAAAGTTTGAGTAGAAGCGGGAGAGTAGAAGTCGAGTTCGATTAGGAGAGTGGAAGTCGTCAGGGAGTTAGTTACACGACTGTTGGAAGTGAGTGGTAGAAGCGCATACGCACTGAGAAATTATATCACTGCAGTAAATCTTAACTGTTGATATGATTAATAGTTGATCTGAGCCGTCTATTGGTCTCATACTATCCTTATACTTACTGCAGTGGATGTTAACTGTTGATGTGATTATAGTTAATCGGAGCCGTCCATCACTAGTGACGAATTCGGAATATCCACCAACAAACCTTTTATATTTGGAGAAGAATAATTTAGAAACTAGAAAAATTGTCGACTACGATATTAGGACTCTTCAAAATGGAGTGGTAGGCTGGTAGCCATAGTGCCATACCTTATTTCAACGGGATAAAATTATTTAGATCCCCCACATGAGTTACTTTCTATTTTCGTTTTTGCAAGAAACCCTAATGGTAAATGAGAATGAAATCTAACAATAAAGGACTGAAACCAAATAAGTGTTTTGTATTTTTAAGAATTGATGTTTGTTTATTTTATGTTTAAGAATATATTCAATTATTTGTATGGTTGGCAATTTATTTGTATATAGAAGAATTTTGTACATATTTGACTGTTTGAGACTTTGAGTGCTTAGAACAGTTAAGGAATCAGAACCAGACTATCCCAAATGGGATCAGATCCTAGTTTTGGGATCGTTTAGTAACAGGATAGTTCTGAGATTGACCCCCTTGGGACTGAAATTGGTAAGAAACCGTCTCAATTACCCAAAACCGTTCCGTTTAACATCCGTGACTATAGCTTTGACAAAGACAGTAAGAGATCTCTACTTGGTCGTATGGTCTCTACACAAGCGTCTGGGTCAATGGGGGGGGGGGGAAGCAGGCTTGGGTATCTACCTAAAAGACAAAGGTGTCATTTCATGGTGTCTTGTGAGAGGGCATAGGAAACACCAAGTACATATCTTTTTTCTCATTTTACAAATAAAGACGTAAAGCTTGTCTGTTTTTAAGATTGTAAGTAGACGTTTTTTTTGGGGGGGTAAGGAGGGGAATCAAACATTTCAAAGTTATCTATTATGTCGAACAATTGAAGAACAAAATTATATTTGTGGAACTTAAAAAGACATAATAAACAAGCCAAAATAGGTAATTATTTATAGCAGTAAAATGTCACACAAACAAGAGATCTGGAAGATAATCAAATCTTCAAATGCTCCTCAACCTAAAGTCTTCGTCCAGACCACTCCATTCTCATTTATCCAATGACAGACTTCAATAAGTCCTGGGCCAAAACCAAGTAACTTAAAAGCAATATGATTTGGATTCCAAGTTGATGTGTCATAGTGACATGCCATGATCGCATGATTCACTTTCTTCCGAGCATGTATATCAACTACATATACTTTTACTTTCGGTAAAACATGGCAATAATATATCTGAAATGGGAATGGCTGACTATGACATAAGGTTGGAGGTTCGGAGAGGTTTCCATATATGAGTTTCACAGTTCCAAATGTGACATTCTCATATGATCCTTCAACACTCTCAGTACTCCATACGCGTACATGATGCCCTAGTTTTTCGACAACAAAATCAATGAAATCCTCGGCAGAAGTTGCACAGGTGCTTTGCTCACCTTGAATGGGACTCTCCTCACATACCTTAAGGGTGTCTTGAATATATTCATCCATGTTTGATTCATCCACTAGACCAAAAAGCTTCTTCAATTCCTCAAGTTGGGCAAAAGAAAATGGGATTTTTGATGCTAGGGATCGCGGCAAGAATGATTTATATGAAATTGGGTCCCTTAGATCAGGGATAGGCATATAACTTCCCTCTTTCACCATTGATTCTCGAAAATATGGTAATCCCCCTTGGCTGGCAACCGACAAGGGTGTTTCATTTGGAAGGTGATATTTCAGTTTGTCATCATTCCATGGGGCTATTGGTGGCAGAGTTGTGTCGTTCGTTGTCTTCTTCACAAGTGCATTTGTAGAACAAGCAATATTAGCCTGCTTACAAAACAAATGCAGGTGAGAAGCCAAATCATTTTCCTCCATAACTTTCATAAACATTGTTGCCTGATGGAGGCTTAATGGAGAAGCCTTTGCAGCTAACCAATGTGGAGGGTGTGGAAGACCAATATGCTCTTCCCAGTATTGTAAGAAGGCATTTTCAGCTTGCAAACCCTGCAATTTCATGGGGGCAAAATAACAACCAAATAAGAAAGGTAAAACAGGAAGAAGCAATAACCATGTTTGAATGAATTAATAATTGAAAACCATCATTTTTCTTACACTAAAGTGTGATATTGTCAGAAGTCCAAGCAACAAAATGGGATGCAGCATGGTGGAATTGAAATAAAAAACGGAATGAGTAGGGTTTGTGCCTTTGTGGGAATGAGTTAGGTTTGTTGCATGAAGGGGGTTATCAATTTATATAGAGGGAAATTTTTTTTTGTACCAACAAATAAAGGATTGTCTAAAGAGTGCAGCTCAGGAAATTTTGAGCCAGCCTAATGTCTAAACGACACCTTATAGGTGTATTTAGAACTTTACAATTTCTTTTAATTGTTGTTTATTTTATTCCCAAAAGGTTTTTAAAATAGGGGTATAAATGGGTTTTCAAAATAAATTGAAAAAGTGACATCATATTGTCATTATCAAAAGGTATCGTTGTCATGAAAATTGTTCTAGTATGCATGTAAAATGACACTAGTACCCTCATTGGAAAAAAATTTGTATGTCATACCAAATGGGCAAAAAAAATGTTACTAATTATTTGGCGTTTTGAGGGGGTGTCAATAAGAAAATCCCAATAAAGAAAAGGGGGGGGGGGGAGAGGGAGAGTTTGTCACTCTACAAAATGGTTAAATGTATTCTGTAATTTTCCAATTTGTCTATGAAAAGTATAAAGTTTTTTTGGACCAAGTTTTCCTCCACCCACGGTGAATGTCATCATATTTCTAACCAAAAAAAAGGGTGAATGTCATCCCATTCACTGCAGAACGAGACAAGACGGGAGGAGGTATCGAAAAGGCATTTTGGAAACATACTAAAACCCTATAAGGTTTTGTGAACCCTAAGATGGTGGGTAAACCGTCTTCTATGGGTGGATGGAAACTTAGTCCATTTTTTATTATGACCATCAGTGAAGGTTTAAAGCAAACTTCCAACAGAGCATGGAACTTTACCCCTACATTTGGAGTAATCGTTATTGTTTAACTAACTTCACTTTCACAAGATTTTCAAAGTACTAATTAAAGAGAAGGAAAAGTGTCAATTTGGTTTCAATTAGTTAGCTTTATTGGGTAAAAGGGTCCTGTATAGCTGAACTAGTTTTCACCACTTGGAACTATGATATGGTAATTCACATAAGGGTGTGTTTGGTTGCGTAAATCTGTTGGAGCCTGTATTAATTCTTGATGGTTTTCCACAGAGTTACCATCTATGGATTCGTTATTCTAGAAAATAAGTTGTTTGATTATCATGATTCTATGAAATGAATCTTCTTGAACAATTGTTTGGTTATCTTGAGTCTGTTAGTTGGGTTCATCCTAAATCTATCTGAAAAGCTGTTTGGTTACCTTAAGGCGGTCAATTGATAAAATATTAGTGTTTTATTTAAAAAATATAAGCATAATATTTAACTAAAAAATGATATTTTATTTAATAAAATATAAACTTTTATTTTGTTAACTATTAGTGTTTTATTTTAATAAAATATTAATTATTAAAAATGTTGCTTCCAGGTTGAATCATGATATTTAAATGTACTATGGAATCAGGTGGTCCATATGTGAGTTCACCTCTTAAGGTAAACTCAAAAATGAAACAACTTTAGTACAAAAAGTGGAATCATGTGGTTCTCTTAATTTTTTGGACTTACACAAACAAATCATTTTAATAATTGAGAATCACGATTCCACGAAATTACCATCTGTGGATTTACACAACAAAACACACCCTAATGGAGTAAAGTTTGGATCAGTCGCTTGTCAAATTCAAAGTGAAATTGAATCTTATACCTTCTTGTATTTGCATTTCCCTTCTATTTTCAGACATCCTTTTGTTTTATTTCTAGACCCTTAAAGTTTTATTTTACAACAACAACATCTCAGCCTTATCCCAACTTAATGGAGTCAGCTACATGGATCTTAGAAGAGCCAATAGAAAAAATAAAATAAGGAAGTAAGGGGGAAGAGGGGCAAACAATATCGACACAAACTAAATGGGTGATTGAATGTAAATAAAGAACTGGAAGGAGGGAGGTGTACAACATCGACGCAAACTCTAGGGCATCGACCCTTCTTAGCTACGTATCGCTTCTTAACTACCCAACATTCAACTCAAGGTCTCGAAATGGGATGAAAACAAAAAAAAAAACATCATATCAACATCAAAGTATCACTAAATGGTGTCGACCGCATGGATCTTAGATCTCCAACAGCTCTATTTGAGGTCATACTATAAACAAGTCCTAAGCATGTCTTTATCAGCTCTAAAGCCTTATTTTACCACCTAGTCAAATCCAATAGGCCCCAAACTAGACATTTAAGTTGGGGACCTTGACACCTCCTGCCCACAAATTTGAGCTTTACTTGAGTCTCGACTCTCTACTCTGTGGCAACACTAGGGATGTAAATGCATAGTCAAAATCCGTTTCCATATCTGTGTCCGTATCTGTTTAGCACTATCCGAATCCGTCCGAAAGCTAATTGGATGCGGATGCGGATATGGCACTATCCAAGCCGAATCCGATCCGTTTACATCCCTAGGCAACACCACCATCTCCTCCAATGGTGCTTTCACCGCTTACCTAATACACAGCCGAACATATCTGAACAAAATAGAAAGGAGATGAAAGCTCAGATCTGGAGAGCAGCAAACGAGATGCCGCCATGATCCATTGCCGAGTTTTCTTTCAAAATTGGCTTTAAGAAATATTTAAAAATTACAATCAACAACAACCCAGTCAAACACCCCCACCGACTTTCCCTTTTCCTGCTCCACAACCGGACCACCACCAACCTCATAGTAGTACTGCCACTTCCATGGGAACCACCACCACCCTCCATTACGACCAGAGTGTGTCGTTGGCCACATGCTCCATGTACATCTCAGAAAACCTACACCTTCTCCCAACCTGGAAAGTCGAAGCTTTAGGTTCGACAAAGAAGGCCAACCAATGCAAAAGCGAAACTGGCCATGTGATAGGATATCTATTTTCCAAAAGCACTTTTTTTTCCGAAGTTACCAAACGCTAGTCCATTCCATTTAATTACTCTCTTCGAATACAATCAGATAAAAAGTGCTTATTAGTTAAAAGTACTTTCTAAGAGCAGAATTATTATCAAACGCAGCCTAACTTACCAGACTTGGGAAATTAGAAATTTTATGAAATAAAAAGACATCAATCATAACGTTGATGTCTTGAAATTTTATTTAATTAGGAATAACTTTTTTTGCGAAGAACCTAAGCCAGGTTTTTAGGGCAGAATAACCTTCCATATGATTGATTCTGAGAAAAAATTAAATTGCCGCTCTAGGAACCAATTATGAGGCTGTCGAGTCAAAATGCATAACCATGAAAGGAAAACATTGAGAGGAGGGGAAACTTAGAAATTTAATCATATCAAGATTCAGTATGAAAATTTAGGCATAGAAAAATTAACACTATTGTTAATCAAGGAGACTTTGGCAGTAGATAAATTAAGATATGCCTAAAGTAGCAATTGACCAAAATTTTCTGTTTTAAAAGCTTTATGGCATAAGTTTTTTGACTGGCAAGTTCTTGAAGTGTTTCTAGACCAGCACTAAGTTTTGCCACATGGAAGGATGATGTGACAATTTTGACCCTTTTGGATATTTAGAAAATGGTCTAAAGTTAGACACATGTCAAATTTAGACTTAGATTCAAGCGTACACCTTCCCTTATACTGGTTGATTCACTTTTATTTTCAACTGTACATTTTTTTTTTAAATTGCATTTTCCACTGGAATTTCTAATATTTATCTTGTCACTTGGCTAACTCCATTTTAGCTACAACTTGACATGCGAGTAGGGATCTTGTTCTCTACTTGTCCAAATTTTAGCTCTATCAAATGCGCCACATTGTAGATATTTGTGATAGTCTAAAGATACTCGGGCTACTAAATCTTCTTCCAACGATTGTAGAAATGCATGAAAAAAAAGATTTACTTTCCCCTTCTTGATCATCTCCGTTTATATACCCCAATGCTTTCTACCGCCTTCGCCCAACAAAATATCATCATACTCAAAATAGCAATGCACCTCAATACAATGCAGCTTGCTTAAATTTGAACATTCATAACTTATTTAGTCTTTCAAAAACTAGGAACTACAACTTCGAGTATACTCCTTAACAAGCTTTGCAAATGATGAAGATTTGATCTCTAGCAATTTTGTTGGGGAATCATATTCCAATACAAGGCCTATTTAAGACAAGAAAACATGTTGATCTGATTAGGCAAGCACTAGAAAAGGATGAGAAGATGTATTACCACACTCAACTATACCAATTTGATTATGTTGTACTAATTATTAGCTACTAACCATTATCAAGGAGGAGGACCATATCAACATTAAGAATTGATGTTATCCTGTGTGCAATTGTGATAACAGTCGATCCTGAGAAGTGTTGCCTAAGCGTTTGTTGAATTAGATAGTCAGTCGCAGTGTCTACCGATGCAGTAGCTTCATCGAGTATTAACACTTTGCTCCTCTTCAGTAATACCCGCCCTAAACAGACTAGTTGCCTTTGACCAATGCTCCAATTCTCTCCATTCTCAGTCACTGTGACATATCATATGAAAATGGGTTAGCTATTAAGGATCTCTTTTTTGTTAACTTTTCTTTCCCTATTCTTGTCGGAATAGGGGTTGGGGATGGGAGGTTGGGATGTACACTATAAGTTAGAAATATCATACAACAATGCACTTGCACATGTTTACCAAAAAAAAAAATGCACTTGCACATGGAAATATTTAATGTCAATCAACTTTTGTATAGAGTGAATATGAGAAAAAGCAAACCTGCAGAATTAAGCTTTCTTTCCTTCTTTCTAACTTCATCACCAAGCTGACATCTATCTAAAACCTAAGACAACAAAAAATCCATGTCAACTTACCACTTTGCTTGAATATGATACAAAATTGATCATTAAAGATGATTTAAGCAAATGATGAAATGAAATAGCATGGGCTGTCAAGTGGAAATGGAAAACAAGATAGTAAAAGTAGTGCACTTCTCAAGTCCTAACTAAGAGAATCTTTTAGGCTAAACTTGGCCCAAATATAATCCAATGCATCTAATGAAATGATTTTAATATCTCAATGGAAATGATTTAAAAATTAATATTACAAAAAAAAAAAAAAGGATGATCAGGAGAAAAGATTTTATAGAGATACATGTCACAACTAGTCAAACTTGATATGTTTGTTTGTGCGCAAAGCATTAGTAAACGCGTGATATGTCCATCCTTCTTTGTCATTGGCTAAAGACTAATCATCAAATGAAAATAAAGGCCCACCTCCCAGATCTTTTCATCAGTATATTCTTCAAGTGGATCAAGATTGCTTCTTAAAGTCCCATCGAACATTATTGGGTCTTGTGGGATGATGCTCAATCTTGACCGCAAGTCATGAAGACCAATCTTAGAAATGTCGATACCATCTATCCAAATCTGACCAGTCGTAGGTTCAAGCATGCGGAAGAGGACTTGTACGAGAGTTGATTTACCACTTCCTGTTCGCCCAACAATGCCAATCTTCATCCCTCCCAAGAAACTGCATGTGAGACCTCTCAAGATAAGAGGAAGGTGTGGAGCATACCGGACCTACATACATATTAAATAATCAAATTATAAATCTTAATAGAATTCTATAAGAGCAGGAAGAATTGTCCAAAAACATTAACTAGGCTTCAGGGTCTATTCTACTAAACAAGGAAATAAGTATGAAGATAAGGACTTAAGAAAATTAGATTATGGATTACCTGTAGATCAAAAATATCAACTTTCCCTTGTTGTGGCCATTCTCGATCTGGCTTATTTTCTTCTACCAATAGAGGGGGTTCACTCTGGATAGAAGTATATTGCAGTATTCTCTCAACAGATATGATTTTACTCTCAAGACTACAAAGATCCCATATAATCCCATGCATACTAAAATTAAGCCCATATGTGACTGCTAGACCCATAACACCTTCAAAAGAGAAAAGAAAACAAAATAAATGCAAAATTTCATGAGAACAATCAATCGTGGTTACCCTAAAGAATAATTTTATAAGATCTCAAGTTCAACTTTTTACCAGGACTCAATATTTCCTTCGGCGCAGAGATCAAGAAAATCAAAGAGACGACATATGTGATGGATGCCAACATATCCATGCGGAAGCATAACCACTCTATTGCACCAGAAAAATGAAATATAGGTCGGGAATAACCATCCACTAGCTTGAGGTTAGTGTTTATAAACCTCTCTTCTTGATCAAAGCATCTGATTGTGGATGAACCTAAATTAGATTCGGAAAAATGTTGTATAATTGAAGCTTGGCATACTCCAACCAGTCGTGATAGCTCTCGTGCTGCAGATATGTAGTATCGCTACAAGACAAGGTTCATAAAAAAAATATATGTATAACTTTAAAAAAATATAGTGAATGTATAATTAATGAGAAAATGGTATAGAATTTTTTTATGAGAGATTTTCTAATGTGAGTTGCTTACATTTAGATGGTTGATGGAACGCCACCATTATGAATGAATTATAGGACAATATCCCATTCTATCTTACTTATGTCAATTGTTGTTCCTTTTAAATGGTTACTATTTTCTATTTTATGTTTATTGAATTATATACAATTATGTTGACTATATCTCGAAGTTTCTATCCCCGAATTCTTAGATTAAAAATTTACTGAATATGAGTGTAATTGTATTTGAAATTTTGGGGTATTCGTTTTCTTTTTTCCTACCGGTTTTAATTATTTTATCAAATTTCAAATTCAATTAATAAATGCATGTGTTCATATCCGCTCTCTTTTTTTTTGTCAAATATAAAATTTCTAATGATGAATTGTGGATGGTATGGCCTTATTCAGTATCACCAAAAACACATGCATGTGTAGTAAATATACAGCATAAACTAGCCTAGGCGCTTCACGTAGGCTAAGTACGATACTCATGCATACTTAGCATAAATCATATCATGCATGCTTCACTTTGGAAAGAAAGAGGGATGTGAAAGAAATATGGAAAGAAAAAAGGGAAGTGGAAAAAAGGTGGAAAGGAAAGAAGAAGATTTTTCCATTGAAAATTGTCCACTAATTAATGGATCTTTATCCTCTCAAGTGCAGTGCACTGTCTAGTGCACCTCACTTGTGCATCCGACAATGCACTGGGTTGTGTGCACCTAAAGTTCATCCTCTCAGTCTCATGGTCACCGTTGGATGCTCAAGTGTGGTGTATTGGGCAGTGCACCATTCTTGAGAGGATAAAAATTCCTAATTACTACTATGGCACTGGTTCCTATGTAGTCCACCTAAATAGAATTCTCTTGTGTCCAAATATTTTCCCCATGGTAGTTCTATTGGGCTCAAATTTTGTCAACGTGGGTTCTCCAACATGGGTTCTCCAAATCACCACCTGTCCATCTATTAAATTTGAGCCTTGATTGGTTTAGAATTAAACTTCCGCAACTTTGGAAAACTTCAATTAACCATTGAAAATACAAGGTAAAAATCCAAACATGGGGTCCAAACAATAAATATTGGGTCCAAAACTTCACACATGACTAAATCCAATCAACATGAAACAACTATCTAATGGTTGGTTTAACTAGAACAACCCTCCACATGACTAAATCCAATCAACATGAAACATCTATCTAATGGTTGGTTTAACTAGAACAACCTTCCACATGACCCAAAACTGTTGGACCACTAAAACAAGTCTCTTAGTCAAGCTTTACGATGAACATTTTTCTTTAATCCAATAGAGCTAAATGGCATATTATATTTTTAATCAACATATATCTAAAATATTTCTGCATATCAAAAGTGTAGCCATGTCGCTTTATGTGCATTTTGCACTTCGACAACAGTGGCCTTATTTTATCCTTTTTCTCAAATAATTTTGGTAAGAAAAGACTATAGTCTTTTGCATTAATTTACGTGAAAATGTGATTGAACAAATGAAATTTTGGGTATATTTTTTATAAATTCAAGAAGATTATTAAAGTTTAAATTACCACTTATACACCAAATTATATATGCATCGAGCAAAACAGATTTAGAATTTACTAATCAAATAAAGCTTGAATGAACTTATTGTATTATGACATGTTAACCATGTGGAAACTATGGTTGTGCTTTATTTGAAATTAATCATGAAAAGTGGAACTGGCTCTAGAATTACCTGATACCAGATGCATGTCACAGTGACTGGAATAAAAATTATTAACATTTGCCATGCAACATGTGACATTACTGCAATAGTTCCTAAGAATCCTACGATTGAGATAAGAAGTTCTTCAATTTGACGTGGAATAGTGGTATCAACTACACTTTGATCTATGGATACCTGTATACAAAAATAGAATTTATATAACATTTATAAATATATTAACTTTTATGGTAATCAAACAAGATTATTTGTATTTCAAAAGTAATTAAGCATATTTACTAACCCGATTTAGAATCCTTCCACTTGGAGTAGAATCGAAAAATGACATGGGAGCATGGAAAATGCACATATGCATTTTGTTGAAGAGTAGAGTGGATGTCTTGTATCCAATAGTTACAATGAGCATGGACCTTATAAATACACAAAGAGAGCTTCCAATGGTCAAAGCAACATAAACAAATATGAGAGTGGATCCTCCATCATGAAGTCTCACATCCTGTGAAACGGGAGTAGCCAACACCATCCAGTAACTACTGACTATTAAAAGAAACTGAAAAAGAATTTGTGCTAGTAATATCAATGGTATAAAACCCCCACCATATGCAGTGGTAACATACTTCCAGTATGCTGAAACACTAATTCCACCTTTTTCTCTCTTTTCTTCTTGAACAAGTTGTCCTTCTGACTTAACCAATTTTTCTATTTTGTAATTTTTGGGGTCTGTTTCTTCATCATCTTGAATAGACTTGTCACTACATATCATATTTCCATCTTCCTCGTCATTAACTAAATTATTCAAAGCAGCCTGACGTTCGGCAGAATTAAGGTCTGCCAAAGCTTTCTTATGTGCACCCATAAATTCCATAAAATCAGTTCTTGAACTAATAATTTCTTCATACTTTCCTGCTTGAGTAATCCTTCCATCTCTCATAACCTGTCAAACAAGAAAAGGTAAATAATCACTCTCATACCAGGTTAAAGAACTTGAAGTCAAGAAAGAAAGATGAAATAGTACTCTCACCAGGATAAGATCAGCAGAAGTTAAAAACTCTACTTGGTGGGTAACATAAATTACTGTTTTTGAACCCAAAATTCCCAACAAACACTCCTGCCATAAAAGTTCAGATTTTAATAAAATTTATTTCTCATGACAATAAGAAACATAACAACATAGGTTTCATGTAAGAACATGTATCGCTCAATGTGTCTATAAATCTTGTTTGTTTTGGCAATCATGAATTCATGATATCATTCTTCTTAGAACAATTTTAGAACAAACTCAATTTCCGGTGAACAATATTGTGATGCAAGCTAAGATGCTTTAAAGTAAAGGTTAGAGAGCAATTACCTTAAATAGATGAGTCCCTGTGTGAGCATCCAACGCACTAAATGGATCATCAAGCAGATAAATATCAGCATCATGGTACAAAGCACGTGCAATCTGGATTCTTTGCTTTTGCCCACCACTCAAGTTGATCCCCCTCTCTCCTATGATAGTTTGGTCCCCAAAGGCACACAATTCTAGGTCCTTCTTCAATGAACATGCTTCAAGAATCATTTCGTACCTTTCCTTGTTCATCACCTTACCGAACAATATATTGTCTATTATCTTGCCACTCTGTATCCAAGGTGATTGTGCAACGTAGGCCTTTGTCCCATTCAACTTAATGGCTCCAGATATCTTTGGCACTTCCCCTAATAGGCATGAAAGTAGGCTTGACTTTCCTGACCCAACAGAACCGCAAATAGCCACTCTCATACCATGATACACTTTTAAATTAAGATCTTTCAATGTAATATTAGGAGAATGAAGGTCCCAAGAGAAATTCCCCTTGATTATCTCAATTACAACCTCGTCACTATCTCCTGGAAGATTATGTACTATATCCGGATGAAAATCATCAAGGCAGAGGAATGAGGCTATCCTATCAAGGGAAACTTTAGTCTGTACTATCATAGAGATTGTGTCTTCAATATTATAAATGGGCCCTTTCAATAACTGAAATGTTGCAAGTGCAGATAGAATCTTCCCCGAATCTAACGGAATTCTCATAAACATACAAAAACCAAAAGTAACCATGGATACAAACATGGGAGTAGATAAGTAGACAAAGGCAATCACAGCTGATGAATAAAGTAGTTTTTTTAACCATTTTGTTTCAAAGTTCCTTAGGTCAATAATTTTAGCCAAGAACTTCATCTCCCAACCTTGGAGTTTGAGAATCTTCATATTTCGCAGAGCCTCAGATGTTACCTTCATCCTTCGATCTTTTGAATCCATCAATTCCCTCTGAAATTTCTTCTGTAGTTTTCCTAGTGGAACATTTGCTAACATCAAAATCAATATGGCAACCAAAGCTACCAATGAAGCAATCCCAAGGCTCTTGTATAAGATCAACAATGCTAGAACAATCTGAATAGGCACCTTCCACATATCGTGTAAATACCAACTAAAAAAACCAGTCCTCTCAACATCAACACTCATCAAATTAATGCTCTCCCCATTAGTGTGGTCCTGCTTTGATTGATTTGAAAGTCTGAGACTCTTCTTATAGATTATTGAGAATAAGGCAGCACAGACATTCATTGTCATCTTTCGTAATTGAAAGAATAAGTGCCTCTCTGAAAGGCATCTTATAAGCTTTGAAAGAAAAAAAATAACTACTAGTTTATAGCCTTTATATTTTAGTTGGTGAGGGCTATTGAGATACTGAACAAATGCATCAATAAGATATGGTCCAACATAAGAGGCCAACGTGCATACAATGGATAATAAAGCTGTCCATAAAATTTCTTTCCATGTTGAGAGAATCAATGCCTTCACTAGCTTGAGTGTGCTTACTTGACCACTGTCATTACCATCTGATTCAAGTTTATTTCTAAAACGAGCAAAGACCACATTGGCACTATCATAATTGGCAACCTGAGGAATATCTTCAAGGTCTAATGTTTTTTTATACCCGAGCGCAAGCAAAGGGCCAATCCAAGCAAAATTAAAAATACTAAGAAGATTGGCATTTGCATAAGGAGTTACAGTCTCTCCACCAACAGTTGATCCTTGCTCTCCATCACCATTGTTACGATTAGAACTGTTTTTCAAAAGAGGTTCCAAAAGAAGGAAGTCTTCACATTCTCGCCCCTTACCAAACAGCCCAGTATAACAAAAGAACAAACAAGCAATAATGGATACAACATCGGAACCCCATAGCAGAATTGATAAGGATGAATGTTTCCAATATAGAACAAGATGCATAACAAGATAGAAACAAGACATTAGGAAGTAGAAGGCCCACCAAATCCTTAGTAGAATAGGGAACCTGTGCTCACTTGAATGAGGAAACTTGATGTACAAGTAAGCAGAGATCACAAACCAAGTGAGTGTTCTGAATCCAAAATCCAATTGGGCAAAAATCTTTAGATCAGACCAACCATGTCTATACCCAGAAAAGT
This sequence comes from Telopea speciosissima, assembly GCF_018873765.1. Taxonomy (NCBI): domain Eukaryota; kingdom Viridiplantae; phylum Streptophyta; class Magnoliopsida; order Proteales; family Proteaceae; genus Telopea; species Telopea speciosissima. The sequence goes on along the minus strand of NC_057921.1, from coordinate 50,930,366 downwards.
AATTTAACATGCATAGGAGAAGGTCACAAAAAGACAGACCCATGCAAGATATAAGGGTTGACCAATGGTATAAAGTATATGTATTCTTCAACCTTGGTTTTGAATTTTCAGGGGTAGGTATTGTGGATTTCTTACAAGCCCATGAAATGGATAAAACTAATAACAAAATTATGTGTGAAGAAGCAGAAAACCCGTGTAGGAAAATGGTTGTAGAAGACTGCTGAATAAAAATCCAGATATTGATATCATTCTTTGATTGTTCAAAAGCATTCATGTTTGCAAATTTTCTTTTCTTCAGTTTATAATTTGGTGGTTTAGCGTAGGAAAATTCAATGCAAATCCTATATCAGCTTTACCACATTGTTAATTGATGCAAACCCATTTGCAAAAATGTTGTGGAGACTCTAGCATCAACTGGAAACCATTTCCACCTTATGTGGTTTAGAAAGACTTAGACCAATATTGGACTCTCAGTATCACCCTTAGATGTAGTTGAACCTGTTAATGAACAAATAGAACAAAAATTATTTAAAATATACAAATAGGAAAAGTGTAGGCAAAATTTTCATAGAAAAATCATGAATGGAAGAAGCTACAATTATATCCAATTTAGTCCATGTTCAATTATTTATTTATTTATTTTAATTAAGAACATCAGTAGAGAGGATAGAAACTCAGTAATATGAGATGAAATAAACCAATAAATATTTTAGATTAACATATTATAGAAAAATGCAGACAAAGAACCTCATATCATAAGAACACCCACAATAGATTTTTATCTCAAAATAAAAAGAAAATAAAAAATGAATTTCCAAATATTAGATCCATATATGAAGCTCTAGATGATGTAACTACAGAAAATAATTAGCAACATAATTAATCTATGAAAAGAACTATCAAATGTTGGCATACAATAACCATTCTGCAAGAAACCTTGCCAAACCATTAGTGACAACTTAGAAGATCATTGAATGTAAGGGGGAAAATCCAAGTATCACAGCACTACAACTAACCACACTCAAGCTTGATTTTATCTATAAACTGGATTAGGCCATACAATACGCCTCATCCAGTCGAGATCATACGTTCAATATAGTTTCATTTGTTATATACGGAAACCACAGTTTGATGCGCTAGTTACAAAACACTGCAACTAATCATACTCAACCTGATTTTTGTTGAAACATGGCATAACTATGATTGTTTTTTGTGATTCCTCGTTTATGTTAAATGGTGAAAAAAAATTATTATCATTGGTTTACCTAGCTATCCTCACTCTTTAAGCTTCATAGTATGCAAGATGGTTTGTATTACAGTGGTTCTCTTGGTCGGTCAAGTCTCTAAATGAGCTTGGCCTTCCACATGTGTGGCAGCTAGTGGCAATCAATTTGATCACCATAAGCCCTTGTCTAAGCTCACCTTATGGGTTGATGTGTTTATACACTTCTATAAATCCAATCTTGACTTGTTGGTTTCATTACAATTGATCTACATCAAGAGTACGTCTTTCAAATCTTTGAAGTTTTTATCAACACCAATTTGGATCTAGTCCAATCATAACATTGGGTCAAGAGCGAGTCAAGTGCATCAATGGAATCAATCTTCAAAAGACTCCATAAAATGTAGATGATTTATTGTTTTCAGAAATTTTTACTGTAAATTGCATATTTGTAATTCCTAGCACACATGTAAGGTGAGTCTCAACTTAGGATATTTTAGACACCTTTGATCAAAAATTACATATCATTAGCAAATACATAACCAACACTTGGATTTTTGATAGACCGGCCTCAGGATGCCACATGACAAAATTTAGGTATTTTTGACTTAGAACCATAATTGGAAAATCAGGTTTTGACTCGGGCGAGTCAAAAATTCATAAAACCTGATCAAGAGTCTTGAATACTCGCCTAAGCTTAAAAATGACCAGGCTCGTGTTTTTCAAGTCCCTTCACTCCACTCACTTAAACAGACCGAACAAGCAACTCTAGTTTCGTCTCAAACCTCCCCATGACCCATCCTATTTGATTATGGGGCTGGAAGCTGCCTATTGGAAGAGGCTTTTCCTGTTTGTTGGGAGAGTAGCCGCCTCTTCACTCTCCTTCAGCTGATTCAGATATCGAATCATATCTTTTGGAGAAAGAGGAAGCGGAGTTGCAGAGGGAGGAGAAGGAAGGGAAATGCAGGTAGGGGGGGAAGGGACATGCAGGAGTGGGGGAGGGGAGGGAAGGAGGGAGGGAGATGCGGTAGGTGGGGGAAGGGTAGGAAAATGCAGGAAGGTAGATGCAAGGGATATGCTATGCGGAGGGTTGAGAGTGGAGGTAGGGCCGGTACAGCTTTCATCTCTAGCCGATCAGTGTCAGTTTCTTTTTTATAATATCTTGCACTTTAGCGGCAGTAATAAACTGTCGCTCATGAAGGTATTACAGCTGCTAAAACTTTGTTATTAGATGCAGTTACACATCCACGGGCAGCAGGTAAAATTGCCTCTAATATTTTATATATTTTTTTTGTAGAAAAACATTTTATTGAGATGTATACAAGGATGGACTAGAACACATGTCTATAAACCATGAATCGGAATTTGATCAAACTGTTGTATCTTCCTTTCCCGTAGTCAGCAAAATTATTTTGCTCCCTTGGAATATAAGAAAAACAACAAGATTCATAATGGGATGCCAAATAGATAATATCATCCAAAAGTAGGTTTAAGAAGTAAATATGTTTTGTAATTAATTTTTTTATTTCATAGATCTAGGCAAATTCCCTTCCCAATTGTACATATATATGATTCCTTGTTAAGTTTAAAAAAAATAACAAATGGGCAAAAAATATAAAATAAGTTTTATAGATAAACCCAAGGGAAACATCAAAAAAGAATATGAAAAAAAACGATGAAAAGGTTATGGAGCTCTGTTTGGCTCGATCTTACAGGAAAGGATGGAAAACAGAGCATAGTTGCATGATAGAGAAACGGTTCAGACTGCAAGCCCGAGCCGGTTAGAGGATAGCATTTGAAAATGTGACTAATCAGTCAATCCTAGAAAGAGGTTTTCTTAGCGTGAACCAAAGGTGCCATGGCTCTACCAAACAAAAACAAAAAAAAAAAAAAAAAAAGAACCAAAGGTGGCATGGCACAATACTTGTAAATCTCTCGCATAAGTTCAGGACATGAGAAGAGAAGAAACGGAAAAGCAAAACACTGCCTCTATTTGAGCCCTTAAATTGCATGAGTCGGCAAAGACAGAAAAATATGAATAATAGTAATTTTCTAGAAAATATTTTATGTTGAAACAAATGGAGCCTATTATGGTTATGGGAATTGTATACCATTGTTGATTTATTTTCACTTTCAACCTATAAAGTTTCAACTTTTCTATAGTCAACCAGCTACCATGTTTCATTGATGATCACAAATCTTACCTTAAACCTCAATCCTGCATTCCTGCTTAACAGAACAAAAGAAAAACAGGAATCCCACCTGGGAATCTCTGTGTTTTGAGAGAGAAGTGCACCTTGATATAAAAAATACGTCAATTAACCCATATTTCTGGATGGCAAACGTTTTTCTTCATTCACATTCTTGCGTCCATGGCCTTTGCAGGTAGCGTAACATCAACATGGGAAGCGCCATAGATGAGTTAACGGTAAGCAGAGGAAGCATTTCTAAGTTTGAAAGAAATATACGAATGTGTATGAATAAATTGGTCTCAGAACTCCTGACTTCCTGTGAAATAGGAAAGTGGTCAGCGTACTTCCTCAGAAATAGGAAAGTTTGCGGTCGCATCTGCTGGAACCCGCATTCCAGGGATTGCGCTAAATTGGAGATACGTGATAACTACCTGAAACCTAAAACGTTGCAGAAAAAGGATCAATCCGTAGGTGACAGCTTTTAAAAAGGGAAAAAGTTCTATTTTGATGCACTTCGTTGGAGGGGTAAATGTAGCAGTCTTACCCCTGCTTCCCAGGAAAGGCTATTTCAAAGTTTTGAACCCGCAACCTAGTGGTTGCAATAGTGCAACTTAACCGTTGCACCAAGCTCACCCACTCCTTTTCCCTTCTTCAACATTCCCCTAATGTTAGCAGTATCCCAACATCTCCCAGTTGCAATCAATACAAGTTACATAAATAACCGCGTTGATATAAGAGGTCAATCAGTAGGAACCCTGCACAAGATGCAAGAGTAAAGATCTTAACTATTTCAATCCGTCTCTACTTCGCTGCATAGTTCAGTCACAAAACTTGACATTATAGATATGCCACATAAGGTTGCACTTAATATTGAAAAATCTGTATGCAAACACGAAACAAGTTCTTAGAGGGGGGGGGGGGGATCAAACATTTCAAAGTTATCTATTATGTTGACCAATTGAAGAACAAAATTATATTGGAACTTGAAAGATACAATAAGCAAGCCAAAATAGGTTATTATTTATCCTTTAAATAAGTAGTACACTGTCAAACAAACAAGAGAACTGGAAGATAATCAAATCTTCAAATTTTGCTCAACCTAAAGTCTTCGTCCAAACCATTCCGTTCTCATTTATCCAATGACAGACTTCAATAAGTCCTGGGCCAAAACTTAGTAGCTTAAAAGCAAGATGGTTTGGATTCCAAGTTGATGTGTCATAGTGACATGCCATGATTGCATGATTCACTTTATTCCGAGCATGTATATCAGCTACATATACTTTTACTGTCGGTAAAACATGGCAATAATAGATTTGAAATGGGAATGGCTGGCTATGACATAAGGTTGGTGGTTCAGAGAGGTTTCCATATATGAGTTTCACAGTTCCAATTGTGACATTCTCATATGATCCTTCAACACTCTCAGTACTCCATATGTGAACATGATGCCCTAATTTTTCGACAACAAAATCGATTAGATCCTCAGCAGAGGTTGCGCATGTGCTCTGCTCGCCTCGAATGGAGCTCTTCTCACATATCTCAAGGGTGTCTTGAATATATTTATCCATGTTTGATTCATCCACTAGACCAAAAAGCTTCTTTAATTCCTCAAGCTGGGCAAAAGAAAATGGGATTTTTGATGCTAGGGATCGCGGCAAGAATGATTTATATGACATTGGATCCCTTAGATCAGGGATAGGCATAAAGCCTCCCTCTTTCACCATTGATTCCCGGAAATATGGCAATCCCCCTTGGCTAGCAACCAAGAGGGGTGTTTCATTTGGAAGGTCATATTTCAATTTGTCATCATTCCATGGGGCTATTGGTGGCAGGGTTGTATCGAATGTCTTCTTCATTAATGCATTTGTAGAACAAGCAACATTAGCCAGCTTACAGAACGAACACAGGTGTGAAGCCAATCCATTTTCCTCCATGAGTTTCAAAAACACTGTCGCCTGATGGGGACTTAATGGAGAAGCCTTTGCAGCCAACCAATGGGGAGGGTGTGGAAGACCAATATGCTCTTTCCAGTATTGTAAGAAGGCATTTTCAGCTTGAGAACCCTGCAATTTTATGAGGACAAAAATAACAGCCAAATAAGAAAGGTAATAAAGCAGGAACAAGAAATAACCATGTTTAAATGAATGGATTGATAATTGCAAAGAACAATTTTTCTTACACTAAAGTATAGTACTATTAGAAGTCCAACCAATAGAATGGGATGCGTCATGGTGGAATTGAAATTGGGAATGGAATGAGTTGGGTTTGCTGCATGAAGGGGGTTTCAAATTTATATATAGCGAAAATTTGGAGGGGGGATCTTTATCGTCTCTATTTATCTGTCCCTTCATTTCCTCCATTTCATCTCATAGGGGGGCAAAAATGACCATCCTATCCCCTGCCCGAACACACTACCTAGATGGGGTTCACTCCCCCAAATTAGATGAAATAAAAGAAATGTAGGGACAGAAAAATGAAAACAATACTTTTCTTGGGAGGGGGGAGGGGCGAATGGCCGATGACTCCCTAAATGGTTAAATGTACAATGCAATTTCCCGATCCCTTATAAAAAAGTGAAAAATTATCTTTTATGACCACCATTAAAGGCTTAAAGCAAACTTCCAAGTGCCCATTACCCTTCAAATTTTTAAGCGAATACCAAAATCACCGGAAAATTTCTATCACTCCCTTATATTTATCCTATATTTACTCAAAAATTTCTTTTTTTAAATTCACCTCTCCTTCTCTAATAATTTTAAAAATCCTAAATTACCCCTATTAGGGTGATTTAATTTTTTTTTATTAAAACTCACCTCTCCCAAATCAAAGAGTTTGATTTGGCACAAAACAGGTATGAGCACGCATCTAGCCTGTCTTTGGAAATGTGCGATGAACTTCTTCCATCCACTAGCTTATGGAAGATTGTTCTTAGTTCTGCCCCGTTGAGATTATTATTGGATCTGGCATATGTCCATAGAGATTGGGCAAACAAAATCCATTGGAATTGCAGCACTGGCTTCACCATTATCAAGTTTTTACTCTTTATCAATTCCTTGTCATTACAAGATCCCATGTTTTCATCCCACATGATTATATGTCTCTGCTCTTCATGGAATTCAATTTCAGTTCTACAAGTTTTTGCATTTTGAATTCCCTGACTTGTTGACAAAAAGCCTCAGTACCTCCACGTGATCAGGAATTTGTCCTCGTTCAAATTGATCAAGGAACGAGAAGACCCGGAATTGATCAAGGAACAAGAAGACCCGGAATATTATTACGTGGAATTTAGGTGGAGATGTCGACATGTGGCAGCTCAGATACCCAACGGTCCGAGCTCATCGACTTATGTTGAGCTCAGACCATTGGATGTCCGAACTGCGAAGTGTCGACATATCCAGCTAGCACTGCCGCACTGCACAACTTTAGGAATTGGAGATGATTAAAATCCTGGTTGGGGCAGGGTTGGGGTGGAGCCGTGGAGGATCAGGACTCAGGAGTCTTATAGGGAAGCAATTGGAGGGGAGGGGAATAGGGGTAATTTAGGGATTTGAAATTAATGAAAGTTTTTTTTTTATGAAATGAGAAAGAGAGATTTAGAATTAACAAGGGAGAAGAGAGGTGAATTTATTTATTTATTTATTTCTGTATGGAATCAGAAAAGAAATTTTAGTAAAAATATGATAAGTATAGGAAAGAGAGAGAGAGAGAGAGAGAGAGAGAGAGAGAGAGAAATATTTTCCCTTATAAATTCGTTTATCTGGCCAGGACTTCATGTAAAGCGTAACAATCGTAGTCAAATAAAAACTTCAAGAACTTAATATCCTTATTCCTTAATGGTATATATGTGTACCTAATCAGAAATTGTATAGAGAATCAAAACCTGGTGTTGTCCATAGGGGTGTAAATGAATAGTCAAAATTCATTTTCGTATCCGTTTAGTACTATCTGAATCCGTTCGAAAGCTAAACAAATGAGGATACGGATAGGTTATAGCTATCTGAAAAGCTATATTTAAATGTAAATGGATAAAATATCTGATCCGTATCCGTGTCCGTATCCGTTTAGCACTATCCAAATCTGTCCAAAAGCTAACTGGATGCGAATGTGGATATAACACTATCCGAGCTGAATCCAATCCATTTACATCCCTAGTTGTCCACCTCTATCATGACGATAATCCCTACAATTGAACAAAAGCTACACCTAAATCAACCGTCAAAGACTTCTGATGCCTTTCCATTCGAATAGTTGGATAGAAAACTAAATCATGAGTACTCCAAGTTGTAGCATATGAGCAGTAAGGAGATGAGATTAACTTTGGCAATGGTTCAAAGTTCTAACACCTCTACGAATTATCCACGAAGTGCTTCAAAGTTGACGCTTGAGGATATCAAAATCACTAAATCATTGAAGACAAACTTTTGGGTGTGGCTAGGTCCTCTACCTAGGGATGTAAGGACAATTCCGGTAGAGATATCAAAATAATCGAATACTCGAAAAATTCCGTACTTAATAATAAAAATTAAATAAATAATAATTTTGGGGTTTTGAAGATTAAACAAGTTCAGAATATGAGTCATGATCTAAGAGATATGGATTGAGAGGAATGTATCCACTAGGGAGGAAGGTCCGTTACACAAGCGAGATGTATGGTGAAATCGAATTATATCCGATCGAATCGTTAGAGGTATCGTATTCGCCAGCTCACATCCGTCCTATGAATCCGACCATCGAAATCCGATCCGTTACATCCCTACATACCCCACAACATTGGTCAAAATGAATCTTAAAACGACTTAGAAAAGAATGGAAATCACAAACAACAATCACACAATGAACACAAGGATTTACGTGGTTCGATAAGATTGTCTACGTTCATGATGAGATGAGATTTGTTTCACTATCAATGGAGAATAGGGTTACAGCCGCTCGTTCTCACACCTCTCAAATTTCGTTACAGAGAAAGAACCCTCGCTACATATTTATAGTGAAACCCTATACAAGAATTTACTGAAATACACATATATTCCTTAAAAATTTTCCTATATTTATCATATATTTACTAAAATCAATTTTGATAGACTTGGGGCAATCATTGAAAATGGGATGATGGAAATCCTATCATGATGGGCCATACAATAGAGATGTAGCTTGAAATTTTATTTTTTACATGTGGCAAATACAAACTGGGACATTCCCGTCTAAACAATCAATTTCAATAGAGGAGCCCTCCTTGTGATAGATATTTGATGGATTTAACTAAATGAACCATAATTTTTTTTTATTTGTAACGTGGAACCCCCCCTAACCTGTTCGATTTTACGGTTCAGGCCAGGGGTAAACTTGATTACACGAACCCACCCCCATAGACTCGTGTTACACAGGAGATCGCAGAGGCTCAATCTGGGACCTCATGACATTGCACTGCGTCCTTCACCAGCTGAGCTAACCCCCAGGGGGTAAAAAAAATTTCTTTTCATTATGGGAATTTGGGTGTAAACCCATTGGGCTTGCACTTGTTTTTGTACGACATTTTCAATCACATGAGATCTAGATAATTGTGATAGGTAGGTCTCAGTACTATACTGGTAGGGTAAGGTCTGATAATGGCCTTACCCTTCTTGAGGCTGTAAGAAAAAGAGTCGTAGAAGAATCTCAAACAAGGAACCATATAATTTCAATTCATAAAAAGCAAAATCCTAAATGAGATTTATTTATCTATAGATTTTTCAATAAAAGTAAAAAAGAAAAAGACATACCCACTAGATATGGATAACAACCAACTTAACATTTTACCATTAAAATCCAAAATGTTGTGAACTGAACAACTATTTACCATTAAAAAAACGCAAAAGAAAAAAGTGTTTTCAACTAAGGGAACCAAACCTTCTCTTTTTTTAAAAGGTTAAATAGATCACTTAATTCCATGGACATTCCTAACTTACCAAAAATTGAAAGTTAGTTATTTTCTGAAATAAAAACACATCAATCATAAAGTTGATGCCGTGAAGTTTTATTTAATTAAGAAGCTACCTTTTTTGTGAAGAACCTAAGCCATACATTTTTTAGGCCACAATAACCTTACATATGATTGGTTCTAGGAACAAATCGAATTGCCACTCTAGGAAACAATTTTGAGACTTCTGAATCAAAATGCATGAATATAGAAGGAAAGTTTTGAGAGGAGGGAAACTCAAAAATTTAATCATAGCAAGAATAGGAATGAAAAATTTAGGCATAGAAAAGATAACACTATTGTTAATCAAGGAGGCTTTGTCAGTAGATAAATTAAGATATGCCTAATGTAGCAATAGACCAAATTTCTGTTTTAGAAGTTTTATGGCAGAAGTTTTTTCGAATGAAAAGCTCTAGAGGTATTTCTAGACCGTCACTAAGTTTTGCCACATGTAAGAATGTTATGGCAATTGTGACCTTAGAAATATTTTAAAAAAATGGTTTAGTGTTAGCGACATGTCAAATTTTAGACTCAAATTCAAGCCTATACCCTCCAATATATTGGTAGATTCACTTGTAATTTTAGTTGTCCATTTTTTTTTAAATTGTATTTTCCACTGGAATTTCACATATTTATCGTCGCTTAGCCAACTCTATTTTGGCTACAAGTTGGCATGTGAGAAGGGGACCTTGTGCTCAACTTGTCCAAATTTCAACTATATCCAATTTGCGGGCATGGTAGATATTTGTGATAGTCTAAAGATATTGTTGGACTACTAAAATTCTCTCAAGGATTATAAAAATGTATGAAGAAAAAGATTTATTTATCCCCCTTCTCATCTTCTTTTCTACCCCCGAATACTTACAATTGAATGTCAATGACAACTCAAATGATTACAGTCAGTCTCTATATGTATTTAACTATCATCTCCCAATAAAATGTTGTCATCATACTCAAAATAGAAATGCACCTCAGTCCAATGCAGCCTGTTTACGTTTGAACATTTAAAACTCTTTTATTTAGCCTTTCAAAAACTAAGAACTACATCTTTGAGCATACTCTTTAACAAGCTTTGCAAATGATGAAGATTTGTTCTCTAACAAATTTGTTCGAGAATCATATTCCAATGCAAGGCCTATTAAGACAAAAAAACAAACATGTTAATATGATTAGGCAAACACCAGAAAAGGATGAGAAGATGTATTACCAAACTCAATTAAACTAATTTGATTGTGATGTACTAATTATAAACTACTAACCATTATCGAGAAGGAGGACCTTATCAATGTTAAGAATTGATGTTATCCTATGTGCGATTGTGATAACAGTAGACCCAGAGAAATGTTGTTTCAGTGTTTGCTGAATTAGATAGTCAGTCGCAGTGTCAACTGATGCAGTAGCTTCATCAAGTACTAACACTTTACTTCTCTTCAGTACTACACGTCCTAAACAGATTAGCTGTCTTTGACCCATGCTCCAATTCTCTCCATTCTCAGTCACTGTGACAAGTACCATATGAAAATGGGTTAGCTATTGAGGATCTTATTTCCATTTTTTTCTTCCCCCTATTTTTGTTGGAAAAGGGGTTAGGGTAGGAGGCTAAGATGTACAATGTAAGTTAGATGTATCATACTATAATGCATTTTTACATGTATAAATTGATGTCAAACAACTTTGGTATAGAGTGAATATGAGAAGAAAGCAACCTGCAGAATCAAGCTTCCCTTCCTTCTTTCTAACTTCATCACCGAGTTGGCATCTATCCAAAGCCTAATAACAAAAATTTCATGTCAACTAACCACATTGCTTGATTATTCGATATGACATAGAATTAATCATTAAAGATAAGCTAAGCAAATGATGAAATGAACAAGCAATGTGTGTCAAGAGGTAATGGAAAATAGAGAATAAAAATAGTGCAGTCCCAAGTAAGAGAACTTCTTAGGCCAAACTTGGCCCAAATATGACCCAATGCATCCAAAAAAACGATTCCAATATCTTATTGGAAATTATTTCAAAAATACATATATATATTTAAAGAGGACAACCACAAGAAAGGATTTTATAAAGATACATTCCACAACCAGTCAAATCTGATGAGTTTGTGCATTAGTAAACAAAAAATATGTCCATTTTTGTTTGTCTCTAGTTAAAGATTAATCATCAAATGAAAAAGAAAAAAAAAAAAACCCACCTCCCAGATCTGTTCGTCAGTGTACTCTTCAAGTGGGTCCAGATTGCTTCTTAGAGTCCCCTCAAACATTATTGGGTCCTGTGGTATGATGCTCAATCTTGACCGCAAGTCATGAAGGCCGACCTTGGAGATGTCAATGCCATCTATCAAAATCTGACCATTCGTAGGTTTAAGCATGCGGAAGAGGACTTCTACGAGAGTTGATTTACCACTTTCTGTTCGCCCAACAATGCCAATCTTCATCCCTCCGAGGAAAGTGCATATGTGATCTCGCAAGACAAGAGGAAGGTGTGGGGCATACCGGACCTACATACATATAAAATAATCATAGGACAAAGTTTTCCTCCACCCATAGAGAACGGTTCACCAAAGCCCTCTTAGGGTTTTATTATGTTCCAAAATACCCTCCCGATACCCATTCCCACCCTCTCCCGCCCCTCGGTGAATGGGATCCCATTCACCGTGGGTGGAGGGAAACTCAATCCATAATCATGTAATGAATCTTAGAATAATTCCATAAGATCAGGAAGAATTGTCCAACAACATTGGGTTTCATGAAGTCTATTCCATAAAAAGAAAAAATAAGTACGGAGATAAAGAATTGAGGAATTTAGATTATGGATTACCTGCAGATCAACAATATCAACTTTCCCTGGTTGTGGCCATTCACAAACTGGCATATTTTCTTCTATCAATAGAGGTGGTTCACTCGGGATACAAGTGTACTGCAGTATTCTTTCAACAGATATGATTTTACTCTCAAGACTACAAAGATCCCATATAATCCCATGCATACTGAAACTAAGCCCATATGTGACTACTAGACCCATAACACCTTCAAGAGAGAAAACAAAACAAAAAAAATTCAAAATTTCATGTGAAGAATCAATCCTGGTTGCCTTAAGGATAATTTTATAAGATCTCAAGTTCAACTTTTTACCAGGACTCAGTACTCCCTTTGGAACTAGGATCAAGAAAACTAAAGAGACGATATATGTGATGGATGCCAACATATCCATGCGGAAGCATAACCACTCTATTGCACCAGAGAAATGAAATATGGGCCGGGAATACCCATCCACTAGCTTGAAGTTAGTATCTATAAATCTCTTTTCTTGATCGAAACACCTGATTGTGGTTGAACCTAAACTAGATTCAGAAAAATGTTGTATAATTGAAGCTTGGCGTACTCCAACCAATCGTGATAGTTCACGGGCTGCAGATATGTAGTATCGCTACAAAGCAAGGTTCATAAAAATAAATTTAGACACAATTTAAGAAAAAATGTAATGAATGTATAATTAATGAGAAAAGGGTATAAGATTTTCTTACTCAGAGATTTTTTAATGTTAGTTGCTTACATTTAGATGGTTGATTGTAATACCACTATCATGGATGAATTGCAGGAAAACACCCCGTTCTATTTTATTTATGTCAACTGTCCTCTTTTAAATGGATAATATTTCCTATTTTATTAGATGTTGATTGAATTATATACATACAAGTATGTTGACAATATCTCAAAATTTCTATCCCCCAATTAGTAAGAGTCTACTAAATATGAGTGTAATTATATCTAAAACTTTGGGGTATTCGTTTTCTTTTTCCCTACTGATTTTAATTGTTTTACCAAATTTCGAATTCAAAGAATAAATGCATGTGTTCACATCCATTTTTTTGATAAATCTAAATTTTCTAATTATGAGTTGCATATATGGCCTTATTTACTATCACCAAAAGCACATGCATGGTGTAGTTTAGTACAAAAATACATAATAGAGCAGCCTAGGCACTTCACTTAGGCTAAGTGCAATACTTATGCATGTGCATATCCTACATGCTTCACTTGGGAAAGAAAGATGGGTGTGAAGGAAATATAGAAAGAAAGAAGGGAAATGGTAAAGAAAGATGAAAAAGAAAGTACAAAGAAGATTTTTCCATTGAAAATTGTCAACTATTAATACTTTAGCATTGATTCCTAGGTAGTCCACCTAGATAGGATTCTCTTGACTGACCAAATATCTTCCACATGGTAGTTCCATTGGGGTTCAAATTTTGTCAATGTGGTTTGTCCAAATCACCACCTATCCATCTATTAAATTTGAGACCTGATTGAGTGAGAATCAACTTCCATAACTTTGGAGAACTTCAGGTTAACCAATACAAGGTAGAAGTTCAAACATAGTGGTCCATACAATAAAGATTGGGTTCAAAACTTGAGATATGACTAATTCAATCAATATGGAACAACTATCCAATGGTTGGTTTGACTAAAACGACCCTCCACATGACCGAAAATTGTTGGACCACTAAGACAAGACTCATAGTCAAGCTTTGCAATTGACATTTTCCTTTAATCCAATAGAGCTAATATGTCATATTATATTGTTAATCCATTTATATCTAAACTATTTTATGCATATTAAAAGCGTGTAGCTACATTGCTTAGGTGCATTTTATACTTCATTAACCCCGACCTTGTTTGGTCTTTTTTTCTCAAACAACTTCGTTAACGAGTGACTACAGGCTATAGGTTTGCATTAATTTATGTGAGATTATGATTGGAAAATGAATTTTTTTGGGGTATATTATTCAGAAATTCAAGAAGACTATTAAGGTTTAAATTACCATTTTTACACCTAAGTATATATGCATCCATCACTATATCAATTTTTGTGCGAACAAAGTAAATTCAGAATTCCTTGATCAAACAAAACTTTGTGCTTTATTTGAAATATGCATGAGAAAGTAGATCTGGCTATAGAATTACCTGGTACAAGATGCATGTCACAGTGGTTGGAACAAAAACTATTAACATTTGCCATGCAACCTGTGACATTACTGCAATAGTTCCCAAGAATCCTATGATTGAGATAAGAAGTTCTTCAATTTGACGTGGAATAGAAGTATCAACTACACTTTGATCTATAGATACCTGTATAGCAAACTAGAATTTATTTAAATTTTAAAGTATATTAACTTGTATGATAATCAAACGAGTTTATTTTTTTCTCAAGAGTAATTAAGCATATTTACTAACCCAATTTAGAATCCTTCCACTCGGAGTAGAATCAAAAAATGACATGGGAGCACGAAAAATGCACATATGCATTTTGTTGAAGAGCTGAGTAGATGTCTTGTATCCAACAGTTACAATGAGTATGGACCTTATAAGCACACAAAGAGAGCTTCCAATGGTCAAAGCAACATAAACAAAGATGAGAGTGGATCCTCCATCATGAGGTCTCACATCCTTTGAAACAGGAGTAGCCAACACCATCCAGTAACTACTGAATATTAGGAGAACCTGAAAAAGAATTTGTGATAGTAATATCAATGGTACAAAAATTCCTCTATATGCAGTGGTAACATACTTCCAGTATGCTGAAAGACTAACACCACCCTTTCCTCTCTTTTCTTCTTGAACGAGTTGTCCTTCTGATCCTATCGGTTTTTCTGTTTCGTAGTTTTTGGGGTCATTTTCCTCATCATCTTGGATAGAATTCTTGTTACATAGCATAATTTCATTTTTCTCATCATCAACTAAATTATTTAAATCAGCCCCATGTTCTGCAGAATTAAGCTCTGCCAAAGCTTTTTTATGTGTACCCACAAATTCCATAAAGTCAGTTCCTGAACTAAGAATTTCCTCGTACTTTCCTACTTGAGTAATCCTTCCATCTCTCATAACCTGTCAAATAAGAAAAGGCAAATAATCACTCTCAAAGCAGGTTAAAGGACTTGAAGTCAGGAAAAAAAGATGACGTAGTCTCACCAGGATAAGATTAGCCGAAGTTAAAAACTCTATTTGATGGGTAACATAAATTACTGTTTTTGAACCCAAAATTTCCAGCAAACACTCCTGTCATAAGAGTTTAGATGTTCACATTTAAGAATTCAAAATAATTTCTAGTTAAATAAAATATCTCTATATATATATATATATAAATTATTTCTCATGACAATAAGCAACATAATGACATAGGTTTTATGCGTGAACATGCATCGCTCAACATAATGTGTTTGTATATCTTGTTTGTTTAGATAGTCATGATTTCATTCTTCTTAGATCAACCAATAAGATGTTTAGAAAGTAGGGGGTCAAAGAGTAGCTACCTTGAATATATGAGTTCCTGTGTGAGCATCAACTGCACTGAAGGGATCATCAAGCAGATAAATATCAGCATCATGGTACAGAGTACGTGCAATTTGGATTCTTTGCTTTTGTCCACCACTCAAGTTGATCCCCCTCTCCCCTATGATAGTCTGGTCTCCGAAGGCACACAATTCTATGTCCTTCTTCAATGAACATGCTTCAAGGATCATCTTGTACCTTTCCTTGTCCATCTCCTTACCAAACAATATATTGTCTACTATCTTTCCACTCTGTATCCAAGGTGATTGTGCAACATAAGCCTTTGTCCCATTCAACTTAATGGCTTCAGATATCTTTGGTATTTTTCCCAATAAGCATAAAAGTAGGCTTGACTTGCCTGATCCAACAGAACCACAAATAGCCACTTGCATACCATGGTATACTCGAAAATTAATATCTTTTAATGTGAGACTAGGGGAATGAAGGTCCCAAGAAAAATTCCCCTTGACTATCTCAACTACAACCTCAATGCTATCTCTTGGAAACCTCTATACTATATCCGAATAAAGATTATCGAGACAGAGGAATGAAGCTATCCTATCAAGGGAAACTTTAGTCTGAACTACCATGGAGATTGTGTCTGGGATATTATAAATGAGCCCTTTCAATATCTGAAATATTGCAAGTGCAGATAAAATCTTCCCTGACTCAAGCGGAATTCCCATAAGCATACAAAATCCAAAAGTAACCATGGATACAAACATGGGAGCAGATAAGTAGACAAAGGCAATCATAGCTGATGAATAAAGTAGTTTTTTTAACCATCTTGTTTCAAAGTTCCTTAAGTCAATTATTTTAGCTAGGAACTTCATCTCCGAGCCTTGGAGCTTGAGAATCTTCATATTTCTCAAAGCCTCAGATGTCACCTTCATCCTTCGATCCTTTGAATCCATCAATTCCTTCTGAAATTTCTTCTGTAGTTTTTCCAATGGAACATTTGTTAACATCAAAATCATTATGGAAATAAAAGCTACGAGTGAAGCGATTCCAAGGCTCTTGTACAAAATTAATAATGCTAGAACAATCTGAACAGGTACCCTCCATATATCGTGCAAATACCAACTGAAAAATCCAGTCCTCTCAACATCAATACTCATCAAATTAATGTTCTCCCCACTAGTGTGGCTCTGCTTTGATTGGCTTGAAAGCCTGAGACTCTTCTTATAGATTATTGAGAACAGGGCAGCACGAACCTTCATTGCCATCTTTCGCAATTGAAAGAACAAATGCCTCTCTGAGAGGCATCTTATAAGCTTTGAAAGAAAAAATAAATAAATACTAGCTCATAACCTTTATATTTTAGTTGGTGAGAGCTATTAAGATACTGAACAAAGGCATCAATAAGGTATGGTCCAACATAAGAAGCCAATGTGCATACAACGGAGAATAGACCTGTCCATAGAATTTCTTTCCATGTTGAGAGAATCAATGCCTTCACCAGCTTGAGTGTGCTTACCTGGCCATTGCCATTACCATCAGATTCAAATTTATTTCTAAAATGAGCAAAGACCGCATTGGCACTATCATAATTGGCATACTAAGGAATATCTTCAAGGTCTAGTGTTTTTTTATACCCGAGTGCAATCAAAGGGCTAATCCAAGCAAAATTAAAAATATTAAGAAGATTGGCATTTGCATATGGAGTTACAGTCTCTCCCCCAACACTTGATCCTTGTCCTTCATCACCATTTTCTCGACTGGAATTGATTTTCAAAAGAGACTCCAAAAGAAGAAAATCTCCATCTTCTCGTCCCTTTCCAAACAATCCAGCATAACAAAAGAACAAACAAACAATAATTGATACAACATCGGAGACCCATAGTAGGAATGATAAGGACGAATGTTTCCAATATAAACCAAGATGTATAACAAGATAAGAACAAGACATTAGGAAGTAGAAGGCCCACCAAATCCTCAATAGAATAGGGAATCTACGGTCACTTAAATGAGAAAATTGGATGTACAAGTGCGTAGAGATCACAAACCAAGTGAGTGTTCTAAATACAAAATCCAGCTGCGCAAAAACCTTTAGATCAGACCAACCATGTCTATACCCAGAGAGGTAGTTTAACACACATAGGAGAAGGTCACAAAAAGATAGACCCATGCAAGATATAAGGGATGACTCATGGTTTAAAATGTATGTATGCTTCAACATTCGCTTTGAATCTTCAAAGGTAGGCATCGTGCATTTCTTGTAAGCCCGTGAAATGGATAAAAATAATAACAAAATTATGTGTGAAGAAGCAGAAAACTCATGTAGGAAAATGGTTGTAGAAGATTGCGAAAAAAAATTCCAGATATTGATATCATTCTTTGATTCTTCAAAAGCATCCATGTTTGCAAATTTTCTTTTCTTCTACTTGTAATTTGGTGGTTTAGCATAGGAAGTCCAATACAAATCCTAAATCAGCTTTGACACATTTTGAATTGATGCAGACCCATTTGCAAAAATGTTGTGGAGACTCTAGCATCTAAATACCAACTATTTCCACCTTATGTGTTCCAGAAAGACAAACCAATACTGGAGTCTTAACATCACCCTCAAATGCACTTGAACCTGCTAGTGAACAGATAGAACAAAAATTATTTAAAACAATAAAGAGCAAGAGAGTTGACAAAAAATTTCATAAAAAAAATTAAGAATGGAAGAAGTTGTAGTTATATCCAATTCAGCCCCTGTTCAGTTAGGAACACCAATAGTGAGAATAGAAACTTTAGTAATATGAGATGAAATAAACTAATAAATATTTTATAACTAGCATATTGGAGCAAAATGCAGGAAAGAATTTGAAATCATGAGAACAC
This sequence comes from Telopea speciosissima, assembly GCF_018873765.1. Taxonomy (NCBI): domain Eukaryota; kingdom Viridiplantae; phylum Streptophyta; class Magnoliopsida; order Proteales; family Proteaceae; genus Telopea; species Telopea speciosissima. Next base: position 50,911,838 of record NC_057921.1, on the reverse strand, counting down.
CTAGTGATGCGTTGTAATAGATTTTTATCTCAAAATCAAAACTGAACTTCCAAAATACCCGATCCATATACAAAGTTCTAGATAATTGTACGTACTATAGAAAAGAATTAGGAACACAATTCACCTTTGAAAAGAACTATCAATTGTTGACATACAATAGCCATTTTGCAAGAGACGTTGCCAGCGCCAAACCATTGCTGGCAACTTGAAGATCATTGAATGTGAAGGGGGAAATCCTAATAACAAAATACTACAACTAACCATGTTCAAACTTGATGTTATCTATAAATAAATAACTAGATTGGTCCATACACGAAGTGACTCCTTCCAATCCATCTCATAAGATCAATATAGTTTCATTTGTTGTATACGGAAACCACATCTTTTAGGTGCCAGTAACACAGCATTGCAACTAATCACACTCAACCTGATTTTATCTATAAATTTTCAACTTGTTGAGTCATTCACCAAGTTAAGTGACTCGTTTCAATCCATTTCATACGAGCAATAAAAATTCAATAATCACATTCTTGAAGTGCTAGTTATACTCACTGTTCCTAAATTATAACAATGATTATGCAAAACAACTACTAGAACTCTACCGCTTGCAAATCTTTTAACAAGACTATTCGAAAGTTTATTCTATACAATCAAAGAATTATGGAAGTCTTGATGTAGGATAGCTATGGACAACTTCAAGAAAAGGGAGGAATAGAGACGATTTTAAGATGATATAACAACAGTTTTTTTTTTACCACCTTTGAAGGTCGCACATTAGGGATGATTATACATATAACTGCCTCAAACTTGACTATTAGAGATGGTAAATAAAAAAAGCCACTAAAATATGCATATTTACTTTTTGAAAATCTTCCCCTATAGGTGCAAAGATTAGACTCTCGGAGCTTGTCCCGACCCTCCCTCTCGGATGAGGAGAGGCAAAAAGGATGTTTGGGAATCGCCACCTAGATAAGGGTCTAGGACTTATTAATGTCTCCTCCTTTCGGAGGAGAGATGACTCTAATAAATACAGATAAAGGTCTGCCTAAATCACTGGGTAGGTTCAAGATTACAGGTTGGGAAGGTGTTAGGCGCATCTAATCTGCCCAACCGAAGGCCGGTCTCTTTCTATTTGGACCATTCATAATCTTACAAATCCTACTAACTAGAAGGTATAACGAAAGCAATAAATCTAACCTAGTCTAGGTATCTAAGCCAAAAGCAATAAAGCATATAAGAAAGCATGTAAATTAATGTAAACATTGTACAAATTATCAACATGAAGCTAAACAGAGTGAATATTGTACGGATAGGAGGATAAAAATATATACAAGGGGGAGACCAAACTTGGGTCTACATATATTTGCTCAAGCTGCCTACATACCCTTACTAGGGTAAGGGATCAGGTCATAACATAGTTCAAGAGTAACTAGGAGGTTGTGTGTGTAAGTGCATTGGTGGTGGACCGAATTCGAACACCATCTAGCCGAGTTACTTACGTATCCCGAACAATATGGGAATCAGGTCAAACATAGTTCCCCAATGGAAAAAAAAAAAATGATTTGATGTTTGGGGGTAAGGGACCGAACTCAAACACCATTTAGTCGAGCCACCTACGTATCCTTGATTGGGATCATATCGGACGTAGTTCTAACATGGTGATTTTATGGTCTTGAGTAACTATTCTTGGCAAGAGGAGTCTGATGCAGCTGCGTGGATGTCGATCAGACTCTCATGAAACAAAGATTTTGTTTGAAGGTCCCACCCAGATTGGCCGCTAGGATACAGAGGTAATTTTGAAAAAAATCGAAGGTGGAAATCATCTATTTAGATCAAGAGGAGTCAAACGCGACTGACTAGGCATCGATCTGTCTCCGGTAAAAAAAGATTGAGCAAATTACATACAACCCCCTTATGTTTGAACCATTTAGAAACACCCCGTTGTTTGAAAATTACATGGACCCCCTTGGACTATTGTGGGGTTTACAATTACATGAACCTCCCTTGAACTTATTTAAACCTCTCACATAAGTTCAGGACATGAGAAAAGAAGACCTTAACCAAAAAAAAAAGGGGAAACGGAAAAGCAATACACTGCATGGATGCGAGGTCCTTAAATTTCATGAGTTGAAGAAAGCCGGAAAAATATAAATAAAATTTATGAATTAATAGTAATTTTCAAGAAAATATTTTACGTTGAAAAAATCTGATATTTTTCATTTTCAATCCTATAAAGTTTCAACTTTTCATGTTTCATTGATGATCTCAAATCCTACTTTAAACCTAGCTTAGACAACATTACTAAACCTCAATCCTGCATTCCTGCTTAACAGAACAAAAGGAAAACAAGAATCCCACGTAGAATCTCTGGGGTTTGAGAGAGAGAAGTGCACCTTGATTAAAAAACCAAAAAACGTCAAATTATCCCATGTTTCTGGATAGCGAATGTTTTAACTTCTTCACGCACATTCTTCGACCGTGGCCTCCTGCAGGTAGCGTAACTCAGCATGGAAAGCGCCTTAAGGGTGAGCAGAGAGGGAGCATTTCTAAGTTTGAAAGAAATATGCGGGTGTGTCTGAATGAATTAATTGGCCTCATAACTCCTGGCTTCCTGAGAAATAGGAGAGTGATCTGCGTACCTCCTGAGAAATAGGAAAGTTTGCGGGTCCGTATCTTCTGGAACCCACGTTCCAGGGATTGCGCTAAATTGGAGATACATGATAACTACCTGAAACCTAAAACGCTGCAGAAAAGCCGAAAAGGAATCAATCATTCAGGTACACCACTGTTGTCCGTAGGTGACTAATTTTAAAAAGGCAAAAGGATTCTTGAGCTGCTGGCGTAGGGTATAATATTTCTGTATCTATCTTTCCCTCTAAACATAAAATGACCTTGCTGCCCTCCATACACGATACTGTTTTAATGCATCTCGTTGGAAGGGCAAATGTAGCCATGCCCAATACAGGCGATACGATACCGATACTTAGAACCATGAATGTAGCAGCCTTAACCCCCTGCTTCGCAGATAAGGCTGTTTCGAAGTTTTGAACCCGCAACCAACAGGTTGCAATAGTGCAACTTAACCGTTGCACCAAAGCACACCCACTCCTTTTCTCTTCTTCATCATTCCCCTAAAGTGAGCAATATCCCAACATTTCCCAGCTGCAGCATACATAATCAATATATGTACATAACGTTGATATAAGAGTTCAATCAGTCGGAACACTGCACCAGATGCAAGAGTAAAGATCTTAACTACTTCAATTCTCTACTTTGCTACATAGTTCAGTCACAAAACTTGACATTATAAATATGCCACATAAGGTTGCACTTAATAGTGATAAATCTGTATGCAAACACGAAACAAGTTCTCAGTTCCCCTCATATTTTGGATCAGCCATCACATAATGGTAAGCAATTACTAGAACAAATATAAAAACGCCAAGAAAATTGGCAAAAAATCCAAGGTCTTGGTCGTCAATCATCTGCAACAAACATACAAGAACATATATTAGTCAAAGCTGCTCAAAATGGTTCCATCAGGAGTATTCATCATATCGTACATCAATAACAGAGAGAAGAAAGAAAAAAAATTGTCCATAAGAAGATGCACAACATTAAATAAGAACATTAGCAAAAGGAAACCCAATATCAAAGTCTATCTATTTGTACTTGCATTTAATTAGACAATGACAATGGGCCTACCCAGTGCACAAGGCTCCCGCCATTGCGAGGAAGGGTCATAATGTACGCAGCCTTACCCCTGGCTTTCGCAAAGAGGCTGTTTCCAGACTCGAAACTGTGGCCACTTGGAACAATGGAGCAACCTTACCATTGCACCAAGGCCCATCCTCGAATAGACCACGACAATAAGAAACAAATACGAGCCACTCTCAAACAGTTCTCTCTTTACATTTCCCCTATAATGGACCAAAAAACAAATTGCAATACAAGGTTGGAAACAACAAAGAGAAACAGAGCGTCTTAAGCTTTTGCCGATATTTTTCTGGATTTGATAACAAAAAGACAGTTTATTAATACAATAAAATATTATGGAAATAAAAACCTCATCAAATATGTACATACAATCCTCATCTTGACACATACCATATCCTAATATATACACTACCTCTGCATATACAAGATAAAAAAGGTAAACCAAAACACACAAAGCCATTTTGTAGACAAGACCTGAGAATTCAATATAATGAGAATATGGAGTAGCTTAGTATGTCATTATAAGCCCTTGGATCATTAATGTGCAAATTCCTCTAGAAAGGTGCTGAAGCTTCCAGATTCCTCCACCCCCCTTCGCGGGGCTTCCATTTGCCTGCCCAAGGCTGAGGGAGGTCTCGGTCTGCATAGGATCAGGGATTCTAACATTGCTGGTATCCTCAAGCTAATTTGGAGAGTCACTTCCAAACATGATAGCATCTGGGTCAATTGGGTCTATTCCTGCCCCCTCAAAGACAACTCCCTGTGGACTGTGCCCCTCCCTTTCCTCAGACTCCTCTTGCGTCTGGCAGAAAATCCTCTTTTTCAGGCCCATTGCTCTTAGAGCCATTCTCTCTAGGATCACTGATGGATCCTCCACTTCCCACAGGCTTGACCATTGGCACCCTATGGGCGCTCTTAGTTGTTGGTGCGAGAGTGGTTTACTCTTCTGGTATCCCCTGCACTCAACTGTAGCCTCTATTATCACCCAAGGCTCTTGATCTGTCCCTCTCCTCCCCCCTGCCCTCTCCCTGATCTGGGCCTCTCTTCCACCCCTCCCCTCTCCCCCTTCCTCTCTCCCCATGTCTGTCTCTTGGCTCCCCTCCCCTTCTGGCCACTTCAGCTCCTCCTCTGCTTGGGACTTTGTCAAAGTTCATGCCCCCCTCGTTCCTTGGCGTAAGCTTGTTTGGTTTAAAGGTCACACCCTCCGCCATAGTTTCACTGTTTGGAGAGCCTTCACCCAATGCCTTCCCACCCAGTCCTTCCTTATCCGTAAACAGCTACCTATCCCCCCCCTCCTGTGTCCTCTGTTGGAATGGCCTTGATGACATTGACCACCTCTTCTTCTCTTGCCCTTTCGCAGCCTCAGTCTGGAGAAAACGACTTGCTAGTTGTTGGCCTCACCCCAGACAATCCTTACCATTTTCCAGGGAGTGACTTTGGATGGACATGTCTTTCTCAGGCAGCCCAATTTGTGAGATTGTGGGTAAGCTTGTGTTTGGTGCTACCATCTATTATTACTTGGATGGAGCAGAATCTTCAAAGATGGACCTCCAAGACCTTGGGGTTTGCTGAAGGCCAAATAAATGGCCTCCTTGTGTAATTAGGGGGAAAACAGTCAGCAATCTCAACTCTCAAGAGGGGGGGGGGAGAGAGGTAGGAGGCATAACAAAGGGAGGGAAGAGATAGGAGAGGTTAAGGGTCAAGGCGGAGGGATTAAAGACAAGAGGGATGATTAGTGCCAAGGACTTTATTTCATTAGTGAATTGTTAATGTAGTCCTAGGTAGGAGTAGTCCCACTAGGAACCAGGGTAATAGGATCACCAAGCAAGGCTGGCCGATTGGGACAGCTTAGGCTAATTAAGGCAGAATTAGGGTTAGAGTTAGGGTTTCGAGCTAGGGTTTTATTTGGTAATGATGTGCAGGTTTTTAGGAGTCTATTGGCGTAGGTTTGGATTGATTTGGATGAAGTTGGAAATCTAGGGTTTCGGGTTAGAGGCCTTGTAAAAATGTAGTGTTTTCAGGATCTAGGGTTTAGGGGTGGATTTTGGGAAAGGGGTTTATAGGGTATTAATGGGCAGGTCTAGGGGGTTATTTTGGTATAAAGAAGTTAGGGTTTGGATGAGTTACGAAATTCTGCAATTCTGGACAGAATTGAGTTGCAGGTTTAATGGAGGTTAGGGTTTGATGGATGGAGGGGGGTGTGGATTAGGTTAGAGGATGAAGAGGGGAAGGATATATGCAGGAAATTAAAATTACTTACTGGTTTGATCTCCTTCAAAGGCAGTAGCAGCAGCTTGAAGAAGCTCGATTGAATAAGAAGAAGGACCTCCCGATCTACAAGATGCAAGGAGTCGATCGGAGTCCACCAATCCTTTCACCTTGATATTACCCACAAGGTAGCCTTGATATTACTCACAAGGTTCACTCAACAGAGCAGAGCAGCAGCTATGGCAGCAAACAAAAGCTTTTTCATTAATTAAATTCGTATGTAATGCTGGCCTCCCTTACAAACTTATATAGAAGACTCAAAAATAGACTTAGACACTAAAAAAGAATGGCCTAACCCTATCCCTAAGCTATTACGCAACTTAAACTAACTAGGAAACTAAAATACTAAAAGAAATAGACTCAAAATATGGCTAGACTTATAGAGTCCTAATCCAGCCCAACTTACATCACATGACCACTTAACCAAGTCACATGATCACTTAAATTGAACCAATTGGATGCAACCAATTTGAACCGGTTCAATTAAAAAACATAAAAATAAACTAAGTATTGGCCTAATCCCGTATGCAACCTATATACCCCTAGTTTAGGCTCATTAAAGTGGCCTAATACATAGAAAACCCTTGGGAACAAAGGCCCAACATGTATGTAACCCAACCCTAGACTTATTCCTAATAAAAGAAGCCCAGTTTGGTGATAAATCTGCATCAATTGTTCATGAGCCACTTGGCTTACATTAAAAAGAAGATGCAGTGATTTAAGTGTTGACAAATTGAATGATCAGCCATGAAATGGAGGGAGTAAGTGTTGATTAATTGAATGATATTTTGAAGGAATGCAGGATAGCAATTGGTTGAATGGTTTGTGTGAAAATTTCCCAGGGTCACAGCCTGGTTGATTAAGCATACTTGTCTTCTTCTATTAGATAACTGTTTAGTTTATTGCAGTTCAGAATTTCTGTTTCTCTGCAGTATTAATAGCCCTTCCTGAGGCCCGTAGATGCCCTGTTATCCTAATTACAGTTCAAGCGAGCCATAACTTTCACCATCTTTCACTGTTTCCCCTCCAACTTTCCTCATCATTTCCCTTCATCAATTTCGGCCAAAACCTACCATTAAACCCACATCAAGACCTTGTTACTTGGCCAAACCAGGACTATACTCTATTTGGCGTCTTTCCATGAGATTTCAGCCATAATTGGGACTCACCAGGAACCCCACTTGACTGTAACTCTTGATAAATTTCCCAATTTTCAGCCCAAATTCCTTAGTGTTAGGGTTTGTGGGCCCCTCCATCAGTACCCTATCCATGTTATTACGATTGACAATATAAAATTTAAACCATGCAAGCAAAAACAAAACAAAAGTCCCAATGTACGTGTACCCTATCCTGTACCCTATCCATGTTAATGTGAATATATTACAAGATTTGTATAGCTGAAAAGTGTACCAAGTAGGATTAAAGTGCAAATGTCTAATCCAGCAGAAATGCATTAACCAAAACCCATCCCAGTAATTGATTGGCGGCAATTTTTTTGACCACACTTTTCTAATTAGGCCAGTTTCCCCAAATAATCAAGTGTGTCCAAGTTTGATAATAAAGATGATAGAGGTAAAGAATAGAAGAGAGAAAGTAGGAGGGAGAAAGGAAGGAAAAAGTAGTTGTTGTGGTAAAAAGTTGAGAGAGAGTTCTAGCTATACCACTCCCCTATATTCACTTCTTGTCAGATAAAAAAAGAGAAATTACATGACTGCCACTCTACTAACATAACATACACATGGGTTCAGCATGGGGTTCTTCTCCACTTGCTGGGACATCATTGGTGTCGAGCTAACCAAGGCCATTAAGAGCTTCTTCTTCAACCCTCATTAGATCCAAAGCATCAACCATACCTTTCTTTGCCTCATCCCCAAGTCTCCTAGAGCCTCTTCCATGGCTGACTTTAGGCCCATCTCCCTTTGTAATCTCCTCTACAAGTTCATTGCTAAAGTCCTTGCCAACCGCCTCCATCTTGTCATTGATTCCCTTGTTAGCACCAACCAGTCCGCCTTCATCTCTGGGTAAAGCATCTCGGATAATATCATCCTTTGTCAGGAAATTGTCCGAGGTTTCGACCGCAAATCTCACTCTCTGTCTGCCCTTCTGAAAATTGATATCCACAAAGCTTTCGACTCCATCCGCTGGGATTTCATCACCAAAGTCCTTCTCAACATGTCCTTTCCTCCCATCTTTGTTAACTGGATCCATTTCTGCATCTCCACTCCCCGCTCCTCTGTCCTTCTGAATGGCAGCCCTACTGATTACTTTCCCTCCTCCGTTGGTATTCGCCAAGGTTGTCCCCTCTCCCCCTTCCTTTTTTGCCTCTCCCTTTAGGTGCTCTCTCGCAGTATCCAATCCAAAACCGACCTTCATCTCATCTCCCCCATCCCCAAGTGTAAGCCTACAAGCTTGACCCACCTCGCCTTCGCCGAAGATCTCATGATCTTCTCCAAGGCAAACCCTCTCTCCATTGAGTCCATCATGTCCTCCCTTCGCCTTTTCCAGGGCCTCTTCGGCCTCCGCATCAACCTCCTCAAGTCCCAAATCTTGTTGGTGTGCCAGACACCACCAAAGCTTCCCTCTCCTCCCTCACCGGCTTTATCCTTAGCACATTACCCGTCCGTTACCTTGGCCTCCCCCTTATCCCTGCTAGGCTCTCAGCCCACCACTGCTCCCCCATTTTAGATGTCCTCCGTAAGAGGCTGCAGTTATGGAAAGCCAAGCTTCTCTCCTATGCAGGTCGTCTTGAGCTCATCAGATCGGTGCGCCAATCTTGTTACATCTATTGGAGTGGTGTTTTTGGCCTCCTCAAGGCTACCATCAAGGCAGCGGAATCTATTATGTGTGCTTTCCTCTGGAAAGGTGTGGACTCAGCCAGATTTCTTCACCCAAAGAGTTGGTCTTCCCTTTGCCTCCCTAAATCTGAAGGGGGTCTTGGGCTTCGAAAGATAAAAGATGTCAACATTGCTGGTTCTATCAAGCTTATCTGGAAGCTCCTCTCCAACAAATTCAGCATCTGGTCTTTTTGGGTGTATGCTGGGCCTCTCCGCAGAGACTCTATTTGGACAGTTAACTCAGTAGCAGACTCCTCCTGGGTTTGGCGCAAAATTCTTCAAGTGTGGCATATTGCTAGAGAGGCCATTTCTTGCAGGATCGATGATGGTATGTCTACCTCTCTTTGGTTGGACAAATGGCACCCTTCCGGTGTCCTCTCTACCCTTGTGAGCCCCTGTGACATCTACTCCTCCGGATTGGACAGATCATCCTTACTTGCCTCCATCATCAACAGAGGCTCTTGGTCCCCCCCCCTCCCCCCTTGCAGACCTATGGAGCTCCCTCCCCCCATCCCCCCCGGCCACCGAGGTAGAGGTGACACCACCTTATGGCTCCCTTCCCCCTCCGGCAGATTCAGTTCCCACTCCGCTTGGGATATGGTTAGGCATAGAGGTACCCCCTGTCCTTGGCACAAAGTAGTCTAGTTTAAAGGGCACATCCCTCGCCACAGTCTCACCGCTTGGCGTGCCCTTGCAAACTGCCTTCCCACTTAGGCATTCCTCATTCATCGCCAGATGCAGGTCTCCCCCAGCTGCTGCCTTTGTTGGAATGGGATTGAAGATGCAGATCATCTGTTCTTCTCTTACCCCTTTGCTTCTTCCATCTGGACCCGTGTTCTTCGCCATTGTTGGCTAGGCCGCCGAAGCCCTCTTTCTCTTACCAGGGAATGAGTTTGGATTAATATGACGTTCGGAGGAAACTCGATCTGTGATTCGGTTGGCAAGATTGCCTTTTGTGCCACTATCTCCCACATTTGGATGGAGCGCAACCTTAGAAGATGGACGTCCAACTCCCGCTCTTTCGACAAGATTTGGAATGCCATCTTTTTTTATGTTTCATCTAAAGTCAGTTCCCTCCCCCTCTCTGATGTAAAGGATACCCCAAGGAACAGGCTCATTATTGTCTCCTGGGGTCTTCCTCTTTCCATTTTGCGCCCTAGCTAGGCTTTAGCTTCGGTTGTTTGCCCTTGGGCTTGTATTTTCCTTCTCCTTTCTTCGTAATTTAAATTTTTATTCATCCAAAAAACAAAACATAACATACACATATGTGCTTATTTCCATACTATTTATTATTCTACCCTCACAATATGTACTTCTAGCACACACACCACCCTCAAACTGGAGAATAAATGTCATACATGCACAGCTTGCACAAAAGGGTATGGAACTACAAAGAATTGATTCCTTATCTTCACAAAGGGAGTGCATACGTATCCAGAGTCAATTTTTCCCCTGATGAAGTGCCAGTCAACTTCAACATGTTTTGTACAATCATGTTGTTTGGGCTATGTTAATGACAGCATTGTCGTCACAATACAACTGCATGGAGCCCTCAATCTCAAACCCCAATTCTTGAACAAGTCTCTTCAACCATGGATGTTCACATACTCCATGTGCAATGACTCTAAACTCTGCCTCTGCAATTGATCTGGCCACCACAGATTGGTTTTTTACTTTTCTAGGTAACCAGGTTTCCACCTACAAAGGTGCATGGACCTTCTATCGGCAACAAAACTTGCCCAGTTAGCATCAGTATACCCCTCAATTCTTAGGTGGGCATGTCTAGCATAGTTGTCAAGGCAACCCAAGACGGAGGAGGTATGTCTAAACGCTTAGACGACAAGGCGCCCACCTAGGCAACCAAGATGCCCCCAAGTGTTATTTTTTATTTCCCCCCTCTTCTAACATTATTTACTATGCTACAATATATACCTTATATCATAAAAAAATCAACATTAAGCCACCTCAAGTCATAAAAAATCAATATTAAGCCACATCGAATCATCAAAAATCCATATTAAGCCACATCAAGTCATAAAAAATCAACATAGAACTAGAAGACAACAGAACTAAAGAAGCAAGTTATTGGAAGTTTGAAACAATCAAATATACATTTGGTTTATACTATTCTTAGAAAATATGATCTTATCTATAAGTAATTAAATTGCTCTCGATTTAGAGAATTTTCTTGTTTTCTAATAAGTTTGACTAGTCAAATGATTTTATTTTTACATGAGACTTTTAGTATTAGGTAGAGCACGAAACGAGCTTTCCAACAAATCCAAAATTGCTTAAATCTGATTTATATTGAAGAAGTTACATCCCGGTCAAACCTTATTTGGTATGCAAGAATACTGTCAAAATCACTCTAAATGAAAATATTTTTTTAGATATCAAAACAAATGAATATTTTACCGCACTTTTGGTTTTTAGCAAAGTTTTACCATATTAAGATTTATAGAATTTTTAGATTTGAGAAAAAAAACCAGCAGAAAGTTGAAAATTTCACCTACCGTAAAAAATCCAGTTTTGTTTTTGAACTGGGGGGTTGACTTTTATCCTTTTGGAATTTGATTTTTTTTTTTAACTATTTTTATTGGATTCAAATAAGGGGGTATTTGTTTATTTCTAAATAATATCTTAAGTATTTCATTTACTTAAATGAAATTTGGCATAAATATATGCCAAAACCGGGTTCGATACCAATAAAACCAATACAAGGCGCCTGTCGCCTAGACCCCTACAAAACCGCCTGGATGCCAAGGTGACGCCTTAGCGACTATGATGTCTAGTGAATAACACGCTCCTTTTCCTAGATTGGATTAAAAATACCTGAGAATACAATACAACATCTAGATGCCCACTCTTAGGCACATGCATGAAGTGACTCACTACCCCAACAACATATGCAATATCCGGACAAGGGAGAGATAAATCAACTTCCCCACTAGTCTCTGATACGCTCAATTAGAGGATATCCACCATCGTTACCTAGTTTATGATGTTAATCAATAGGTAAACCTATGGGATTACAACCCAATAGCCTTGTCTCTTTCAGAAGATCCAACACAAACTTTCTCTGGCAAATATTCATGCTTTTTTTTTAATCTTGACACTTCAATTGCCAATAAGTAATTCAAGGGACCAAGGTCCTTAATCTCAAACTGTCGTGCTAAGTAGGATTTAAGTCTCTTTATTTCTCTTGGTCATTCCCAATGATTAGAATATCATCCACATAGACAATCAAGGGTGTGATATTACCACTACATTTACGGATGAACAGTTTGTGTGATCAGTCAGACTCTGGGTGTATCCATTCTTTAAAATAGCCTGTCTAAACCTCTCAAACCAAGCTTTTAGAGACTGCTTAAGACTCTAGAGAGCTTTTCTAAGGCGGCACACTTTACCCTTGACTGTAGGAAACTTGAGGCCTGGGGAACTTGCATATATATTTCTTCCACCAAGTCCCCATAGAGAGATGCATTCTTCACATCCAACTGATACAGCAACCAGTCCCAATTGGCAGCTATAGATGAAAGGACTCTTATCGAGTTGAGCTTAGCCACCGGAGCAAATGTCTCCTGATAGTCAATTCCATATTCTGTACTATATTCCTTGGCTACCAACCTAGCCTTATATCTTTCAATGGCGCCATCTAATCAGTATTTGATTAAGTAGACCCATCTGCAACCTACTGGCACTCTTCCTTTTGGAAAATCAACAAGATCCCAGGTACAATTCTTCTCGAGAGCCCTCATCACTTCACTCATAGCTTCCTTCTACTTGGGACTAGTCATGGCCTCATTGACATTCTTGAGAATAAGAGTTGAGGAAAGGGCAGCCAAATAAGCAAGACTTGTTGGAGAGATTGCATCATAGGAAACAAACTTGATTATAAGTTTAGTACAAGCTCTGGTTCCTTTCCGAACAGCAACGGGGAGATCTAACTAAGAAGGAAGAAAAGGAATGTCATCTGACTCAGAAAAGGAGGTAAAGGAAGTAGATCTTGATCTGAAGAGGATTGTTGGCAGGTCTTTCTTTCTCTTGTTTTGTATAACAATACCTCTTTTTGCTTGCCACCTTCCTTAAGGCTAGGTTCCCCTTCTATACCAGCTCCCCCTGATGTTGATGTGGGGTCATCAACATCCACATTCGGACATCCTTGGGTTTACCCACATCATAGAGAAAGGGAGGAATAGGCAACAACTAATGATCAACTACCTCTTCATTGTCACCCCCACTTTCCCCTTGAAGAGGTAATCTGAAGGGAGAGAAAAAAGGTAACATCACTGGAGATAAGCTTCTTTTAGTAAGAGGGATGATAGCATTTGTAGCCTTTTGTGGCAGGAGACTAGTCGAGAAATATACATTTGAGAGCCTTCGGATCAAGCTTAATACGCGCAAATTTGGTAATATGAACATAACACACACACCCAAACACTTTGGGAGGGAGAGAAAACAAAGGCATCGGGAGATAAGATTTCCATAGGGGATTTAGAGAATTAAAGACAAGCATAGAGGAAGGCATACATATAATCAAGGTGGCAGCAAGAAGAGCATCAAACCAAAAAATCTAGGGACATGCATGCCAAACAATAAACTTCTTGTCATTTCTAACAGATGGCATTTTTTTCGCCCAACCACCCCATTCTGTTGGGGGTATCAACACATGCAAGCTGATGGACAATACCATTATCAATAAAAAAAAGTTTGGAGCACCCCATACATGTAATCCCCCTCTATCAGATCGGACAATCTTGACCTAGGTGTCAAACTGGGTGCATACCATAAACTCAGCCTAATCCCAACTAAATTGGGTCAGCTAAATGGATCCTTGAGAAGACAAAAAGTCTAAAAAAAAAAGTAAAAGACAAGAAACACAACAACCACAACTCCAAATCAGTCATATACAAACTAACTCAAATCGGCTACACGGATTCTTGCCCTCCAATCAGCTCTATTCAATGTCATACTAGAGAGTAGAGACAAGACCTAAACTATGCATGTCTTTCCTCACCACTTCTCCTAGGGTCATTTTAGGCCTACCCCTAGTTCTTTTGGTACCTTCAATCTGAATCAGGTCACTCCTCCGAACTGGAGCATCCGAAGGCCTCCGTTGAGCATGGCCATGCCACCTCAAATGACTTTCCCGTAGCTTATCTTGAATTAGAGGCTCGGGGCTACTTTCAAACCAGCTTTAATGGTCATTCCTTATTTTATCCTTCCTGGATTTGCCTCTCATCCTCTCCACTATGCTTAGCTTACCTCTATGACACTTCTTGACTACCCAACACTCCGCTTCATACATCATAGCCGGTCTTATGACTGTCCTGTAAAACTTTTCTTTAAGCTTTAAATGGATCCATCGATCACATAACATTCTAAATGCCCCTCTCCACTTCATCCACCTTTGATCCTTTGTGAGACATCATCCTCTATATCACCTTCCATACTAATGATTAACCCTAGATACCTAAAATGGCTACTTTGCGGAATCTCCGTCCCTCTGTTGCTAAAGTTATATACCATATATTCCGTCTTTGTTCTATATCTTAAGACCTTTTGATTCCAAGGTTGATCTCCATAACTCCAGTTTGGCATTAATCCCAGCCTTTGTCTCATCCACCAAAACAATGTCACCAGTAAAAAGCATGCACCAAGGAACCTCATCTTGGATGTCTATGGTTAACTCATCCATGATTGGGTGCCTACCATATGGTAAAAATTCTTAAAGGCATCATAAACATCACTTTTATGTTTCAACAGAAATACCCAAGTAGTACGAGAGTAATCACCAACAAATGTCACAAAATTGCGACAACCAAACAAAGAAGTGGGAAGGGAAGTCCCACAAACATCAGTGCGCACAATATGAAAAGGAGTAGTAGACCGATGACCTAATAAGGATAAGACGACCGAAAATGTTTAGCAATCAAGCATGGTTCACATTGAAATACATGCGAACTAGAAAATAGAAAAAAATAAGTGGGGAATTGTTTTTTCATAACAAAAAAAGAGGGATGTTCCAAACAACAATGCCAAAGCATCACAATATCAACAGTACTATTGTCACAACGCCCGCAAACAAAATATTATGCTTCTTTCAAAAAAGAAAACGGCCTACAATCAAGGAGGTAGAGTCTGCTTACCTCAAGTCTACTGCCAATAATCATCTTTGTCACCAAATCTTGAAACTACTAATGAGAAGAAAAAATGTAACACAACAATTCAAGGACTTGGTTAAATAACTCATTGAGAGAAGATTGGTTACAAATTTTGGGACATGAAGAATAGAGTCAAGAGATAGGGAGGAAGTAACATGAACACTACCCTAACCAAAGATAGAAGAGAGAGAACCGTCAGCAATTTTAACTTTATCTCTACCAGAGGAAAAAGAGTAGGAGTCATAATATTGAGACATATCGGTCATTTGATCGGTAGTGTCGAAATCAATGAAGATAAGAAACATGTGGAAGTATAAGCATAAAGAGTGGAGGCCGAAGTACCTGACTGAATGAGAGAGGATGTAGTTGTGGGAAGAGCTGCCCAATTGTGTCAAAACCTATCGGAAGGCTGCAATTTCATCTTGTGTAAGGGAGTAACTGTCCGCCTGAGGTCCTAAAGCAGGCCCCATGTGCTCAATGGCAGTCATCACTATGTGAGCCCCGGTTCCCTCTTGTCCACCACCTTGGAAGCACCAAGTGTCAGTCTAGGAGGACGCCCATACAGCTCCCAACAAGTCTCTTTGGTGTCCCAGGATTTACCATAATGGTCACACTTAAGTCTATCTTTGTCATCCCCATGGCTCAGATTTTGTCCTCATCCTCAACCACGCAAACTTCGTTGTGAAGTAGAAGCTAGGGCAGATCTCTCCAAGAGGTGTGTTAGTTCCATAGCCACCCTTCTTGTTTCTTCACTTTGATAATAACCACACACTTCATCCAGAGATGGAAAGGGAGCATTACCCAAAATTTGCACCTAGATTAGTTCATATTCTGGGTTTAGCCCCCCAAGGAGGATCAAGACATGTTTCTTCTCAAAGAAACTATAAACCTTTGTTTCACCTTCGGTGTTGGACAGATGGAGATACCTGTAGTGGTCATACTCTTCCCAAAGACCAATAACAACATTATAGTATTCAGAGATGGACATATCCCCCTACTTCATCGGGAGAAATTGCTAGAGGAGTTGATAAACCTTGGCGGAGTCGCCAACACAGTCAAATGCCTTAGCTATGCTGTTCCAAATATCTTTGGCAGCATGCTTTTTGTATAAATCTCCTACCTATTTCAGATTTCATTGAAAAAAATAACCAAGTCATAGCCGTTGAGTTTTTCGTCGTCCATCTCGGGTATGCTGAATTACTAGGGGACGGAGCCCGGATGGCACTGGTGATGTAACCAACTTCTCACGACTATGTAGTATAGTTTAGAGAGTGAGCCCAGTCCAAGTAATATGTATTATCCAACTTGACAATGGATATCTGGGCATTGGTGTTTTCCATAATGACTGGGCTGGGAGTAACAACACTTGTTCCCCCAGTTGAGGTTTCCATTGGTCCACTAACTTCAGGCATGATGTGAAGACACGTACAAGGGCGCACAAGGGACTGATTGAATACCCACACCAGATGGGGAGTTAACACTCTACCCGGAAGTTCCTCCCCAACACATACAACGGCTCCAGTCAACAGGAAAAAAAAAAAATCTAAGCAACAAGAGAACCCCAAATATCTCATAAAAAACTTGAAAAATATCCAATCAAG
Organism: Telopea speciosissima; assembly: GCF_018873765.1. Taxonomy (NCBI): domain Eukaryota; kingdom Viridiplantae; phylum Streptophyta; class Magnoliopsida; order Proteales; family Proteaceae; genus Telopea; species Telopea speciosissima. The sequence goes on along the minus strand of NC_057921.1, from coordinate 50,895,254 downwards.
GGAGTATTTCAAAGCGGGAATCCATTGTATTTCAACTTGCAAGCCTCAAATACTATAACCAGCAACAAAGAACCACTGATTAACTCAAACACAGCACCTACGGCAAGAATAACATCTAACGGTCCAAACCTGGCAATAAAAACAGAGCATTAAATTGGGAGTTGCAGAGAATAAGGGCTAGGTATTACCATCTGAGCCTATATAGGCTTGAAAAATGACCCCAGGGCGACTCCAAGGGACCAGGTTCCAGCTCCAACAAGTTTCAGCTGAAGGAGAAACAAGTAAGGGTTTCCAGACCTGGCGGTAGTACTGTCCAGCCTGAGATCTCCATCAATTTTGTATTAATTGCTCCAAACTTCACCCACAGCAACTTCTATTGAAAGCCTTGAGTCATCACTGTGATCTCCCATAGAATTCCTTGCTCTAGAACCCTCTATCATTGCCCAGGTTGCAAAGTTACTGGTTGACTCTCAAACCAAGGTGCTTTCATACCAAGTTCGATAATAGAGATGATAGAGGTAAAGAAGAGAAGAGAGGAAGTAGGAGGAAGGAAGAAGAAGTTGAGGTAAAGAGTTGGGACAGTTCTAACGATACGTCTCCCCTATATTCACTTGTCATTAGATTAAAAAAAGAAGAAAAATTACATTAGTGCCCTTCTACTAACATAACATACACATATGTGCTTATTCCCATGCTATTTACTATTTTACCCTCACAATATGTACTTCTAACAGTACATTCACACTTCAACCAAAGGGAAAGTGGAGAGAAAGGAATTAGCCATATATACTATAAAATGACCAAAATCTAGACTATATAATCACTTGAGGAAAGAGGAAAAAGGGTATCCATTGTGGTTTTGGAAGGGCCAATCATTGCTTCTTACTTTTTAAGTACAAATCATGATGATTATGTCATGCAATCAATACTTGGTATCATACCTGAAGATTTCTTGATGCTTAATCTCTTCATGATTGGTCACTGAATCTAACTTTTCACCACTGTTCTGAAGACAAATGTTGATTTCTTCAAAGATTTATTATTTTCTTGGTAACATTCTTTATTAATTGTTTGCTAGCCAAAGACTCCAAGTATCACATTCAATCTCATTTAACAGAATGAGAGCTTGATTCAAGAAACTAATAAATTTTGCCCTTGGTTTAGTCAGCCATATTGAACATATGGGTCTTTGGGCAATTTTCTTGTATTATCACCTTAGCCCCCTGATGAACACATCCAATACATCACAAGGGCTGTAAATCTTCTCTATAAAATCATGGCCAAACACTGTTACTTGCATCAGTTTCTTTGCTTCACAATACACAATCCTAGTTAGGTGTGTTTGTTCTTCAGTTGCCATATGGTTATGTCCCCTGATGAACACATCCAATACATCACGAGGGCTGTAAGTCTTCTCTATAACATCATGGCCACACACAGTTACTTGCATCAGTTTCTTTGCTTCACGATAGACAATCCTAGTTGTGTGTTTGTTCTTCAGTTGGCATATGATTATGTCCAATCCAGTGATTTGCCTGAACTCTAACATTTCTTCCCAACCTTCATTGTTGAAATAGTGTGTAGGCTAGTACCCTTTGTTAACTTGGGCAACCATGCTCTCAACAATAAGTCTCATTTGCATTGGTCGACATACTGTGGCTACCCTTGTAAATAACAATCTTAAGATGTTTCCTATAACTGGTAACTAACAACCCCACTCCCCTCCAGAGAGAAAAATAAATAAACAGAAATTAAAAATTAAAAAGAGCGCACAAAAAATAGCTAGTCTTTTACCGTAATTCAGTCCACACAACAGTTAAAGGCAACTCTCAGTCAAGCATCTACCAAGGCTACAACTTTAAATTTTAGAACCCCTGTTTATTCGAAATTTATGACATATAACATTTTCATCAAAACAAAACAAAAAATCAGATTAATAAGAAGGCACCATGTTTAACACATATTGGAACTCACAATGTAGCAATACAAATCCTCCTACTTGTACGGTTCCTGCAAAAAATTGAGGACCATACATCATCAATCAAGCACCCATCTCTATCCAATATCAAATACTTTGCACATACATCAGTAATAATCGTACTATAATCACAGATTTTTCATCCTATTCATATTAGAAAGTCTGATATTAGACAGGACAACTAAAATCATTTTTAAAAAAATAAATAACAATTGTCCATTTCACAGATCAGAAACAAATCACACATGTTAATATCACTCCTGATGTAAAGCCCAAAACAAAGTTCTACCCACTCACGCAAAAGAAATAAACCCTCTGAGAACATCTGATTGCATATGTGACCTGTATGCATGGTGTACCTACTAAAACCACTCGCATAACCATATCAGAATAGAAATCTGTAGAAGCAATGTGCAAAACCAGAAAAGAAAAGGCCGCATTTGTAAGAACGTCAACTTCAGTCAACAGATGCACTGTAGAAGAATAAGCAGTATAGATCCTTGAATTTCAGAGAAGAAAGAGAAAACCAGAAAAAGGGAGCCGGGGAATGGAGGTGGGGGAGAGAAAGTTCCTAAGATTATCAAATCAGATAGAGATTAATGATACCAAATCTCTCTCCTTTAGCCAAATATCTTAGTAGTAAAAGTCAAAACCCTTAACCCTACACATACTGAAAGAGATAATCGACAGAGAAAGGGATAGGGAGAGAACGGGTGAGAAGAGATCAGGGATCCTGAGTATCAAATACCAGAGATAATTGACAGAGGAATAACCATACCTCGACCTCAGGCTCAGGATTGCCGCTCCGATCTCGCTCGAGCACTCTACAGTCTACACACGAGGTGCTCTCCTCTATTACAATTTAGAACAACAATTGGAAATGGTAAAATGTCCATCCTACCCTCTGTTGAACCACGTGGCTATTAAAAGTTTTTCCTTTTTTTTGTAAGGATGTAGGTTTCTTCGGTATCATTTTTATTTTTGATCTTTTGTTTTACCAAGGTTCTAGAACTCGGGTTTCGATCAGACAGAAAACGAGTTTGTCTCGGTTTCGATCATATCTCGGTCGAAACTTGTGACTTTCTCCGGGCTAACTCGAACTTTGGTTTCAAGGCCCAAAAGTTGTTTTTTTGCCTTGATTTTTATTGTGTTGCCTATTTTTGACATTTTAAACTCAATCCATGTATTAGTTTCACATAGAGAACAATTAATAAAAATATTACTTGTGGTTTTGATCCAAGTTTGATACTGTATATTGTTTTACCAAACAAAAAAAAACTGTATATTGTTCTTGGACATTGTATCGAATAAGGTTTGAACGGAACATAACTTCTTCAATATAAATGAGATTTAAGCAATATTGGATTTGTTAGAAAGCTTTGTTTTGATAGCTTTCCAACAAAGCCAATATTGCTTAAATCTGATTTATATTGAAGGAGCTATGTACCGATCAAACTTAATTTGGTGTACGTGAATGCTGTCAAAATCACTCTAAATAAAAATATTTTTTTGGACATCAAAACAAATGAATATTTTACCACACTTTTGTTTTTTATCAATGTTTTACCATATTAAGATTTATGAAATTTTTAGATTTGAGAAAACCCCTAGTATTAGAAAGTTGAAAATTACACCTACCGTCGAAAATCCAATTTTTTGTTCTTAAATTGGGGGGTTGACTTTTTTTTACTTTTGAAATTTGATTTTTTAACTATTTTTATTTGATTCAAATAGCGGGGGTATTTGCTTATTTATGAATAATATCTTTAGTAAATGAAATACAAATTCAAAAAATATTAGACATAACTAGGTGTCTGTCCTGATTTCTGGTAGTTTTTAGCATAAATATCTGTCTGTCCTAGTTTCGAGTCAAGTTTCCCCTAGTTTCGATGGGCATATGTGTCAAAACCACTGAAATATGGTCGAAACCATCGAAACCCGATCAAATCTAGGGATTCTATAAAATCCCCCTTCAACTCGTCTTGGAAACCTATGAAACCGAGTTAACTCGGTGGTTTCGACAGGTTTCGGTCGAGTTTTTCTTCCATGATTTTTACACAAAAACATTTTGCAAGTGTTTGGTATCATTTATAGAAACATTTTTAAAGATGTTAGGTATCATTTATGGATCTTATTTCTATTATAAATCAAAATAATAGAAATACTAGAGTCCCAAAGTTGAGGGTATAAATGTCATTTCATTCTTTAATTAGAAACACAAGTCCCGAAACTCCTTCTTCTTCTTCTTCTTCTTCTTCCTACAACCCATCTTCTTCAACCATACGAGATCTCCATCCCCATACTCCTCTCTTTCTTCATGGAATCATATACCTAACAACCTCACCATCACATGTTCCATCTCTTGCATACCTCTGGGTTGAGACTTAAGACCTTAGTCTAATCCGAACTCATAATTTCAGCGAATGATCATATGTGTCCTCTTCGTCCCGCCTTCGCATTGGTCAATCAAGTGGATTGAATCACCATCTCCTTCAAAAAAATATCATCAGAAAGGAAAGGATGTCTTGGTTTGGCCTTTAAATAGTAGGAAGTTGAAAACAATTTCGATATTCCCTTTGGGTTCAACTGTGGTTTCAATGACGAATGCTTTAGTTGTAATCTCAATCTATCTCTCATAGTGGCTCGGTTACCGATTAAGGCTCTTCATAGAGTCAGAGCTTCATGGTAAGTGTGCAATGGAAAATCTACTTCATCTCCTCCTCTCATCACCGCCAACTCACCCATCTCTTTCATCCATCCATAACCACAACCTTTCCATCTCGATTCTACATTTCTACCCCAACTTCTCTCTCACCTTGATCTGGCTTTGTAAGGGTTTCTGTCACACCCCTATCCCGATGTAAGATATTTTGCCACATAGGGGTATGACTAGGACAATTACATATCATCCCAACACCTACCAGGATTGCGGATATAGTGTCCCGAGCCACAATCCACCTTGTCATCACATCTTGATAATAGAAAGAAACGTACAAAAAAGAATAAATCGTTACAGATACAGAGTTAGTATAAGCGAAATTAAATTAAATCATGTGAAATTATAGAGCATCGGTTCTCTAATGATAACACATATTACAATTTTAACATAAGTAACCATTCATTATTCTCCCTATACATAGACATACAGTTTATACATGATTGTGGAATGAAGACAGAAAATTAAATAATAAACAATCGCCACAAGGCCACCAATCTTGGGTGTACATCTACATCTAAGTCATAGCCGCTGGTTCCACTTGATTCGCATCCAACGGTGCTCATCCAAGTAGTACCTCCTGCATAATCAACTAAAAAGGGATTGCGCGACAAGGTTAGCTACACTAGCTAGTGAGGGAGCAAAGGGGAATGCACATACACCATACAAGCAATATCAATCAGAATGATGCATGCTAATGTTAGATTCATTTTTCACCTAGCACACAATTCTATCGATCAAGTATATACTACTATGATAACTCGGGAGACACTGGTCACTTATCCTATCGCCCCAGTGAAACCTCAATTATCACGAAGGGACCTGCGCCGGTAAAAGCCATCATGACCACCCAGTGGCAAACCCCGATAGCCATCACTACCCCTGCCCTGGCCTCTCCTACCTCCACAGACTGCAGGTGCTCAGACTATCCAACACATAAACCCCTATTGGCAAGAGTCGAGCATAAGGGAACAAGCATCCTAGCCGCAGATATACTATATGCAGGTCCTATAGTCCCGAGAGGTATTTCGGGTGCATCAACGTCCCATTCCATCTAGTACCCGAGTACCAGCACGGCACGACACATACAGATCAGGATGACATACAATAGTTTTCATAATTAAATAAATTGGGGTTCCGGTACCAACACACCCGACACCGTAGCCCGATACAATGGTGAGCATGCTATCACATTCACAACAGTTCATAAATGAATAAAATGCAATGCGCATCATGCTTATAAATATATATACTAACATGCTTAAGATTTCATATTAATATATATTCAAGCCCAACAAATCACCCTCACTTAACACGGGCACCGCCGCGTGTGGTTGACATAAATCTCACCTGGGCTCCCCGCCAACCATCGAGTTGGATAGCCTAGGAATACAAAAACAATCATTAAAGCATGTATAGAAGGGTCCTATGCTAGGCTCATAGGGTTAAAATCAGATTTTAACCAAGATAGCACGAGCGGACTCATAGGCGGTCTCAGCAAAGGTGAATCCGCCCCTGATTCCGTTCAGGCAAAAAAGTAAAAATAGAGCGAGCGGACCCACGAGCGGAACTTCTTGGTTGAATCCGGTCGTTAATTCGTTCGACACCTAAGATAATCCTAAAAGGGAGTGGATCCACGGGCGGATGTGCTTCTTGGGTCTGCCCCCGCATCTATTCGATTTTCTGAGACAGACCCCAGAGCAACAGGTCCCGGGCGGAGGCAAACAGAGTGAATCCGTGCCTTCATCCACTCAGGCCAACACACAGGGTTTGTACTGGGCGAACTGACGAACTGTACCATGATAGATGGATCTAGTCGTTCGTCCGCCAGCAGTCTCTTCCGATATTGCAAAGGGCTTCAGCTCCAACTTGAAGCTTGGAGTGCCCCATGCTCTTAGGGACAAGGGAGAGGTGTCTAAGCCTTCCTAGGGTCACTAGATCGTAGGCTCACCTCGAAGATCCAAGATCCTACATGGTTTGGGTCTCAATTGGTCCAAGGATTGGGGGTTTAAAGGTTCAAACCAGGGATTCATTGGCCATGGCTACAATTGCAGCACTTAGAGGCCTAGGTCAGCATCCATCAGAGCTCCCAACTAGGGCCGAGCTTCACCTTGAGTCCCAAATGAAACCCTAGGTTAGTCCTAGCTCAAGAAACCATTAAAACCAAAGAGAAATGAGGGAGAGTTAGGTTTAGGGAGCTTACCTTGGTGAGCTTCCTTCTTCCAGCCACTCTCTCCATCTCTTCTCCCTTGGATCCGGCCAGCTGGGGAGGAGGTGTGGGGATGCCAGCCATCCTGCATGGCTTCCACCTTCTTCCCTTCCCCTCCTATTCCTCTTCTACTTCACCTTCTTCTTCCTTTCTCTTCCTCCTTCTCTTTTCTCTTGTCTCTTCTCCTCCACGGTTTATGGGGGAGGGGGAGAGATAAGTGAATGAGAGGGGTTTAGGTATCCTTTAAGGGGTTAGATGGGCTTTAGGGTGTGTTTGGTTTAGGTACCCCCAATCACTTAGTGGCCCTAGGTCCTTAAATGGGTTTTGGTTTGGGCCTTAGGGCTTGTTTGGCTTTAGCCATACCCATTAGGTCCATTAGGTCACGTTTTGGGTGCACCCTAAGTCCATAGGACTCAATTGTCCACTAGGATCTGTTTGGCCTAGGTTAGGGTGTATAAAACCTATTATTCACCTAGTTAAGCCTTGTGGGCCCACTTTCATGGCCCACTCAACCAATCAATGGTGAGGGCAGGGGTCCATATGGTCCAAAGGTTAAATTAAGATGTTTGGGACACGAGTATGTGGGTCCCACAGGAAAATAATCCAAAAAGGCTGATGACAGCACGGGCGGATCCTCGAGCGGATTCAGTAAGAGTGAGTCCGTTCGTAACTTCGGTGCTGCTGTCATGGCCCAAACTTCAAGGAAAGTTGTGGGGCTTTGGCCCACATTTCCAAGTCTTCGAGGGAAAACTTCCTACGATATTACTAGTTCAAAGTCATTAGTGTTGATCATGGCCATAAGGCATTACCCATTGGGTAAGGTCTAAACTGCCCCGGGGTATAGGGGTATATCTGGGGTACGGGTGTAACAGTTTTAGATTGAAGCACAAGGTTGCTTAAAGCAATACACCTTGCATATCAATTGCTGCCTCCAGCTAGTATTTATAGGAATGACTAGGGTTTTAGGTTAGATGGGCTCTATCTAGTGGGGCCCACCACAACCTGATTCCTTATTCAAGTAGACTTATATTATAACATATATATAGGGTAAAGAATATACCCAACAAGCTTTCCCTTAAAAGTCTCCATTTCTCTCGCCTCCTTTGTCTTTCCAATTCGATCCCCAATCCTTTTCACCTTACCAGAATCTATCATCCAAGTGAATCCCAAACCTCCATGCCTAATTTCACTGTTGCAGTAATGAAAAATTAATTGGTGATTATATGCACCCCTTGGGTCAGAGGAATCGATCTCAGTAGACCATAATCACATCTCTGGAGTTGCCAAGAGCAATACCTTGATCTCTGTTTAAGATCGATGAAACCTTGAGCGTATCAAATCGAAAGATTGAGTTACGAAGACACAAATCTTGATCAAAGGCTCAGAGCCAAGACAATCAATGTGGAGAAGGAAAAATGGTTTGGAAGATGGACGAAGAGGGAATCTCTTCACCAATCACTTAAACTATATATGGGCTTTAGACCTATTTCTTTTAAAAATGCTAACTTCAATAATTTCCATGGTTTGGGCCCATTTCTTCAAAAAAATTATAAAAATTATTTACATATAGGTAGTTACCATACCGGCATACGGTTTCTCATTCTATACTCTATTATGTCCAATAGTTACCAAACAGCTTTAATTTTTTAATTACAAAAAATTTATTAATAATTTTTTTTAAATAGATCATAAACAAAAATAAAAATGATACCCAAGCAACCCTAATAAAGGCTTTCACTCAAGATAGAAAGCAGAGCGGTTTAGGTGCTTACATGCCAAGTATGGGTTAACCGGACGGTTTGGTCTGGTTTCGATCAATTTAATTCAGTTCATACGTGTACGGGCCAAATCGAAGTGATCATATTTTGTTGGTTTTGTCCAGTTTTGCTTTTGGTCCAATCTGTTTCAGAATCTTATTGGTTTTTCTTAATAGGCTTCATCGGTCTGCCATCGGTTTACTAGCGATTTGATTTCGATTTTTCCATATGTAAAAAAAGAGAATAATGTACAAACGATTTTTTATGAGTTGAAGGTACGAAAGGCTGCAATGACATATATGGGAGGGTATACCATTAGGAATTAGATCCTCTCCCGCGTGGGTGGCTCTCTAGTGCGCATCAAATGGCTGGGCTGGCATCATGCGTACAAGGATGTTTGCTGAGGTGAGCATGATGCCAGCCCAGTCGTTAGATGTGCGCTGGAGAGGCACCCACACGGGAGAGGATTTGAATCCATACCATTAGATGGAAGGGTAAATTACTGAATTTGAGGTTGAAATTTGGCACGTTGCTAAGTTAAATTATTTCTTAAGGGAAAGAAAATGCTACTTGATCGTGTGTGGCGTGCAGCCCCTATGCCCAGACACAGGGCTGCTCAAAAAGACCGTCGCACCCCATGGAAAGGTGGAAATTCTTGGGGCCGCAGCGGTCATTTTGCGCAGCCCTATGTCTAGGCACAGGGTTCGCGTACTGCACGCGACCAAGTAGCATTATTTCTTCCATTTCTTAATTATTCAATGGTAATAAATAATAATTCCCACATTGTAGAATATGATAGAATAGGACCTATCCAAAAAAATATATTTTTGCCACATTAAAGTCTTCCATGTGCCGTAGCAGATGCAACAAGCTACCAATTTTACCTATGGGTTGCCTGCCAAAAAAACCTTCACCTTTATGATTGATTTTTAAGGTTCACAAAAAATAATTTATAACTGGGCAGACCAAGATTAATTTGTGGTTGGAACAATTGTTTATGTCATGTGGAAGAATGATATGACAATTTTCACTATAGATGTCTAGGGAATATTTTGAATTGAAATCTTAATGTCCTCATTCCTCATTAGTACTCTATCATCTTCATTTTTAATATATCTAACATAGTCGAAATATCTACTCTTCCTTTCCCTCCTTTTAACTATTTTATAGATTTTTTTTCCCCTTCCTTTGTACTTAAATCGTTATAATGATATTCATATTTCTACAACCTACAAAATTAAGATATTTTGAGTAATAGTGTCCCGAAAAAAATTAGGATGTTTAAGTAAAATAAGCTTCAAGGAAGATGAGAGTAGGCAAATTATGAGGCTCAAATGAAGTCCCAATAGAAGTGTGGAAGAACTTGGGAATCTATAGTTCAATATTATAATGTATATTTAATCATTTGGATTCACACTCATGATTTATGTTGTTTTATGCTTCTATCTTTGAAAACTGAAATTGGTTCTTTCCTTCACCATATCCAAACAAGTTGTAAATAAGATTCACCATATCCAAACAAGTTGTAAATAAGATTGGGGCAAGAGATCTCTACTTGGTTGCATGGTCTCTACAAGAGCGTCTAGGCCGATGGGTGAGCACGACTGGTATCCACCCAGGAGGCAGAGGCGTCATCTCACGGTGTCTTGTGAGAGGGCGTAAGAAACACCATCAAGAGTCGTATAAGCGTTAAATGGATATGGGCCCATCGTTGAATCTATTGATGAGAGAAACACTTCATTAAATTGATAAGTAAGCTCGTCCCCTTTAGCTGCATCTCTTGGTCTCTCCACCAACTCCGATTTGCTCGCTTCCGATCTCAATTCCTCCACCCGACCTACCTTGGCAGGAAGCTCTACCCCCGGACCAGCTCACTCCCATTCTTAATCGGCATTCCACCCACAGTGCATAGTAGTAGCGCCACCATGAGAAACAACAGTAGGGTTGGGGAAAATTATCTGCTCCATTTCTTGCCCGTTCCAGTTCCCCAAGTCCCTCTAAATGGGGGGGGGGGACCCCACCTGGACAGTGTGTTCGGGCAGGGGGTAGGGTGGTCATTTCTGCCCCCTATTAGTGGAACTTGGGGGGAAATGGAGCAAATAATGATTGGGTTGAGGGAGATAAATTTTCTCCGTTGGAACTCAAGGGATCATTATCTGCTCCATTTCCCTACCTGGTCCATTTCCCCAAATCCCTCTAATAGTGGGCAGAAATGACCACCCTACCCCCTGCCCGAAATACTGCATGGGTGGGGTCCACCATCCCCTAGTAGAGGGACTTGGGGAAATGGACCGGGTAGGAAATGGAGTAGATAATTTTTCGGACTAAGTCTGAATGAGGAGAGAGAAGTTCAGGGGCAAAAAAGTAAAAAAAAAAACATATTTAAAGTAAGGGAAGAACACTTTTGGTTAGTTGTGTAATACCCTTCTTGCCCATTTTGTTAAACAAAGAATTGAATAGATAATTCGGCACGATGAAACCTAATTTTAGTAATCTTGTAATTTTACCTCGCGACTGGATATCCTTCCCTCCGCTTCTGTTGCTTTATAATTTCGACGGAAAAGAAAGAAGGAAAGCTCTGCACAGAATTAAAAATGGCGACTCTGGTAGGATCGCCATGGATGAGAATCAGGATTTTTCCGGAGGTAGCTCCTCCGTTCTTCCGTCAACCATCTATATACAAACTGTATTTCTCCCCTTTTCGGAGGAATTTCTCTATTTGCGCTTCTGCAAATCCTTGTGGCTCTCTTCCCAAGAGGGCTGAAGGGGAAGTTCGTGTTCGTTTTGCTCCTTCGCCGACGGGGAATCTCCATGTAGGTGGAGCAAGAACAGCTCTCTTCAATTACCTATTCGCGAGGTCCGGTCTAGTTTGGTTTCTATCATTTATTATTTTCTCGTTCGCATTGCTATAATCATTTGTGGCGAGCCTTGAAACAAATTTACCTTATTCAAGATTTTGTACGGAAGGAATAGAATCAATTAGAAAATTAAAGTAAATCAAGGGGAACAAAATGCATCGATTTCTTAGTTATATTGCAATTGTCTGTGATTAAGTTTCACGTTTTGCAGAGCTACAACTTTGCAATCTATGGTATTGATTTCAACCATAGTAATTTTTCATCTTAAATGTTAGATTTTTTTTTTTGGGGGGGTTAAGTTTCAGAGGACATCTTCTGGCTTATTTCCTATTCAGAGACCCGAGAGAGAGAGAGAGAGAGAGAGTGTGTGACGGTAGATTTAGTATGAGTCGAAATTTCATGTACACTTTTTTTCTTTCAGTTAGTTACATTTCCTGATCTATTTGAACTCATGTACATAAGCTACAGAAGCAATGTAATATGATACCCCAAGTCAGTTGCATCGGCTTTGCTTATCGTCTCGTTTCTTTGAATATATGCACTGAGTTGTTCCCTCTCTCATTAAGCGTACTGTTATCTGTCTGATCTGAGGACAACGTGACACTACACCAAAGAAATGTAGGCATGTTATCTAATGATAAGTAATAAAGTGTATTCATCAGTGTTTCTTTAATAGTTGAGTCTTTTTTTCCCAATAAGACAACTCATGTAGGGGCATGTGAAGTACTACAAGCTTCCATTCTTTCTCTATGGAAACAAATCAAAGAACATTTCTTTTTCAGGTCCAAGGGTGGAAAGTTTGTTCTTCGTATAGAAGATACTGACTTGGAGAGATCTACGAAAGAATCTGAGGAAGCAGTGCTACGAGACCTTTCATGGCTTGGTCTTGATTGGGATGAAGGTATTTGTCTCTCTAACTACTCACTCCAGCTTTGGTATTTTGCATGAAAAGGGATAGAGGAAATTAAATTTTATTTGATTAACACCAACCTAAAAATAATCCATAGATCATCTTCTTCAGGCACACAAATTAATATAAAGAAATTAAAACCAATAAAACGAGCTTTATAATGTTAAAATGGACTAAGATAGGAAAAAGCAGATACAACTCATACAAGAATCAAGTTATTTCAATTCTTTCAATAAGACTGATACCAGAGTTATTAATGCAAGAAGCATACTGAGGGCTCCAAGCTCCTGAAGTGCAAGGTGGAAAGTGAGACATGCATTTGACTGACATTAGTTGCAATTTTCAAGAAAACAAATAAATATGAGAATACTTAAGGTTGTTGTATAATACACATGATGGGAGAGATATAATGAAATAACTTTACAAAATTTAACACAATTTTGTAGTAAAATTACACAATTATTTTCACATATAAGCACGGTTTTTAGTAACCTTCCATATCCGCCGATGCTAACCGATACATATTGTATCTTTAAAGTACCGATACGATACTGATACAATACCTAAAAAACCTAAAAAAAATTGTATCGGTCATTGTAAGAAACCTCATCCTTTATATATATAATCAATGGAAAATTACTTGCACAACCCTTTGTACTATGGCTCGATTGCTTGATAAACCCAACTTTTCAAACTATTACTTGACAGCCCTTGCATTTTACGATTTCTTACAAGTAGCCCTTGTCCGTTAGTCAGTCACCGTTTAGTGATGATGTCATAGGTTAGAAAAATCCTAAATCCCCAAACTACCCTTTATGGGTACCCTTTTACCTTTTTCTTCCTGCAACCCACCAGGTGGAGTTTGGATTGGCCTTGGCCAACTTCGATCCGAATTAGCCGATTCAATCGATTCGATTCTGTTTTTTGAAATGGGTTCAGGAATGGCTGTGGCTCGCCGGAGAGAAAGGAGATGGGTTCAGGCAGGGCTGTGGTTCACGGTGGGTCTCGTCACCTTAGTTGCTTCGTCAAGCCTTCTCTCTCTCTCTCTCTCTCTCTCTCTCTCTGCATCTCTCTTCCCAGCACTCTCTCCCCCACTCCGCTTCCTCCCTTGAACTTTGGAACGTACCCCGCTAGTGGAGAGAATGAGCGAGCTAGCAATGGATAGATTTTAAAAACCAAATTAAACCAAAAAAAAAAATAAAAATGGTTACAATCTCAATCAAAGCATTTGTGAATGATCCACCAAAGCAACAACAAAACCCAAAAGTGGAGGAGGAAGAAGTAAGACTAAGCAAGGGAACCAAAAAGGGAAAATCAAAGAAAGGCAGCAACCCGTGTCTTGGTGAATTGCTTCGCTAAGAACTCATGAGGAGGGATCCTGGAATCATCGTCGTCATCGTCAGGTCACCATCATTAACTCTCCTGCGACTATCTCTGTAATCCGTCTTAAGGATCTTCGACCAGTCCGGCAGCGACGAGAAAGTCACTCCGGCAGATTTCTTCAAGACTCGAACTGGGTATCATCATTTTCTTCATTTCTGGGGGTGATGCTATTGTGCCTTTGTGATTTGAAATCCAGATATCTGCTTCATGGAATTTACGTGTGTTTTTATTCCTTCATACACACTTGTCCTCTTTCAGACTCCAAATATTCAATCTGGAACAGAGTCTGAAAGAGGACGAGTGGTCGCTGGGAGAGGGCAAGGGTGGCAGGGGCAGGGGTGGAGAGGACGGCAGTGGGGGTGGCGTGAAGTTCAGGGGGTAGGGGTGGGTTGCAGCAGGAGGTGTGGTTGTAAGAAAAAGAAGAAGTTAAAGGGTAAGTTGGTAATTTTAACTACACTATTTTCAATTGAATAGGTGATAAGGGTAAAATTGACTTTTCCATTCAACCATTAACAGCAGACTAACACCGTCAGGTTTCATGGGGCGTCCAGTAATTGTTTGAAAAGTTGGGTGTATCAAGCAATCGGGCCATAGTATGAGCTGTGCAAGTAATTTTCCCTATAATCAAAGGAATGCACTTGTCTTGTTGTACTGTTCTCCTTTTCTATCAGGTATATTTTACATATTACTTATTCATAGTGTTTTATATATCCTAAGCATTTCCATACGTTTCTTGACCATTTCCATAGGCATCTTTAGTGTATCTTCTGTCTCTCCCATACAATACGATACGTCTCTTAAAAACACTCTTCTGATACGATACCCGATACCGATATTTTAAACCTTGCTTACAACTGTCTCAAGCACATAACCAGTGCATAAGATAACAAACCCAAAGTTCTATAGCTTGACCTGTTTGCAAAATTATATAGAATGCTTTATTCGTTCACCACAGCAAGCCCTTAATGCTGCAATGTTCAAACCTGAAGAGTTCATTCTTTGTTTACTTGAATAAAGCAGCCCCAACCATAAAGGGGTACAAAGGCATAAGAGAGCACAAAAAGAACCAAAAGTTGTTAAGGGAAACAGAGGCACACAAAGGCGGGGGGTGGACCTGGAGTGGGGCGGGGGAAGGGGACATTTGGCCCCCCGAAACTTTTTAAAAAGCTTCTTAGTTGCCCCCTTTAACTACTTAACTCTTAATTCATGTATGTGCATGCAAATGAATATTAATTGTGGCCCCCTCGAGAGAAAATTCCTGGGTCCACACCTGCACAAAGGCACACCATAGTGAAGTAGCAACAGATCCAAGGGGATGAGGCACAAGCGTGGGCTTCTCACCTGAGATCTGAAAACCACACCTTAATGCTGGCTAATATGCCGTTCCAAGAACCACTATTTTTTTTTGTCTCACTGGTTATAATTGTTAAGACTTCTGGCATTTTATGGTAGTGTACAGTGTGTATGTGTTGTCATTGTTGACAATAATACAATGATTGAGGTGTTCAGGTAGTATATCAAGTTTCAGGCTTGTTTGGCAGTGTTTTAATAGCTCAGGGGCTTTCTAGTATGGTATGACATGATACTGATGTGTAGGCAAAAGGTGTTCTCTGATGGTAGTTGATATGTTTGACATGATTACAACATGATATAGTATGTTGTGCTATGTGTGGAATGTGTGGGATGTGTATGCATGGTAGATGAGGTGTACATTGTGTTTCAGATGTGGCAGAGCATGGAGAATGCATGTGAGATGCATACACTATGATGGTTGCATGTGAGATGATGTACATGGCATGGTATGCACATTGATGTTGATGGGATTTATGTGATGCATGCATGGATGATGCTATCATTAAGTACATGGGTATGTGTATATGCCATGATGATACACGATATGGCATGTGAAATAATGGTGATGATGTGCATGGAGATCATGTATGCATGAGGTGTAAAGTGTCAGGTGATGGTGTCTGGGCATGCAGGGGTGCCACAGTGAAGCTCAAGGCCACATGGCCATGCAACTAGGCCACACATGGCCTAGGCCAAAAGGCCAAGCAGCCAAGCAACATGGTCAAGAGGCCATCATCGAAGCCTTGCGTGCACTGGGCGGCATGTGAGCAGAGGCCCCCGCCCACACAAAGCAACTCCCCAAGCTAAGCAAGGGTAGGCATACTTGATTGAGGAATTTTATCAAACGATTGTGTCAATTTACGACACCTAGAAAAAATTTCGTGTGGTTTAAATGTTGCTCTCTGGAACCATGTTGTGCATCAAGGGTTCATTTTGCTATTATGGAAAGTTGGCAAGGTACGGAATTAATTTTTTTAAAGGGTGGAAGGGGACATTTGAAATTAGGAAGAAGTTGTGTGCTGCTGGATCAATGGCCTTGAAAGCGGCCACATAATCAAGATGCTGGTCTAGCGGCTCAGAATGGCGCACGCTAGGTTCGACGAGAAAGATTCTTGCACATGGATTATTAGTGGGTGTGTCCAATGAGGTCCCAATAGAAGTGTGGAAGAGCTTAGGATTTTATGGTTTATCTTGGCTAACCAAGCTGTTTAATAAGATTGTGAGCACAAGGAAAATGCCAAATGAATGGAGAAGCATTATGGTTCCGATTTACAAAAATAAAGCTGATATTCAGAGCTGTAATAAGTATAGAGGTATAAAACTAATGAGTCATACTATGAAATTATGGGAGAGGGTTATTGATGCCCGCCTGAGACAAGAAACTATTATTATGGAGAACGAATTGGGTTTTATGCCAGGAAGATACATGATAGAAGCTATTTACTTAGGAGACTCATAGAAAGATCTAGAGATTGCAAGAAGAATCTCCATATGGTCTTTTATTAATTCGGCAAGTACTAGAGACGAGTAGTGTTTCAAGTAAATATGTGGGCATAATTAAAAATATGTTTGATGGTGCACTGACAAGTGTAAGAGCGGTGGGGGGTCAAGGTAGTGAATTCCCAATTACAATTGGGTTACATCAAGGATCGGTTTTAAGCCCTTATTTGTTTGCTCTTATCATGGATGATTTAACCAGAGACATTCAAGATGAGGTTCCTTGGTGTATGCTTTTTGCTATTGATATCATAGTTGTCATGGCGTCGCCATATCAACGCTATGGCGTTATATCGCTGGAGAAGTGGGCATATCGACCACCGATATGGATGATGTAAGAATATCGACCTCGACCAATATGGTCTTCATGTCGTCGCCATGGCGCAGCTATGGACGCCATACCACGACATATGGCCATATCGGGCGACATGGTTGTTTCGAATTATAAAACTTAATTTTTTATAACCATTTTTTATTTTAATGCTTTTTCCTTAACATAAAAAAATTAAAAAAACATCAAACAGAAAACACTAGTACAATATTGACTAATACACCTTCACATTCACATTAGCAAATTTTTTTATTTATTTAGATGGGCTGTTTATTAGCTTTATTCACTCAATATAAATTACGTTCTTATAATTGTTTTTTTGTTTTGTTACTTTTGTAGTCACTTTCATATGAATCATATCTCAACTCTCATGATTTTTCAACTTTATTATCAGCAAGACTATTGCTATCAATTATTTGATAATCCATGATTTCATATACACTAATGGATATTACACTTTCATGAATTAAACCATAGTAGATTAGTAGTACACTTTCATGTTAATTTTTTATGTTATAGGGTATATATTATAGCATACTAAATGGCATAAAAAATAGAGAAAATAAAAAATAAAACATGGTCGATATGATCGCCATGGCGGGCGACATGTCGATATATCGACATGACACCCCTCCACCGACTTGGATCGCCGTGACGACGTGACAACTATGGTTGATATCATAGTTGTCAAGGCGGCAAGGGGATCCAAGGCGGTGGTCCGGTGGATGGGTGCCTAAGTGCTTAGGCGACCAAGGTGCCCAAGTCTTATTTTTTATTTCTCCTCTTTTCTAACATTATTTAATGTGTTACAATACATACCTTATATCATAAAAAATTCTTTTCTAACATTATTTAATGTGTTACAATATATACCTTATATCATAAAAAATAAAGCCACACCAAGTCATCAAAAATCAACTTTAAGCCACACCAAGTCATCAAAAATCAACTTTAAGCCACATCAAGTCATCAAAAAATCAACATTAAGCCACATCAAGTCATCAAAAATCAACATTAAGTCACATCAAGTCATCAAAAATCAATATTATACCACATCAATTCATTAAAAATCAACACAGAACTAGAAGACAACAGAACTGAAGAAGCAAGCTATTGGAAGTTTGAAACAATCAAAACATACAGTTGGTTTATACTGTTCTTGGAATTGGTCATTGTCATGGTGTACCTAGTCTCACATCTAGTTTATACTATTCTTAGAAAATATGATCTTATCTATAAGTAATTAAATTGCTCTCGATTTAGAGAAATGTTCTTGTTCTCTAAGAAGTTTGATTGGTTAAATGATTTTAATATTACATGAGACTTTTTGTATTAGTTAGAGGAAACCAGCTTTCTAACAAATCTAAGATTGCTTAAATTTGTTTTAGGGTACATTACATGTCACCCCTTGGTTTTCAAACAAAACTCAAATCACCCCTGGTTTTTGAAAATACTCATCCGCCCCCCTCTACAGTTATTGGTGTGAAAGGACTATTTTACCCTTGTACTAAAACATTAGAATTAAATTTACAGTACTACCCTTAAAAATCTATGTTTGGATGTCAAGGGTAGTTTAGGGATTTAAATTTATTTAACTGGCTAACATCATCACTTAACAGCATAAAACTAACTGTAGGGACCAATTTGTCATATTGGTTGATTTGAGTTTCGTTTGAAAACCAGGGGGTGACGTGTAATTTACTCTTTGTTTTATGTTGAAAGAGTTATGTTCCGGTTAAACCTTATTTGGTGTGTGCAAACTGTCAAAATCCTTTTGAATGAATTTTTTTTTGATATCAAAACAAATGAATATTTTATGCTCTTTTGGTTTTTAGCAATGTTTTACCATATTAAGATTTATGGAAATTTTTAGATTTGAGAAAAACCCCAGCATTAGAAAGTTGAAAATTTCTCCTATTGCCGAAAATCCAATTTTTATTCTTGAACTGAGGGGTTGACTTTTTATCCTTTTGGAATTATATTTTTTAATTATTTTTATTAGATTAAAATAAAGTAGGTGCTTATTTATGAATAATATGTTAAGTAAATGAAATAACAAATATAAAAACATTTACTTAAGGCTATCTTTGGCATAGTTTATATTTATATTTATGACCTATTTATGAATAATCAATTATGATAAAAGGTTATGGGTTATAAACAATAATTGTTTGGTTACTTCTAGACATATGATCGGCTAAGATGTATGGTGCAGAATGCTAGGCAATTCTGAAGTATCATATAAATAAACTTAAGGGTATTGGAGACGAGGATGTTGAGATGGATGAGTGGCAAAACTAGGAAAGATAAAGTAAGGAATGATCTTATTAAAGCTGATTTGGGAGTAGCTCTGATACATGATAAGCTACAAGAAAGTCATTTGAGGTGGCATGGCCATGTTCAACAGAGGCCTTTGGATGCTCCAGTATAAAGGAGTGATTTGATTCAGATTGAAAGAACTAAAGAGCCAGGGGCAGGCCTAAAGTGACCTTAGAAGAAGTGGTGAGGAAAGACATGCATAGCTTAGTTCTTGTATCAAGTATGACCTTGAATAGAGCTGAGTGGAGGGCAAGGATCCATGTAGCAGACCCCATTTAGTTGGGATGAGGCTGAGTTGTTGTTGTTGCTGTTGTTGAGAATGAAGAACAACTGGACATATGGTTGGTGTAGTTAAAGAAGGAATTCACCTGGGGAAGGAACTGAAGCATCTTTAGCAAGCTAAAATTTGATTTACTTTGAGTGTAATAAGATTGTAGGTTTGCTGCTCCATAGGCTATAAATGTTTACCAAGTTCCAGCATTCAAGATTATTGTTTGAATTATGATCCTTTAAATGTGTCCTAAAGCTTGAAACTTTTATGAAGCAGTAGAAGATGATGCTGTTATTCTGAAACTGTAAACTTGCAGGTCCTGATGTTGGTGGAGATTATGGCCCATACAGGCAATCGGAACGAAATTCTTTATACAAGCAATATGCTGAGAAGCTTCTGAAGTCTGGTCATGTTTATCAGTGTTTCTGTTCTAAAGAGGTATTGGCATTTATTAGTCAGTGTTGCTATGTGCTTATGGCATTCAATTACAGGTTGTGATATGTATAAAATAAGAGACTTCCAGTTGGGTTTAAAAAATTCTAGTTAAAAATCAAGGATGTTCTGGTTTTGTTTGTATCAATTTGTGTGTGCAGGTATCTTGTTTGTTGAGGTTTCTTTACTGACGCGAGAGTTATGCACATTGTGCATTTGGGTGGGGAGCATATGGATACTTGTCCTGTTGTGCATGTGGAAGTTTATTTACATAGCATTTCATAAAAGCTTGAATATTTGTTGTATCGTAGCTTGCTAATAAGATAATGGTGTTATTTCTGGGCCAGTTCTATGAATGGCCTCTGGAATTTCTTTAAAACTTCCACTTGAAATCATTTGCAGTATGATGATGCTGTGTGGGTAAATTCTTGTATGGTGTTCATTGGAGTATTTGTTTCCTATCCAGATTTTGGTCCAAGACTCATTCTTCCATCAGTCAATTTTGTTCCTTTGCCTGAAATATATGATATCCTCAGAAGGTTTTCAATATGATTTTTTCCAGGAACTGGAAAAAATGAAGGAGATAGCAAAACTAAAACAATTGCCACCAGTCTATACGGGACGGTGGGCCTGTGCAACAGATGAAGAAGTACAAGAAGAACTGGAAAAAGGAACACCTCATACATACCGCTTCCGTGTGCCAAAGGATGGAACTCTAAAAATTGACGACCTTATTCGTGGTGAAGTAAATTCCATTCTTGAACTTTCTTGCAGTGAGCTCATTATTAATAAATTTTGTTTCCACTATTGGTCTTGTGGATCTTATTGTAACATTTCTATGGTTTATATGTTGTTGTAATGCGTTTTCACACTTCATGTCACATTCAATTACAGATATTCTCTCGTATATTTTGTTAATTTTATTGATAGTGTCATGAAGGTCAGTTGGGGCTTAGATACACTTGGAGATTTTGTGATCATGAGAAGCAATGGCCAACCTGTATACAACTTCTGTGTGACAGTAGATGATGCTACCATGGCTATCTCACATGTTATAAGGTAAATGTCGGTCTTCTCAATGTGAAAATCTTTTGTTAGGTTAGTTGAATTACTGATCGCAGATTATTGCAATTCCATTCTGTGATTTCTTGTTCTTGATTGTGATTTATGTCTTAAAACTCGCATTTCAGGGCAGAAGAGCATTTACCCAACACCCTAAGGCAAGCACTTATATACCAGGTAAATCATATTTTCTTTTAATTTTTATTTCTAATTAAGCTCCTTAATTAGCTATGTTTTCTTTTACCACTGCCTGGGATTATTAATTCTTTAATGTCTATGTTATTTTATCACAGGCTTTAGGATTTCCAATGCCTCACTTTGCACACGTATCGCTAATTCTTGCTCCTGATAGGAGTAAACTGTCAAAACGTCATGGTGCAACTTCAGTGGGTCAGGTAGTCGACAATTATAATTACCTATGTCTAGTTGGTAAATTGTTTCATTTGGTTTTGACTTTTGAGTTTTCTCTTGGGTTACGGTGACAGTTCAGGGAGATGGGATTTTTGTCAAAAGCAATGGTGAACTATCTAGCACTCTTGGGTTGGGGCGATGGTACTGAAAATGAGTTTTTCACCCTTGAGCATCTTGGTTAGTAATTTTCACTTGCTATCTAATGAAGAACTTTGGTCATTCTTTTATGTTGGTTGTGAAAATACGATCAGACTGGTTTTTAATTTCATCAAGTGTCTTTGACTCAAATTTGTAATTGTGGTGTACAGTCGAAAAATTTTCAATTGCTCGCGTCAACAAGAGTGGGGCTATATTTGATTCGACAAAGTTAAGGTAACTGTGTTTTTTCTTGGTGCTCTTTGCCACACCCACATGTCGTTGATATATTTCTTCAAGGCCCTCTTTCCTGCATGGCCCACATAAGAAGGCCTTTCTGAGTCACCCAAATATATGCCACGTGACAGCTCAATTGTGGGCTGAATTTTGTAGACAGTTAGACCCCAAGGTCCCTTGCTCACGTATAAAATTTTAGCTCAATTGGAGTTTGCCAAGTGGCAAAACAGACGTTTAAAAAAATTAGGAGTAAGGGAGAGGGCTCGGTAGCAATCGGAGTACAGTAGATGTGCATGTACATACGAGGGGATGCATGCAACATGGGGGTATTTGATTGAATTAGACTCTGAAATTTGACACCTGGCTAATCCAGATCATGTCCTTTCTATCCAATGATTGGAATAGCTACTTCATCTATCCACATGTCACAATAAGGGTGGACCACATGGGAAGGCCTTCCTAGGTGGGTCACTCAAAGGTCATTTTGCGCCTCTTTTTTCTTTTGTGTTTTAGGGTTTTTTACTAGTTCTCTGAAATAGTTTTTTGCTTCTCATTTCTTCTTGCAAACTAAAGGTGGATGAATGGTCAGCATTTAAGAGCTCTTCCATCAGAAGAGTTGATGAAGCTTTTAGGTGAACACTGGAAGAGCACCGGGATCCTCACAGAATCAGAAGGGCTGTTTATAAGAGTAAGAACAAAAATTATCTTTCCCCTTGAGTTATTTAGCTTCTAATGCTCCAGTAAGGACACCGGCATTTTTTGTCTTCATATCTGTTTACCTTTTTTCCCTTGAGCTTTTTAGTTTCTAATGCTCCAGTAAGGACACCGGCAATTTTTTTGTTGTCTTCGTATCATTGTGGTTTGTATTTCAAGATGGAACGTGTTGAAACTTTGAAGGCTCTCTGGGTAGTTGGAGATGCTTGATCATCTTATACAATTTATTTTCTTTTAACATTTTTTCCCATTTTGTGGTGGCCGAGTCTAAGGAATATATGCTTAGATGCTTGTTGGTCAACGCTTCCAGAATTTCAAGCATTGTAGGATTAAGATTAATGCATATACATAATATCTTTTTGAGGGTGAGCCTTGGTGCAACGGTAAGGTTGCTCCATTGTGACCAAGTGGTCATGGGTTCAAGTCTGAAAACAGCCTCTCTGGCTCTCTGCAAAAGCAGGGGTAAGGCTGCATACATTATGACCCTCCCCAGACATCGCATTGGGTACGCCCTTAGTAGCATATACATAATATCTTTCATTCCTGAGATTGACTTCTGTACTTATTATTAAATAATCATGTTCTGATCCTTGGGAAGCAAATTTCTAAAAATAGGAAGCTGTTGACCTACTCAAAGATGGGATCGATTTGGTAACTGATGCAGAGAAAGCACTTTCAAACTTGCTATCATATCCATTGTATGCTACTCTGTCAAGGTATCTGCTTAGCATTTAAATTTTCTTGTTAAAATATTTTGGGATTTTCTTACCGACACCCCTCAAGGTGTCAAATAATTTGTAACCTCACTTTTCTGTCCTTTTAGTATGACATACAATTTTTTTGAACGAGGGTAATAGTTCATTTCATATGTTAAAAAAATGGGAAAAAGAACGCTAACCGGTGCTATGCCTCGGCGTGTACCTGTGCTCAGGCACAGCCGCGTGCGAAATGACCGGTGCACCCCCTGGAAAGGCTGAAAGGATCGGGGTGCGCTGGTCATTTCGCGTGCGTCTGTGCTTGGGCACAGGTGCACGCCGAGGCACAGCACCGGTTAGCGTTTTTTCTCCCTAAAAAAATATGCATGACAATGATATCTTTTTGATGATGACGTAATGATGTCACTTTCAAATTATTTTTGAAAATCCTTTTATAGCCCTATCTTAAACAACTTTTGAGAATAAAACAAGGGGCAATTAAAAGGTGTCAAGTTCTAAATACACCTATAGAGGTGTCATTCAGACACTCCCAAATATTTGTTTAGACTCGGAAGTATTTCTTGCTCAAGGCCATGGGAGATCTTGGAATGCTATCAATGTGACTTTTGCCATTTATTTTTTCCCTTGCCCTTTTTGGCTCTTTCCTTTCTTCCTTTTGGTCAGTGATATCGTTTTATTTTTAACTAGGACATTTGAGCTTGAATGCAAAAAGGGCCAAGAATATAAATGTATAAAGATCAGTAGTTCCCAAAACAGAGTCACAGCAAATATCCACCTTCCATCTTTTATGAAATGGCTACATAATTTGCTGCCCTCTGAAATTGATGAAATTTAATATTCTAGAAATTTCACAAACTCAAATCTTATCTACGGTTAGTTGCTCCAGTGACATTATTGTTTCTTTTAGTTTTTGATAATTGTAACAGCATGTGTTCCATCTGCAGTCCTGAGGGAAAATCTGTTTTGGAAGACAAGCTTTCTGAAGTTTCAGCCAGTCTGCTAGCTGCCTATGACAGTGGAGAGTTCCATGCTGCACTTGAAGAAGGCCACACTGGTTGGCAGAAGTGGGTAAAGAACTTTGGCAAGTCACTGAAGCGCAAGGTTGGTTCTAGCTGGATGTAGATGACCACCATCCTTGACCAAATTTTGTTTTAGTTTCTCTTTTCTACATCTTATCTTGAACTGAACTGAAACTATCCATCTCCTTGATCATGGCACAGGGGAAATCTCTCTTCATGCCTCTTCGTGTGTTGCTGACCGGAAAGCTTCATGGCCCAGTCATGGGGGCAAGTGTGATTTTACTCCACAAAGCTGG
The DNA here is from genome assembly GCF_018873765.1 of Telopea speciosissima. Taxonomy (NCBI): domain Eukaryota; kingdom Viridiplantae; phylum Streptophyta; class Magnoliopsida; order Proteales; family Proteaceae; genus Telopea; species Telopea speciosissima. The sequence goes on along the minus strand of NC_057921.1, from coordinate 50,870,650 downwards.
AACTTGTGGGGTGGTTACTCCTCAAACAGGTTTTTTGACATTTGACGAAAGGTTCAAAATGCTGAGGGAGGTTGACTGGAACACATTTAACAAGGATCAAACTCATTTAGAATCTGCAGCCATTGTATCTCACTAGGCTTGGTTTTGACTTTTGATTGCTTAATGTACGAGTTAATGAAAAATTTGCATGGTGTCACCCTCAAAATTTCTGATTCCCATCTTTTTATATAGTAGTATGTGTAATAAAAGTAGTACTTCCTCGAGTACAGTTGCTAACGCAGTTGGAATTAAAGATGTAAACAGATTGAATACAGATCGGATGTAATCGGATTTGGATATCCCCTGATCAGATACGGATACCCCTAAAAGGATATAGATGCAAATTGAATTTGGATTTTTGATTATCCATTTACATCCCTAACTTGTATAGCATGTACCTTACCCTCCTGACCTTGCCCCGCCTCCACCCTTTTCACGGATATGTTTGATCTCAAACCATGTCTCTAAGTTGTCTTAGTTCTTTTCCTCATTCTCTAGAATCTGTCGAATCATTAAGATTCCTCAAGATCATTAGTTATATAATTTTTTTTTATTATTAGTTGATATCTATTTGAATTAGATAGATTTTGTTTCAAATTCAGATTCGGATACCATCTGACCAGATACAGGTACCCTTACATGGATGTGAATCTAATTTGGATTTTTGATTTAATCCAAAAAAAAAAATTTTGGATTTTGGATTATCTGATTACATCCCTAGCTGAAGTGAACTAGTGCGGTAGGCACTTAGGTCCCCTGAGGTCTCGGTTTTAAGCCTCACTTCCTCACCTTGTCCCCAGAAATGATAATGACTAATAAAAAAGAAATGTAGGAGAGGGAGAGCTGGAATTCTCATGTAGACAACGGAGATGTATTCACAGAAAAAACGAAGAAAATGAAAACGGAAAAGCCTCTTGTAATCCTTTCTCCCAATTTTATCTAAGATCTTCAATTGAATGTACTAAAAAGACAGAGAAGTAGGCCTAAAAACCATAGCAGCTATTATATTGACTAACTGAATCTTGTTTGGTTTTTAATAGAGGATTGGAGAAATAAGAACCATGTTGTCGACCCCATTTAGTTGGTATCAGATAATGTAAAATCCAGCTTGAAACTCATGTACTTCTATGAGAGATATAATTGAGGTGCAATGCCCCAATGGAGATTAGCACATTACACATTCAAGAGTCCAGAAAATACTTCATTAGAATAGGTCATGGACTGTTTGGCATCTCCTGCAACCCCAACAACCCCCCCCCCTTTTTCCTATTATTTTCAGTCCAATTATTTGCTATAAGTCGTCTTTCAATAATGTAATTGTCTTTCATTCCTGGATAGACCCTGCTCGGGAGACTCCTTGAGGCTCCAAATTGCAGATTGAAAGCCTCGTTTGGGTACACTTACAAAAATAGTTAAGTTGTTTCCAAAGGTAAAAAAATTCCGCAACCAACCCCCCCCCCCCCCAAAAAAAAAAACCCTTCCCCACGAAAAAAAAAATTGTTCTCAAGTAGTCAGTAGATAATTCCAGCAAATATGAATGATTAAATAGAGCAAATTTCTGTTTTTTCTGATTCAAATTTCTGTATTTAGAAAAAATCGCATCATCAGTGACCCGATAAATGATAAAACTCAAATGGAAATTATATACAATGCTGTTTGGATTGTACAGACCATATCTGTAAACGTCTTCTTGTAGTATTATCATAGAATTTGGTTGTAATTTCTTAATTCTAATTTTCTTATCATAGTCTCCTATGTCTTTACTTGTACCAATAATGTTTGCTGCCGCAGGTCACCCATTCTTAATACTCCTACTAAAAAATGTCCAAGATTCAGCCAGATATTTTTCAACTTATTCACGAGCAAATGTCCGAGTTTTTCCATCCACAAATGCAGCTCCAGCACCTCTGAAAAAATAATATAGTTGAAGTTAAACCTTAGCTCATTACAAGCTACACATTTGGGTATAAAAAACATACTACATGATTACCAAGAATCAATCTCAATTGAATATAACTTGTCATTTTCTTGAATCTGGAGAACACATACTTAACTGTATAACCTGCAAACAAAATGGCATATTCAATGTAAAAGGCACTGTTTGTTTCAATGTAAAATGCACAGAATTTAAACAAAATAGAGAACATTAAAATCTTCATATGCAGCAAGAAGAAAGAACTAAAAGTTCTACAGCAGGCCTCACTATTTTATGTTTTTTGTCCAAAAGCTGCAAAATAAGGTAGAGATCGTCCTAAGCTAACTTGGAATAGAAATGAGTCTGTCGATCAGCATTGCTTCCTTTTCTTTAAATATAAAATTTCATCTTTTCATTTGCTAAAAACAATTAAAATAGATTCATGACTCCTCAAGGTCACCAATTTAACCTGCAAAAGCTTTATAGAAGGAAATATTACTGTTTTGAGTTTTACCAGCTTCAGAATTCAACTCTGTTGATAGACCATATGCGGCATATTTAGCATATACAAGCAAACGTAGCCTTTGTGAAGCACCTAGCTTGGTTATGGTAGATTTCACTAGTCCACTGAAAAGGAAGTAATTAGAAGAAGATTAAGAAATTCAAAACATATCTGCAGTTACCGATCCCTTCCCACCCCCCAATAACAAAAAAAAAAAAAAAAGCGCATCTGTGGTTGAACTCTGCAAGCTATTTAAGTAGGAATGGACAGTTCTTACTCTGCACGTAATATTGTAAGAAAGTTTGGTGACAAAGTTTCCATTAATGAAGAAAAATCTCCCATACTAAGAGACTCTAGTTCCTGCTTCAGTTTCTTCCTTTCTTCTTTTGACATTCCTCTCCCAAGAGCGGATTTACTGTAAGCCACATGAGAAAGACATGTGACCAAATTGCACACCATTGGATTTGTCGAACATAAGTATATGCACAAATAAATGCAGTAATTAACCTTCTCATGCATCTCAGGTGATCTCTAGAAAAAGGTAATAATTTCAACAATTGTTTCATTAAATTTTTGACAATATCAAACGAGTGGTTTACACTTTGATGAGGGGACCCAGCCATTACTATCAACAGGCTGAAAAGTATGGCCAGTCAGTCTAATACTGTATCTGCCACCAGTGGAACTGAAAAGCTCCAAAAAGATTTTCGGCGACAACCTTAGTATCACAGGAATGGTTCTCTTTTTGGACTATATATAAATATATATATTTCAGTATAGGATTAGATTTCGTCAATGTGTAGGTTGAGGGTGATTAAGCTCTCATAGAAGGATGGCTACGAAAGGGACCTATGTGCCTTGGAATATAATAAAGATATTCCATGTAATCAGGGGCATGATCCTTGTCCTCCAAAATAAACATCTTGTTCGACTGGAGGTATAAGACACTGACTGCTATGGCAGATAAATCAGCTAACGTCCGAATAGGGATTACAAGACCCAATTTTTTCATGGGATATTATTTCTTTCGGGCAGTTTTTTGCACTAAAAAAAAATGATGGCTTGGTTCTTAATTAGAGTTCTTTGTCATCCATTTAAAAATAAGAAGAATACCTGTCAATGGTTCTTCCAGTAAAAATAACAGGAAAGTACCTCGAGTACTTCCCAACACCAAACCTTTCACCAAGCTCCTGAATTTTATTCGAGTCCAGAAGAATAAGAGACATCCATAGCTGACAATAATCCAATCTGAATTCTTCATCCAACTCTTTATAGATCCCATGATCCAATAGCACTGCATGTCATGATGTCATCCATGGAATGAAATGAAATGTCTTCGTTCAGCAAGAACAATTAAATTGTAATATCAAAGACCATAAAAACAATGCATGAATCAAAACTGATTCATTACTAAGTAGAGATGAAAAATGAATAATAAATAAAAAAGAATTACTACTAATAACATACCTAGAGTGAAACCATTAGGACCATCTGGAGAAACTAGTATGTTACCCGGATGTGGGTCTCCATGCACAAAACCATGGACAAATATCATTTCAGCAAACACTTCCACTAATGCTTTGGCAACCTACAACATCGATTATGGAAAAGTTAGCTCAAGTGATAAATATGATTCTATCTGTGGACCTAAGATGAGAAATGGTAAAACTTACAAATTTGAATATGGTACCTATATACTCTACAGTGGTCAGATTATCTGTATCGCCAAAATTATATCAATACACAGGAAACTACTAGTGGACATATACCATTCCTATTTTTGTTACTATTGAAATTTCATATGTTAAGAGAACATGTAAATGAAATATTATACGATTGCTTCTTTCAGAAAATTTGTAGATATTTCAAGGTTCATTGAGTTATGCAGTTATGAATCAACAATCCTCTGTTTAGAAGGTTTAAATAAGAGCAAAAGAATCCAAATGCAGTCATACACCTTGAAACTCGATAAGGCCTACGTTTCATCCTACGGCCCAAACCAAAGTCCTTTGTACGGATAATTGTAGTTAAAAGAAAGGGAAATTTACGAAACACCCCCTGAAAATGGGTCGAAACTCATCACCCCCTGAAATTTGAAAATACTCAGATCACCCCCTGCATTAGAGCCCTATACTCAAATTAGACCCTACCGTTAGTTAATTGATGAAGTCAGCTGGTTAAATTTTTTGAAAACCCTAAACTACCCTTGAGAAGAATATAATTACTATTTTACCCTTAAATCTTAAAACCCAACATGTAGTCCTTTTTTTTTTTTTTTTTTTCTTAATGGGTCTAAGGAATCGGAGAGGGAATATTCCCTCTCTGTCTTCCCCAAATTGCTAAACCGAATGGAGTTAGAGTCGCCGGCAGAGTGGTCGACGACCACCTTTGTGTTTTTCTTGCAACCGGAACAGTACTCGAAGAGTTTCTAAAAGTTCGTTTCAGGGGTTGGGTTCGATTCCACTAACCGAGAACCCCAAACAGAAAGAGATTTTGGGGGAGGGATTTCAGAAGAAAAAAATCAAGGAAAGAGAGAGAAAAATCAGAGACGGTGAGAAATCTTAGTATTTTCAAATTGGTCGACGACCCATTAAGAATCTTAAAACCAAATTGGTCGACGATCCATTAAGTATTTTCAAATCTTAAAACCCAACATGTAGTATTTTCAAATTGGTCGATTTAGGGCTAGAGAGAGTCGCCGGCAGAGTAGTCGACGACCACCTCTATGTTTTTCTTGCAATCGGAATAGTACTCGAAGAGTTTCTAAAAGTTCGCTTTAGGGGTTGGGTTCGATTCCACTAAAAGTACTCGAAGAGCTTCTCTCTTTTGCAAACAAAGATATTTCTTACAGCACTTTGTTGCCTTATTTGACGTCTTATCAGTTTCTTCTCTTCCAGTCCATCTACCCGAAAACAAACAAAAATCTACAGCCGAGAAGAAGAAGGGGCGGCAGATGCAGCAGTTAGGGTAGGGGTGAAGCCGTGAAGGGCGAAGGTTTGGACCTACAATCACCTCCTGGCCACCCGGTGGCCGCCACCATGAACGGAGACCGAGACCCAAGCCCTAGGAGTTTTTTTCCCCAGAATCCTTCTCTGCTGTGAGATTTTGCACCATAACCAAGTTTGAAACTGTATTCACCGTCAGGTTAGGGTTGCAGGAGTTGAATGTCCCTTTTCACATATTAATTGAGTTGATTGATGGTTGCATTCAAGAGAGCTTGAAATTTCGACAATTGTCTCAAAATCTCAGATCCAACTGTGCCTTGCTGAAGGAGTTTTATGCGATTGGAGTTCTTCTCCTTCCGCTGGCTTTGTTCCTGGCTGAAGGTTGAAGACAATCTTCATGGCTTTTTCCCGTTGAGCAACGGGGCAGGGGTATCACTGTCGGGCGTCAGTTAGGGTTCGAAGAAACACAAGATGAGAAGAATAGAAAAGGGTAGTATTGTAAATTTAATTCTAATGATTTATTACAAGGGTAAATTAGTCCTTTTACACCAATAACTAACTGCAGACTAACACCGTTAGTGTAGAGGGGGTGATCTGAGTATTTTCAAATTTCAGGGGGTGATCCGAGTTTCGACCCATTTTCAAGGGGTGTTTCGTAAATTTCCCTAAAAGAAATGACAACATACTTGCAATTATTGTTCAAACTTTCTAAAAAATAATGATATTAGAGAAAATTACGATTTATTTGGTAGCAATAACGAACCTTTGTTGGATTTATACCTGATTCCTTCATAGCTTCCAAGTCATCAACCTGAAAGCCATAGTAATTTCCTGTCAAGAGAATATAGATACCAAAAGTATACTGCAACTTAAGCGAGATACATTCCACATCTAAATAAGCTACATAGTGAGCAAAGGTAGCGACATGAATTAGTTTATAACTGAAGCAAGACGATAAAGATAGTAAAGAACAAAAATAGAAAGGTAAGAAAAACTCCACACACCAATCATGAAGATGTGAAATTACTGTGATTTTTAAAACAAACCCATAGAATAAGCCAAAATAGACAATAGTGTCACATGAGATGCAATAATTTCCCAATAATTAATTATTTGTGCATGTTTCCTAAAGTTTCCAGAATGTTCCCAAGTTTCTAGAACACTCCAAGAAATAGAAAAATCGCTATAGATTTTCTTGACATGGTTGAAGCTTGAGGCTTTGTTTGGTTGCAAAGGGAATGCAAACTTTTGATGTTAAGTGGAAGTTTATTTCCAAGGGAAGTAATTTTAGGGGTTCGGCAGCTAGGGGAATATATTTTACCTGTGAAAAAAAAATTTACTTATATGTTAACATTCCCCTTTTATTTCCTGACCAAAAAGTGAAGTAAAATAAAAACCCGACTCTAACCCTGTTCACGCCTCTTTTTGGCTCTCTGAAGAAGCTCGGAAGCAAAACCCAAAGGAGACTCACCTCGCTCGTGCCTCATATATTTTTGTTGTGTGTTCCTTCTGCACGAAATGGCGCACCAAAAACTGCTGCTATTGTCGATCCAACAACCTTGTCCTCTCCCATGAAACGGTATTAATTGCTCGCAACCCACTGTGAGTACTCTTAAACCAACCTTCTTTTACTGCCTCTGTTATGGGAGTGGTGGTAAGAGAAGAAACTGTTCCCTGAGGATTAAGAAACTCCATTTGCCAGAGAAATCCCTCTGAATGCTCTTCCTCAGAAGATCGGTGGAACTGGGAAAGACTCGTACTGGTTTTGTATGCAGTAAAGGCTTCTCTTCTCGCCCTTTAACTGTACCCACTGCTAAATGTCTAAATCACTTTTCTCTTCTACACTATCCCCCATACTCTTCTTCATTTCTTGCTTTAGTTGTCTAGGTTTTGGAGATGCGTCGTCAAAAGCTAGAGTTGCAACTTCTCAAGATTACAGAACGAGAGGTACATCTGCCCCTAATTTCTATCCCCTTATGTAAGTTAGACTAGCTGCAGCTTTAATCTGTTGAAATTCGTTAATTTTGGAGCAGTTCAGCTACATTTTTTCCTCCTCCCCTTACCAAACTCTTAGTTAATCTTGATAAAAAGTTAAATGAGAGAGCACATTTCTACAGCCGTAGATTATGACTGTAGAACAACTATGCTAAATTAATTCTTCCCTTTCCCATTTCCCTTGAAACCAAATGGAGCCTGAGAGAATCTTGAGTTTTGGCTAACTTTGATGGAAGTTTACAACAATAAAGAGCACACACACTAAGATAAACGCACTTCAAGTAGCAAGGAGCATGTTTCGAGACATCAGTACAATTTGGGGATTCTTTCACTAAAAAGGCGTTCCTGATGCATATCATGTACTTTCTATATGAAGCAGATCAATAAGATCTTATGGATCTAATTGGCCTGCGAGTAATGGCCAATTGCCCCCATTAATGGAATGGAAGAGATTCTGATCTGATGGCTAGATATGGGATCTAATCTTTAGATCTAACGGACCCACTAATGGAATGGGAGAATGACGGCTAGATATGGGTCAGATCTGATCTTAGATCTAACAGTCAAATTTTGATCTAATTGTTCAGAATTAATAAGGAATAATAATAGATTTTAATCAGCCTTTGTCTCTGAAAATAGGGGGGAAGGACATTTTATTCATGACATTGATAATGAAGTCCCATCTCAAAGAGTCAAAAGCAAAGCTTTGTGAATATCTATTTTCATGACGGCAGCGGGGGAATTGTTCTTCCAATCAAAACCTCTTACAATCTCGTGACTAAGGAGGATGTTGTCAAAGATGCAACGGCCACGGACAAATCCATTTTGCAAGTTCGTTATTACGGGTAGTTCCTACAAAGGATCGGACTAATGATGTATACAATACTTGAATTCTCAATGTAGATGCTACATAGTTGGTTCTCATCCTTCAGAGACTACAAGTGTAATAGGAGGATGTTGTCAAAGATGCAACGGCCAGGGACAAAGGCTGATTGGTTTTCACTGACAAGGAAATCAACAACCAACTTGAGTCTATTGGCAAGGATTTTAGCAATGAATTTATGGAGGAGGTTGCAAAGGGAAATTGGATGGAAATAAGACAGAGGAAGCCCCTTCTTTCTTGACCTTGTGTGCAAAAGGCTCCAACTTTGGAAGGGCAAGTTACTTTCCTATGCAGGCCGTCTTTAGTTGATCAGATCGGTTCTTCAGTCTACTTATCTCTATTGGTCTGGCATCTTTGGTCTCCCCCATGGAGTTATTGTGAAGCTTGAAGCTCTTATGTGCTCTTTCCATGGGAAGGATTCGAATTGTGCTCCAGATTTCTCCATCCCACCTCTTGGGCCTCAGTTCGTCTCCTTAAAGCGAAGTGCAGCCTGGGGCTAAGGCGCATCAAGGATCTCAACTCTGCAGTTTCAAAAAAGAAGAGTATTTGGGTTGATTGGGTATACTCTAGACTTCTTTGAAGAGATTCCATCTGGACAGTCTCCTCGTCATCTGATTCTTCTTGGGTCTGGAAATTGATATTGAAGCTTAGGTCTCTTACTTAGGGTTCTATCACCTCCAGGATTGATGATGGATCCTCCACCAGGCTTTGGCTAGATCACTAACACAGTAACACCTTTTTGGTATCCTTCTTCATTTTGCAGGTGATAAAGACATCTACAGTGTGTTTCTGACAGGCTTGCTGATTTAGTCCTAGATTGGTAGAGGACCAACTAGGAGCCAACTAACCAAGATCTATTATGAATAGGTGAATCGGCTAGGTCAAAATAGGGTTTTTGGTGAAATTAGGGTTTGTTTGGTTAGGGTTAGGGTTTGATGTATGGGTTATGTCAAGTGGAGGTAGGGGAATCTATCAATGAAGGTCCTGAGATGTTTTGATGGATGGAAGGGTGTAAACTTGAATAGGCAGCAAGTTAGGGTTAAGGTTTCGGGTTTTGGAAAAGAGGAAAAGATGGACTTCTAGTGTTTGGCTGGACAGAAGTTAACCAAACTCGAATGGTTTCTTAGGAGGGTAGGAGGGATAATCGGTCAGATTTGTAGACTGTTCTGATGGTTGGTTTGGGCTGGGCAGAAATTAGGGTTTTGGTTTTGAATTGAGATGGGGAGGAAATAGGGTTTCAGTGGTTGGGATGGGCAGCAACTTGGATCAAGTTCTCCTCATGGTGAGAGGAGAGTTCGATCCAAAAAAAGGGGGGGTTTTGCTGGCTGGTTTGGTCTGGGCAGAATTTAGGTATTGGGAAAAGTGAAAACAAAAAGGGGGAATGTTAGGGTTTGGAGGTTTAGAGGAATAGAAGAAGAAAGGTTAGGGTTGGAATGAATCAAACTCACTGTTGTTGCAGAATTCCCTTGGCAGCAACTTGTTTGATTGAGAAACTTGAATAAAAATTGAATCTTTAACTAGAACTTGAAGGAGGTCTTCAAAAGAACCACCCGGGCTTCACACCGTAAGATGTCGATTGGATCAAACATCAATCCCGCCAATGAACCACCCGGGCTTCCCACCGCAAGGTGTCAATCGGATCAAACACCGATCCCACCAGCCTTGATCAAACGCAAGACACAAATCTTCAATGAAGAAGAAGAGCAGCAAAAAGCTTTCATTAATATCGAAATTCGTGTTCAATACTTGCCCCCCTTACAACCTTATATAAAAGACTCAAAAAATAGACTCCTACACTAAAAAGGAAAGGTCTAACCCAATCCTTAACCTATTAGGTAACTTAAACTGACTAGGAAACTGAAATAGACTCAAAACAGAGTCCTAATCCAGCCCCACTAAACACTTAAAAGAAAACTACTAAAGTATGAAACTAAAACAACTAATCCCGTATGCAACCTAATTACCCATATTTTAAGCCCATAAAAGTGACCTGTTACATAGAAATCCCATAGGATCAAAGGCCCAACATGTATATAACCCAACCCTAGACTTATTCCCATTAAATAAGCCTATTTCAGTGATGAATCTCCATCAGGTACTCTTGGGGCTAGGTTAACCCTAATCTAGTCTTACAATACTATTCCTTGTCCAACAACGAGAAGCTTTTGCCTCTAAGTAAGGATATTCACGGTCATGCCCTTTGCCGAGCCAACTAGCTATGATTATGTGGGATTTCCTGCTTTTTTAGGGATTCTTTATTTCTTCGTTCGTGTGTTTTCTTTGAAGATGGGCCTGCTTGTCGCATTGTGGTTTGGCTTTTGTTCACTTTGGGTAGGAGGGATTGCTTTAGCATCCTCCCTTTTTTTTAGTTTGTTGTGGTTTCTTGGGGTTCTCCCCCTTTTCTTCTTCAGGGCCTTGCCTTGCCCTTTGTAAAGGTAGGGTTATGCAATTTCTTGTGGTTTGTTTGTTCCCCTTCCCCCCCCCCCCCCTTCTTTTCCTTTGGTAAGGGATTTCTTATTCATCCCCAAAAAAAAAGGGGTTTACAATAGGTGCATCAAAGCTCTTCTCAATCTTGAGACCTTCGTAGCCCTCTCCAAGGGGCTTGAGCTGCACCCCCCAAGCTTCCCATTGAATCAAGGTGTTATCTGGAACACCCTGGGTCTCAATTCCCCCTCCAAGCATGCTGTTGTACGTTCCCATATCAAGCTCCTTCGCCTAAGCTTCTGTTGCTTCATTGAAACAAGAGTTAAAGAATCGAATGCTATCTGCATTGCTTCCTCCATCGTTCCTGGTTGGTCTCCGTTAACCAACTATTCCCATCACCTTAGTGTTAGAGTTGTTAGAATATCTTGTATAGGGGTAGTTCTGTCATTGCCTAGTTATAAGACATGACTAAGTTGTATTTTTACTTTATTGTCTTATTTCTCCTTACCTCCCTAGGGAGGCTTGTGTAATTTGGAAGACTTAATGAATGAAGCTAATATGTGTGTTGAGAATCACTCTCAACACACACAATCGATTCTCCCATTCTCTTCTCTTCTTCTCATCTCTTCTCTCCTTCTTCTTCTTCTTGCTGTATACTCTTCTCTTACCAGATTCGATCTACCTTTGAGTTTCAACTTGGTATCAAAGCCAACATCTCTGGTTTGAGAGTCGGCTGAGCTCAGTCCTCATCTTCTCCTCTCTTTGGAACCCTATAAATGTAAAGGGGGTTCCATTGGAGGCTGTATATGTGAAACCTATACTCCCTTACGGTCTTGGGAGTGGTATTCCCTAAGTTGGAGAGAGTTTCGAGCTGCTGAAGGTGACTTGAAGCAATGGAGGAAGACTGGCAAGTTACCGCCAGCTTGTGAAGCTTCTTCTTGGTTCTCCTTCTCTTCTCCACATCTTGGCATGAGACCTATTGGAGTTGCATCGCCTAGGGGTGTTGTTTCAGACCCCAAAGCTCTTGGTTGTTGAAAAAGAAATGCTGCCTTGCTGCTAGATGTTTTTGAAGACTTGAAACCAGGCTCTTTTTCCGCCACCTAGGAGTGTCTCGGTTTGATTACGCCTTTGGCGCTTGGATGACCTTGGAACTTGTCCCATTTGTGTCGTATGGGAGTGCTTTTTGAAGCCCTAAGAGCCTGCCCTTGAAGGTGGAGGGTCGAGGACTGCTACTGTTTTTTTCTCTTGCTACAGGTATCGGCTGCTCTGTTTTTGTCTTCTCGAGTCTGCTGTATTGGATGGCTGAATGTGATAGTATTACATCTTGATACACTTATTGGGTATTATGGACTAAAGGTTCTTGGCTACTAGCAGAATTTGGTTTGAGTTATACAAGTTTTTGCTCTTCATATGCTTGCTGTTTTTTAGGCTTGGCCTCACCTTGTGGTTTGGTTGATTTGGGACCATATTTTGTATTGGTCTGTCTCCTTGTTTTGGGTTGAGTATACTCCCACTTGCAGCAAACAATTTATATTGATTGTTGAAGTATTTGCCTATTATGTCCACTGTGTCGGACAAGATTCGAGGTCGATGGACCAATTACAGCCGGCAGCCCAAGTGGTGGTTTCCCAACCATGGCTTCCTTTGATAACCCCAACACCCAGATCTCAGTTGTGAAGTTGGACAATACCAACTATTTGGATTGGTCCCGTTCCGTGAAGTTGTCTCTACGTAGTAGGGGAAGTTGGGGTACATTCTCGGTCTATCACGACTCCTGCTACTACCGATGCAGTTATCTCAAGTGGAGACGAAAACTCCACTGTCGTGACTTGGCTGATCTTTTCCATGAAACCAGATAGGTCGGAGATTTATGAGTAAGGAGACTGCTAAAGATATTTGGGATGGTGTATCCAGAATTTTTGATAGAGTTGGAGATTCCACGAAAGTGTATCAAATTCTCCAAAAATCATTCATATGAAACAGGGTGATAGGAGTATATCCGAGTACTACAACTCTTATTAGCTTGTGGGAGGAGTATGATCATTATACCAATCTCCAGTTGTCCAATGCCGAGGATCGTGCAAAAGTCTACAGAGCCAAGAAAAGGAAAGGATCCTTATTTTGCTTGGTGGTCTTAACTCGAATATGAGCCCCTTCGCCAAGAAATCTTAGGGAGGTCTCCATTTCCATCTCTCGGATGATGTGTGCTATTTTGCAAAGTGAGGAAACCCGGAGGACCACTATGGATATTGTACCATCAATAGAGAGGTTCGCTCTTGTTTCCGCTCCCAAAAAGACTGGAAAAGTGGGGAAAGGCCGTGAGAGATACAAATGCACCATTGTGGCAAGCTTGGACATACCAAGGACCGGTCTTGGGATCTTCATGGGCAGCCCCTGGTATGCGTGGTAGTTCATCTCATGCCCGTGGAGGCAAGCGAGGGGAGCTAAGGCTCATTCTGCGACATCCGAGTCCGAGCCACCTGGACCGCAGCCTGCTCCCGATTCCCTCTCACAGGATGATATTGCAGCCCTACGTCGGTTGATGTCTCACCTTGGAGGGTCGCCATCGGTTCTAGCTCGAGGGTTGACTACTTCGCCTCGCTCTCGCAGTCTCATCTCGCTACCCCTACCGCATCCACTTGGATCATTGACTATGGAGCTTCCGATCACATGACCGGTATGTCCCGGTTCTATGATTCCTATTCCATTTGTTCTGCCGACAAGGTAAGGGTTCTTGATGGTTCCCTTTCCTCTGTCTCTGGTAAGGGTAATGTGCGGGTTACTCCTTCTATTTCCCTTGAGTCTGTCCTTCATGTTCCCGACTTTGCTACTAACCTATTATCAGTGAGTCACCTAACCAAATCCTTACATTGTTGTGTCACTTTCTTTCCTTCTTATTGTGTCTTTCAGGATTTGGAGACAAAGAGGGTTATTGGCAGTGGGACTGAGAAAGGAGGACTCTATCTTCTTGAGCCACGATCGCTGCTCAATCTCACTGCGACTTATGTTTGTGGTCGGCACGACCGGAGTGCTTTGGAGTCTGTTATGCTTTGGCATCAACGTTTGGGTCATCCCTCTTTTGTTGTTATGAGGAGACACTTACCCCACTTGTTTACTTCCTTTCCTGCATCTTATGTTTTTCAGTGTGAATCTTGTATTTTTGCTAAACATTGTCGCACATCTTATCCTTATCGTGGTAATAGATCTACTGCACCTTTTTCCCTTGTTCATACTGATGTTTGGGGGCCTTCTCCTACTACTTCCTTATCTGGTTTTCGTTATTTTGTTTCATTTGTGGATGACTATTCTCGGTCTACTTGGACTATTTTGTTAAAACAAAAGAGTGATGTTTGTGATGCTTTTAAGGAGTTTTATCACTTTATCAGTACTCAGTTTGGTACTCACATCAAAATTGTTAGATCTGATAAGGGGGGTGAGTACATGTATGGGGGGCTCCAACAATTCTTTTCTGATAAGGGCATCATCCATCAACTGGCTTGTGTTGACACCCCACAGCAAAATGGGGTGGCTGAACGCAAAAACCGCCATTTGCTGGAAATCACTAGGGGCCTTCTCTTTGGTATGCACGTGCCTAAGACCTTCTGGTCTGATGCCCTTCTTACCGCTGCCTTTCTTATTAACCGGATGCCAAGTCCACTCCTTGGCTCCAAATCCCCCTTGGCTCTTCTTTCTCCTCAATCCTCAGTTTTTTCCTTGTCTCCACGCGTCTTTAGTTGTGTTTGTTATGTACATGTCAACAAATCAGCCCGCACCAAGCTTGATCCCAAAGCTCTCAAGTGCATCTTCTTAGGCTACTCTGATTCCACTAAAGGGTATAAGTGCTACCATCCTTCTTCCCGAAGGCGATTTCTCTCCAAAGATGTCACCTTCTTTGAGTCTATTCCTTTTTTTTCTTCTTCCCCTCGCCATTCTGTTCAGGGGGAGAGTATTAGCAGTGAACAGAATGCGGATGTCATTCCCTTCCTATCTCCTTTACCTACCTCTACTTCCCCATTTCTATTTGATATTGGAAAGTATAAAGAAGTGGACGTTGTGGATGATGCTGATGTTGATGGTATTGGTGATGGTGATGCTAGCAGACAAAAGGAATACAAGGGGATAAGATTTAAAGAAGATGGTGTATTCACAAGAGGTGAATGCTTGTTGAAGGAAAAAGGGAAGCAACCATGGTACAAGCGACCTTGCCAAAACCCCTCTTTGGATCCACATCCTCAGTCTCATCCTCTTCAGTCAGGTAATTCCTCTCCTTCTGAATTAGATCTTCCCATTGCTATTAGAAAGGGGAAGAGAACCTGTACTAATCCCATAGCCCAGTTTGTTTCCTATAACTCCATTTCTCCTACAGGTGTTGCTTTTTCCACTGCTCTTGAGTCTTCTTCTATTCCCAAAAATGTCACAGAGGCCTTATCCAATCCAAAATGGATGCAAGCAATGACTGAGGAAATGGTGGCTCTAGAGAAGAACAATACTTGGACACTTGTTGATCTTCCCAAGGGGAGAACTCCAGTTGGATGTAGATGGGTTTATACAATCAAGTATAGATCCGATGGTACAGTGGAAAGGTACAAAGCTCGGCTGGTTGCTAAAGGGTATAGTCAGGTGTATGGCATTGACTACCAGGAGACTTTTGCCCCTGTAGCCAAGCATAACTCCATCAGGGTTCTTCTTTCAGTAGCAGCCAATAAAGATTGGCCTATGTACCAATTAGATGTGAAGAATGCATTTCTTCATGGAGATTTAGCAGAAGTTGTGTACATGCAGCCTCCACCTGGTTTTAAGTGTCCCTCAGCTGAAGGGAAAGTGTGTTTGTTGAAGAAAGCTCTTTATGGCCTAAAGCAGTCTCCTAAGGCCTGGTTTGAGAGATTTAGACAAGCCATTCTGAAGAATGGGTATTCCCAGAGTCAAGCTGACCACACCTTGTTTATCAGGAGAGGTAATGGTACAGTTACAGCTCTCATTGTCTATGTTGATGACATTGTGGTGACTGGGAATGATGTTGCTGAGATAGATAGATTGAAGTCTTATCTGGCTAAACAGTTTGAGATCAAAGACCTTGGAATCTTAAAATACTTCTTGGGTATTGAGGTATCTAGATCAAGGAAAGGGATCAACATTTGCCAAAGGAAATTTGTCTTGGATCTTCTGAAAGAGACAGGGATGATGGGGTGCAAACCAGCTACTTCCCCCATTGATCCGAATCATAAACTTGGTGATGAATGTGGTTCTTCTCTTATAGATGCAAGCAAGTACCAGAGGTTAGTTGGGAAACTAATCTATCTCTCCCTAACTCGACCAGACATCTCTTATGCAGTTGGAGTGGTGAGTCAGTTCATGCATGCTCCCAGGGGTGGACATCTGGATGCAGTATATCGCATCATCAAATACTTGAAATCCTGTCCAGGAAAGGGCCTTTTATTTGCCAGGCATGACCATTTACAGATTGAAGGCTACACAGATGCTGATTGGGCTGGTTCAATCTCTGACAGGAGATCTACTTCTGGGTATTGTACCTTCTTGGGTGGTAATCTAGTTACCTGGAGGAGCAAGAAACAACCAGTTGTTGCTCGATCTAGTGCTGAGGCCGAGTTTAGGGCCATGGCCCATGGAGTATGTGAGCTTATATGGCTAAAACGACTTCTTCACGATTTGAGCTTTGAAACTGAAGGGCCAATGAGACTTTATTGTGACAACAAAGCTGCCATAAGCATTGCCCATAATCCGGTTCAACATGATCGAACCAAGCATATTGAGGTCGATCGTCACTTCATCAAAGAGAAGTTGGATTCTGGGTGCATTTGTACTCCCTTTGTGAAAACAGGTGATCAAGTAGCAGATATCTTCACCAAGGGTCTCTCTTCTAGTCTATTTAGTACTCTATTGTGCAAGCTGGGAATGTATGACATTTATTCTCCAGCTTGAGGGGGAGTGTTAGAGTTGTTAGAATATCTTGTATAGGGGTAGTTCTGTCATTGTCTAGTTATAAGACATGACTAAGTTGTATTTTTACTTTATTGTCTTATTTCTCCTTACCTCCCTAGGGAGGCTTGTGTAATTTGGAAGACTTAATGAATGAAGCTAATATGTGTGTTGAGAATCACTCTCAACACACACAATCGATTCTCCCATTCTCTTCTCTTCTTCTCATCTCTTCTCTCCTTCTTCTTCTTCTTGCTGTATACTCTTCTCTTACCAGATTCGATCTACCTTTGAGTTTCAACTCTTAGTAGTCGCATTTGGTTCCTTTAGGACCCCTCAAAATCAGCACTACCCTGCTTTCCTCCACCTCTCAGACCTTCCATCTCAACATCACTGATACCCTTGGGAAATCCAGTTTTTTATTTACAGCTGCATATGATTCAAATTGTCCTTCAAAGAGAGCCTCTTATGGAATATCTTCGCTGCATTGCTGGCTAGGTTGGGTCTCTTCCATGGGGTTTAGGAGGTGACGTTAATGTGGTTCACTATGGTCATGAAAAACAAGGAGGTGATCAGTTGGATATGGCCTTAGTGGAATCTTACAATGACTGTATCTAGGACATTGGAGTGAATGACTTGAGGTGGTCAGGGCCTAAGTTCACCTGGCACAACAAAAGAATTGGTGATTCCCAGATTGCTTGTAACCTCGATAGAGTGCTTGTAAATGAAGCTTGGCTCTCCTTCTTTCCCTCCTCCCATTCCTACTTTGACACCCCAGGTTTCTCTGACCATTGCCCCATCTCCTTGCTTATCCAGCCTTAAACCTCTTTTGGCCCAACACATTGGATATGGCATTGTACTGCAGGGTACTTTTGTTTTTCAGAATTGTTATAAAGTGAAAAATTCTTTGGTCTCTTTCCATCATTTTCTTCTTGTCACACTTTCTTTGTCTTTTTGACTTTCATAACAGTTTTGACCCTAAGTACAGACCATTCACCCACCTCAGTCAACGCTTTTGAACATTCATCTTTCTAGTGGTCCATGAAAACATCAGCTCAAGTGATTGTAGCTGCTTACCACTGTGAGATGAAAGGAAACAAATCAAAGCATAGAGCCGTGAGATGATTCGAGAATTTAGGAGGAGAAGTTTACTTAAATAACCAAGATTCTAGGCTAGCAAAGGAAAGGAAAAGAGGGGGGTGGGGGAACTTGCACTAGCCTTCCACTACTTTGATGTGAGTCATTTATCCTATTAAAGTGAAACAACTGAAAGTTTCAAATGAGAAAGATGATCCGAGGAAAAGTAGATAAAAGCATCCAAACGTAAATTCTAAGTAAAATCTATAACCCAACATGTAATAAACTTGGAATAGACATACCTTATGCCCATTGCAAAACTGCATAGTCAGAACCTGGCTAGTCGTCAAATCCTGAACACAGTTGTTCTGGGATCAGCTTGCCTCAAAATTCACAGGGTGAAGTCTAGTCCTGATCAATCAATTAGGCGATCAAACATATAAAATTAATGCACTTTATCAAGCATCATACCCAAAATACACGAGGAACCTTGACCATCCTGTTGTTCTTAAAATTTTTGGCTGTTCTCTCAGAGTTCTTCCCTTCCTGAACAAAGTCTTCAGGTCACCAACAAAAAATACAATCCATGAGTTTAAGAATTTTAGATAATGATACAAGAAACCATGATCAAAAGAGTATTTTTCTACAATGGATCCTCAGTTCTCATTGAAAGCAAAGATAGGAGATCAGCGAAGCAACAAAGCAGTGGATATAGAAAGAATAGAAGTTGCTGCTAAGATCAAAGCATCTAGAGATCAGGAGATTCCAAAGCAGTGGCAGTAATCTAAGTAGAACTGATTAGCTTCTTACAAATTATAAATCATAGTACTTATGTACTTCCCAAGCCAACAGAAAATGTAGCTTTGTATCAAGCTTTGTAAGAATATGACAGCCATGTTTGTCGATATTACACATTTGGTGCACTCAGTGATAAATTTCATCAAAATGCATGAGGTCTAAGTTCAATTTGATCATTCATTTATAATTTCTTACCAAACAAGCTGAAAAGAATTCATGTGTAAAACCAAAGGTGTTAATATGATTTGACAGCAGAAGATGACACACTAGAACACACAAGAGATACTGTAAAAATTCACTTTTAAATAGTCACTCCTCACATGCAATAGAAAATGAACTTCATTCAGCACAGAAGACCAATTTTGTACTCCCCTATTAGATTTTGTCGATGGACCCTGGGGTATGGAATCAGAGCATTATCAGGTACATTTCAAGTAAGGAATTCATCTTGAAAGAGGAGGTCATGGTTTGAGGAATCGGAATCAGATCAAGTGAATCACCCGATTCGAATTGGAATCGACAAAGCCAGATCCCAATTCCTGCAACCCTCTTTTTTTTTTTGGTGAATAAATAAGTATTACCAAACCCCAGGAGGGGGTCGGAAGGAGAAAAGAGGGGGGGGGGGAATGTACAAAGAGAGGGAGGGGGGGGGGAGAAAGAAAACCAGAGTCAAGTCCTCCGTAAACTAGAAGGGGACTGCAACATACTACTGTCCAGACCCCAGGTAACAACAATGTGCCTGTTCCTTGGGGTATCCATGAGGGACCGGTGAGGAATAGTGCTGATCTTAGAGGAAACTTCGAAGGAGATGTCTTTCCAAATCAAGTCGAAAGATCTAGATTTGGAAGTCCATCTCCTAAGATTCCTCTCCATCCAAATATGATGGACAACAGAGCCAAAAACAAGCTTGCCAATACTGTCACAGATGGAGCTGCCTTTAAAAGCATTGGTCAACCAGATGCATTCTCGGTCAAAAGGAAGGTGTCCTCTGCTTTGATACCAGATGGAAGAGAGGGTTTTTTTCCAGATGTTAGAAGAAAAAGGGCAAGCAAAGAAGAGATGGGCAGTGTCCTCATAACCGTTCCAACAAAAGGTGCAAGAGGGGTGAACAGGGATGTGGCGGTGCAGGAGAAAGGCTTGAGTGGGAAGGCAAAGGTGAAGCGATCTCCAGGCTGTAAGGCTATGGCGAGGAATGGAGCCTTTGAACCAGACTAGGTTGTGCCAGGGGATGGGGGCGGAAGGGTTGCAGACGAAGTTCCAAGCTGATCTAGTGGTGAAACTGCCAGAAGGGGCTGGGAGCCAAATTGGCTGATCCACAATGGAAGGAGAGGGAAGGTGTAAGGGGGGGAGGGTAGGCCAGATTTGGGATAGGACAGAGGGAAGGGGAGAAGGAGGGGACCAGGAACCAAGGGAGATGATGAGAGATAAGGGGGCAGATTTGGGGATGCCAGAAGAGTAGACAGCTCGAGGGCCAAAGACATTATAAAGAATGCCTAAAGGATGCCAGGGGTCAAGCCAAAGGAAGGTAGAGGAGCCATTAACAATGGCGGTGGAGGTGGCCGTTAGGGCAAGAGGCCGGAGAAGAAGAATCTTACGCCAAACCCAAGACGCGTCTGGGCGTAAAGGAGCAGTCCAAATGGAATCATTCTTGAGAAGGTGGGAGTAGACCCAGTTGACCCAGATGGAATCGTGCTTGGAAGAGATTTTCCAGATGAGCTTAAGGATCCCGGCTTTGTTGGAGTCCTGAATGCGGCGAATGCCTAATCCTCCTTTTGCAACCCTCTTTTGAATTGCCCATTTATTCATTTTGATCTTCATTTTTTGCCATTGTTTCCTTCTTTTAGTCAGTAAAATAGCAGAAATCAATGAAATTTACCTCTTGTAACAGGATCCACAAGTTTAATGCATAGTTGTCATGGCGATCCAAGTCGGTGGAGGGGTGTTTGATTGATATATCGACACGTCGCCCGCCATGGCGTTGCCATGGCGATCATGTCGACCATTGCAAAATTGTAATTAAATCCAAAGTTGAATGGCAAACTAGTAGATAAATCAAGATTTATAAGAGCAATGGCAGAATTGTAATTAATCTGAAATTGAAAAGGAGTGGCAGAACTGTAATTTAATGGAGTTAAAGAGAAAACTGAATGGGCTAAACAGAATAGCAATAGAGAATATAGGGGGTTTTATGTAAATAATATAACTTGTCCTTGAAATTTTAAAGACTTAAAATGTCTTCTTCAACCTTGCAATAACACGATAGAAAGAGAGGCGGTGAACTGGAGTAGTTCCAGCAGAGGAAACTCCTTCTTATGAAGACGATTCTCCCTGCAATTTCTGGAACAAAATCGCAGCGCCAAGGTCTGCCGATCCCAACGAGAAATAGCCCCAAAATTCTGCTGGCAACCGAATGCTGAGATCTGAAATCAGATCTGGCGGATGTCTTAGTTGCAGGTTACTTCGATAATTTGAATCTCACAGAAAGAGAGACTTCTGGATATGAAACTTCCAGGTATGGATCGCCCAAGAGAAAAGAACTTATGGATCAAATCTCAGAACCAGTCGATGTGTGTGTAAGGATCCTATGATGACTTTCTAAAATCTGGTAGTAATGCCCAGAAAGAAAAAACTCAGAAACCAAGGCTAAAATAGGAGATTTAGGGAAACAGGGACGCCATGGTATTGGTCGATATGCACATTTCTCCAGCGCCAGGACGCCATGGCGACGCCATGACAACTATGGTTTATTGAATCAAAAACTTTAAAAAATCATACATTTTGGGAAAATCTTTGCTTCATCTTCCCGATTCCAATTTCTAGGGTTCCAGCTGATTCCGACCGATTCAGATCCTATTTAATCAGAATCGATGGAGGCCAATCCCATGTCGAATTCCAGGTTCTTGAACTTTGGTGGAGGCTCTCTCTGCTTCTTCTTCAGACCTACTCCTTTTTCCTATCCTAGTCTTTTCACTTCCTCTCCCTTGTGAAGCAGTTTGATGACCTTCTCTAACTTGAATATGTTCAACCCCCCCCCCCCCCCCTTCTTTTGTTTCCCTGGTATTTCCTTTTCG
Source organism: Telopea speciosissima (assembly GCF_018873765.1). Taxonomy (NCBI): domain Eukaryota; kingdom Viridiplantae; phylum Streptophyta; class Magnoliopsida; order Proteales; family Proteaceae; genus Telopea; species Telopea speciosissima. Next base: position 50,849,064 of record NC_057921.1, on the reverse strand, counting down.
GATCTGTCTTTCACTACAAACTTATAAAAGGCACCTTGCATATCCTATTGGCAGTCAAAAATAATTTTCCATCTTCTAGAACCTTAATTGAACTTGACCAGCATTCCCCATGAAGGATGATCCATCATGATTGAATGCTAAAATTAAAGTTGTGGTTGATTGACTATGGTAATTCACTTATGAGAGGGTGCCATGTAGGGTTTGGAAGAAAGTTTTCAGTTTGAAAACAATCTTTGACTCAAACAAATTCTCATTTATTATAAATTTCCATCCTAAGTGTCAAGTCTGGATATGTATCGGACCATAGATTGCCCATGTCGATATGATCCAGAACCGATACATAAAAATATTTATGTATAGAACAGAATCTAGAATGCCCATGTCGATACAATCCCAAACCAATACATAAAAATATTTATGTATAGAACTGAATCGCACCGATATAAACTGATACACAAGCTACCATAACCCAAAAATCTCAGTTTTTGAAAGAAAAAATTTCCTACTCATTTTTTGGCTAAAACCTAAGTGGATCTCAACTACACAAAACGACCTAGGAGCAAGGATTAAAGTATTGGTTTTGGGAATCGTTTTGGGAGGGAAGAGGCATGTCGTATCGGAGAGACAGAAGATACGCATGGAAATGGTCAAGAAATGCAATGAAAATGCTTAGGATATATACAAAATACATTTTTGAATCATACTACATCATAAATAAGTATTAATCATGTCCAATCATAGGACGTTAGGTGGTCGGACCCAATACGCTTTCAAAGGAAATCCAATCATGGAGATAGGACATTAGGTAGTAATTAGGTCTGATCATAAACCTGCCTTGTTGTTTGTAACGTTTTATTTTCCTTATTATATAAAATCAATGCCTTTTTTGACATTTAAATTAGTGGTATACATTGGTTACATACAGAGTGATACATCGGATTATGTCCCATACAAAATACAAAAGGGGAAAGAAGTGGCAAAAGAAAAGTGGCTTTCCACATCTTGCCACTACTTGCTCAAGATTTTCGAAGGACCACACAGGAGAGAGAGAGAGAGAAAGAGAGAGAACTTGCTTAGCTTCTCTGTTTCTCTTCTTCCGCTTCAATTGGCCTAAGGGTATGGTGGCACATAGATTCTGCAAAGTAGTAACCTGACATTGGTTGGATATCATTATTTATGATGCACAATGCTAAAAAATATGAGTTTTGCATGAGTCACAAGAATATCCTGTTAGAAGTGTTAGAAGTCATGTAACAGGGGTAGTTTAGGAACTAGTTACTTTACTAGTTGTCTTATTATGTAATTCTTTTTCTTCTTTATTTCTCTAGTACCTCCCTAGGGAGGTGATTGTAATTCTCTCTTTATTATTATGTTTGAATCAATATAGGTGAATGGAGAACTCTCTCCATCACAATCGATTACAACCAAAACTTGCTCTCTTCTTCTCTAACCTCTTCTCTTGTCTTCCTCTTCTTCCTTCAACCTCCTCTCCTCTTCCACTTACTTCATTAACCTAAATCTAACTTGGTATCAAAGCCGAAAGGTTTGAGAGTCGAATCCAGCTCCCTGTTTCCATTCTTTCCTTCTCTTTGAAATCCTAGGTCATAAAGGATTTCAAGGAGAAGCCTCTTATGTAAAGAATCTGTGAGAATACTATGGAATAGGTTCAGGGTGATCTATTCTAGCCATTACAGCTGCTGTTTAAGCCTTGATGCAGCTCATTTGAAGATTTGGAGCCATTTCTGGCCTGCTCTAGGATTACCGCCAGCTTCCCATTGCAGCCTCTGTATCTCCTTCTTCCAGCATGTGTTTGAGCATTGGAATAGCTCTCTAGAATTGCCCAAGGATGTTCTTTAAGTACCTTGTGCTCCCTCTTGCTGCTTGAAAACCCAATCTAAGCACAGCTCCTTTTCGCGAGATCCAGTTTCTGCTCTGTTTTCCGCTGCTGCAGGCTGCAGACCTTGGTTTCTCCTTATTTGGGGATGAACTTGGTGATTGGAGTGGCCTATTAGAATTGTAAAAGGATCCTCTCTCAGCCTCTGGTGTCCTTCATTGATGGTTGTATCTCCTTGTTGAGCACAACTCAGTTTATGGTGTTCTTCCTCTACTCAGGTAAACCCAATAATGTTGTTCTTACATTTAGGGTACATTGGACTCCTTGTTTGGTTTGAGAGATGATTATGCACATCTGTATTTGCAATCTCGAAGCTTGTGTGAGCTATTTTACTCCGGAGAGAGTGTTAGGGTGAAGCTCTTCTTGGCTGGAGTCCTCTTTTTTGTGTTGGGAACTTTTTTTTTGGGTTGAGTTTATACTCCCCATTTGCTGTTGTTTATCTTGTTTATGGTCAAGTACCATTTCCCTTACATGATGCCTGGTACTGAGTCTTCTGAGCTTGGTTCGGCTGATTCACAGCCCCCTTCAATAGCTCCTTAGCTGGTTTATGAGAACACTCACCAACAGATTTCTTTTGTGAAGCTCGATGGTACCAATTACTTGGATTGGTCACACTCTGTGAGACTTTCTCTTAAGAGTAGGCGAAAACTTGGATATATCACAGGTACTATCAAGGTTCCTGAGGCTAGTTCACCCACCTCTAAGAAATGGGAAACCGAAAATTCCACAGTTATGACACGGTTAATCTTTTCCATGAAGCCTGAGATTGGGAGAAGGTTTATAAGGAAGGAGATTGCCAAAGCTATCTGGGATAGTGTCTCTGTAGCCTATGACAGAGTTGGTGACACTGCCAAAGTCTATCAGCTCCATCAAAGAATTCACTCCTTGAAGCAAGGTGATAGGACTATTTCTGAGTACTATAGTATGTTCCTTGGTCTTGTGGAGGAGTATGACCACTACAGGGACCTTCATTTAACCAACCTAGAAGATGAGGCTAAGGTGTATCAGACACTTGAAAAAGAGCGGGTATTTTCTTTACTTAGTGGTCTGAATCCTGATTATGAGCCAGTTAGACTCCAACTGTTGGGCCGGTCTCCTCTCCCTTCTCTTAGTGAGGTTTGCAGTCACCTACAGAGTGAGGAGACACGGCGGCTTACCATAGCAGCACCTGCTTCTTCTCATGAGAGGTCTGCCCTTAATTCCAGCTCTCTTCGGGACACCCGTGGAGGTGGTAGAGGCCAAGGGCCTAACAGGGAAGAAGCCAGTACTGTAGAGATAGTTAGTGCCAGTGGAGTTGGCAGAGACAGATTCAAGTGTGATCATTGTGGGCGAATTGGCCACACCAAGGATAGGTGTTGGTCTCTTCATGGTCGCCCCCCGGTACGCGTGGTCGTGGTGGCCGTAGAGGGGGAACTCGAGCTCATTCTGCGACGACTGAGGCTGATGCTCCATAAGATGACTCTACCTTTATGGATGCAGTGGTCCGCAGGGTTGTTTCACAGTTGAGCATGTCCTCTACATCTAGTGTGGTTGGTTCCTCATCCTCCTTAGCATTACAGGTCTCCACTTCGGCTTCCTCTGCCTCACAGTCTTGGGTCATTGACTCTGGTGCCACAGACCACATGACTGGTACGTCTTGTTATTATGATTTCTATACCATTTGTTCTGGTAAGGATAATGTTAGGGTAGCTGATGGCTCCCTTTCCTCCATCTCTGGTAAGGGCAATATCCCTGTGACATCATCTATTTCTCTTAATTCTGTGCTTCATGTCCCTAACCTTACACTGAACCTTTTATCTGTGAGTCATTTGACTAAATCTTTCAATTGTTGTGTCACATTTTTTCCTTCTCATTGCCTTTTTCAGATTTGGTGATGAAGAGGATTATTGGTAGTGGACGTGAGGAGCAAGGCCTTTACTTTTTTGACCCTTTTTTGCCTACAGCTCAATCCTATATCTGTGGCCATTATGATAATAGTTCTGTGGATTCTGTTATGTTATGGCATCGGCGTCTTGGCCATCCATCTTTTGTTGTAATGAGGAAACAATTACCTCACTTATTTTCTTCTATTGCCCCCTCTCATGTTTTTCAATGTGAACCATGTATGTTTGCTAAACATTGTCGGTCTTCCTATCCTTATCATGGTAATAGAACTGTTGCTCCATTTTTTTTTTGGTGAATAAGTATATATTACCAAACCCCAGGAGGGGGCCGGAAGGAGAAAAAAAAGGAGGGGGGGGAATGTACAAAGAGAGGAGGGGGGGAGAAAAGAAAGACTAGGGTCAAGTCCTCCTTAAACTAAAAGGGGACTGTAACATACTGCTATCCAGACCCCAGGTAACAACAATGTGCCTGTTCCTTAGGGTATCCATGAGGGACCGATGAGGAATGGTGCTGATCTTAGAGGAAACTTCGAAGGAGATGTCTTTCCAAATCAAGTCGAAAGATCTAGGAAGTCCATCTCCTAAGATTCCTCTCCATCCAAATATGATGGACAACAGAGCCAAAAACAAGCTTCCCAATACTGTCACAGATGGTGCTGCCTTTAAAGGCTTTGGTCAACCAGATGCATTCTCGGTCAAAAGGGAGGTGTCTCCTACTTCGGTACCGGATGGAAGAGAGGCCTTTATTCCAGATAGTAGAAGAAAAGGGGCAAGCAAAGAAGAGATGGGCAGCGTCCTCAAAACCGTTCTAGCAAAAGGTGCAAGAGGGGTGGACAGGGATGTGGCGGTGCAGTAAAAAGGCTTGGGTAGGAAGGCAAAGGTGAAGCGATCTCTAGGCAGTGAGGCTATGGCGGGGGATGGAGCCTTTGAACCAGACTAGGTTGTGCCAGGGAACGGGGGCGGAAGGGTTGCGGACAAAGTTCCAAGCTGATCTAGTGGTGAAACTGCCAGAGGGGAAGGGAAGCCAGATTGCCTTATCCACAAGGGTAGGAGAGGGAGGGTGAATGGGGGGGAGGGTAGGCCAGATCTGGGAAAGGACAGGGGGAAGGGGAGAACGAGGGGACCAGGAACCAAGGGAGATGATGAGAGACAGGGGGCAGATTTGGGGATACCAGAAGAGTAGACAGCTCTAGGGCCAAAGACATTGTAAAGAATGCCTAAGGGATGCCAGGGGTCAAGCCAAAGGGAAGTAGAGGAGCCATTAGCAATGGCGGTGAAGGTGGCAGAAAGGGCAAGAGGCCGGAGAAGGAGGATCTTACACCAAACCCAAGACGCATCAGGGTGTAAAGGAGCAGTCCAAATGGAATCATTCTTGAGAAGGTGGGAGTAGACCCAGTTGACCCAGATGGAATCATGCTTGGAAGAGATTTTCCAGATGAGCTTGACGATTCCGGCTTTGTTGGATTCATGAATGCGGCGAATACCTAAGCCTCCTTCAGCCTTGAGAAGATAAACGGATTTCCAGCTGATTGGATGCAGGAATTTTGAGGTTTCTTTCCCTTTCCAAAGGAAAGCACAGAAAAGGTTCTCAAGGATTACCACATTACATACCAAAAGGGTGAAGGCTTGCATAATACAAGGAAGAAGACCTACCAAGAGTCCTCCTCAGATCCAGATCCACATCCTGAGATCCACTCCTCTCAATCAGGTGACACTCTTTCTCCTCCATCTGATTTGGACCTTCCTATTGCTGTTAGGAAAGGGAAGAGAACTTGTACTAATCCCATATCCCAGTTTATCTCCTATAATGCACTTTCTCCTACAGGTCGTGCCTTTGTTACTGCCCTCTCTACTGCTTCTATCCCCAAGAATGTTATTGATGCTATGTTTGACCCAAAGTGGAGACAAGCCATGTCTGAGGAAATGATGGCACTTGAGAAGAATTGTACTTGGCAACTTGTGGATCTTCCCAAGGGACGTGTCCCAGTTGGATGCAGATGGGTCTACACAATCAAGTATAAATCTGATGGCAATTTTGAGAGATACAAAGCAAGGTTGGTGGCTAAGGGATACAGTTAAGTCTATGGGATTGACTACCAGGAGACATTTGCTCCTGTGGCCAAGCACAACTCAATAAGAGTTCTTTTATCCTTGGCTGCCAATAAAGATTGGCCTTTATATCAGTTGGATGTGAAGAATGCCTTCCTTCATGGTGACTTGGAAGAGGAAGTGTACATGCAAACCCCTCCAGGCTTTAAGATGCCTTCAGCTGAAGGAAAAGTGTGTCTCCTTAAGAAGGCTCTATATGGTCTCAAACAATCACCAAAGGCATGGTTTGAGCGCTTCCGATAGGCCATTTTGAAGAATGGATATTCCCAGAGCCAAGCTGACCACACCCTCTTTACCAAGCAGAGTAATGGTACTATCACAGCTTTTATTGTCTATGTTGATGACATCATGGTCACAGGAAATGATACTGTTGAGATAGGTAATTTGAAGAGCTATTTGGCACAGCAATTTGAAATCAAAGATCTGGGTCCCTTGAAGTATTTCTTAGGAATTGAAGTATCAAGGACCAAGAAAGGAATCAACATATGTCAGAGGAGGTTTATTCTTGATTTGTTGACAGAGACAGGGATGCTAGGCTGCAAACTAGCAAGTTCTCCTATTGAGCAGAATCACAAACTAGGAGATGACTGTGGTCCTCCTCTTGTTGATGAGGGGAAGTATCAAAGGCTAGTGGGGAAGCTTATCTATCTCTCTATGACTTGGCCAGATATCTCTTATGCAGTAGGAGTTGTCAGCCAATTTATGCATGCTCCCAAGAGTGGCCATTTAGATGCTGTGTATCGCATTTTGAGGTATTTGAAGTCCTCTCCAGGGAAAGGACTGCTATATGCAAGACACAATCACTTGAGAGTGGAAGGCTTCACAGATGCTGATTGGGCTGGTTCCATTACAGACAGGAGATCTACCTCCGGCTATTGTACCTTTGTGGGAGGTAACTTAGTTACATGGAGGAGTAAGAAACAACATGTTGTTGCAAGATCTAGTGCCAAGGCAGAATTTAGAGCTATGGGGTGTGTGAACTCATCTGGCTCAAGAGACTTGTTCAAGAATTGGGGTTTGACACTGAAGGACCCATGAGGATGTACTGTGACAACAAGGCTGCCATCAGTATTGCTCACAACCCTGTTCAGCATGACCGGACTAAACACATTGAAGTTGATAGACATTTCATTCGGGAGAAGATTGACTCTGGCTGCATTTGCACTCCTTTTGTGAAGACTGGTGATCAGTTGGCAGATATCTTCACCAAGGCTCTTGGTTCTCCTCAGTTTAGTACTCTCCTAAGCAAGCTGGGAATGCATGATATATATTCTCCAGCTTGAGGGGGAGTGTTAGAAGTGTTAGAAGTCATGTAACAGGGGTAGTTTAGGAGCTAGTTACTTTACTACTTGTCTTATTATGTAATTCTTTTTCTTCTTTATTTCTCTAGTACCCCCCTAGGGAGGTGATTGTAATTCTCTCTTTATTATTATGTTTGAATCAATATAGGTGAATGGAGAACTCTCTCCATCACAATCGATTACAACCAAAACTTGCTCGCTTCTTCTCTAACCTCTTCTCTTGTCTTCCTCTTCTTCCTTCAACCTCCTCTCCTCTTCCACTTACTTCATTAACCTAAATCTAACTTATCCATGTGTATCAAAGCGTATCTAGCATCTCTCCAATACGTCTACTAGACGTCTCCGAAAACCATTGTTCCTATACACTGCCCGAAACCAATAATTAACACTTTGGTTGTATCCTTAATCACAAACTTTTTTTAGTTACAGCTGAAACTGGTAAAGAATTATGGCTAGATAGCACACTACTATTACTGAATTGTTTTAATCAAACACCAATTTCTAATGTAAGACTAGTTTAGGGTTAACCTAGCCCCAAAATCACCCACAATAATTCACAGTAGTCAGCTAACAATCGACCCTAACAGGAGGGTATAAGTCAGACCCAAAATCAGAATTAGGGTTCAAGCTCGGACTCAAAACGGCCCAGCCAAGTATAGGGCTGCAACTGAGGTCGAGTGCAGACCTTGGAAAGCTCAACAACGTCTCCAAGTTTGGGCTGAATTGAATGGCCATAAACACATGTAACAGCAGGTCACAAAATTAGAAAGTACAGATTTTGTGTGTAGAACTCAAACCAGACAGTAGGTTGGATCCAAACTTGGATCGAGTGGAGGGTATGAGGAGGATGTCTTGTGTTCCAAATTTCAGCCTATTGTGGTGGCTGGTTGCTGAGATATAAACTGGAGTCAAAATTTGAAGGTTAGGGCAGATCTTCCAAACCAGTGGGAATTAAGATACCGAACCAAGAATCGAGTGGAGCTCCTGGTATGGTGATTCAGTCCTCCAAATCTCAACTAATTCCAGTGGCTGATGGTGAAGTTATTCAAGCCTGAAGTCTGCAGCAACCCTGGGCAGAAGCTGGAATCGCACGGGTGATTGTGGCCTCCTTGTATGGAAACAACAGCAGCAACTCTTTATCTTCAATTGATGGATCAAATCAGATATTCAAGGGGATCTCCAGCACTTGTAGCAGTCACAGACAGCAGCAATACAAAAAGGGGAGATCGAGTAGGATAGGAGAAGAAGATAGAAAAGAGGGGATAGGGAGATTCGGCTCTCTCAGCCAGGCCTCCCAGCCCTTCATCCTCACAATAGGATAATCAAAACTTGCACAAAGCAATCCAAGCAACTTCATTAATTCGTGTGGAGTGCCTCTATGGGCAGATTACAATATATAAGCCCAAGTATTGAGCCCAAAAATAGAAACAAAAAAATAGCAAGTCCCTTATAAGACTGAGACTTGGATTACAAGCAAGAAACTAAAATAGAAACTCTAAGTTTGCAAGGTTTCTAAAATAGAAACTCAAAAACAGAAACAGGCAACTTAATAAAAATAGAAATTACGCCTATGTCAAAAATAGAAACTAATTAAACTCCTATATCCCCCCACGCATAGTCAAAATTGAGTCTTCAAATAAGTCTTCACGCAATCTGGTCTTGGGCCCCACAAGATCTTCCAGTAATATTCTCACAAGGCAAATATGGGGTTGTGACACTGTTCACGTGAACAGTGTTTTGGCCTCTTCTTCATGTTTTGATCTACATCAATTGCATATCAATAGTTCCTTTTCTATTGGAAGCACAAGAACAAAGGATATGGTAGACCAGAATTTAACCTCAAGTGGAAATAATTGAGTACACTTTGCACGTGTTCCCCCCCCCCCCCCCGCTAGCAATGGCTCTTAAATTTCACAAAAGGAAAAGTAGAAAAAAAAAACAACCATGATAATTAAAAAGAAATGCAAGAGTACAAAACTTTTCTAGTTTGGATAAAGTAGAGAACAAAAGGTGATTCAATAGTCAACCAAATAAAAGAAATAGACAAGTTACACAAGCACACACACACATGCTACTATTCTACTGCTCACCTAGTTCCAAAGATATTGTCTTCTCAAACTCTGACACAATCCACTTAAACCGGTACTCAGGAAAAATCTGTAGAAAGAAGGAAAACGAAGGCTCTTAAAGCAAGCAACCAACAAAAAAAAGCAGTAACACCTATTCTTTTATTGATATAATGAGAGAGATTTCCAGACTTCAAAAACAAAAGCATTAGGGTGAGATAGCTGCAAAGAATAGTTTTCCTCTTTAAGAATAACGGGGTTCTAATGATCTAATCTCCTAACAGAATTTGGTTATTAGAAGGCCGGAAATTTCAGGATCACAAGAGAAGGAACAACACCCAAAATTGAAGAAATTTAATAACTTGAGCAGAACAGCTCTGATGGATTTGAAACTGTAATCAAAAGGTCAGTCCAACAAGGAGAGAAGGATAGAAGATAAAACTAGGTATGCTACTGAATCCACAACAGCTGTTTCAGGAAAACTAAACTTTGTATATTTCATAAATCCGTGTCTGAGGCTATCTGCCACTACATCTATATATAAAATCCATAAACTAATGGAATTCAAACTAGTACTTGGAATTGTCAAACAGACCAGTATTTGACACTCCTACACAAACTAGGACTCTAAAAACAAAACATATGGAGCAACCTTACCATTTTGCCGAGCCGCCGAGGTTCGCCCTCAGACCAAAAGCTCAACATGTATAAAATCCAACCCAAGACTTATTTCTACTAAATAACCCACTTTTGTAATTTTCTGCATCAATTCAGCCTCATAATTAACTCCGTGTGAATAACATGCATCTTCAATCCAAAACAAAATTCTTGTTTCTCACGAACAATAAGAATAAAATCTGCAACTCTTGAAACCTTCTTGTCGAAGAAGTGATGGTGTATCACAATTCAATAAGTTCAACAGTAGAATCCACATCTTGAGTATTCAAGCTTTTCTCAGCCATGATTTTATCTTGAAGCACATCTCCTTCATGTGTTAGTTCAACAACAATGTTGTCTTCTACAACAATATTTTCTGCGTGTTGATTCTCTTCCTTAAAATCTTCAAGCACTGCCTCATCTTTGTCGTCGCAGGCTTCTTTGGTTTCTTCATATTTATCTTCAACTAGCTATTGAAGTTAAGGAAAATCCTTTTATTTTTTTTTGGGTGAATAATATAATCCATTACTAAAGAGAAAAGAGATACAGGGGCCCCAGAAAAGGGGAAGAAGAAAATAAAGTCGCAAACAAATTAACAAGGCAGGACCCTATACTCAGGAAGGAGAGGTGATGGGCTGCAGGATAGAGAGGGGGAGACCCCAGGAAATAACAATGTGCCTGTTCCTTGGGGAGTCACTACAATAATGCCCAGAGAAGATAACTTGCTTCAGATATCAAAGGAGATAGAGTCTGAGATCTGTTGGAGAATTCTAGAGCTGAAGGACCATCTTCTAATATTACACTCCATCCGTATGATTAATGACCATAGTACTAAAACTCACGAAATTTCGGTCGAGATATCGAATATTTCGAGTATCTCGACCTGTCCGAAACGAAACGCAAGTCCGAAATGAAAAAATGCAATATTTCGAATATTTCGGAAATTTCGGTCATCTCGTTTCGAAAATTTCAGAAATCTCGGACATTTTTGGCATTTTACACTCACAGAAAAATACCATATTTAGACCGAGATTTCGACGAAATTTCGGTATCTCGGAAATTTCGGTCAGACCGAAACACCGAAACGAAACGAGATTTAGTACCATGTTAATGACGGCAGTGAAGGAAAATCTTATACCTTGAAAGAACCTGATTTTCAACTTGAATCATTGGCTCCCACACAATCGCTATCTCCTTATCAAGTTTACATTCTACATCAAACTTGTGTTGGAAGATTGATTACACATTGCTGACTCATCCAAAGTAATTGAGTCGACTTTCACAGATTTGTGTTGGAAGATTAATTACACATTGCTGGCTCATCCAAAGTAACTGAGTCTACACAAACAGGCTCCTCCTTTTAGACTGTCCTTCTTTTCCTTTGGTAGTGCTTTGAGAATGAGATCAGTTGGTTCTTTGAGATAGTTGTAGTCAGGCTTCCAACACTCTCCACATAGAGAACTGAAGTTTATAGATGACTGCTATAAAATCTCTTCAACTCTGAAGGTTTTTTGTATGTAAATGGATAGTCGAAAATCCAAATTCGATTCGCATTCGTATCCGTATTCGAAAAATTACTATCCGGAAACTCTCCGTATCCATCCGAAAATTAATCAGATACAAATTCGGATGTCCCAATATTCAATCTGATATTATCTGATTCATTCACCTCTCCGTTTATAGAATTAAGTAAAAAGAAGCCATAATGGAGACGTGGAGTGGAGTGGAGCGCTAGGGTTTTTTATTTGTTCCTTCGTTTTTGTATTTCAGCATTTGACTATTTGCACTCTAGTCTCTAGAGTGTTCAATGAATCAGTGTTCTTTCTTCTCTGTTCGGTCTTCTTCACTTTGCCTTTTTTATGTCCGCGTTCCTTCGTCTTCTCAAGCCAGACCTGAGATCAAGAGGGAGAAGGCAGGAGGAAGAGACAGCAACAAGATTTACCTTTACTGGCCTGAAAAGTTTCTGATCTGAAGGAGGTGCTGGTGTTGGGTGGAGGAGCTTGCGGTGGGAATCCCCCTTGTAGCAGCTGCATCCCCCTCCCTCTCCTTCTTGTGTTAACTCCTTTGCAGGCATCGAAGTTGCAATATTTTCTGTTCAGAATGCATATCAAGCCCATGCATCAGAAGTTTGATAAATGCCTGCTACAGATCTGAAGCATAGTTATCAAGGCGGGAAAGCGACCATGGTGTTTTAGAGGGTCAAAAGTCAAGGAGACACCGCCATGGCGACCAAGGAGCCTGGACGCCATGGCGACGCCTTGATAACTATGATCTGAAGATTTAGTGGGGAAATTAGATACTGCGATGATGATCAACAAACCCCTCTGCTTCATAGAAATGTCTTTTTTCCGCTTTCCTACAGATGAGCCATCTTCGGATTTATGCTTTACAGGGTTCCGTGGTCGAAATCGTGGGATCTCTTCAATGGAATCTTGTTGCCGAAGATGGGGATTCACATTTCGAATCGGATATCTGTCACGTCAACGAATTCGAATTTGATCAAGGTTTTACATATCCGTTCGGATAAATGGACGAATTAGGCTATTGAACTTGTTAAGTGGATTCGGAAACGGAATTGTCATATTCGAACTGAATTCAAGCCGTCTACATCCCTAGTTTATCGCTAGTAATCTTGTTGAAGGGAGAGCTTCCTCTGGATATTTTCTAGTAGATACTTGTTCTTCAATTTGTGCTTCATCTCTTCCCAAGTCCTAGCTCATGTCACCAGTCAATCGCATTAGGACGAATCTAAGCTTCCTCTCTGTCAAATTGTACAAGTCAAAATATTCTTCTGAGCATTCGTGTAGAATTGAGCAGATCCATGCTTCCAAGAGAAGACCCTTAGTTCTTGTGTTGTGCACAACAATGCTCCTTACTGTTAAAATCATAAACAGCTAAAGTCTATCTCACAACTAACCTTCTTTAGACAGTTCTATACTTCTATTTATAAATTCAACTACAGTTTATGCACATCTACCACATTTTATGCATCCAGAAACTGATTGAAAGTATGAGCAATCTGGTTTTCTTCTCTCTTTCCTTTTATATAACAAGGAAACATTTTATTCAGTATAAAAAAGCAACACTATTACTAGGGGCAGGGACCATTTCTTTTTGACAAAAACCATTTTCTATCTAAAAAAAGTTAACAAAAAGATAAGTATATGGTGAACAGAAATTTATTTCGTACCCAAGCAACGCAGTTTGACAGGATAGCCATGGTTCTGACATCAAATTTCATCTGGTTCTCTAGGCCAGGATATTGTACCTGTCTTCCACAATGAGTAAAAGAGTTTAGAATAGAATTCCAAACCATCCATAATTATTCGAGTCATGACATGTGTAATTGGCATAAATTGTGAAAGGGAGGGGTGACATGGAAACCATTTCTTCCCCCCCCCCCCTTTCCTTTGATGGGAGTGGGATCTAAAAAGTCAATCAATAAAATGTGTGGGACTTTGTTTCGGTTTTTGAGTTAATTTTTGTCTCCTTTATAGGGTTAGGATATTGTTCTTATTTATATTTTTGCTGAATCCATTTTTATTTTCCTTCATAAGTTGTGGTTTACTTTCTTCAGGAGATCCAATTTCATTATTCATAGCAAACTGATCAAGCCTTACGCCAGTGTTCACATTGTGGCAAGGTTAATCATACTGTTGGAAAGTGTTGGGCTAAATATGGCAAACCTCAGTGGGCACAACAATTCATAGTTGTCACGGCGGTTAGGCGGCTCAAGGCGGTGGGGAGGGACAAAATTCAAGGCGAAGCCAACCAGGCGAACAAGGCGCCCAAGTCGACCAAGGCTCCTGGACGTCTAGGCGACGCCTTGACAACTATAGCCATGGCGAGCGCCTTGCCGCCATGGCGGTGTCTCCTTGACTTTTGACCCTCTAAAACGCCATGGTTGCTTTCCCGACAAAGGGGAGTTCTGATATGGTTTCATCTAATGACACTAGTGTTGCTTCTTCATCCGGAGGTGGTCAACCTGCATTTGTCTTGTGATGATTTGGTCACCCAGTTATTTAAACGTTTTCAACAACTTGAGTCATCCATCTCCTCATCCATTGCTACTTTAGCCAGTATAGGTACTACCATATTACGTGTTTCTTCATCTCCCATGTCTTGGGTTATTGACTACGGAGCTATCTCATATGACTAGTTAGTCTACTATTTTCTCCTCTTTTCATAAAACTAATCATCCTTCTCGTGTTATTCTCACTAACGTGACCTCTACTCCTGTATCTGGTCATGGAATTGTTTCCCCTACCTCATCTTTATCCTTGCCTTCTTGCTGAGACTGAGATTGATGGCCAAACCAGCAGATACAATGATGGATCCTCATTTAAAGTTTGGAAGTGAAAAAGGTAAACATTTTGAAGATAAGCAAAGGAATAGGAGATTATTTAGTAAGCTCATATACCAGATTATTACCAGGCCCTATTTGTCTTTGTTGTTGTTGTTGTTGTTAGTCAGTTTATGGACAGTCCTAAACAAGTGCATTAGGAGGCAGCATATTACATATTTCAGTACCTTAAGGGTGCTCCAGGGAAAGGTTTGATCTATAGAGTATAGACCCACATCGACATCTTGATGATGTGGGCTATACTGATGCAGATTGAGATGTAGACGAGAAGGATAAGTCTATAACTGAGTTATTGAACCTCTGTGTTAACTTGGGTACTGGGAGGAGTTAGAAGCAGAGATGCAAAAACTAGGATTTCCAATTAATAAGCCTTGAGATGCTTTGTGACAATCAGGTGGTGATTTACATTCCTAGTAATCTTGTTTTTTATGAGGACAAAACGCATTAAGGTTGACTGTCACTTTGTGAGAGATGCTATGATGCGGAAGATTACATCTACTCCTTTTGTCAGCTCAGAAAATCAACTAGTAGATGAGTTTATAAAAGCCTTGTTTTGGATCTATGCTCCAGCTTGAGGGGGAGTGTTAAGAAATACAGTGTACTGTTGCAGGGCCATTATTGGTATTTGTGATATTTTATTATGGATATTATGGGCAGGGGCATGCTTCTAATTGTATACCAATTTAATAACTTCTAAATATATGTGTGAGATGTTAAACAGGGTATTCAGTCTCTTCTATTTGTTATTTCTTCTTTTCTCCAGCGACTATTCTTTTCCTTAGATCTGCTTACTGTTAAGAATTGTCTCGGATTCAGTCTTGTAGAATCGTACTTCTAGTTTATGTCAATAAAATGTCTTAAATGTTGGGAAGGTTCCAGTGAGGCTGGCTTTTCTGCCTCACATAATAGGTTGAGATGGAGGTTGGGGATGGGAATACCATACGGTTCTTTTGATTCACTTGGGGTGAGATTTGAATTCCTTGTAGCTGTATGCATTGAAACTAATGGTGGAGGTTGTTTTGACATGGTGACGGAGGCAGGTGCCTTTCCTAGTTATGGTCATACTAGTTGTCTATTTCTCCTTTCTTAGTTTCCTTCTCATTTTATCTCTCTTAGATATTGCGAATTGTTTATCCCTCCTATCATTTCCAACTGATTTTTTTCTTGTTTCTGATGAAAAGATATATACTAATATGCATCAAAGACAAGTTAGAGAATACGTAGAAAATTTCCAAACAATGTGACCTACCTTAACTGCCACTTCCTGATGATCTTTCAACACTGCATGGTGAACTTGAGCAATTGATGCAGCAGCAATTGGTTGTTCGTTGAACGCCAAAAATCTGATATTTAAATAAGAACCAACAAGTCAATAAAGATCACATTTTTACCTTCTAAGATTGGTTGAATGAGTAGAAGTTGAAGCAGTTTCTTGAAAAACATTTTTCACTTCAAAGAGTAAGTACACAATTGTCACAAAGAAGGAACCCAACAGCATCACAACCCCCCCCCCCCCCTCTTCAACCTTATCAATCAAGTCCCTGAAGGAGTTATGACAGATGAAGTATAAAGTTCCCATGTGAAATCCTTAATGATTGCACAAAGGAAAATGATGGAATGAGCTAAAGAATACACACATTGGTACTCCAGTTCTTAGCTCTGGGGTACATGGGAAGTGGGAGCATAATCCTAAGAAAGCATCCATCTGAAAACATTAAAAGGCAATGTAAAATGGAAACTTACACCTTAGACAAATCCTGCCCCAGGTTGTTGATCAGTACTCTTTTAATAGCTTTGAATTCACATGGAACTGCCTATGGACCAAAGATAATAAACCAACATGATGTCAAATTAGAAGAACTACCACCATGTGCCAGTGAAAATAACTATTTAAAGAAGCCCACATAATCATGAGAAGCTAGCAATACCTGGTCCTGCAAGGAGGAAAGAGTTGATGAATATTCCTTAGGAACTTGCCGCAAAGCTGCAACAAATTGACCAGCTTTCACATAGAACCCTTTATTAGCTTCACATAATTTCAACATCCTCTTTGCTGAGCGTAGGTGAGCCTAATCAGCATAAGTTATAAGTTTAACCATATTAGATTAAGTGAAGAAGAAGAAGAAGAAAGAAGAAGAGAGGAGGAGGAGAAAGAAGAACTGCACAATTGGGACTGCAGCCATTAAGAAGACTGCCCCCAAAACATATATTAATAAATAGGGTAAAAGACAAATAACACCAAGAGACAAAAATACCCCCAATAGGGGAAATTGTGAATAGGGGCTGATGCTATTCCCTATTCACGACTCCCCCTCTCTCCCTTACTTCTAACACTCCCCCTCAAGCTGGAGCATCGATGTTAATCATGCCCAACTTGGTACAAATATAATTCACTTTCATACTTCCCAAAGACTTGGTGAACAAATCAGCAAGCTGCTCCCCAGTGCGAATATGGCGAGGGGAAATAAACCCTTGTTGCAGCTTCTCACAAACAAAATGACAATCGACCTCAATGTGTTTCGTTCTCTCATGAAACACCGGATTCTCAGAAATATGAATAGTACCCTGACTGTCACACCACAACAGCATAGGAGAATCATCACCAAATCCAAGTTCCGTCATCAACTGTTTAATCCACATTAGTTCACAAGTGCCATGAGCCATAGCCCGATACTCCGACTCTGCACTAGACCGAGCTACTACAGTCTGTTTCTTGCTCTTCCATGAAACAAGGTTCCCTCCAACAAAGATACAATAGCCCGAAGTAGACTTTCTATCAATAGGAGATCCTGCCCAATCCGCATCAGTAAATCCTTCAATCCTTCTGTGACTATGATTAGAATACAAGATACCACGGCCTAGATCCTTCTTAATATATCTCAACACCCTTATAACTGCCTCCCAATGAGCTGTCCTAGGGGCGGACATAAATTGACTCAGTACACTGATAGGAAAAGAGATGTCAGGTCTAGTCAAAGTCAAATAGTTGAGTTTCCCCACAAGCCTTCGATACTTCTCTGGATCATCCAGAACATCCCCATCCTCTGCCATGAGTTTCACATTTGGATCCATAGGAGTATCCAAAGGCCTAGAGCCCAGTAATCCTGTCTCTGAAAGTAAATCAAGCACATATTTTCACTGTGAGAGCGAAATCCCTTTCCTTGAGTGAGCTACCTCAACACCCAAGAAGTACTTTAGTCGCCCCAGGTCCTTAGTCTAGAATTCCTGTTCCAAATATGTCTTCAAGCTCTCAATACCTGAAGAGTCATCCCCTGTAATAACAATATCATCTACATAAACTACCAAAAATATCTTCCCTGCGTTTGACTGCCTGAAAAACACTGAGTGATCACTCTCAGACCGAGTCAAACCAAACTCCAGCACAACATCTGTAAAGCGGCCAAACCAAGCTCGTGGTGACTGCTTCAGCCCATACAAAGATTTCCTCAGCTTACACACCTTACCAGACTCCCCCTGAGCAACAAAACCAAGAGGTTGCTCCATATACACCTCCAGGAGGTCCCCATGCAAGAACGCATTCTTGACGTCTAGCTGAAATAATGGCCAGTGATGTATAGCAGCCAAGGAAATTAAAATGCGGACAGAAGTAAGCTTTGCAACCGGAGAGAAAGTATCCAGATAGTCCACACCATACACCTGGGCATAGCCCTTAGCAACAAGACAGGCCTTCAACCGAGCCACAGACCCATCAGGATTAACCTTCACCACAAAGATCCAGCGACAACCAATAGCAGTCTTACCAGAGGGTAAAGAAACAAGCCCCCATGTCTGATTGTCCTTCAGAGCAGATAACTCTTCAGTCATGGCAGCCCTCCACCCAGGGTGAGCTAAGGCCTCTACCACTGACTTAGGAATAGGATAACTGTCAATAGTAGATAAACAAGCAACAAAAGAAGAGGACAAACGAGCATAGGACACAAAATGATCAATAGGGTGTTGGGTACAACTGCGAACCCCCTTACGGGTAGCAATAGGAACATCAAGATCAGAAATAGGAAGTACAGTAACAGAGGAGGAAGTACCTGAAGTAGGATCTGAAGGCGAGGATAACGTGGTAGACGGTGCTGCCTGGGTATTGTATCTCTCCATAGGTGTAATGCGACGTGTCGATGCATCAGGTGGGCGACGACGAAAAACATCCAGTGGTTTGGTAGGAGGTGGCACCGTAGGCAAAGGATCCTGCACAGGAGAAGAAGTATCGACAACATAAAGAGGGAGATCATCGTCCATCTCCGAAGTAGGCAGCGAGGACACAATAAATGGAGTAGATTAAAAAAAGGAGACATCAGCAGTAACAAAGTACTTTCGCAAATCAAAAGAATAACACCAGTAACCCTTTTGGGTATTAGAATACCCCACGAAAAGACATTTAAGAGCTCTAGGATCCAACTTAGAGCGACCAGGACGATGATCCCGAATAAAACAAATACACCAAAAAACACGTGGTGGTAAGACAAACAACGGATGGGAAGGGAACAACAAAGAATATGGAATGCCACCACCCAAAACAGAAGAAGGCATGCGGTTAATAAGATAACACGCAATCAAAACAGCATCAGCCCAAAAAACCTTAGCCACTTTCATCTCAAATAAAAGAGATCGAGTAACTTCCATCAAATGTCTGTTCTTCCTCTCAGCTACACCATTTTGTTGAGGTGTATCCGCACAAGAGGACTGATGAATGATCCCATGTTGAACCATAAACTCATTAAAGGGAGCAGAAAAATATTCTTTTGCATTGTCACTTCGAAGAACTTCCAAAGAGGTAGTAAATTGATTATGAATTTCAAGCACAAAAGTATAGAAAATGGAATATAATTCAGAACGATCCTTCATTAAATAAATCCAGGTAACTCTAGAAAAGTTATCTACAAAAGTGACAAAGTAACGAAAACCCAACACAGACGAAATAGGACACAGACCCCACACATCCGAATGAGCTAAAGAAAAGGGTTGGACAACCCTGTTACTAACTCGATGGGGATAACTTACACGGTGAAGTTTCCCAAACTGACAAGACTCACACTGCAAACTAGACAAGGATTGAAACCGACTATCTAAAATCTTCAAACTCTGAAATGAAGGATGACCCAAACGACAGTGAATCTGATGAGGAAGTGCCATACTCGAACACGCCACAGTGGATGTGTCGTCAAGAAGATACAGTTCCCCAGATACGCGACCTCTACCAATCGTCTTCCTCGACTGGGTAAATTTTCGAACAGATAATAAATTGAAAGGAAATTTGGGCAAGTAAGAAACGGAAGACAACGACAAAGAAGGGGTAACATGCACAGTGCCTGTACCCCGAACTTTAGCAAGAGACCCATCGGCTAACACAACATCAGAAGAAGATTCACGAAATGAAGAAAAGATACCTGATGCTCTAGTCATATGGTCCGAAGCACCTGAATCAATGATCCAGGGACGAGAAGTAGATGATAGGCATGCAATAGCATTACCTGGCTGAACTAGGGTAGCAGTGGAGAACTGAGATGACTGAGAATTCTGAAATTGAGTAAATCGCTCATAATCTTCATTAGACATAGTCACTGTTTTACCCTCAGGCTTGGAAGGAGGAGTAACCACCGGATCACTGCTGGCTGAATTCGCAAACTGAGGTGGTTTACCATGAAGCTTCCAACAAAAGCGTTGAATGTGACCAGCTCTGCCACAATCATGACAAGTGCGCACCTGTCCTGAAGTCTCTGAAGTACCAGATGTGGGTGTTTTACTGTTCCCTGACCCACGACCACGGCCACCACTACTGCTGCCCGTACCTGTCCCACCACTAGGCCCACAGTTGGGAAAGGCTGCAAGTGCTGAACCCTCATTACCATGGGTGGAGTCTTGGCTGTTCTCACGAGAAACCCGTAAAAGGCGAGAAAAAGCTTCTGGAAGTGTGGTGACTCTATCCCCACCAAGGATTTGAGACCGTACTGGCTCAAATTCTTTTCGAAGTCCACCCAAAAATACCATAACAGCCAGCTGCTCTCACTGTTGCTGCATCTCCTTCACATCAGACGTGAGAGGAAGAATGGAATTCAGCTCCTCATATAGTCGCTTGAATTCCGCAAAATATTGGGTTACACTCAGAGTCTTCTGATCCACATTATAAAATGCTTGGGACAGGTCATAAATCCGAAACAAGTTGTCCTTCCCAGAATAGAGGACATTCAAGTATTCCCATAAATCCTTTACTGTGTCAATGTGAGTAACCAGGTCTGCAATCTGATTATCCATTGAGTTCAACATCTGACTCAATATTCGTGCATCCACTGTATCCCATGTCGTGTCTCCTTCAGGCTTTGGCTTTGTGAGATGATCCTGTTGATCACGCCCCGTCAAGGCCAATTGAACCACCTTTTCCATTGCTGAAAATTAGAAATCCCTTCAAGTTTCCTTTCGGTAATGCGATGAGAAGAGGAGGACAGTTCAGTCACAGTCGTCTTTGCATCACCCATGCTTAACTAAACACCTTGAATCTTCACAGAGCAGTCTTGGACAGAGGACAGCAAGTACTTCTCAACTTGCAAACACGTCTGAAATTACAAACAGTTCTGTAACTGTAGGACAGCAGGGTGATATGATCTTCAATCACTCACAACCAACAAACACCAGCCAGCAAGAGGATAAGAGCTTCAATCAACCACGAAAAATTCTGGAATTGATTTTTGTAGTGAAATCAATACACCAGCAAGCAAAATAAATACCCTCCAATAAATCGATTCAGAAAAGAAAGAACAATATCAGTCTCCAAATCGCAAAACAGCACCTGAATCGATCTCAACCTTCATACATACCAAAAATTGAGACCTAGTTCTCTTATGTAGACATGAACTAGTCTCAAACAGTTCCACAAAGTTGCAGCATAGGGTGCTGCATCCCCTTCACAGTAAGATCACGAAAATCCTCAAAGCTTTAAGTCTCCAAAGTCGCAACCTTGTTTTGATCCAAACGAAGAGAATGGAGAAGGTTCGAGGATGTTAAATTGACTCCTACAGTCCTAGCTCTGATACCATATTAGATTACGAGAAGAAGAAGAAGAAGAAAGAAGAAGAGAGGAGAAGGAGAAAGAAGAACTGCACAATTGGGACTGCAGCCATTAAGAAGACTGCCCCCAAAACATACATTAATAAATAGGGTAAAAGACAAATAACACCAAGAGACAAAAATACCCCCAATAGGGGAAATCGTGAATAGGGGCTGACGCTATTCCCTATTCACGACTCCCCCTCTCTCCCTTACTTCTAACAAACCACAAACTGAAGGTTATTGGAATAAGAATAGATGCCTATAAGCAACATCAGCTATCAATATTATAATTTTCTGCTCTTAAACAGGCAAAATGAGCTATCAATATTATCTTATTCCGCTCTCTTGAACAGGGAAGAATAACTCTAGTTCCAATGGCCACAAACTTCAATATGATGTGAATAAGAAAAAAAAAGAATGAAAGAAGGCAAAGAGAATACAACCAAATCCCCTAATTGAGACAAAGTATTCATTGAAAGAACGGAGGCAAAGCATACCTTGTTGGGCACAATCTACATTGTACTGTTGAGCTTAATTACTACAAGATCTATACATTAAAATCCAGAAATAGCGAACGAACCTAAACCTCTACCTTCTCTCTCATACCTCTTGTTCCAGAACTTCACACTCTATGACTCTAATGCATAATTCGGATTATTGATTTAAACAATGCCAAGACAAGACCCACTTTTGGGGAAGCAATATTACAACCATTAACTTACTACCTTCTTCACATCTCCCTGAGAAATTTTACTCACACAAGGTGGGGGACCTCTGAGTTAATAGCTGCCCACCATAGTTGTCAAGGTGGCAAGGCGACCTAAGGCGGTGGAGGGGTGTCTAAGCGCTTAGGTGGCAAGGCGCCCAAGTGTTATTTTTATTTTCCCTCTTTTATAACATTATTTAGTATGTCATAATATATACCTTATATCATAAAAAATCAACATTAAGCCACATCAAGTCATAAAAAATCAATATTAAGCAACATCAAATCATCAAAAACAACATAGAACTAGTAGACAGCAAAACTGAAGAAGCAAGCTATTGGAAATTTGAAAGTTGAAACAATCAAAACATACATTTGGTTTATACTGTTTTTAGAAAATATGATCTTATTAACAAGTAATTAAACTACTCTCGATTTAGAAAAATGTTCTTGTTCCCTAAGAAGTTTGATTGATCAAATGATTTTATTTTCACATGAGACTTTTTGTATTAGGTAGAACACAAAACCAATTTTCCAACAAATCCAAGATTGCTTAAATCTGATTTATATTGAAGGAGTTATGTTCCGGTCAAACCTTATTTGGTGTGCGCAAATGTTGTCAAAATCGCTCTGAATGAAAATATTTTTTTAAATATCAAAACAAATGAATATTTTACCGCACTTTGGGTTTTTAGCAATGTTTTACCATATTAAGATTTATGGAATTTTTAGATTTGAGAAAAAACTAAGCATTAGAAAGTTAAAATCTCACCTATCGCCAAAAATCCAATTTTTGTTCTTGAACTGGGGGTTGACTTTTTATCCTTTTGGAATTTGATTTTTTAACTATTTTTATTGAATTCAAATAGGGGATACTAGCTTATTTATGAAAATAACTTAAATAAATGTCATTTACTTAAATGATATTTGGCATAAATAAGTGCCAGAACTTTTTCCGATACCAATTGAACCAGTGCAAGGCGCCCTCTACACTATGCGGCAGTCGCTTAGGCCCCTAGAGATCGCCTCGATGCCTTGAGAACTATGCTGCCACCTGGACTCCCTATCCCAGGCCTCCAAATTGGTTACAAAAAAGGATACATTCTAGGAAAATATTAAGAGACTAATACAAGTCAGTATTCTCCAAGTTAGATATGATCTGCCACATCTAAGCAACCAAAATCATAGGTCATGCATGGAGTTTTTTAAGTTCTAGAACAAAATGTCAAAGATAGAGTTTCATATGGTTTTCTTAATTTATTTAAACTTTCATAGTTTTCCTAATTATTCCCCATTTCTTCCCTTTTCCGTGAATCTCACCAAGGAAAAGCTCATTAGGCAAACCACCAAAACCATGTGTAAGGAAATTTTATAACAGAAGTTCCCTCGTTCTTTTGATCATCACAGCAATTTTTACCAAATTCGAAATCATTCGATTGTCCTGGCCAAATGAGCCAGTTTTACAGTTTCTGCTTGCCAAAATTGTATTTCAATTTTCAGCTAATAAATTTGTGATGAAATCAAGTGTCCAAGTTCAGCCTTGAGATTAAATAGCTATTCCCGCCTAAATCTCAATTCCCTTTAAATATTCATATATAATCATAATTGTCTCACTAAAACATTCTTCTCAACAAAATGAATCCCTTAAATTTTAACTTCAAGATAATAACCTACCTCAGACAAGGTCTGGCGAAACTCTTCAGATTCCCAAGGTAGACCATGTAATGAATACTTATAATCAACAATATTCAAAGCGATCTGCAGAAAATAAATAAACATCCAAACTGACAAGAGATTGAAGCATAAAAGAAAGAAACTGTAAAGCAAACGGGGACTCTGGGGGACAGAATCTAACGGTGTAGACAGCACGGGAGGAGCGAACGACGCCATGATATCCAGAAGTGACCTTCTCGGTGAAACCTGAAGCTGCAGAGACGATTGGATAGTCATTGGAGAAGGGAATGAGAGTAAGGTTCGTTGCCTGCAAAGTGAGACCAGCAACGCCGGTGGCGGTTACAAGGTATAGAGTTTTGGTCGCTTTGGCGGCAATTTTAAAACCGCTGGCCTTCATGGAGGCTTCTCTGAATTTGGTGGTGAATTGACATCAGTGCAGGAGAGCTGGGGAGGTCAAACGGCAGCACAACCGCCTTGGTTGTGCCGCCACCGACACCACTTGATGTTTTATTTTTTTTAATGGTGAAAAACTGTAAACGGCGTTGATTCAACTCAAACCCAACCCAATGTTCCTTCTGACGTCATTCAAATATATTTAAAATTTCCTGAATTAAAAGTTCTATTTGTAAAATAACACCTTTAATTATTTATGGCCAAATGTTCTCCCCGGCACAAATTACGCCCAGACACATGGGACTATCGGAGTACTGGCATAGGCCACACTCCCGGACAGAGATCTTTTTCCCAAAAATTAATTACAATATAAATAGATTTAAATTTTGTTTTACATCTACTAGTTTCAATTTTAAAAGTATGTACTTAAACCCCATAGTTAGTTACTACTCATGATTTCCAAGAAAAAACATGATTGAATTTCCTAAAATACCCTAACCCTTCATCTTTTCTCTTTCTTTTTATTTTATTGTATTTATATTTTTATTTAATTCTTTCATTTTTTATCAATTGTGGGACCCACCACCACCTCCTCTTCCTCCTCTCTTTCTTCTTTCTTTCTTTCTCTCCGTGCAAGGCTGGCAGCATCCCACCGTTGCAACCCTGCAACTCCACCCCCACCTGCAACCCGCCCCACCATGCTCACATCAACCCCCAGTCCCCCACCCCATGACCTGCTGAATCCTTCTCTCTAATTCCCTTTATCCTCCCAAAAATTACTGGAACATTCTCATCATTACTCTCAAGATTTCTCATAAAATTTTCTTCCCTCAATACCTAACCATCTCGGCCAGTACCAAAGCGGAGTTGGTTGTGGTGTCAGTGAGAAGGTCGGAAGGACTGGTCTGTGACAGAACTTGGCGTAGACGAGGAGGAGAAAAGTCAAGGAGAACATTATGGAGAGGATTCCAATGACGACAACGAGGCTTGGCCAGAACCTATTAACCATGTTGTCGTTGTAGTTGAAGCTCCCTGGAGACTGCGCTTCAGCATTGTTGAAGATGAAGAAGAAAGGAACCAAGATGATGATGGTGGGGGTGATCGAAACCAAATTACGCATAGCGATTCGCGAAGTGAAGGAACAAACTTCGCTGAAATGCTCTAACATAAATTGCTAAAAACGTTTCGCCAGGGAATTATTTCTAATAGCACAATTAGTAGAGAATTTGAAAAGCTTTGGGTTTTGACGTTTTGTATTTGCAGCCCGACTAATACCATAATAATCAACATTTTATTGTAATATTAACAATAAAGCACTAGAAACATCGAATTCCGAATAGGGCGGCATTGGAGTGAGAGGGGAGAGTGAGAATGGGAGAGGGAGGAGGTGTTGCAGGTGGGGGGTGGAATTGCAGGTTGCAGCAGTGGAATGCTGCAGCCTTGTGCAGAGAAGAAAGAAAGAAAAAGGAAGAGAGGAGGAATAGGAGGAGCTGGTGATGGGTCCATCATGTTAATTAATTAATTAAATAAAAATGTAAAAAAAAAAAAGAAAGAAAGAATAAAAAACGGAGACAGATATTGAAGTGTTAGGGTATTTTTGGAAGTTCCATCATGTTTTTTCTTGGAATGCAGGAGTAGTAAATAACTCCGCGGTTTAAGTAAATCTTTTTAAAATTGAAGCTAGTAGATGTAAAATAATTTTTAAGTCTTCTTATCTTGTAATTAATTTTTTTATCTAGTAGATCTGGGCAATTTTCCCTATTTATTATTAGGGAGAGAGTTTACCATTACGCCAATGGACCAAAATGTCTCATGCCACACCAATGATGATGTAGAAAATAGTATATGGATCTACATGATTATAATGGGACAAAGAAAATTTAAAACAAAAATACAAAAAATCCATAAGAGAAAGTGATAATACATTGACAATGTATGAAAATTTTTATTATTTCTTTAATGGGATAAAGAATGTTGTTTGATCATGTGGCTCTTGTGTCCACAAATAGGAGTGTGCGAATTTACTACCACACCCCTTGTGAATCAAAAATCTCATCCATCTTGATATCCCTGCGCGCACTCTTGTTGGCCCCCCGCATTAGTGCAAGGTATGCGATTAGAAAGCGATCTCTTACCCTTCTTTAATATCTTTGCATTTTATATGTTGGATCAGTTGGGAGTAAGAAATGTTAAATTGAATATTATACTGAACGAATATTAAAATGTCCTAGATTTTGAAAGAAATATGTTTGACTTTCTGTTTTATCATAAAAAATCCAAAAAATGAAACAAATTCAAAATACTTAAGCACACACACACTTTACCCAAAAAAAAAAATTGCAACAAAACAATCATTCCATTTTGGCTAGTAAAATGAAATATTTCGGCTGTTTTGGCTAAAAAGGAATTAAGTTGAATACATATTTAGTTAAAACAAATTATTTGATATCTTTTCTTACCACTCATCTTAATCATTTTGGCCTTTTTTTTTTTTTTCTTGGTAAGATGATAATTTATTTCAAAGGGAGGCAAGCAGCGCACAAGGCATCCTGATTACAAAATCCATAATCCAAGGAGAGGAAATAGACCACATAGTCTGTCTTGCCACAGACAAGACCTTCCAGGCTAGAGAGTGCACCACTACGTTCACCTTTCTAGAAATACAAGAGAAAATGCAACTGCTAAACGGGGGGATCAGAAGACAAATGTCGACCAAAATGCTTAGGATTGAGGTTGGTGGGTTGTGCGCCGCCTCATTGATCAAATCAATCAGATTAGAATTATTTGATTCAATCACCACTTGATCGTATCTCGCTTCAAGAGCCCTTTGGAGACCATTAAGCACCGCCAAGGCCTCTCCTATAGCATTAGGAAGTTGACAAGGCTCGGACGAAGCCAATAAAGGTCTCCCACCATGATCTCTCAGAATCACATGTTAGAAAAGGAAACCCATGGAGAGAATATTCATATTTACTCAAGATTGGATTTTCCTAGCAATCCATGTCTTTCCTAATTTGGAGAAAGATTGCTTAGGAGATAATTGAGTCACTTATAGTAACTCAATATATTTATCCCATGTGAGCCTGCAATATGGGGATTTTGTGAGAGAAATATAAATATTCATGAGATCACAAAATCACATGAGACAAGGAAACCCAAAGCAAAATCGCAGAGCTCTCTCTCCCTCCTAGAAAAATCGTATAGTGACTCAATATATCTATCCCATGTGAGCCTGCAATATGGGGATTTTGTGAGAGAAATATAAATATTCATGAGATCACAAAGTCACATGAGACAAGGAAACCCAAAGCAAAATTGCAGAGCTCTCTCTCCCTCCTAGAAAAATCGTCTTCTCCCTCTCTTGTTCTCTTGGTGTTTAATCCTAGAGGTGGTCCAAGCTATTCTGTTCTTGGAATTGTGGAGGAGTAAGCTTGACCGTGGTGGGAACGCAAAGCTTGCGTGGTGCATGAAACGAATGAGAAAGGGCTATCATCGGTTGGAGGTCTTGCACTTGTGAGGCTTAGGTAATAATCGATCCCTGCTTCGTTCTATTTTGAATGACTTCTCCATCGATACTGTGATCCTATTTACGCTTCCGTTGCGATCGCACTAGCGATGCCTTCAGTGGCATCAGAACCTCTTTATCGATGGGGTTGTTTTCAATTTTATTTGTTCATTATTTTATGATGCTCATAATTTTTATTCTGTTTATAATAAAATTTAAAAAAAAATTTCTGGAGGTGAGATGCATGTGCGCATAGGGGCAGCGGGCTGGCTGTATGCGCGCGCCCCTAGTCGCATGCACCCCACCCCTTGGATAGCCCATACCCCCTGGCCGTGTGCACCCTACAGCCTGCGGCATGCGTGAGCAGGCAGCCTTGCCGCATGTGATGCTATTGTATGAATGTGCACTTGTTTTTCCCTCTTGTTTTGCTTCACTTTGTGTTGCAGATTTTTATAAATAAAAAAAAAAATTTCTGGTTTCATTAATGAAAGGGATTTTCATTGGAGAAGATGGGTGGAGAGATTCTTCCCTTCACCCACCTTCCCCAATTTGGCATAATGGCTTACTATAATTGTTAGTTTTATTTTAAGCATGTATGTGATGGTTTTGTGGGGTATGTATCATGACCATTATGACATAAGTTGTTATGGTAATGACTATGTGATTTGCATGATTATAGTGACATTGGATTATCATGGTAATGATCATGTAATGCACATAACCATTATGACATAAGTTGTCATGGTAATGGTTGCACGATGGATGCATTGGATGCACTTGATCATAATGGCTTGAATTGTCATGGTAATGATGTTTAATGTGTTTTTGGGCAATTTTCACATAAATGTTGGAATATTATTTTTGAGCATCATATAAATAATGTGGACCATGGTTATGAGATGAATAAAATTACATACATTAGATGTATATGTGTGCTAGGCATGGTATGGTTGTGATTTTATATGTAATTTCTTTTATTATTCTCCAAGCAGTCCAATTTTGGTGGACTGATTTCCTATTATGTAATTTTATTTATTTGGAAAGGATTGTAATATTTTTAGCTTAGTTTGAAAATATTCATTGTAACCTCGTAGATCATGGAACATGGATCATGGGTCTTGAGTCAAGGATCATGGATCATAGATTATGGATCATGGATCGTGGGTCGCAGATCGTAGATCATGGATCAGGGATCTTGCCGGTTCGTTGGAGACAAGAATGAAGGAAGGACTTGCTCACTTGAAGTGTCCTTAATTATTACAGTTTTAGAATTTCCCTGTAATAGATAGTTGCATATGCATTATCACACTATAATTGCCGTGAGTGGGAGTGACATATGAGGCTATGATTAGTCCTATCCATTTTTAGTCAAAGTGAGTTTGTCTTGGTTATGAACTACATTCATTAAAGATGCTGTCTCATAACCATTGGTATTTATGTGTTTATAGTTTTCCTTGGATGGATGTGCTATTTTGTTTATACATTGGATATATGTTTGTGGTTTAATATGCATTCCCGTTTTCCCTCATTATAATACAAATGTGATATGGGAAGCCCTGGTTGGTGGGATTCTCATGGTCTCCCTTTGTTGGTGAATGTAGAAATGTCATTGATCCACCCTTGTAGATGCCGATAGAATAATATTAGGGTGAATTGGTGAAATTGTCTGCACTCATCTCACATGTAATAGGTAGAGAATATGGTCAGTGGTATATGTTCTATGATAATAGGCATTAACCCACAAACACCATAGTTCCCTTCGAAATTAAGGGTAAACACTTGACTTGAGTGTGTGTCAGCCGATAGGAATGGGCATGACACTTAGGTGGCCAAATACATTGGAAGTCTAAGTGACGGGCAGAATAGTCCACCCAACCAAGATGC
This sequence comes from Telopea speciosissima, assembly GCF_018873765.1. NCBI lineage: Eukaryota > Viridiplantae > Streptophyta > Magnoliopsida > Proteales > Proteaceae > Telopea > Telopea speciosissima. The sequence continues at coordinate 50,819,573 of NC_057921.1, read as the reverse complement.
GAATGATGAACTCCAATAGGCTAAGTCAGGAGCATGAGGGTTGATCGTTTTCAATTCATGCCCTACAAGCTAGAAGGAAGCTTAGGGTGTGACTGACCATTGATTGTTCTTACCCCAGTTATTACAATGGTTGTAGATCACGCTAATTAGTAATTTTTATACATCATGTAGATTTTAAAAATATCAACCCAAATGAACTATGCCGCCCTTATCAAAGACGATGTTTTGACCAGCCCTAACTATGTTGACTGGAGGAGAAACATCAAGTTACTCCTGTCTGCGGAAGGTCTAATGTCTGTCCTGGACGAAGATGAGCCTGAATTCCCTAATGAGGAGAACCCTGAATCGAAGCCTGCGTATGAGTTGTTCCGACAGAAAAACTCTAAGGCAAAACTCCTCATGTTGAGTTCTCTGGAGAAGACCATCGCTGATTCGATCAAGGATCTGTACTTGACCAAGGACATGATGGAGGAGTTGAAGGAGATGTATGGGAGGGAAGAACGTCATGCCCATCATCAACTGGTGACACTCCTCCATGGCACGAAGATGGCTCAAGGTACTCTGGTTGTTGACCATGTCATAAAACTGAAGAACTTGTTCCTGGATCTGGAGAACCTTGGGACTTCATTCAAGCTGAATTATAAGACGGATGTCATCTTCCACTCATTGCCTCAGGATATCTATGGATCGTTTATTGTCAATTACAATATGAATAAACTTTTCATGGAACTCCCTGAGCTGGGTAACATGTTGCAAGAGGTGGAAGCTGCATCCAAGAAGCAGAAAGTGGAGGTCTTGACTACAGAGGACAAGTCTTCTTCCTCAAAGCCTAAGGGCAAGAAGAAGAAGAAGAAGAAGGCTAACAAGGGCAAAAACCCTAAGGTTGGTGATAAGGGAATTCAGAAGAACAAGAGTAAGGGGACTTGTTTCTATTGTAAAAAGGATGGACATTGGAAGAAGGAATGTCGTGCTTTCCTATCTGCTCAGAAAAAGAAGCAGGAGAAACAGGAAGAAGGTATTTCTGAAACCTTGGTCCTTTATGAGTCTAATTTGTTAGAGGAACCTACTAACACATGGTTGGTGGACTCGGGGTCTACTGCCCATATTTGCAACTTGTTGCAGGGGTTTAAGCTGACAAGAAGATTGAGTAAGGATGAAGTTCGATTGCGAACGGGTACGGGTGCTGAGGCCGTTGGAGATTTTACTTTAGTTTTTTTATTATAGTACTTTAGTTTTGAGAGATTGTTTTTATGTTCCTCATTTTAGGAGGAATATTGTTTCTGTTAGTAGGCTTGTTATGGATGGTTATACTTTCCTCTTTGGTAATAAATTAACTATTCGATTGAATAATTCTTTTATTACTTCTGGCCTACTGAATGACGGGTTATATCTCTTAAAACCGGTACTAGAGGTGAATGAGATCTCCAATAATTCTTTAAAAAGAAAATCAGCCCAAGATAATTCTACATACTTTTGGCACTTGAGGTTAGGTCATATTGGAGTAGAAAGGATAAACAGGTTGATGAAGGATGGGCCTTTGGAATCATTGAAGGTAGAACCTTACCCAACATGTGAGTCGTGTCTACAAGAAAAAATGACCAAGAAACCCTTCTCTAACAAGGGAAGAAGAGCCGAAGCAGTGTTAGAATTGATACACTCAGATGTATGTGGACCCATCAATGTTCAGGCGAGGTATGGTTACTAATACTTCGTGACCTTCACTGATGACTACTCTCGTTATGGATATATTTACTTGATGCACCGCAAGTCGGAAACCTTTGATAAATTCAAGGAATTCCGAGCGGAGGTTGAAAAATAGTTAGAAAATTGCATCAAGTGCCTTCGATCTGATCGAGGAGGAGAGTACTTATCAGATGAGTTCAGGGACTATTTGAAAGAAGCTGGGATCATAACCCAGTTGACAGCCCTGGGAACACCTCAACAGAACGAAGTTTCAGAAAGGAGGAATCGAACCTTGTTAGACATGGTTCGGTCCATGTTGAGTTATTCGAAACTGCCATTGAGTTTTTGGGGTTTTGCACTGGAAACTATCATCTATATACTGAACAGGGTACCAACAAAGTCTGTGACCATAACACCTTTTGAGTTGTGGTATCGGCGTAAGCCAAGTCTTCAACATCTCAAGGTGTGGGATTGCATAGCGCATGTAAAGAAATAACAGACGGATAAGTTGGAATCCCGAACATATAGATGCTATTTCTTGGGATACCCTAAGACTATAATAGGCTACTACTTCTATGACCCTGTTAATCAGAAAGTCATAGTTAGTAAGCATGCGAATTTTCTTGAGGATGACACGATCTCACTGAGATCAGATCCAGTGGTCATTAAAGAAATAACTGATGACCAAGTACCTTCAGCATCGACAAAGGTTCCAGTTGACGTACCCACAGTTGAGCAACAGCCTCAAGAGCCTAGGAGGAGTGGGAGGTCTATCAGGCCACCAACTAGTTTGAACCTTCTCACGGAGGAGGATCAAAAGGTGAAAGAATTCCACATGGTGTCTGACTGTTCAGACATAGATCCTTATACTTACGCTGAGGCTCTTAAGGACGTTGACTCAGTGAAATGGCAGGAAGCAATGCGCAGTGAAATAAATTTCATGGATTCTAACTATGTTTGGACTCTTGAAGATCTGCCAGTTGGGGTAAAATCCATAGGGTGTAAATGGATCTATAAGAGAAAGAGAGGTGTGGATGGAAAGGTGGAACATTTCAAGACAAGGCTGGTGGCGAAGGGATACATCCAGAAAGAGGGTATTGACTATGATGAAACCTTCTCACCTGTAGCGATGATTAAATCCATTCGGATTCTATTGTCGATTGCTGTATACCATGACTATGAGATCTGGAAGATGGATGTGCAGACCGCTTTCCTTAACGGTTATCTTGATGAGGTCATATACATGAATCAGCCAGAGGATTTTGTCTCTCCAGGAGAGGAAAACAAGGTATGTAGGTTGTTGAGGTCTATTTATGGACTAAAACAAGCTTCCAGATCATGGAACATCTGTTTTGATCAAACCATCAAGGATTTTGAGTTTGAACAAAATATCGATGAGCCATGTGCGTATAAGAAAGTCTGTGGGAGTGCCGTCTGTTTTCTAGTCCTATATATGGATGATATATTGCTCATTGGGAATGATGTGGAGTTACTTTCATTTATAAAGATGTGGTTGTCCAAAACATTCTCAATGAAGGATGTTGGGATTATCACAATCCACCTACATTGACAAAGTGGTTGAGAGGTTCAACATGCAGGATTCGAAGAGAGGTAGTGTGCCCCTCAGACATGGAATCGGTTTATCCAAGTCACAAAGTCCTCAAACTCCTAAGGAAATTGAGACTATGAAGAGAGTTCCTTTTGCTTCGGCAGTAGGAAGTCTGATGTATGCCATATTGTGTAACAGGCCAGATATTTGTCATGCCGTAGGGATTGTGAGTCGATATCAATCCAATCCAGGACAGGAACATTGGATAGCTGTCAAGGGGATCCACAAATACTTAAGGAGGACCAAAGATTACTTCCTTGTTTATGGTTGTGATTAGTTGTCAGTGGTTGAAAATACTGATTCAGATTTTCAAACTGACAAGGATGACAGAAAGTCTACCTCTAGGATGGTTTTTATGATTGGTGGTGGTGTAGTAATTTGGAGGAGTGCCAAACAAAAGTCAATAGCCGACTCCACGATAGAAGCAGAATACTTGGCAGCTAGTGAAGCAGCCAAGGAAGGTGTTTGGCTCAAGAAATTCTTGACAGACCTAGGGGTGGTGCCTGAGCTAGTGGAGCGACCCATACAACTGTTATGTGACAACAGGGGAGCTATAGCACAAGCGAAGGAACCAAGAGCTCATCAGAGGAACAAGCATGTGGAGTGGAAATATCACTTGATTCGTGAGATTATTCAGCGTGGCGATATAGCCATAGCTAAGGTTGACACTGCAGATAACCTATCTGACCCCATGACCAAGGCGTTGCCTCCTAGTGTTTTTGAGAAACATGTTGGGAATATGGGGGTGAAGTCCATGGGTGACTGGCACTGATGTACAAAACTCCTTTTATTTGAATAATAAATTCTTGTTTTGATTAGCATGATCAGTTGTTGAGCTCAGTTATTGTCCTTAGGTATTCATACCTAAAACTGTTCACCACTAGGGATGGAACTGGACATCCCATCCGACATGGTGGTCACATTGTGTGTGCTTAGGGAGGTTATTTTCCAAGACACAAATGTGAGTACACATTTGGTGTGTGCATTGGACTGGATCACTGAGAATTTCACATGTGGTGTACTGTCAGTATAAAGAAAATGAGATTCTTTTAAGTAGTTCACGATTGGTCCCTTGACCTAAAGGGTCCTTATCGATGCATTCATATGTTGAGAGTTTTGGTGTACCAATGGTTGATGTCTATCTCTGACTATATATCGGTGCGCTGGATTCTCAGTGTCTGACTGTATTCGAAAGAGATGCCCAACACGGAACCTATAACCCATACGTTGGGAATATGTTGAGGAGAGTATTCTATACAGGATTGGACCCAAATCCGGATCCGGTTGCATCTTCAAAATGTTTTTGAAATGTTTTTAGTTATATATATAAAACATTATCTATTTTCTTAAACATTTTGTTTGAAATGTTTTCTGTTGGTCCAATCAAGGTAATTGAATCTCTCGATCGGTGTATCGGTTCATTGAGGATTGACAGTCCCGTACACATGCCTTATATTGAACCATGCGACATTGTTTTGTGGGGGACTAATGCGTGTTTTAACTACTTACCTTGGGCGTAGGTTATTACATCTGCTTAGCATCTTCGATGGCCTTTTTCTTAGAAGCTAAGTGGTATCCCATTGCGATCCTACCCCTTTCCTTTCAGTTCCATTCATCTACGTTGTGATGATTGATCGTGATGTCATTTTCATGACCCTCTTATAAGATTGGATCTTACAGTAGGATGGAGGAGATTGTTAGAAAAGGAAACCCATGGAAAGAATATTCATATTCACTCAACATTGGATTTTCCCAGCAATCCATGTCTTTCCTAATTTAGAGAAAGATTGTTTGGGAGATAATTGAGTCACTTATAGTAACTCAATATATCTATCCCATGTGAGCTTGCAATATGGGGATTTTGTGAGAGAAATATAAGTATTCATGAGATCACAAAATCACATGAGACAAGGAAACCCAAAGTAAAATCGCAGAGCTCTCTCTCCCTCCTAGAAAAATCATCTTCTCCCTCTCTTGTTCTCTTGGTGTTTGATCCTAGAGGTGGTCCAAGCTATTGCGTTCTTGGAACTGTGGAGGAGTAAGCTTGACCGTGGTGGGAACGCAAAGCTTGCGTGGTGCATGGAACGATTGAGAAAGGGCTATCATCGGTTGGAGGTCTTGCACTTGTGAGGCTTAGGTAATAATCGATCCCTGCTTCGTTCTATTTTGAATGACTTCTCCATCGATACTGTGATCCTATTTACGCTTCCGTTGCGATCACACTAGCGATGCCTTCATCACACCCACCCCCGCCTTCTGATCCTTTGAGAGGATTAATACAAACCTATTAAACCTATTTTCTTGTGCATTCATAGGTTTTTCGTGCACAATGCACAACCATACACAAAACCTTTTATCTTAAAATATTATATATTTTTTCTACTATTTTTTATTCATACCATTAAAATATACCTAATTGTTTATTGTTATTTCAGATTAAACAATGGGGTGGAAAACTATTCCATCTTCGGTTTGGAAAGTCATTTGGAAGTGTCAGACAACACCTAAGATCCATAGGTTTCTATGGCGTGCATGTGCATCTGATCTTGCCACGGGGGATGCCTTTCAACGAAGAAATATCCAAGTTGATATGGTTTGTGTGCGTTGTGGGGTACTGGAGACACCTACACATTCTATTCGGATGCACCTTCTCTCGGGCAGTCTGGTTTGGAAGTAATATTGGATGTAATTTTTTCACAACTCCTTTCTCTTCTATTGTTGATTGGGTTTCTAGTTGGAGGACTTTTGCATAATTGGAGAAGAAGAAAGCTCACAGAAAGATCATTTTTTTGAGTTTCATTTGCTGGTATCTATGGCTTGCTCGCAACGACACTGTTTTTTGTAGACGCATATGGAAACTAGAAGATGTTATTGTTGCAACTTCTTCATCATGTAAGGACTTTATTGGTTCTTTTCCTGCTCTTCATAATGTTTCTACTACAAATATGAATGTCAACACTGGCAATTAATTACCGGAACAAGGATTTATAAAATGCAATTGTGATGCGAGTCTACCATTGGACGGTTCTTCTTGTGGCCTTGGTTATGTCTGGCGGAATTCTACAGGTGCACCACTTATGGTTGTTTCATCCCCACAGCAATTTAATGACATTTTGGTGGGTGAGGCGATGGTTGTTCATCAAAGCTTAGTGGATCTACATGCATATGGTCATATGAATGTCATCATAGAATCTGATAATATCAACCTGATCAGATTTCTAACTGATGTCTCACAGCCATCCCCGCTACTAATCCGTCCAATTGCAGATGATATTTTACATTTGTCACCGTTGTTTGCTATTTGTAATTTCTGTTATATTTCAAGGGAGATCAACACTGTGGCTGACTACCTGGCTCGGAAGGCCTTGTTGATTATATGCACGACAGTTTGACCACTTTCCACTCCTTGATTCTGAGAGATATGTTTGCTCTCAATGCCTTGAGTTGTTGCATGGTCAAATAAATCTCTATTTTTTCCCCCAAAAAAAATAAACAATGGCTTACATTAGGGATGTAAACGGATCGAATTCGGTCGGATAGTGGCATTATCATATTCGTATCCGTTTATATTCGGACGGATTCGAATAATATCCTATCGGTATTCGAACGAATTCGGATAATTTCCAGATAACGATTTTTTGAATACAGGTTCTCCTAAATGGATATGAATACAGATCGAATACGATTTTTTGACTATCCGTTGACATATTTACCGTTTTTATGATGAAGGTTAGGGTTGAAACTTGAGAGTTCAGTTATTACCCTTTCTTCTACTCTTCTTAGTCTTTTATTCTCTTACGTTTTTTATTTTTTATTTTTTAATAGATATGTAATTCCATGTAGCACATTGCATAAAATATTATATATATAAACCAATAACAAATCTAGAAAAACGAATCACATTATCTTAACTTATAAATTTATAAAAATAAGATAACAAAATCCAATAAGGTAACTTAAAAGGATAGACAAACACAGAGTTATATTTCAGATATTTTATTACCGTTGGACTACTAAACGAATCGGATAATAATCGATCGGATAGGGGGATTATCATATTCGTATCCGATTAGTTTCGGACGGATTCGGATTCTCCTAAACGGATACGAACGCGGATCGAATACGAATTGACGAATATCCATTTACATCCCTAGCTTACATCATTCGGTTTAAACGATTTACCTTTGATTTAAAGGTAGAAATAGTTATAAAACTGTTTATTAAATAATTTGATTCTTACACTCAAAACGATCTAACGATCGATTTCTATTTCCATAAACGATTTTGGTTTGGTTTTTGAGACCCTTTAAGCAAACCCTTCCCCAAATATAGGTCTTTACAGAATAAAGTCAATAAACGCATAAAATGGTTTGTGTCTCCGGCTGCAGCAAGATGAGTAATAAGAAGGGAACATCAATCGTAAAAAACAGAACCGTAGACGAGGTGGAGGAGCTGCTTCTTGCGGCGGAGGACGATCTCCTCCTCAACCTAAGTCTCAACTCTCACCTTTCTCACGCCTCTTCTTCCTCCTCTCCCCTCGATCACGATCTTTCCCGTCGCCTCGAAGCTCTGAAATCGTCAAAAATTACGAGGGTACCACCGTCGCAACCGCAGCAGAAGGAAAAGACGAGCGCAGCTCCAAAATCAACCTCCAGTTCGATGATAATTACGAACGTAACATTGCCGGAAGCGCAGAAGAAGGAGAAAAGCAAAGAGGAGGAGGAGTTTGAGAAGGTTCTCGGAGCCGATCTTTCTGCCAGATTTGCTGCTCTCAAGGGCTCTTCTTCTTCGAAGACTTTTACAGAATCTCAAGCGAGTCTGGTGAGATCTGAAAGTGGAGATGATGGCGATGATGATGAAGAGGATGAGGTGGAGAAGGTGATTCAGTGGGCCATCGATACAGTTCGTCTCGATTCCTCCTCCCCCATCGATGATAATTCTAACGATGACGATGACGATGACGATGACAGTGAAGAAGAAGATGATGACGATGAAGACGACGAAGAGAAGGAAAAGACGAGCAAACAACGGCAGAAGAAGTAGTAGGTACTCTGATACGTCATACCCATTCTTGGTACTGTAACTACTTTATACGGACCGTTCGATTTGTTTACGTTTGTTTGTTTCACTGTAACTTCATTTGTGTTTACAACAATCTAAGAGCTCCCAATCTGGAGTCTGGACACAGTAGGAAATTGTTTCAGGTGGGTAGAAGGAATTGTGGTTTTCTTTATAAATCTGCAATTGTTGTTATGACCTCTTATGCTCTACTCTTCAACATCGATATTGCTTCAAAGCAGCCAAGGTTCAAGGAAGGCCTGCGATTTTGTATGCCTGAGATCATATGACAATTGTAAATAACTCCTTCTCATCCGTGGACGATGATTTTTTACAAAATTTTTCCACAAATCACTTCCCAATGCACCTCTGTGTTGCCCATTCAGCTGAAATCACCAAACATTTTTGGTTTTCCTAGCCTTCCTCTGCCAAACTCGATCTATATCTCTCTCTGTTCGAAAAAAGACGAAATTGACTAGGAACTTCTTTTTATAAATCAGACTAGATCTGTTCTTCTTCTTTGTCTTGCTTTGGTCTCGTTCTTCCTATCCTACTTAGTATCCAGAGCTTAGTTCAAATACAGAGGGCATGTCCTTGTGGGCTTCGAATTCTAGCCATTGCTCAGCTCTTTTTATTCTGTCCTTCATTTTAACACTCGATTTATGTACTGGGACCTTTAGTCCCATATCGTTTATTAGGGAAGAGGAGGAAGAGCAGTTTATACATTGGAGTGCGTACGGACCTTCTTTTTTTTTTTTTTTTTTTTTTTGGCAAAGGGATGTGGATCCTTCAAAGTGTGGAAAATGGAAAATTTTTATCACTCCCCTATACTTGGCCTATATTTGCTTCGAGAGAGAGAGAATACTGCCAGGTTTGCTAGTGAACGCTAGCACTTCCATGTGTCCATCTCTCTTCTCTCCCATAAAATGACATCTATTCATTACCTAAAGTTCTTTATGTACTATGGGATGAAGGGATTGGATTTATGAGTGAGATTTGTCGCTAATTGAAGTAGAGAGACTCAAAGAGAATTTCAAGTAGAAAATAATGGATCCATTTCCATTTTTTGGTTGTTAGGGAGTTTTTCGAAGTTTTTTTGCAGCTGTTTTTTTGACATTGTTCTAATGCAACTTAGAGATCTTGTCTTCTGAATTGGGACGTCGTCTCACTTGGTTCTTAAATTGTCTACCTTTTTTTCAAAAAACATTTGATTATAATGATTTCGTTCGGTATATTTTCTAATATTGTCATATGATCTAGGTATACCATCAAAATGGGGTGATGTTCTCTGTACCGCTGCAGCCTGTGCCCAAACACATGGGTTGGGTATTCAAGGGGGTTAGGGTGGTCATTTCGCCCACCTCATGTGTCTGGCGCAGTTTGCACCCCCGACACAGAGAACATTTGACCTAAAAAAATATATTTTTTAGTTATCTTTTTAACTTTTGTTTTCTAGTGCCAGTCGAGAGGTAAAACACTCTTAGCCCTTCCCTTTTCTTGTTCTTAATCACAATATAATTTTGATTATATTGTCTATTGATTTCGAAAAACGTCAAATATCTACATAGGCCGGCTTCAATCTGGGCAGATCAAGTGCTTAACTTCTTCCCAGACTGTCCTTTGATGCGTATCCAATCTATAGTTTGACAAAACCCCATTTGAGTCATACATGGATTATGGAGTTATATTGACAGGTTCTAGATTCTATTCTAGGTAGCAACTTTCTTACACCTTTTCACACCCTCTTCTACGAGGACGGGGATGAGAGCTACCCACACAGTTACATCCATTGGTGGAAACCAAAATATAAAACAACTAAAAGAAGAAAACTATCAAAGAAACACTATGAACGAAGACCCTATCATTGAGGTAGAGGAGACAAACAATGAATATATGCAATCAATTTCTCAAGGTGATGGTCCATCATCACATGGTTGCCAAGAAGCATTTCATTTGCAGTTCTGAGCTCATGAATTAGGGATTCTATTAATGCGGCAAGTCTGGTCTCAACGGTTGAATCAAACTTGCATCAAGGCCATGGATGAATGAGCCTTTATGGGGGAATAACTCTGATCTACATGAAATCCTTCTTTTATCAAGTGGCATTCCATATCTCTCAAGATTACAAAAAACTGTCATGAAAAAAAATTCTTCTAAAAAAAAACATTATTTTCACTTCACATTTTCAAATCAAGCCCACGGTATCGTTTCTGATTACCTAAGAATCAATGAGTCTAGGCATGGATGTTGCTTCTCTTCTGTCCCCCTTGTCTGCCTTAGAAGAAGAAGAAGATGATGATGATGATTTTGAAGAAGCTAAAATCTGTAAAGCATTCCAAGAATTGGCCACAAGCAATGAACAAGACGGAGAAAGAACCATTAGAAAAGGGTCATTGCATTTATACTTTTTCGATTGTTTATTGTCCTATTTCAATACTTCTGCTCTTGCCAAATTGGGAAGTCAAACACCCTAGTTCCCCAAAAAGGGGAGAATTGTTGAAGCTAGTTTGCCAAAAAGGGGAGAATTGTTGAAGCTAAAGCTACATTTATTTCATCGTAAAAGATTTTATTTAAAAATCAAGATAAAATTGTATAATGATTACAAAAAAGCGAGGAGGGATGTTTTTATTGAAATGCAATTACAAAAATTGAAAAATTTAAGGAGCTTTCCATCTATTCGACAATCAAAATGCCAAATCATATGGCCTATGAAGTAGAAACATGATGGACATGCTAGAGTTCCTACCATAAGCGTTCAAGGACTTTTTTCACTTTTTTTCTAATCAGAAAACTAATCCCTTGAGCCACAACCTTTTTATTTTAGCCATGGAAGGCCTTTCCAGGCTGCTCACATTGTATAGAGGATTGAATATGTTTAAAGGTATCAAAGCTACTAGAGAAGCCCTAGAAATACCCCATTTCTTATTTGTTGATGATGCTTATTTGCCAAGCTAACAAGCATCATTCAATATGTTCAGGTTATTTTTTCCTTATTTCTTGACCTTGATGGGCAACAGATTATTGTGGGTGGCTTGCTCTCTTCTGAGAATAAAGGAGATGCCTTTGAGAGCTTCTTACCTAGGGATTCATCTCCTTGATAGTAAAGCCAAATCTAGACACCTATGTAAGGTTATGGATAGAATTCAATGTAAGCTAGCCTGTTGGAAGGTACCCCTCTTGTCCCATGCTGGCCATACCCTGTTAGTTAAGTCAGTTCTAAATTAAGTGCCCACTTGCATGGCAATTATGCTCTTGGCTCGACCCTTGATATGTCGAAAAATTACTAGTGCTTATAGATACACCTTGCTTTAAAACTTCAAAAGAATAACACCATAGGTTATGGTATTTCAACTATTTCCAACTTCATTGTGACATATGATCGACGATTACAAGGTACAATTATTATTATTATTATTTTTTCCGTAAAAAAAATTATTATAAGGGGCTGAGAAATAAAGAAAAGGCTCATCTTATTATATAACAAATGGGAGAATAGATCTCTACTTGGTGGTGTTTCCTATGCCCTCTCATAGGGCATCGTGAGATGACGTTTTTGTCCCCTGGGTAGATACCCAGGCATGCTCACCCATTGGCTCGTACTTGGTGACATAAGAAACACCACCAAGTAGAGATCTTCCACCCTCCTCCCCCCCAAAAAAAAAAAAAAAAAAAAAAACATTGTTGAGGAAAATTTTGAATTAACTATCCATAGTTCAAATAAGAAACGGCTTCTATACTCAGCAAATTTGAGTACAAAAGAAGAACAAATTAAGAGAGAGAGAGAGAGAGAGCATTAGTTCAGGTTTCTCTTGTTTGGAATCAAGCCTCTTACCTTCATCTCATTCAAAGTGCTCAATTATTTCACTCTTTGATTTCAGAGAGAGAGAGAGCATTAGTTCAGGTTTCTCTTGTTTGGAATCAAACCTCTTACCTTCATCTCATTCAAAGTTCTCAATTATTTCATTTTTTTGGATTGATGTTCTTCCACAGACCCCAACTAGTAGCACCAAGAAAAAAAAAGATTTAGAATGAAAACTAACAGCATAAACTCCGTTGTTGATGAAATTGCTACTTATTATATCACTTAAATCTAGTGCTCTTAAACATGTTAAATGACGAAATATATCTGAAGAAACCAATGTAATCCATCCAAGGATTTTCAGAGGGCACAACTTCTTTGCCTTGCAAATGAAAGAAGGTATCATTCTTATCTCTACTATGAATAGAAATAAATGACAGGCTCTATTATAATTGAATTTCTTATGCTTTAATATCCTTCAACATCAAATTAATACATTCATTTTCTATGAAGAATTTTGCATAAACATGTACAAGATCATGCATTTGTGACAATAATTGTACTTCCTTTAGCATTGCGTTTGAAAACAGTTCAACAATGATACACAATCTTCACTAGACAATACTCATAATCTATGAATATATGTGATACCCATCATGACTACAACTTTCATTACATAGTGTGACAATAATTCTACTTCCAAAAAAACATCAATGAATTTCACTCTATAGGATCTTCATTCCAAACATCATCTAGTACAAGTAAGAAATGCTTTCTATCAACAGGATTATTTAATTGAAGTTGCAAAACTTCTCATGTAGAATCATCACCATAAAATCCTCTATACAAAGGATTTTGCAAAATCATGGACAAGATCATGCATTTGTGACAATAATTCTACTTCCTGTAGCACTTCGTTTGAAAGAAAACATATCCTCATTCCAAACATCGTCTAATACGAGTGAGAAACGTTTTCAATCAACAAAAAATTTTCGTTGACATTATTTTATTAGGATGATTTTTGACCTTATCATCATTGAAATCACGTTGGGCGAATGTCATTTTACCCAGACCACCCATACCAACAATAGAGATGAAAGTGACTCGAGGAGCCATTTCTTGTTGACTGCCCTTGCTCAGCAACTTGCATATTATGATATCTTTATCCATATTGCAACCAAATACCTCTGATGCATCAACCAAAGAGCTAATTTCTAATCTCCTCCGTCAATCCTCTATAATTTTTCTCCTAGTAGTTTCAATAAAGTGGAATTTATCCTTCTCACTTGCAATCCTCCCTTTGCTGATCTCCTTTACCTTATGACCTATATCAATTGTTGAGGGACAAAAGCAAGGAGAAAGAAGATGATGGGGAATACCTTCTTAGTCAGGCCGATTCAAGCATCAACAACAGCTCCCTATGTCGTCTTTTAGATCTGAGATTTGCTTCTCCTCAATATTCTTTAAGCCCAGCCTGGAACCCCTTGTTCGATCTCCTTTTGGAAGATCATGACCAGTAGCAGACACAGGAAACAAGAGATCTAACCATTGTTGCAAACGATCAAGTGATCTACGAATGGAAGTCAAAAAGAAGAAGAGAAAGAAAATTGAATCTGTAAGAGAAGCAAGTTGATGTTCTCTTGCAGTGGTGCTCCAATTTATGAAGCTTTCCGTAGTGCGTTATTTGGTAAAGTAGAATTTATCTTATCTTATGCGCCTAGAAAACTGGTAAGATTCAATTGGATGGAAATGCATGGAAGGTCACATCATTTAGGAAAGGAAAGCAACGGATGAAAATGGATGAAAGGTCACATCAATTAGATTTAATAAATACGATACGCACAGCAGCTCTTCTAGTACCACAGCTGATAAAGGTCCTGGCACCTCCACTAGAGATTGATGCCATTTCAGCGTTTTTTTAACACTTTTAGATGGATCACATGCAAGAAAACCCTAATGTCTAGTTTGGAAGTTTGGCCTCTGAGGGTGACGCAGCTGTAGAACTCTAAACAGAGATAACGATGTTGATCGAGAGTCGTAGAGTCCATTTTGGGCTATCATGTTTTTCCCAATATATATCAATAAATAGTATGATGTTGATTACCACAATGTGTATATGACACATAAATTGGATCGATGAATACCCTCTACCTCGACCACCTCCACGACCTCTCCTCCCATTAACCATGACCATAACTAGTAAAACTAATGCCACGGTCATGACCATGACCACCACTATTTGTAACAAGAGATAGGAATTATCCTTGGTGGAAGGAGCGTCAGATTTAGTGAAGGCAGGAGACACCATACGCTGGATTTGACATAATGCTTCATTCATAGATGTAATCTACTTGCTTGCAAGTATCTAGCTTTTGGCAAGTTGAAGGTCAAGATTCCAACTCGGAGAAAAATTTAGCCACTAAGAATTCAACATGTTGGGATCTCATAAATCCAATATCAAAAGACAAAGGTTGATACACATTAAGGTCCTCTCACATGCCCTTTAAAGCATTTTAGTAATCATTACCGTTCTGCCTAAAAGAGAAAAACTTCTCATAGAGATCAAATATTTTGGACATGTTTTTTGTTTTACGAGAAAATCTCTTTGATTTCGTCCCAAACGTCTTTTGTTGTAGCATGAAACATGACATTGACAATCATAGACGGCTCCATATTATTCCACAACCACTAGAGTATAGTAACATTGTCAGCTTTTCATTTAGGATACCCGGGAGCAGTTGTAGCAGGTGGTGGTTTAGTCAGTAAATCCATTTTTGCTTTGCAATGATATAAACTCGAACTGCTTGTGCCCAAAGAAGATAATTCGATGATCAACTAAGTTTGATAAAAGTAATTTGAACAGAGAGAGTGCCTGCAAAGGATTTTGAGTCACCCATGGCTTACATGAGACAATAACCAGAAGATCAATGTATATATGAAATCTAGAAAGTATCAGGTGCACTCCCAATGTATAAATCCAATCACCAAGAACACCAGGTGCAGTCCCAAAGTTAAACAATCACCATCAGTTAACACAAACCAGTAGGTTTATGGGTCTCAATTGAACAACGTATATGTGTGTATATTATAGAATAAGAATCTTATCTATCAAATTAGATGAATCTGATACCGAAACAGATACAGAGACATAAAATTTGATAATTTAGCAGAATCAACAAGGCCAGAGAACAAAACTATGAGAGAAAATCCAGATAATGAGATAAAAAGCCAGAGGTATGAGATTTCAGAAGGCAAAAGATCAGCTGACCTGATCTCGTCCAAACTGTGATTGAAGGTCACCTTAGGCCCAACCTTTAAATCCCCAAGAGGCTGCCCTGATCTGAAAGATGGATCTCTGGAGGAAGATTCAAACCTGCCCAGAAAAGAGGGTACAACAGGGTACTGCCAGGTTGATGGAGAGAGCAATAGCACTCGCTCAGATGCTTTGATTGGCTTGATATAACTGTCGAAGGTCCTTTGTATAAGGTCCAATAAAACCCCAAATATGGAACTGAACTTGCTTGATGTGGGATAGGACCAGATCAAAAATCTGCCCAAAAAAGAGAGTACCACCATTGTAATGCTGAGAAAACCTTAACTTAGCATGGATCCTTCAACCTAAAGCCAAATATGAGTAGTGAAATCCAGGAGACCTTAGTTCATCTTTGTATATTCAATAACTAAGGCCTCAAAAAATTAGTTACAACAGCATAGATGCTGCAACAAGGAAAAAATATCCACTATCAAAACAAAAATCTGTGTGGAGTTGAGTGATAATTAACCTTGCTCTGATGCAATGTAACAATACCAGAGCTTAGTAAACCAGCAACAAAGATGGAGATAGAGAGGAATACCTCCTACTGCACCAGCCAACTAAGATTATATATATATATATATCTCATGGTCAACTGTTATCTGATGATTTCATCAAAAAAAAAAAAAATCTGTTATCTGATGATTTCATCAAAAAAGAAAAACTGTTATCTGATGATCAAATAACTGTTGACCATCATATCTAATTCTTTTCTTCTGGTATTATGTAGTTACAAATCCAAAATAAGAATACAAAAAATTGATATGACTAGTGTGTGCAAGCCTCTTTTACTGACATTCTACTTATAGATGGTTGTCTAAAATTTGTACCATTCAATCACTAGTTTGATGCATTTTGAGGTTGCTAAAAGAGCAAGAGTTCCAAAATAGACTGTGACAATAATCTCAACAAAATCAACATATAAAATATGAATGCATTTAAAGAGAAAAATTTATTGCAAAGAGATACAAACTGTAGAATTACATCCAGAGGTGGGAAAAAAAAAAGACATCGTGTCAAATCATCAACAAGCTGAACAGCAATATTGCAGATTCTACCTGGATGTTAATTTGAAATGGCAATAACCATATGCACAGTACATGTATTTGGGCTTGTTTTGTAGTGGTAACACATCCTACTTGGGAGATCCTACGATGCCTTCTTGCATTTGTACCTTGCCGCACAGAAGGCATAAACCACCAAGTTTAAGATGCTGAGACCAGCTAGAAGCCAGAAGAAGTAATCAAGGTGTCCCTCATTTAAATTATTGGGTATCCACCCAGGCTTTCCACCTTTAGTTGTTATGGTTGTCACAATGGTCAGAATAAAGGAGCTGAGGTAATTCCCCAATGCAGTTGTGAGAAGTGACAAAGCACTACATAAACTACGCATGGCATCAGGAGATTGATCATAGAAGAACTCGAGTTGTCCAATGAAGGTAAATATTTCTGCAGCCCCCACCAAAAAATACTGAGGTATCTGCCATAAAATACTCATAGGTACCGCCACTTTTTGGTCTACCAAGTCAAGTGATTTTGCAATTTGCAACCGCTTGATCTCCACAATTGCAGCAGCAGCCATTGATAGAATTGATATGAAGAGGCCGATACCCATCCTTTGCAACTCTGAGAATCCTCTTTCCTTACCTGTGAACTTTCTCGCAAGTGGAACAAGGAGCCTGTCATACATCGGGACCCACACAATGACACTGACTACATCAAATGTTGACAATGATGCCGGAGGTATGGTGAAGGAACCAACAGTGGTGTCCATAACCATCCCTTGCTCCACAAACATGGTGGACATTTGAGCATAAACAGCAGAAAACACTATTCCAGTAGCCCAGATAGGAAACATGCGTATCAGAATCTTCAGTTCTTCCACCTGTGTTACAGTGCAAAGCCTCCATGGATTGGATAAGTCCCCCTGTCGAACTTCTAGATCAGACACCACGGCAGCTTTGTCAAGGCACCTGTTGAAGAACTAGGTTGTCAAGATCTTGCAGGTAAAAGTATCAATGTGAATCTCAGAGAAATGAAATTCCAAGAGATAACAGATTCTAAAATATCGATTCAAGAACTCTTAAGATATTTATGACATTTTATTAGTATATCTACATATAGTCAAAGAGTTAAAAGTATTAAATTCAGGGAAAAAATACAATGAAGAAAAAAAAAAGGGGCAAGATTAATTTTTTGGCTTTTTTTTTTTTGGGGGGGGGGGGAAGGGGGGGGGATGGGGAGAGTAGGAGACGATCAATTAAGTGATAACAAATGCACCTTGGTAAGTAATTTGGGTTCCCTACCAAAGATGATCGATATATTACACCATTGTATATTTGTATCAACCCGAAGACCAAATTTTAGTGATTCTCCAGTCAATAAAACATAACTAATAGAAACGTCTCACAAGGTGGGGCTGCTTTAGGGCTGTAACAAGTCAGAATTAAGCTGGATCACCCTTGATCCCATCTGAATCCATTAAAGTAATTATATGATTTGATAACTTTTAGTGATTCGAATTCAAACGCATTCAAATATCGATAACAAATCTGATCCAATCCAATTATTAATACCATACAATTGGTTATGATTTTATTGAATCTGCTGGGCCTGCATTTTGCCTTATAACATACACTTTGGACATAAACAAAAGGAGAACACTGAAAGAGTATGTTCAGCCCATATTAGAATAACAATATATATTGAAAAGTTCTATAACAATTAACAAACAAGCTGTCTTTATGAGTCCAGCCTTGTTTAAAGCTGTTTTCCTTTATTTCAGGCAGAGTTATAGTAGCAGTAGACTACTACCAAGGTAAGCTATTGGTTGTAGGAGTTTTATGCTTAGTTTGACTCTTGTTTTGAGTCTTCTCTATAAGTTTGTAAGGGCTTCAACCCTAGACACGTATTTGAATGAACAAGAAGCTTTAATCTCAATTGGTCTGTGGATTTCATGCTAGCTCTCGTGGATACTGGAGTGTTTTCATATGTGGATTCAGTAGCAGATTTCTTCTTGTAGATTTAGCTAGGTAATCTGGTGGATTCCTGATCTCTATTTCCTGCACTTAATTCCCTATCAACTGATCAGGTCAGTATTTAACTTTATTCTGTTATTTCTTCTCTGTTTCTTAATTCTAGTCAGAGATCCTCTACATCCTGTGCTACTTTCGAATTTTGTTCGTAGTTCATATCATTTTGTTGGCTTTGTTTCTTGATCTTAAACTACAGATTTAAACTCAGTCAATCATTGTCAAGTTCTATTCCAAGAATCAGTACTCAAGAACCAATTTTTACGTCGATTTTCAGGAGACCTTTCTTATTAGGATTTTCTGAAATCAACAATCTCAAATCTGCTTTCAAATTCTGTTCTGTGTTTTCTGTTATAGTGTCAGAACATTACTTATTTATCAAATCAGATCATAGTTATTACTATTTTAAATCCTATGAGTTGCTGAAATTGTTTTCTGGTTCTGAACTTTGTTCTTGAGTGTCCAATTCACAGTAGGATGCTTCCATATCTTCTAATCAAGCCGTTGGATTGTTTTCAATTTTGACAGTCTGTTGCCTAGTGTGCATACATAGCCTCTTCGACCAGAATTCTGGCTATATCTGACTAGTTGATCTGTTGTTATAAAATTTCTCTTGAACCTGATTTCTTTTCCTTCACTGCGATTCTGGTTTCATATTGGAATTCTAAAGCCTGTCCTTAGGTGACTTGGGTCAACATCAAAGGATTTCATCTCTACATTTGATTTCTGATTTCCAAGATTCTTGTATATATTGATAGGCCTGAAATACCTTGATACTTGAGCAAACTTTGGGCTTAACCCAACAACTAATTCTAGAAGCTATATACCACTCGTCTATTCTAGTCCTATATTAGTTCTATTGATTCAACTTCGATCCTGGACTGTCAGCAGTTTTGTGGTTCCAGATTCTTTCTAGAACCCTGAACTGCAATACTATGCATCTTTTCACAATCTGGATATTGTTAGTTTCAAATTCCATTGATAACAGCTTAACTTTGAAAATTCTCCTCTTGCAATTCTTTAATTAACTCATATATCTGAATATGTAAAACTTATACTGTATGCATATTGAACAAAACTAATCCTGACCTCTCTTTTGTCCAACAAAATTAAAAGAATGAGAGCAAACTCAATTAATTTATGATCATTTCAATTGAGCCTGTCTAATTTTTCTTAACACTTGTAGTTGGCTTGGGTATTATATACATAGTTGTCAAGGCGTTGCCTAGGCATCCATGTGCCTTGGTCGCTTTGTTGGTGTCGCCTTGCGTCCAGGGCCCCTCAAATGCCTTGGGTTGCCAAGACGCCGTGACAACTATGATTATAGATATGCTCCCAAAGCTTATGATGAAAAGTTCGAACTTCAACTTATCCCAGTTAAAAGCCATTAAAGGCAAGAGTATAGAACATCAGAAGTGAAAAAAAAAGGGTCAGAATTTAACTCCTAATAATGGATGGTCATTCATGTCAAACAGACTAATATCAAGGGTCCTGAAAATCCACTGAGACCAAGTTAACAAGCAGTTGAGCTGATTTATAAAACTAAAATGTAAAGCAAACAGAATATTAGAACTAGTGCATCAAGAATTTTAAAATTTTCCAGAATCAAGAAGAGTAGGTATTTGTTTTTTGGGGTGGGGGTGGGGGTGGGGGTGGGGGGGGGGGTAGAGTATGTATGGCTAAGAGGAATATACTTGAGTTCATCACTATGCTCCAATTTCCGACTCCCTTCAATTGCAGAGGTTTTGTCTGGAACTTCAAACAACAGAGAACTATCTTGAGGGACCTCCAAGTTCCACTTCCGGAAAGACGCAACCACAACCTGGCACATTCTCATAAGAGGGCTTCCTCCTGGCTTCTGAAATCTATATAAGGGTGTGCCTGAAAAGAAACTTATAATGGCAAGGCCCATAAAAAGTGTAGGAATGCCAAACCCTAGTCCCCAACCAGCATTGTCTTGAATCCATACGAGACAACTACTTGATATTAGAGCCCCAATATTGATAGAGAAGTAAAACCAATTGAAGAAAGATCCCTTCTTCACTCTCTCTATCGGATCAGTGTCATCAAATTGATCTGCCCCAAAGGATGACACACAAGGTTTGATTCCACCAGTCCCAAGAGCAATCAGATATAGACCGCAAAAGAAAACAGCATATTGAGCCGGAGTAGCGTCTGGGCAAACAGAACCAACACATGGAGTAGGTTTGAAGGCAGGAACTGAAGCTGACAGGGTCAAAGTACCCATTCCCTATACAGAAGTGCATGCAGTCAGCTGTCTATAAAATATAAAGAGAGGAAAATTAAAAACATGAGTAAACTGAGAAAATAAAATGAAGATAAGTGACTTGAGGCCTGGAGGTACATCACCCACAATAAACCTAAAAATCCACAGATCCCATGAATGGCCCAAAAATTCATTCAAGAGGTGTGGGACATCCGTCAACAGGATAGAGCCTAAATCAAGATGGAGATTTCTAGCAGTGCAATGCATGTGCTGTTTTCTGACTTGTAACCTTTTCTCCTTTTCTTGTTTAAATTAAGTATAACTTTGACCTAATTCCTTGTAGCCATCTGCACCTAATCTCTAAACAGAAAAGTTAAGAAAATTTAACTTTTTGAGCTTAGAGGTTATGGATGTCTGATAGAGTTCATTCTGAATAATAAATCTCAAGTCTATTATATACATTATATGCAAGAAATAAAGATCCCATGGCAGTTAACGATTAAACAAACCAAAAAGAAACAAAATTTCAATATATACTTACAATGAAGTAGATAGTGGAGAACACAGCAATTGTCCAATATCTTCCCCAGTATGAATCTGCTAAAACGGCTCCTATGAGGGGTGCAAGGTAGCATGTGCCGGACCAAGTCGTAACATTTCTGGCGGCAGAGACATTTCCTTCATGTAGTTTGTTCGTGAGATAAGTAACAAGGTTTGTTGCAATTCCATAGTATGCCAAACGCTCACAGCATTCGGTACCTGCATTTTGTTTTCAAGTGTCAGAGGTATAATGGAATCCAGCAGATATGCAAAAACCAGTGTTGAACAGTGAATACCCAGAATGAAGGGGCATGCTCTCCAGTTTCCAGTGTTCTGCTTCAACACAGGCTTTCCGTTTATGTCCACCGATCCATCTCCAGTATATGATCCTGTGCTATCATTCTGAAGTATACAGAAGAAAAAGTACATGAACGTATAGTTACAAAATGCTCTATGACCCCCTCCCCTTCTGGGTTTTATTTTCCTTTTTTTAATCTCTTTCTTGAAAATGGGATTAAAAGTTCAAGTGGCTTGATAAATTGAAATATCAGCAGTCTAATCTTTCAGCAGTTCATGGTGATTTTATTTAGAAGAATGAGAGTGTACTACAAGGCGTCTAGCTCCTTCTTTGTTAAAATTTTAAAGACATCTTTCTTGAAAATGAGATTAAAAGTTCAAGTGGCATGATAAATTGATATATCAGCAGTCTAATCATTTCTCTTTCATACAGGTTATTCATGCTTAAACTGCTGCAAGACAGACTTATAACACCAGGATATGATCCTAAACATATAGAAAGAATTCCTAGATGTCTGCAAATTCCTAAGGAGAAGAGATTGTGTGTGTACTTTTTTTTTAGTGCTTCTTGGTGTCCAAACAAATGCACACTGCTTCAAATAGACCTACTCAATTGCCATGTCATCACCATATCTTTTCACTAAAGTGCCTTCTTTAAAGGGAATTTATTTTGACTCTTAAGACCAGCTCAATTGTCCACCATTGGCAGCAATTTCATCCACATGGAATTGATGGTTTTGACTCTTAATGACTTCACAACCTCTTAAAAGATTCTTAATGGTTGATTAGACAACATAAATCAACCATGTTATCAAATCTTTTGAACAATCAGATCATGTAGAGTCAAACAATTAGTAATATAAAATCTTGTGTACCATCTAATTGTGCTATTCAATAAGATTTTGAGGTCAGATTTTGTCAAGAAATCTTTGTTTGTTTTCGTATATTTATCATAAAAAACCTTACAAATCATCCGACATTCAAAACATATACTTAGGCTGTAAGGCAAAAGTAAAGAAAAAAGAAATCATGACTTGAAACTTAGGCCTACTCGAGCAAAATATCGTATCTTCAACTACTAATCCAAGTAACTTGGCGATGTAAATTATTAAACATGTCTTATTATTCTTGAAGGGATAGGGGAATCATTTGGTTTTGGGAGTCTACTACATTCCTCAACAATGTTCAAAATTTAGGTGTATCTGAAACTCTAATATGTGAATAAAGGTCCATGGTGGCATCAATGTTCTGCTTCTCAAAGCCATAGGATTGAGGGTTACAAAGGTGCCTCGAGTGTGAGTTTGATACTTTGCCACACATTTTGGCTTCGATTCCATTTTTTTTTTTAACTTCTCTGCAAATATGTGTTATTTTCCAAGGGATAAGGTTTCTCTTTGCAGATTCATTTCATAGGTACAACACTTTGGTCTGTAGATTCATTTCATAGGGTACAACATTTTGGTCTAATTGTTTAAATTCTAGTTGATACGTGGTTGCAATTGTTTGGAGAAAGTCATCTACAGAACATCAAGCAGGAATTATTATTTTAATTCCATTTGTGGAAACAAAATCAACTACATCAACTCCTAGAAAATTCAAGAAACAATAGAAGCATTGAAATAGATGTTAACACTTTAAAGTTCTTTGGAGGAGTGCTCTTAAATTGTATTACACCAGACCAGACCGATCTCATCCATCTATAGAAACAAAGAAGTTAGCAGAGTTGTTATACTACTGAGTTCACAAACTACACCAAATTCTTGCCCATGATGAACTAATATTCCAATGTTCAGAAGAAAAATTAAAAGATCTTGCTAATATGGCAACAATAGTAGTAGAAGAGTATATGTATATGGTTGATAACTTGATATGGATATAGTTGTTGTTGAAAGTAACTCGGTGACCATTGGGTTGCTCACAATCACAGATCCACGCAACTTCAGGAAGACAATTGCAGTAAGAGTATCAGTGCAATGAAGTCCAGAATGCAACAGTTTCAGTTCCTAGTAAAGGCAACTCTATTGTAATCAACTGAAATGGGAGAAGAACTAATCATCTACTATGAGTTTAAGGGTAGGTAATATCCTTAGCTGCTAGAACAGGAAGAAATTACCACTCCACCACTCCCACCCAATTGATTAGGACATCTACATAAAAAATTTAAAAGTACAGACTACGTTTAATCTAATTCTAAACGTAATCAATCAGATAAAAACTTCAAACCCAAAAATATCCAATCAAATCCAATAAAAAAACCAGTGGCTTCGTTAAGAAATCCTCAGTAGCAGATTCAAACTGAACCAGTGAAAAATACTGAGAAACTGAACCACACATTCACAGTTCAAGCTATTTAGCACCCCCACAACAACTTCATGAAGAAAACATGAGAAATTAAGAAGGTCCTTCATGCTCTCTCTGACAATTAGTTACAACCAGCCTCGCTTCGCCCAGCCCAACCTCAACCAGAAAAAAAAAAGAAGGGAATATTGGATGGAGATCAAACATAATAATTCCTAATAGCGTAAAATTGTACAACAAAGATGGCAAAACGTTATCTTTGGAAGCTCTAATATGATATATTTATTCGTCAATTTTCTTCCTTTTTCCTCCATCTGCTTTCTCAAGAAGGGATAGCTTCCCAATTCCTGGGATTCCAAATTATCCCAATGAATAATTCCTGAAACAACCCATTAAAAAAAAAAACCAAACCTAGAATGCCAGAAATTAGAAAAACAAGGCAACATAACAACACCCTCTGCTCAAAGGAAGGAAAATCCAGAACTGTAAACAACTGAAACCCCAATCAGACTTCTCTACAAAATCTAAAGAAAATAAGGAAACATTCAACGCAAAAAACGAAGAAAAGAAGGGAAGAGAAAACATTAATTAATTTATAAAAAAAAAAAAAAAGAAAAACCAAGAGAAGGAAGCAGATGAATGAATCAGACTAACCTTTGTAAGCCCTTCTTCCAAGAGCAATTTTTCCTCCAGAGAACCCATTCGAGAGGATCAACTAAAGATCTGGGTGGGGCTGGTGCAGTAGAAATGGAATGAATCTTTGTGTATGGAAATGGAGATTCGATAAAACATTAAGGGTATTCGTATTTAGACTTAGAGTAGAGGACAGGAAATGGATAAATCGAGGAATCTGATAAGGACTGGAATATCGGGCAGCAACCTTTCAAACCAAATTATCCATTCACTTATTATTTATTGGGAATTGTTCCTCTGGATTTTTTTAATTTAAAAAAAATAAAAGAAAATAAGTAAGAAGAATTATTTTTACTTTGGAGAGGAGGACTCGTAGATAGAGCTACACTCAGAACTTTAGCTAAACATGTTAAATGATAAAGCTGCCTACATCTAGGGGGTATTTTGATAAATTCACAAACGTAGTTGGAATGTGAGGCACGAGGCTCCCCATACCTAACTAACATCCAAAAGACTCAGAGACACCCATAAGGCACGTGTTGAGCTCTCAGGCTCGCACTGAACAAGAGTTTTTTTTCTCCATCTTGGGTAAGTATTCGCATGGGAGGTACTCTTTATCTATACAAAACAACCACGTCTAAATCACTATCTATTATGCTTTTAAGCTTTTCCAAACTTACAAGAAAGAATGGCTTTGCGTGTGAACTTCAGTTTCTTTTTATGTTCTTTTTATCTTTTATCAAGATGCGGAGAGAGAGAAAATACCCCCCAAAAAAAAAAAAAAAGATGCGGAGAGAGTGATATTAAAAATGGATGCTGTTTTTGTATATTTTTTAAGGGAAAGAGTTCTCTTTGTCCGGGAGTATGGCTTATGCCAGCACTTCCATGAGTCAATCTCTCTCTTTTTCATGTGAAAAGATACCTCTACCCCCTTATTTTAAGAAGAAGAGCGATAGACACATGGGAGTGCTGACGTAGGCCACTCTCCCGTACAAAAAATTGCTTTCTATTTTTTAAATAGATTTGGAACATAAATTGTATGTGTTGTTTGATCTATTTTTTTTTTTTTTTTTTAATGTATGTTGTATTTTTATAAAATGAAGTTTCAAAATACTTTAGTGTGTTTTCGGTTCTGTTCGACATTGATCGGTTTTGACTGATGTCAACTTTTTTTGTTGTCTCTTGAAGGGACACATCCCTTAGGCAGAGTGTCTCCAAGGGGTCCTTCACTCACAACCCGAACGTGACTTGACAGGGCCCAGCCATTGTGCGAGTCCAACGACTACTGAAGGGGGCAAGACTTGTTTTTATCTTAGAGGCTGATTCACAAATTACAGTCTTAAAGACAGTGTCTATTGATACGACTCAACCCATTAAGTTTCTCAACATAATTTCAGGTTCATGACGTTATATTTGGTGCTTGAGTTACCAACATCAACCTTCGTTTGTTTACAAAACAGATAAGTAATCTTAACCACTTGTTATATGTATTTTCATGCATGATTTGGATTACAAAATAGATGGGATGAAAAAAAAAACTTTTTATAGACATTTGTGAAACAATTGGAAAAAGTTTTTGTTAATTTTTTTTAATTGAAACAATAACTTAAAACAAAAAGGCCTGATATTACGGACTCTCATCCCCTCCGTCACAACCACCACCTCCACCACCCTTACTCAGCGCTCTTGCTTGCATGACTAAAATAGCATTCTCAAATATATGAGTAATGCAAATATGTATAGGATGACATTTTATGTAATTAATATACATTACATAGTGTTTCTATTCTTTTTTTAGTGGTACAAATACTTTTCTTTTTCTAATTTTACCGTATAATATTTCTTTCAACAAAAGTATTCCAAATTATAAGAGATACGTCTAACTCAAAAATATTAATTTGGAATAAAAACGTTGCCATACAACCCCTTAGACAAATGCAAGAATAGGAAATGTTTCATTTGTTTCATCATAAAACAAATTATAGGGAAGTATACACTGTGGTTTGTGCCCGCTTTTCACAAACTATATGTGATTTCTCAAAAAGTTAAAACTCACCTACAATACCCTTATATCTGATTTATCTAATTTTTTCACAAGTGAGACCCACCACAGAATCTTCATCCCTCCTTCCCCGTCGCCAACGAATTGGTAGCTTTCTCCAGCTATTGACGTTTGTTGTAGATGATGACTACCCTAGCTTTGGACCTCTACAATAAGGGTGTCAAAAGTTGGCCCACGGTGGTAGCCCCGACCTAAACCGAATGGTTGAAGCTTAAGACCAGCCCAACCAATTACTAAACCGACTGGTTGAAGACCCGACATTCTCAGTGCAAGGTAGTATCACAATGCTCACCCAAATACGATCGATCGAATACTATGATTGACTGATAAACCGATCGTTTACATTGCTTAGCCCCTTTAAGCTCATTTAGTCTGATTATAGCTCGTTTAGAGCTTGATTAGTCAATTACTCTGTTTAAATCTTGATTGTAGCCCGATAACCTTGAACCTGATTATGAATCGATAATCAATTGACCGACCAAATAGAAACATGTCTATGCTCTGGCCTACGAGGTTCAATTACTTAAAATGGTCAGAAATGGTACGAGGCCTTAAATTGACCGGGACCAATTAGGCCTTACTGATTGACACACCTACCTATAATCACTCAGCTAGCGTTGGCAAACCAATGCAACTTCCTCAAAACATTGTGAGGATTGCAGTCAATAGATCTACTTTCTGTTTCTCACATAGAATCTGAAAAAAACAACTTAAATAGAGGGGTGAAAAGAAGCCAGGGAAGATTATGATGATCACTTTTACTTTATTGGATGTAGTAGTTTTTTTTTTTTTTGGGGTGAACCTTTATTGGATATATTTGAGAGATATGTATATAAGGGAGAAAGTGATGTTATATGTATTGTTAAGGGAAAGTGAAATTTTATCTTAAGAAATTCTAAATAAACAAATTTTTCAATGAAAGCATAAATAATGGATAAAAAAGTTTTCGGAGAGGGGCTCCCTGCCACAACTACAATGTGGAAAGGAATCTGCATGCCACACTAATGCGGTGATGCAGAAAATAGTACCATCCATATGGAGCCCATATTGTCAGAGCTGAAGAGAGAAAATGATAAAGAACCCTATGCGCATTGGAAATGATACCTCATGGAATTTTTTTTCCCCAAAAATGTTATAATTTGACGGACTGTTTTAGGCCCAAAAATGAAGAAAATACAAAAGAAATATAATATTTTTCTTCTAAATATTTTACATCAAAACAAACAAACCGAATCCAAAAGTAAATTAGAAAGGAATATTACCTTGATCTCACTTCTTAAAAATGTAGAATGCTCTTATTTTGAAAACAAATAATTAAGGCTGTTAGAAGGGGAGAAACATCAACCTATGGTTTCCTTTCTTAATGATTCCACACATGACAATTATACCTATTTTTAGTTTCTAACTTCACCTAATAAGTGAAAAAATTAAAATTACTGAGAGCTAAGGGGATTTATTATACTCTCTTGATCTCATTTTCTAAGTGAAGAGACCAACTGTGATCAATTTGGATTGGAATCCATAGGCCGCAATCCCCAATCCCCAATAGAGAGAGAGAGAGGGAGGGAGGTTGTAACTTGTAAGGTTAGCCATAGAAGCGCCAAGGCAACCCTCACCTTTAATTAAGGGGAGTAACTTCTTTTATCCGAAGTGAACTAAGAACTTGTAAAGTCCTTTTAATTTCCTCTTGTCTTATTTCTAAAAGTTATTTAATGCTGTAAAAAAAAAAGGATTTTTAAAAAATTAAAAATTATTTAATGTAGTATTTATTGAAATATTTATTACAAGTAAGATGATAAGAATTAATCCTTATTTCATGTAGTCCATTTAATTTGTTTGTACAATACAACCCTAGAGGAGAGGCAAATAAAAGTATATGGGAGTTCAGCAGACCCCCTTAGTCTTACCACCCATCACAACTACCTCCTTAAAAGAAGTTTTAGGTTTTTCCTTCTTCCAGTGAATAGAAGTTGCCGGCATATGTAGAACACCATCATCACCCTCCTTTCTGCTCCCATCTGGCTTCATCTCTACTGTAAATGTTATATTTGGAACAATGGATTCATCATCTAACTCATTAAGTGTAGTCTCCACATGCGATAACAACTTCTCGACGAGTTGCCTCCCTGACCACAACTCGAAGGATGGTTACATGTTCTGCGTTGGCCCGCATTGTATAAGCCGGCACAATCCATCCATAATGTCTTAGAGCTTTGGAAAGCTTGAATGCCAAGGTGTTGTTCTTGTCCTTGAATGAAAAAGCTACTAGAGGTACCCCTTTCTCTTTGGATACAATTTCAAATCGGCCAGTTCTCACTAGTCCTTCTCGTAGCATCCTTGCATTCTCCGTGCAATTTCTCATAACATTCTTGTAACCCTTTAACACACAAGATAGTATGATCAAATTTTCTGCTAAAACAATAATATTTGCTAACTAAGGCTGTGTTTGGTATGCACGGAATGTATTCTAGGTCGATTTCGCATTTTTGAACGATAAAAACAACTATTTTTATCATATGAGAATGCGAAATGGACATAAAATGCATACCAAAAACTGCCTAAATAAAAATACACATTCAAAGTGATATGAAAAATGGTGAGTTTGCAATTGAGAACAAAGATTCTCATGTCGTCAGCCCTAAGAAAGTCTACGAAGGGATTTGGGCTGCTTATGCAAGTTAATAATTGGGCTTAATTCATCCAAAAAAAAAATAATTGGGCTTCATTGTGGGCTTGGACCGCTTTGTCATTTGAGGCTTGAACCAAGGATGAGTTAGCTTTTGTGCCTTTGAATGGGCTTGAGCTTGGCTTGAAATAGTTGGTGTAATGCTCATTTGTGGGCTTTTGGGTTATCTTTGGTCTCCCTCTTTAATCTTCTCTCTCGCCATCAACGGAGTGCCCCTCTTCACTGCAACTCCCCAGGCGGCCGCAGCTAACACTTAGGGTTTTAAAATGCGTAATCAGTGGTGGAAGCGGTCAATGCCGATTCTGATTCGATTTGGATCGGAATCGGCTTTAATCAGTCTGAAAAATCTCTAGAATCGGCATATTCGAGGAATATTCCAACAATTTTGGTGTTTTTATATAGGAATCGTCTAAAATTGGGATCAATGACCGTTGATTCCGATCTTAATCAGGCGATGCTTGAAACCCTGCCAACACCCCCATCCAAGCATCCCTTCCCGCCTTGCAACACTCCCCTGTCTGCCCTGAAAGCTGTTCCCTCGCCCTTTCTCTCTCTTCCCCTCCCCCTTCTCCGCGACCACCCCACCCTTGCCCCCGTTGACGATCCACTTGACACCACTTAGGATCGGCAGATCTGATTCCGTTTCTTGAAATGTTGGTTGGTGTATTTTTGGTCTTTTGCTTAAAAAAAAAATCGAAAAAGATCTCTGTCCAGGAGTATGACCTACGGCAGCACTCCCATGAGTCTATCTCTTTCCTCCCCAAGTGAAAAGACACCTCTGCCCTTTTGTTTTAAGGAGGAAAGAGATAGACACATGGGAGTGCTGGCGTAGACCACAGTCCCGGATAGAAAACTGCTTCCAAAATATATATATATGAGAATATGAATGTAAGATTTTGTCCCAAAAAGAAAAAAAAAAACGAGAACATGAATGTAGGATTTTGTCCCAAAAAGGAAAAAAAAAGAGAAATATTAATGTAGGATTTTGTGGATGGAATGTACCTGGAAGCCCATTCTTATGAACTGATAATATTGTGCAATAATTTGACTTGAACCTGTATTGAGAGAACAAAAAAAAAAAGACAACGACATCAATTTTTCCTTTACTTTTTTACTTTTAATTTGTGGATGAAATTCATTAATTATCCCTCGATCACTCCTGTACCAAAAGAAAAATTAAGTTTGGGGCAATGGATGGGATCTTTATCCCCTCAATTTATCTATCCGTCAATTTCCTCAATTCCATCTAATAGGAGGTGGAAATGACCACCCTACCCCCTGCCTGTACACATTGTTTGAGTGGGATCTACCTCCCTCTATTAGAGGGAATTGAGGAAATTGACGGACAGACAAATTGAAGTGATAATTTTCCCAATGCAGATCACTTTAAAATAGAATTTTTATACTCTCAAGTGCAGTGTATCGTCCAATACACCTTTAAAATTTTGAGAGAAAGATTTTTATTATTCATTTTCTTCTAGTGCATACCTTTGGAAAAATTGAGTGTGAAGGTAGGTTGGTCAGCTCCAAGGTAGTTGATATGGAAAATGAGTTCCTCAGGCAATTCTTCTCTGCTCCTCCATATGACCCAACCGATTCCGGCATAGACCAGACCGTACTTGTGGCCGCTAACATTGATACATTTCACCAATGGAAGTCGAAAATCCCATTCTAACTCAGGGTAGAGGAATGGCGCCACAAATCCACCACTCGCTGCATCAACATGGATCGGTGTATCCCATCTATATATATTCACAAATAATACAAATTTTCGTCATATGTATGAGATTCAATTAATTCAATTGCGTTGTAGTGCATGCGAACCGGTTCAGCCAGATCTGGCTCAACCCAATGACTTTTTATGTCCTCAAACATACATTTTCAGAAGGATAGGTTAATTCAGCTGCGGTAAACATGATTAATGGACCGGTTTTATTATATACTTTCAGTTAGAGTGAGGAGATCATTCAAGAGCTTAATGTCCTCAAATTCTCAAATTCTCGCGGTAAATGTTGAGCCGAGAATTGCACCGACACAAATCGTGTTCTCGTCGACCATCTCCACCGCCTTTACAGGGTCCATCACGTAGTAGCCTTCCCTCAGCTTCACTTCCTTCATCTCCACCTCAAAATACCTAGCAAATTTCTCCCAGCAAACCTATCAAAGAACAAGTAATGTGGAATTATTGGTAGCCCTTAAGCAATAGTGACACCAAAGGTTCTCATAAGTGAAAACACATATTTACTTGGACATTGGCCCCAGTTACTATATTGGGCTTGTCATAAGGTTTGCCTTGGGCCTTTCTCTTGTTCTGCCATTTCCTCTTGAATGCCAATCCGGCGAGCATTAATGCTTCCGACGATCCCACTGTCCCAGCTCCAACCGCCCTTTCAGTTTCTCCGACCGGAGCATTGAACAGATGCGCGATGATGTTTACACACCGGTTCTGGATATATATAACAGAACCAGACTTGATTGTCAAAATAATAATCACAAACCATAGAACTACATTCCATACAACATCTATTGCATGTATGGATACAAGTCAGAAAATGGGCCTTGATCTGGTTTTGGGCCCATTGTAATTTTGAAAGGCCAGATTTAACTCTGAAACAACTCTGAGTCTTAAGCCCATAAAGATGCCCAGAATATTTACCTGAAGCTCTGTGGTGATAGGGTATTCATCCATGTCCACATAGTTTTTGTTAATTGATTCTACCATTAGCTTATCACATTCTGGTTCGTCGTGAGATTAAGCCTTGGATTACTGTCTAATAGTAGTTCGTCGTGAATTATCTGATAAGCTGCCTCTTTCGGAACTGACTTCTCTTGCATCCTATATCTGAAAGAGCCATTTTCCTACATTCTTAGAACAATATTGCAATAACAAATCTATTTACTTATATGTCTACTTATGAAAACATGAAATTAAGCATCAATGAAATTAATCGGACCTTGGCAGCGGATCCTGAGCATAACGTGAAGCAAAAACCGGAGAAATGACGCTAGACGAGCGTTCTTCGGGAGATTGTACAAGGGAGAGAACCATGGCTACCTTAAGGCTTGCAACCTCTTGTACCCTAACTCTATAACCAATGTGAAGAGGCAAGAGGCGTTGCTTCTCTGAAGAAGTTTATATATAGGAGATGAGAGAGGCAATTTAGTAGCACCACAAATGTTTGCTTCCTTGGCTTTTGGGGTGAGGGGTTTACGTTTATTGATTCATTGCTTTCAAAAGATCGATCCATTGCCATTTCTATACTTGAGACATGCTTGCAAGGGAGAGGTCTCTTGACCTTTAATAGATGTCCATAGAAAAACTTACTGTAATACGAAACTTTTCCTTTCTTTTAGCCACATGGAAGAAATCATGTGGTCAATCCATAACAATGATATGGCCCACCAAGCTTGATGGACGTATGAAGTTGTTCAATCAATGTTGATTTTTTCATAGGCGATCCCTTAGCTGGGGCCCATTCATTCGTAGGTTCTTGTCCTTTGTACATAAAACAAGTTTTGCATCTTACCTAACACCATTTTTAGAGGGCAGGGATCCTCCTACATATGGTGGTTTATGGTGTCGAGATCATATCGGCCGGCTTGCATTGATTCAATATCGATGCTTGATCGATACCATATTGAAAGCTGCCGGTGTGAGATGGAATCTTCTTCGTCAAGTTAATTGGGGCATTAGAGGGGCACCGAATGGTTTGTATGCATTCTAGGTCGATTTTGCATTCACGGATAATAA
The DNA here is from genome assembly GCF_018873765.1 of Telopea speciosissima. NCBI lineage: Eukaryota > Viridiplantae > Streptophyta > Magnoliopsida > Proteales > Proteaceae > Telopea > Telopea speciosissima. The sequence goes on along the minus strand of NC_057921.1, from coordinate 50,786,586 downwards.
AAATAGTTGTTTTTATAGTAATCAACCTAGAATGCATACCAAACACAACTGAAGTTTCCGTTGGGAAGGAAAATATTATCCTCAAGAATCACCTCCTCATAGGGGTGCAAATAGGTTCGGCTGGTTTTTAAAAATTCAATCCAACCCTGGGTCTACTTAAGCCAGCGTAGGTCTGACCCAGCCCCATATCTCACCCTAGGCCTAGCTCTGTCAAGCTTAGCTTAGCCCAGCTCGACCCTTAAAAGCCCATGTTCGAGCTAGGCTAGCCAGGTTGGCCCTGACTATCCATGTTTTTATCATTTCTTGTCCTTTTTCTACACATACCAATGTGAAAGAGTGTAAGCTTCGCTGCCCGAACACGATTAGTCTGTTTGGAAAGCTATCTGGCGATGTCACACATTACCAAAGATTAGAAGCTTTATGTGGCGATCTTGCGCTGATGGCCTGGCTTCAGGTGTAGCTTTGAATCTGCAACATATCTTGGTTGATAAGGAGTGCTAGCGGTGTGGGGCTCCCTCAGAAACCACCACCCATATCTTGCTTGAATGCCCATTTGCAAGATCTGTTTGGTTCGGCAGTATCCTTTCATATGTGGTTCCAAGGGCTTGAGAGGTCAAGTTTCCAAATGGTTTGAAGGCTGGTCGGCGTTTGCTGTTAAGGGGAAGAAGGTTGTGAAGGAGGTGTCTTCACAGTGTTCCTTTATATTATGGTTCCTTTGGTGTGCCCATAATGACAAGCTTTTCGCGAGGAGAGATTGGACCCCAATGGACGAGATCAATACTGCTCATAGAGCCTGTGATAAGTTCTTATCTACGGGTAACCTATCTACAGGAGCTGTACATGCACATGAAGGGCATCAAGCATCGGTTTGGCAACCTCCTACAGCTGGTTATATGAAACTGAACTGTGATGCTTCATATAGCCCAGACTGCAAGCGCAGTGGTATTGGTTTTCTTATACTGGACCACAATGGCCGGACTAGTTTTGCGGTGTCGAACCCCACTCCCTTCTCGGACATCATGATTGGTGAGGCCTTATCAATTGGAGAAGGACTCTTGGAGGCAATATCTGAAGGCGCACTGCAGTTGATGGTGGAGAGCGACAACCAGGAGATCATATCTTGCTTGCAAAATAATCGAAAGGAATCGGCATTGGCTGTGATGTCAATTGTGGAGGACATTAGACACCTCAGTTCCTATTTTGATGTCTGTGATTTCCATTACATTCCAAGGGCTGCTAATGTTTTGGCAGATACCCTTGCCGGGAGGGCCCAATCAATTACGGATAGGATTGTTTGGCTTAATTCTGATCCTTGCTTTGATGTTCTGGTAGGAACATCGAGCTTGCTGTAATCTGTTTCTCTTTTAATGGATTATCTTTCTACCCAAAAAAAAATCGCAACCAAAATCTCTTATTGAAAAAATCGAAATTTGAAAACTAGAGCATAAACAATAACAACAAACTCAGCCTTATCCCAACTTAATGAGATCGGTTACATGGATTTAAACAAAACAAAGTAGGAAAAAATGAGGTCTAACCAGAAAAAGGGAACGGGGATAAGGGGGAAATAGGGATAGGAAATGAGATGAGAAATGAAAACTGAAAATGACAAATAAAATGACAAGGATGAAAGGAAGAGGAATGAGGCTCAGCCCATCCAGACATGAGAATCTCAGCTAAGTGGGTCGGCTACATGGATCTTTACTCTCCAAAGGGCTCTATCTGAGGTCAAACTTGGTACAAGACCTAAACTATGCATGTCATTCCTCACAATTTCTCTTATGGTCATTTTAGGCCTGTCCTTAGCTCTTTTAACTACTTTAATCGGGATCATATCATTCCTTCTTACTAGGGTGTCCCTATGACTTCGTTTAACATGATTATACCACCTCAAAAGGCTTTCTCGAAAATTGTCATTGATCGGGGAAACTCTCAAATCAGCCCTAATACGCTCATTCAAGTTACTACACACCCTCTTTATTCTCTTTCCTCTCTCACACTTTGTATACAAGGCAGTCTCTTCTATGCATCCATTAACTCAGTATAGGAGATCTGAATACTGTTGCAGATACCTTAGCCAGGAAGACCCTGTCTAGTGTGTGTATGACAGATTAGCCTATTTTCACTCCTTGACTTCAAAACGTGCTTAGAAGTCAAGGTCCCTCACATAATTATCAGTAAAGCTTTTTTTTTAGCTTCTTTTTTAAGCATAGGAGACTTCAATACACGCGGCGACATGTACACCATAAACCCCTCTCCCTAAAGCAAAAATACAGGAAAGAATAAATTTTTTAATTGTAAAAATGATGCTTCAGAGGCTTTGAGGAAATAGTAGTCAAAACTCGAAAGTAGTAGTGTGACGAGCGAGGTTGAACGGATGCTCAAGTAATAAAAAAAAAGTCAAGTTTGCAATTTCACACCTACTGTAACGAATCGAATTTTGATGCTCTCAAGATAGAAATTAGGTCGGTGGTTTGATGCTTTCGGGTCAACAACGATCGATTACAAAGGTGGGTCCTTTAATTTATAGAGAAGCTTCATGTTCCGCCGCGTCTAACACTTTTCCCATTCTCAAGAATCAAAGATGGGTTTTTTACCAAAAAAAAAAAAAAAAAAAAAATCAAAGATGGGTTTCACATTCCTGTTGGCTGACCCAGGTATGAAACCGCCCCTAGAAGTTCTCACCTTACTATGTTCTGGAATGGAATTATGGAAACTACTGCCTTGCCACCCCCTCCCCTCCCCCCTTTTTTGTTCTTGTTGATAAGCATATTACTTACCTTCGCTCATACACAATTATGTTGAGAAGAATAGCCAATGAACCTAAGGCTGTTTTGGTGTGATTCAAAGAAGCACTTTCTTGGTATCTTATAATGGTTTCATTAGTTTTAATGTGAGAAATTAGAAAAACATTATCCATTTTTATATCTTATTTAGGCACAAAATGGAACCTTACTCAAAGAAAACATATATTAAAATTGGAAAAGTGAATGCTACCTAGGTGCGTGTGGTGCACTGTCCTTTCGCCTAGACACAGGGGACGTGGAACTGATTGTCACACTCTTAAGAAATTCTTCCTTTCCATGTGGGTGCGATAGTCATTTCGTCTCTGTATCTGGGTGCAAACGCAGCACACCGCATGCACCCATTTAGCGTTCTTTCTCCTGTTAAAATTATTAGACTACTTAAAACCATTGTTAGCCAATAAGGTTTTTTTACTCACCCCGTCTTTTCAAAAGCTAGTGGTTTGGACAAATCATTATTTATTTAATAATTATTAATATCTTCCTTCTTTTCCAAGTAAAGAGGGGCTGAGGCAATAGTTGTTTCACAGATGAGAAGAAAAGGGGTTAAAATCATGGTTCTAAGTATCGGTATCGTATCGTTCCTATCAGGCGATACATACCAATTTTGCTAGTTATCAATATCAATATCGTGTTGATACTACATCGGTAGCACGGTACAAACAAGGGGTAAAATGGTCAAAAAACTCATTTTTAAAAGAAATTCAAAGATAATTTTGTCCAATACAATTGATCCAAGCCGATATCGTATCGATATTGTATCGATTTTACAAGTTGCCGATATCCGTTCCGACACCGTGCACTAAAACCATGGTTAAATTTGAAGACAATAAACAAAAATTCTAGGATTTTTTTTAACTGTAGGCCAAACTCATGGTCTATGAATAATATATGACCCAGGAATTTAAAAAAACCAAAAAGGCTCCATGTGTTTCATATGACTTAGGCAAAAACACCAAGTCCATAAAAACTTAGACTGACTCAGAACTTGTATGTATGATCTTCAACTTGGACAAGTCTTCATTATTTTTGACCAAGTTTCATGTTTTTTAATTCGATTTGAGTGACTCGCCTCAATCTAAACCTAGTTTACCAATTATGCTTAAAACAAGAACTAGAAAGATAAATAAAAATTGATAATCAAATTGTTTTATGTCGAAGTTGAAAAATTCTGATCTTGGAATTGACTTGGATATCGTGGCAACTAAGACATTGACACCTTAATTAGGGGTGCCAATAAGAAAATCCATTGATTAATAAACATTAATTAAAATAATAAAGACTACATATGGTTACCCTTAAGAACGTAATTAGTATTTTATAAATATTGTTTCTTACATATGGCATTAGCTCATGCTTATGGGGACGATTTGGTGAAGGTCTTATCTAGGACGGAATCATTTAATATCTAACCTTCTGACATCTCTGTTATATGTTTGTTAATTTTGAGCGTTAAGACAACGTGACAGCTTTTATTTGGAGAAAGGCAAGGTTTTTCAAAAGGACAAGTTAAGAATCTTTACTGTTATTAATTGCTATTAAGGTTAAACTATATGCCGGTTGTACTACTAGTATTGGTGCTGTTGGATGAGACGATAAACAGTTAATTTGTTTAACTTATGAGTTTCCACTAATCATACAAGATTTTTAATGTCAAAGAATATCCTAAAAAAAGTATATATCTTTAAGCATTAAGTTTTCCTCTGCTCATAGAGAACGGTTCACCCATCATCCTAGGGTTCACAAACTCCTATATGGTTTCAGTATGTTCCCAAAATAACCTCCCGATGCCCCCATCCCGCCTTCTCCCACCCCGTGATGAATAGAATTCATCGTGGGTGGAGGGAAACTCAATCCTATTTTTAAAGAGAAGAAAGAAATTGGGGAAGGGTTCTTAGAAGTACCTTATTAAGTACGTGATTGATACGTCAAAAGCTCTGAAGCTGATGAAACGCGTTAAATCAAATCCTTTAATCTATCCTATATAAGGCTGGTCCAATCTAGTGCTTATACACTAAAGTGGATCCCATTAGGCACATAATAGATCACCACACTTCAGCAGTCATCGTCCTCGGTGGCTCACTCTAAGCAGTTCTCACTTTGGTGGTAAGTAGTCCTTTCCAAGCGGTTCCACTCTACTCCAAGTAGCCCTTCTCCTAGGTAGTCCTTTTTGTGACTCGAACTCGTGACGTAGTGCCCAACGCTGATACGAAATGTTAAGTACTTGAACGATACACCAAAAGCTCTGAAACTGATGAAACACGTTAAATCAAACCCTTTAGCCTATCCCATACTAGACTGATTTAATCTAGCGCCCATATATTAGACCGAACCCCATTAGACACATAACATACCTACATGTCATACATTGAGGGGTTTGTTTTTTTCCAATTTTTTGAGAAGGAAAAGGGAAAAAAATTATAAAAATTTCCAACTTCATTTGGGGAGATGAAGTTTATGTTGGTGGTTCAGAGACACTTTTCCAATAAAATTTTTATAAGTAAGAGCGACGTTCAGTCGTTGAATCAAATGGTTGAGTCCTTCATTGGACTTTTACCGCAGTATTTCCAGGAATTCAATTAGAAACAGTCAATCACATGTGCTTTCCTTCTCTTACCGCACCATTTCTTTAAGACTCCAATTACTCGTTTCCATTCAAATGGAAACATTTCTTTTTCAGTTTTCTTAATTAGGTATCAACTATGTGATTTTCTTTTATGACTTATTTTCATAATTAAAATAAGATCGAGTTTTAGTTCAGACAGGGTCAAAGGATGAAGTATTGTGATGAAGAAAAACCAAAATCCCTTGACCGAGGCTTCCATTCATATTCAAGGTTGGTATCACACAACAGTTGAGATTTTTTTGATCAATAATAAATAGGTTGACAGAGAAGTAAAACCATTGATGATTGTATGATTCTTTCATAGCATCCATCGATATGGGATTAGCTAGGAATCAATATCGATCTCTGTCTCTATCAATATTGATACGAATCGATCGGATATCAATTCCTCAAACCATGTATGCTATGGATTCTATAGAAAATTCTCAACCCCGACATACAAAGCAACGGGCCACGGCTTTCAGTAAAAATTTGGTTGTTTTGTAGGGATTGGGTAAAAAACTTAGCTTTAATTAAGTCAAATTTCAGAAGAATCTAACTGTTATTGGTGAAGCCTGATTTCGGTCTAGAAAGTGGTTTAGAATATTTTTGGAGGGCCGTTTCGATCATGAAACGAGCTTGGATGGCCTAAAAAATGCGTAAGTCACTACCAGAGACAATGAGTCATGTCGAACTCTTTGAGACCTTCAAATTGATATTTATTTCAACATATATTCAGTTATGATCCGACCCTGATCGGGTGGCCATTTTTGGGTTCTAGGGGCATTTCTGTATTTTCTGGGTTAAGATTTCTCTAATTATATTTTGTTCTTTTTATTAGGATAGCAGTAAATTGAGGGTTTGTAATATTTTGAAGATAGTGAAATTCGTTCTATTGCTTAGCTGTGGACGTAGTTTCCCATCTTGGGGGTAAACCACGTAAATCCTCTTTGTTGTGTGTTTCTGTGTTTCTTCTTTTTCATTTTTTCATTTTCTTTTACAAATCGTCACTTCTGGGCATTGTTTCTTAACACTAATGACTTCGATGCAAACAACCGCTAGCTCGATTGATTGATGGAACTCTCCTAGATTGGATATTGTGCCAAAAAGACACCTCTTTTCTCCCCTCCCTTGATAATTGTAAATTGTTGACTTGTCTTACCCTTCCTCCTTAGCTTGGAGTTGATCTATGAGCCCTTTGAATAGGATTGGCCCCAAAATTAAAAAGACTTAAACAAATCGTGATGAGTCAAAAATCTATTTTAAAACCATTTCCCTCAACTTCCGCGGACGGCTTCCTGGTTGACTCGTTCCGATTCCCAAGCACTTACTCTGTCGGAACAACCGACACAGAACAAAAGAAAACTGATGTCAACCAAGACGCAGGACCAGATAAGATTCTAATCGTAAGGTCCAATTAGATTATAAAATTAGGCATGATTATCAAGTATGGCCCACCGAACTAAGAAATTGAACTGCTCGGATGTTAGTATTATGATGTGGCGGGACGAAACATAAATGCACGTGCAAATATGTTAGAAAATTTAACAGGGCGGCGGATACTGACCCGGCCCACCAATCCTTAGGGTGTGTATGATGAATCAGAAGGCAAAAACAAATAGTGGTGTCACCAATAGAGGGTTTAAATTTGGGTTTTACTAAAAAGGGAGACAGTGCGTCACTCGATTGCAGTGCTGGCCGTCTCTCTGTACAGACACAGGGGCACACATAATAACGGCTGCATCCTTCTAAAAAGATGGAAATAATCAAGACTATGGCAATCATTTCACGCACCTCTGTGTGTCTGAACGCTAAACGTCGTGTGCTGTGCAATTGAGTGATGTTCTCTTTCCCAAGCTTTAGATAACAACACAAGTAACCAACGTGAGAATCAGTCTCGGAGAACACAATTGGTCCAAAGTGTTTTGACTTATTGAGGGAGAAATCACTCTCGTGGAATTGAGAAGTGGTCAAATGTGACTTTAAGGCCCGATTTGGTAACGCAACAATGGGGTTTTTTGATACAAATAAAATAAATATGTTTGAAAACGTCTATTTATAATTTTTTTTTCTTTGAAAAACCTAAAAAAAAACAGAAAAACAAAAGAAAAGAAAATGCAACCCCTCGTGCCATCTTCCTCAACCATAGTTACCATCCTCTTCTTAAGTTGGGCTGATGTTCACGTATATGAATGTGCGAGTGGCTCACAGTTGTTCAGGTAGAATCCATTTCATATGGGTTCCATTGAGTGGATTTTATCTGAATGGCTATGAGCCATTCTCATATGTTCACGTACATGAACGTGATCCTGGTTCCATCCTCAATTTCCAAAACTAATGCTCCCTTACAAAGAAAGAGGTGATGTTGGAGTGGGGCTACAAGAAGGTAGTTATGTCAGAGGAGATTTTGGGTGGAAAGAGAAGGAAAAGGGAGTAGGGATACTGTAGAGATTTGGAATTAATAAGAGAGAAAGAGAGGTTAAAGTTTTCTTATCCGTAGAAATAAAAAAAGAAACTTCGGGTAGAAGAGTCTGACAAAATGATCATTATCCTCTCCGGTTTCGCTGCCTTGTAGAGTGGTCCAGTACCTATCATAGGGGGTGGAAATGACGACCTAATCCCCTGCCCGAACACATTGCCCGAATGTGGTTAAGTCGTTATTTCCACCTCCCTATGAGAGGAACTGGACCACTGGACCACTGTACCAAGCATGGAACCAGATAGGAAAAAATATAGGGGAGTGAATATTAAGAGAATTATTTCCTTTCTTTGTCCCTGTACCTACCTAACAGGCTTGTTTGGAAAATATATTGTTGCTACTCCGGTTGGTGGAACTTTCCTGCCACCTTGCCTCCCAGTCAAGGAAATCTAATAATTCACATTCCCTTTTTCAACAAAGGGCAATTATTTTTCACTCTCAACACTTCGCCTATATTTATTAATACTCTTTTATCTTAAACTTCTTTTTTGATACTCCACTACATTTAAACTTTTACATCTCTTTCTTCCCTCATGTTTTTAAATACCTAGATTGCCCTTCCTTTTCACCTGGTAACCTGCTAGTATATTTATCGACTCTTAGTGAGTGGTTCACAAGTTACTTTTATGGAACCAAGAAAGAACCAACCGATTAACAAAATTTTAACAAGTTTGCTTTTATTGAACCAAGAAAGAAAAGCATTGGCTTTTCAACACTCCTCCCACTAATGAAGTAGTTTTTCCCCTCATGTATTTTAATGTGATTAAATTAATATTTTTTTGATTGAATTATATTTAAATGCATTAGCACTTACTTAAGGACATATGTCAATTTATCTATTTTTCCCCCTTTTGTCTCATCCATCATCATGAATTTAGTAATCGATGGCAGGATTGGTATTGGGATGGGATCAGTATCGATCTCAGCTATATTGGGATGAGATCGGTGGTACATTCAATAAGATAGCAACAAGAGGTTTTAGGGATTAAAAGATAGGGAAAAGGAACGACACTTGGTCACGTAGCACGGCTTGTACCTGCGCCTTGATACAAGGGTGAACGAAATATCGGCGCACCCCCTCGATCGGGTGGTGTTCTTTATCCCTTAAAAAAAAAAAAAAAATGATAAAAATTAGTATCAAATAAATCTTGTTCCTAAAATTCGGTAAAACCAAATTTGTTAACCGGTTAATTCTTTCTTGCTTCGGAAAAAGCAATTTGTGAGCCACTCACTAAGAATTGATAAATATATTAGCAGGTTACTAGGTAAAAACATGAGGGGAGAAGGAGATGTAAAAGTTTAAAATCAGAGGAATATCAGAAAAGAAATTTATCGTAGGGAGAATTTTAATAAATATAGGCTAAGTATAAGAGAGTGATAGTAATTGCTCCAAACAAAATTTCTATTGGTGGTAATTGGTGTGAACCCGTGTGCTATAAGGTTTACATTTTCTACTGTTTCCATGGTCAGTTTCCACCCTTTTCTCTCTCTCTCTCTCTCTCTCTCTCTCCATTTTCTTTTATTATTATTTTTTCTGTATAAGTTCGTAGGAAAAAGAGAAAAACAACATGAAACTGATGAACAAAAAGTCTTATTTTAAAAAGAAAAGGAAAAAAAAATAAAAATGAAAGAACAAAGGGCGAAAGGGCGGAGGATGCTGCCTTCCAAGTTCAAAACTGGTTTCTCTCGGGCTATATAAAGGCCCCAAAACCTCTTCATCTCTTCACTTCTTTGTCCAAAGCAAAAACCCCAAACTAAAATCTAAACCTTTAAACCCTTCGTTGCACACTTGCATTTCAAATCTTTTCTACAATTCTGTTTCTATTCACATCTTCTTCTTCTCTCACTCTCTCTCTCTCTCTTTTGTCTAGCTAGTTATCAGAAAGCACCAATTAACCAACCATGGTTCTCTCAAAGACTACATTGGAGTCCGATGTCTCCATCCATTCCACCTTCGCTTCCCGATACGTCAGGACTTCCCTTCCGAGGTATTACTCTGATGCTCTCTCGTCTTTCTGTTCAGATGATGGAAAAAAAAAAAAAAAAAAAAACTCTCTTTAGAGATGATATGATAATTTTGTTTCTGGGTTGTAAAGGTATAAGATGCCGGAGAATTCGACACCAAAAGAAGCGGCGTATCAGATCATCAACGACGAACTGATGCTGGATGGGAACCCAAGACTGAATCTGGCCTCCTTCGTCACCACCTGGATGGAACCTGAGTGCGATAAACTCATGATGGCCTCCATTAACAAGAACTACGTCGACATGGACGAGTACCCTGTCACCACCGAGCTTCAGGCATAGACTCTCTCTCTCTCTCTCTCTGTTTCTTGTTTCTTCGGTGTTTAGACGATGGTTAATCTCGTTTCTTTCTGTTAATAGCCCACACCTACGCAAAACGCTTACGGTTTTTTTTTTCCCCCCTTTAGACTAACAGCCTCCACTTACGGTGGCGTAACGGTCCACCCATGAATTAAAAAAAAATTCTCCACTGCGTCAAGAGTCAAGACAAAAAGTGTCATAATAGGGAAAAGGTCGGTAGAGGAGAGACAAACGCTATTAATGAAGGGTAATTTTGTCATTATTCAAAACTACCTTTATAGTCCGAGGTATTCGGTATCTTTATCTTCTTTAGTTCTCTACCCGGCCCAGTTCCCTAGTACTGGTAATAAAGAAGGGGGGCATGACAACCTACTAAAGGGGTTGTCACTGTCCAAACACTTTGCCCGGTAGGATCCACACCCCTTTATTGCAGGCACAAGGGAATTGGAAGAGATAATTTTCCAAGTATTTGTCGTTGTCTTGGTGCCAAGCCCATTTAATCGACTTGTGGTCAAACTCAATTAACCACCAAGGGTTACACCAAACAAGATCCATAAAATACAAATACTGACAGACAAGATATGTTTTTCCAATTCCCACAAGATAGTATTGAAACTTTCTTCCACTTTGACCTTGTGGATTTTGTTGACATAACCATTTATCGTGTCATGATTGATGTGGAATGGAAGATTTGGGAAGCGTCTTTGGCATGGTGGTGGCTGCTAGTCGCAATTGAATGCTGACCTAAGTCCTACAAGAGGTCGCTTCTTCGGCTCTCCTCCTATTAGAAGTTTGACAACTTGTTATTCCCCCTAGACACCCCACTTTCTAATGGTAGTTGGATCTGGCCATCCCCCTGCAGGAAACAAATTAAAATCTTCTGTAGTGTACCACCAATGCATTGTGGTGCGGTTTTGCAAACTCGACACATGGATGATGCAACATCCAACGGTGCTAAATTTGAGAAGAAATAAAAAAAACAAAATGCAATCGAACTCGCAAATATATATTTCATTTAATAATTGAGGGGATCGCTGGCTGCGCCAATGACCCCTGCATCAGCGTGGGGCCGCTGAGAGTAGGGTGGCAGCATCCAATTTTTTCCGGTTCTAATTGATTGGTTATGGTCTGGTTCACTGGTTTCAGGAACGGTTTGACACCCCTAGTTTAGGAGCCCATAATATTAATTGTGAAACTTTGATAGAATCTTTCTTGGTTTAGAACTTTATTTTTAGCTAATTGTTACTTAAAGTAAGGTGATGTAGTATTGAATTAGTAACTTTTCCTTTTTAATTTGATTAGAATCGATGCGTCAACATGATAGCAAATCTATTTAATGCTCCACTTGGGGATTCAGAAGCTGCTGTTGGTGTTGGAACTGTTGGTTCGTCGGAGGCGATAATGCTTGCAGGTCTTGCTTTCAAGAGGAAATGGCAGAACAAGAGGAAGGCTGAGGGCAAACCCTACGATAACCCTAACATTGTCACCGGAGCAAATGTTCAGGTATGCACTTCACGTATCACCCACCATTGGATTAGCATCAATCAGTAAACATATGGCATATCCCTAGAAAGGCCCAATGTAGCCCATGGGCCTCATGAGAGGGTTAGAAACTAGGCCTGTCCAAGCTACCTTATTTCTTTGTCTTTGTTCACTCACAATGAATGGTCTGGTTTATGGTTTTAGGTCTGCTGGAAGAAATTTGCAAGGTATTTTGAAGTTGAGCTGAAGGAGGTGAAGCTTAGGGAAGGCTACTATGTGATGGACCCTGATAAAGCCGTCGAAATGGTTGATGAGAACACCATCTGTGTCGCCGCTATTTTGGGTTCGACCCTCAACGGAGAGTTCGAAGATGTCAAGCGATTGAATGATCTCTTGGTAGAAAAGAACAAACAAACTGGGTATGTAGTTTGATCAATCCTCCTAGTAGTACATCTTGAAGAAGCCCAACTGGTTCAATTGTGAACCGGGCTGAGATTATGTAGACCAAAAACTCATACATGGCTGGTTCACCCAGTTTCTGAGATTGAAATTATGGTGTACACAAACTGATAGTAGTATATCTTACCTTGTTACAGATGGGATACCGCAATTCATGTTGATGCAGCTAGTGGTGGATTCATTGCACCATTCCTTTACCCAGAGCTTGAATGGGACTTCCGTTTGCCGTTGGTTAAGAGCATCAATGTTAGTGGCCACAAATACGGTCTTGTCTATGCCGGTATTGGTTGGGCCATCTGGAGGAGCAAGGAAGACTTGCCTGAAGAACTCATCTTCCACATCAATTACCTTGGAACTGACCAGCCCACCTTCACCCTCAACTTCTCTAAAGGTAATTAGACCATAATCTATCATGTAAAATCAATTTCAAACTACACATGCCACGCCATCTAGGGCAGCAACAGGATCAGGTTGGGCTGGCCCTTTTAAAACCCTAGCCCAACCTTGAGTCCCCTTAGCTGGGCCCAAGACCGGCCCAGCCTTGACTCATTGCCAGAAAAATCCAACCTGACCCATCCTTAGGGTCGGATCAGGCTGACCCTGATTGGTCCTAACCATGGGGGGGGGGGGGGAGAAGAAGAAGGAAGATGCATAGGCTGGCCAGGCTGGGCAGAGGAGGAAGAAGAAGGAAAAGAAAAAAATAAAAGAAGAAGAAAGAACATGAAGTAGAAGACAGGGTTGGGTTGGGCTCAGCCCGAGGCCTCAACCATGGCCCAGCCAGGCCTTGACTTAGGGCCAGAAATTCGCAACCCTGACCCACCCTCAAGGCCAAGATATCTCAACCCAGGGCAGGCTCGGGACGTTAGGGCCAAACTTGCACCTCTAATTGTTAGGTACTTGGATAGAACTCATCCTCAAAAGCTAACCGTTAAGAAGAGGGTGCCCAAGTACCTATTAACCCCACCACATCCCCATTCATATCCGATCTGGGACTATTTTTCCATCTACTACGTGGAATCCCAACACTAATGCCACCTGAATTGATCATTAATTAACCCTTTATTGCTTTGTAAACATTGCAGGTTCCAATCAAGTTATTGCTCAGTATTATCAACTAATTCGCTTGGGTTATGAGGTGAGTAATGAGTGTTATACTAATGCAACCCTAGTTTTGAACTGGGTAAATAAGGTAATAGCACAATACTTTCTGAACCAACACTAAGAGCTCTTGGGTGTGTAATTATATGTTCAGGGCTACAAGAATGTCATGGAGAACTGCAGGGAAAATATGATAGTGCTAAGTGAACAATTGGAGAAGACTGGGAGGTTCAACATCGTCTCAAAGGACAATGGTGTCCCACTTGTGGCGTTCTCTCTTAAGGACAACAGACCGTACAACGAGTTCCAGATTTCGGACATGTTGAGAAGGTTTGGGTGGATTGTGCCGGCTTACACAATGCCACCGGACGCACAGCATGTAACAGTCCTTCGTGTTGTGATCCGAGAAGATTTCTCTCGCACCCTTGCCGAGCGACTTGTGTTGGACATCGAGAAGGTACTGCATGATCTTGACAGTCTACCGGCCAAGATATCGGTCAACTTGGCAGTGGAGAGTAAAGAGAAGAACGGGTGTTGTAATGGACGTGTTGTAGTGAAGAAGACTGCTTTGGAGACACAAAGGGAGATCACTACTGCATGGATGAAGTTGGTTATGGAGAAGAAGACTAACGGCGTTTGCTAGGACTACTCTCAATGAGTTTCTTTTTTTTTTTATAGGTCTTCAATTCCTCTCTTAATGTCCATTGATTGTTAATGTTCTTCTTTTGGGAGTCCATCGTTGGCTTTTTTCAGAATAATGAATTGATTGGTATTTGTGGTATGGTTGGAAAATCAGGTTTTGACTTTGTCAAATAGTTAATTAAATAAATTAAAAAATAAATAAAAGAACCAGCTGGGTTTTCATTATCGTATGAGAATGTACGAGAATGGGTGTGAGCCGCCCAAATGGCATTCATCATGTGGGATCCAATTCGAGAATGGGTGGGGTTTCACAAGTGAAACTTGTCTCAGTGCTTATCCCATTCTTGGTCATGAAGCGCAGTTACCGAGTCAGATCTCCCAATTTTGGACATGGGTTCTCCCATGATCAGTGCACGGACAACCCACTCTGATATCATTTGATGGCATCCAATCCAAAAGTCTGACTTTTAAGGTGAAAAAGTCCTTTCAAAGTTATAAGCCAAACTGTCGTACACTACATGGCCGATGTGAGATTAAATTCTCCCCTTATTCTTAACCATAGAATGCACTCACTGCATCAGAGACTCATTTGTTATGGCATGATCTCCTTTGATACGGTTGTTGGCATGGTTTTTTGATTAATGACCGTTGGTTCCATTTAGGTATTTCATTCATTGAATCAGAAACATTTAATACAAAGAGCCCATATCACTCAAGTAACCTTTTCCCACAAATACATCATTCTTAACTATATCATCTTGTCAGATTCAAAGGACAACTTAAATCCAGCCTTATTAAAAAGTGGTCCTGACACCAAGTTGCTTCTTATTTCAGGAACCTTAAGACCATTAACCAAAATTAATGTCTTCCCCGAGGTCAATTTCAAAGTGACTTGTCTCTTGCTGACAACAATCAAAGTATTAAAATCAGTAGTCATACAACGCGTATTTTCCTTAAGGTAATTGAATGCCCCAAAAGTGTGCAGAACCGGGTTGACCTTTATGTTCTCAACTCCAAGATAAAACCACTTCAATCACAAATGGTATCATCCCAAGTGTGATTACAGTACAGAGTATTCGAATGGCAACACCCTAAGTGTGATTACAGTACAGAGTATCCAAAGATAATGCTCAGTAGTCCAAAAGAAGAAAGACGAATAAAACAGAGTAAGAAACAACACTGTTTTAAAGAGAGAAAGCAGAGAACCTTATGTATGGATGTATCTCTACATACTTTCGTACACGTACAAGTATGTAAGACCCCATATACAGAAACCCTACAAATAGGTGTATGTATATACAATGTCCCTACATATGGGTACATGTGTATACAATATATGCCTAATGCATGTAGGATAAGGATGCATGGGTGCATGTATGTCTCTTTTACCAAAAACGAATTATATAAAGCCACAACCTCACATATGGGACAAGGGAGACTTCCCTTGGGAACTCTAGCTATGTACCTTGTAAGCTACATGAACAGTTATGAATTCACCATTCCACATGTCTATAACCAACGTGGGACTAAACTTGAAGTGGTTTTTGTGCCTTTTCAATTTTTCCTTACAAGTCTACACAAGAGGTCCATGGTTCAAGTCACCATACACAAGTGCTTTCAAACAAAACAAAGTAGGGGGAAGGGGTTTTCATATTTTTAAACTTTTAACTTTTCAAAAAAGGAATCTTTTTGAAAACATAAAATCCTACATTTATCTGAGAATGGATCACCTGCACGTACCAACAAGTGAACGTACATGTGAGAGCTAACCACCTGTCCTATTTTTGCCATTTACAAGGGGACGAGGGGTTTTTATGGAAACAAAATTAAAATGTGATTGACTCTCACATGTACGTTCACCTATTGGTACGTGCAGAGGAACCGAACTCCGTTTATCTAGGATAGAATCGTTTAATATCTATTCTTCTGAAATCTCAATTATATATTTGTTAATTTTGAGGGTTAAAGACAACGTGACCGCTTTCTTTGGAGAAAAGACAAGGTTTTTCAAAAGAACATGTTAAGAATCTTGATTGCAATTAATCTCTAGGGATAAAGAATGCTAACCGGTGCCGTAGCGTGACGTGTAATTGCACCGACCAGGCACAGCTGCGTGTGAAATGATCAGCACACCTCTAGAAGGCGGAAAGGACCAAGGGAGTGTTAGTCGATCATTTTGCGCGTGGTTGTACCTGGGTGCAGGTACATGCCGCACCGCAACACCGATTAGCATTGCTTTTCCCTAATCTCTATTAACCGTTTGTACTACTAGTATAATAGTATTGGTGTTGTGCGATGAGATAAACAGTTGATAAGTTATCTTATGAGTTTCCACTAACCTTGCAAGATTTCTAATATAGCAGTTAGTGAATGTATGCTCCAAATGTATATATTTTTAAACGGAATAACATGTTGTCATGAAAGTGGTGAATTAAAAAGTTGTAATATTGTTTTAATTGCCCTTCGTCTTTACGCCTTATTCCCAAAAATTATTTAATGTAAGGGTAAAAAAGGATTTTCAATAATTTGAAAATTATTAATGCAATACTCATTACTCAATGCATTTTTTTTCGGTGAAATTATTGAAAAAAATGTACTATATTTAAAAAAAAAAAAATGTTATACTAAAAGGGCAAAAGAGTAAACTTAATTGTTTTTTCACTAACCTTAGTTACAACAAGATTTTTCTCATTTTTAAAAGAAAATTAACATAATAAGTTTGATTTATAATGATCGCAATTGTTTACCAATATCCTATTAATAGAATTCTTTCAAAACAATGACCAAGTTTTCCTTCAACCACGATCAAGGGATTGGGAGAATCCCTTGACAAGGCCTTCGATTAGTGTCCATAGGAATCACACAACATTCAAGGGGTATATTCGATCATTCACAAATAAAGACAGAGAAGTACAACCATTGATGGCCATACGGTTCCTTCATCGTGTGATGAAAGAAAACTTCCCCCTCGAAATACATATATGATTGGTACATTGTACAAGCTTCAAATTATCTTTCAAACCCAAAAAGAAAAGAGTAGAATCGATTAAAATGCCCACAAATGAGGCTACATGTCTCAACAATTGGATTGGTGTTCAGAGGTAGGTATATTTCAAAATCTTAAAAAAAAAAAAAATGCAAGAAAGCACATACGGGTTTGGAAGTACATTGCACCAAGGTCTAGTTCCACTGGTTATTTATATTAGCCATGTGGTTTTTAAGATAGGAAACATCTATGTGTCATATCCCTAGAATGGCTTTTCTAGTTACTAGCATGGATTTAATGGGCCCTGAAGGCCCAATGTAACCCATGGGCCTTATGAGAGGTTTAGAAACTGGGCCTGTCCAAGCTACCTTATGTCCTTGTCTTTCTTCACTCACAATGAATGGTCTGGTTTATGGTTTTAGGTCTGCTGGAAGAAATTTGCAAGGTATTTTGAAGTTGAGCTGAAGGAGGTGAAGCTTAGGGAAGGCTACTATGGGATGGACCCTGATAAAGCTGTCGAAATGGTTGATGAGAACACCATCTGTGTCACTGCAATTTTGGGTTCGACCCTTAACGGAGAGTTCGAAGATGTCAAGCGATTGAATGACCTCTTGGTAGAAAAGAACAAACAAACAGGGTATGTATCCTCCTACTAGTACATCTTGAAGAAACCCAACTGGTCCAATTGTGAACCGGGCTGAGATTACGTAGACCAATAACCCATACATGGCTAGTTCACCCAGTTTCTGAGATTGAAATTATGGTTTACACAAACTGATAAAAGTATATCTTACCTTGTTACAGATGGGATGCCCCAATTCATGTTGATGAAGCTACTGGTGGATTCATTGCACCATTCCTTTACCCAGAGCTTGAATGGGACTTCCGTTTGCCGTTGGTTAAGAGCATCAACGTTAGTGGCCACAAATACGGTCTTGTCTATGCCGGTATTGGGTGGGTCATCGAAGACTTGCCTGAGGAACTCATTTTCCACATCAATTACCTTGGGACTGATCAACCCACCTTCACCCTCAACTTCTCTAAAGGTAATTAGGTCCTCCCATAATCTATCATGTAAAATCGAAGTCAAACTACACATGCCACCAGCCACCTAGGGCTGCAACAGGGTCGGGTTGGGCCGGGCCTTTTAAAACCCTAGTCCAACCCTGAGTCCCCTTAGCTGGGCCCAGGCCAAGACTCAGGATCAGAAAAATCCAACCCTGACCCGTCCTCATGGTTCGAAGGCTGACCCTGATTGGCCCTAATCATCTGGGGGGGGGGGATAGGGCTGGCCTAGCTGGGAAGAGGAAGAAGAAGGAAGAGAGAAAACAAAAAATAAAGAACATGAAGAAGAAGACAGGGTCGGGTCGGGCTCAGCCTGAGGCCTTAACCCTGGCCAGGCTAGGCTGTGACTTAGGGCTAGAAATTTGCAATCCTAATGCGCTCTTAGGGCCAAGATATCTCAACCTAGGCCTTGTTCGGGCTCATGGCGGGCTCAGTGCGTTAGGGCCAAACTTATACCCCTAATTGCCACCTGAATTGGTCATTAATTGGCCCTTTATTGCATTGTAAACATTGCAGGTTCTAGTCCAGTGAATGCTCAATATTATCAACTAATTCGTTTGGGTTATGAGGTGAGTAATGAGTGTATTACTAATGCAACCCTAGTTTTGAACTGGGCAAATAAGGTAATAGTATATTACTTTCTGAACAAACACTAAGAACTCTTGGGTATGTAATTATATGTTCAAGGCTACAAGAATGTCATGGAGAGCTGTAGGGAAAATATGATAGTGCCAAGAGAAGTATTGGAGAAGACAGGGAGGTTCAACATCGTCTCAAAGGACAATGGTGTCCCACTTGTGGCGTTCTTGTTAGAACACGCAAGGGTTTTGTCAAATCCGAATCCGTCTCCATACAAATTTCTAGAATACGATTGAAAAATCAAAATAAAATGGGGAAAGCAAGGTGTACTTGGCACCCACGTCTGCTGATAAAGAACAGATAAGATCGCTTCCAATAGCTGCAACAATCTGTCAGATAATGAATGCAATCCGTAATGGGGATCTTCTGCAACTTTCTAGACTCTCCCACAGCTCTATTTCTTGTGGAGGAAAGAGAAAAGAGAATAATGACTGCAGGGACCCCTCATCAGTAGTATTTATAATACTCCTCAAACCCTAGCCCACTTCCACAATGGGTCAGGCCGGTCCGATCCATCTCAATAAAATAGTAGCAGCCACATCAGCCCTTGTATTTCTTGATCCCCATCAATGATCGACCCAATAATTAATTAAGCCCATACTCGTCGCATTTTGAAAAAATCCTAACAGTTCTCTCTTGAGGACAACAAACCGTACAATGAGTTTTAGATTTCAAACATGTTGACAAGGTTTGGGTGGATTGTGCCGGCTTACACAATGCCACGGGACGCACAACATGTAACAGTCCTTCGTGTTGTGATCCGAGAAGATTTCTCTCGCACCCTTGCCGAGCGACTTTGTGTTGGACTTCGAGAAGGTACTGCATGATCTTGACAGTCTACCGGTCAAGATATCGGTCAAGTTGGCAGTGGAGAGTTAAGAGAAGAACGGGTGTTGTAGTGGACGTGTTGTAGTAAAGAAGACTGCTTTGGAGGCGCAGAGGGAAATCACCACCGCATGGATGAAGTTGGTTATGGAGAAGAAGACTAACGGCGTTTGCTAGGACTACTCTCAATGAGTGTCTTTTTTTAGTTGTTGTTGTTGTAGGTTTTAAGTCTTCGATTCCTCTATTAATGTCCATTGATTGTTAATGTTCTTCTTTTGGGAGTCCATCGTTGGCTTTGTTCTGAGTAATGAACTGATTGGTATTTATGGCATAATTGAAAATTCAGGTTTTGACTTGATCAAATTATTCGAATTAGATTAAAAAAAAAAGAGAATAAAAGATGAGCTGGGTTTCTATTTACAAATTTCTCATACGGGAATGGATGTGAGCAGCCCAGATGGCATCTACCATGTGGGATCCAATCCAAGAGTGGGCGGAGTTTCACAAGTGAAGCTTGTTTCGGTGTCACTAAACTCTTCTCCGATTTTTGGTCATGAATCATACTTACTGAGTCAAATCTCCCTACTTTGGCCATGGGCTATCACATGATCGGTGCACAAACAACATACTTTGATATCATTTGACAACATCTAATCCAAAAATCTGACTTCAAGATGGAGAAGTACTTTCAAAGTCATAAGTTAAATGGTCGTACACTACCTACCCAACCGATGTAAGACTAAATTCCCCTCCTATTCTTAACCATCAAATGCACTCACTGCATCAAAGGCTCATTTCTTATGGCATAATCTCCTTTGATATGGTTGTTGGCATGGTTGTTTGATTCTTGACCGTTGGTTCCATCTAGCATTAAGAATTTGACTGGACTGACCAATGAACAAGTTCAACCAAACCAAGCAATTTTGTGTAGTCTTGCTATAGGATTACTTGATTTTATTGGAAAATCAATTGGAACCGGATATTTTAAGGGAATCCTAATTAGAGTAGGGCTCAGAATCTAATTGCGAATGCAGTGTAAATTTACAACAACAAAAAATAAATAAAAATCATATCCTATTTTAGAAAATAATTAGGAAATACTTCAGAAATATATAAAAACAAAAGTCAAACACCACCAAACAGAATCGCATGGTAAGTTCTTATAATGAACATAAACCAGGAGAAACTCCCACAAGAGGGGGGGGGGACTAGGGCTTGGATACTGGTGTCCCCTTAACAACGGTGACTGGACATGTGGCATTCACCACCACATGATTGCTCACACTCCCAAGCAAAACCCTGCATTATCACCACCATGGTAAGATTTAATTCTTTCTTTTTCAATGGTTTGGAAAAACAAAAAAAAGGGATTTCATTCACTTAAAAAATGAGGTCGTTAAGAAAGAAATATATATATATGGAAAAATATAACATATATATTTGTGTTATATATATATATATATGCACCATCCACCTTCACATAAGGAGGCGAAATGACTGCCACACCTCCTCTATTGGATGCCCAATGCATCTCCTCATCGGTTACTGTGTTGGTGCAAGTAAAAAGATGCATGACAACACATGAGAGGGTATTTTGTGGAAGGGTACCCTAATCCAAATAAAGGTTTGTCCATCCAATGATCAATGGTCAGAATTGCCACATCATCCTTTGACATGGTTCAAATAGTGGATCACTACCTCATCTTCACACGTGGCCCCGATAGTAACCATTGAGATATGAAGCTTATCTCTACTAAGGGTGTTAATTTGTTATCAGAATTGAAACTCTCCCAGAATTAATCCTCTAAAACCTAGAACCATCCCAAATGGGACGAATCTGAGAACTGATTTTGGGACCAATTATTAAATGGGATGGTTTTTTTTTTTTTTTTTTTAAATCCAATGGGTCAGAACCGAAAGGCTAGTAAGAAATTGGTTGGATCCAAAACCGCTAGAACACATATGCTTATTTAGGGTAAGTTAATAGTCAAAGTGTATATAAAGACTATGTTGTAATTACAAAGAAAAACAAAGGGTTTATGTCAAGAAACAAGAGTTTGAGATTGAGGAACGCTAAGAACTAGACTGTCCCATTGTTAAATGGGGTTCGATATGCATTCTAATTTGATTTTGCATTCTTGGACAATAAAAATAGTTCGAGGATGTGAAAGAGACTTCGAATGCATACCAAACACAGCCCTACTCTATATGGGCCACAAATAAAACCACAATTAAAAAGATGGTGAATGGGTGATGGGTCACCTCACATAATAATAACTATGTTGATTACCACTTAAGGTTATCGTTTAAGTCTTTCACACTCCAAGCTCATGTTAGCAACTTGCCTTAAATTAAATAACCAAAAAAATGCCAAAAAAACAGAAAAAAAGAAACAGGATAAAATGTAAGGTAAGAAGCAAACCAACCTTTTAAGGACTCCTAAGCCCCTGCTACCAACCACAAGGGAATCAAGTATGAGATCTTCGACAGCATCACACAGCTTCTCCCTTGGATCACCCCAATACACCTTACTAACCACTATGACCTGTTTAATTTAATACATTTCCACTCAAAAACCAATTCAGAATTCCCTCAATATTGGAAAATTAGGGTTAATAAACTACAAAAAGAGAGATAGAGAAAGGAAAATGAGAAATTACCCCTTTTGTCCTCGAGACTGTATCGAGAAGATCAAGAACTTCTGAATCTGGGGTTAGTCCATACTGCTTTACAACTGTAGTCTCTCTAAGTTCTTCAAGAGGAATCAAAGCTGAAAACCAACAAAAGTGGAAGAAATTAAACAGAAAACAGAAGGGTTTGGGCTTAAAAGGAGAGAAGAAGAAGAAAGAAGGAAGAGGAAAAAGTTAAAAGATAGATGATACGTGATCCAGTTTCTTCCCAAAGCTGCTTCTGGACATTATCAGACTTGGGAGATAGAACATGAATCAAGAGGATGCGATCTCCACCCTTCACTAGATTATCAACGGCCCATCGAAGGGCTGCTTTGCTGGTTGAAGAGTTGTCCATTCCCACCCCAACCGTCCGTGCCTTCGCCATTCTTTCTCTCTCTCTCTCTCCCTTCTTCTTCTTTTTCTCACTCTGTCTCTAATTTTGGAAGAAGAGAATTTTAGGTTAGCTGGGCCTTAGAAAGAGATACTGATAACTCATAAAAGAAAGAGAGAGAGAGAGAGAGAGAGAGAGAGAGAGAGAATTATGGCAGGTCAATATTGCCAACACATTCACAACAGATGTCTTTATTCCTTCTTGACGTTGGAGAGAGATGAGTTGTCTTTATTCCATCTTGTCTTTGAATTCTTTTGAAGGACATTCAAGTGAAAGTACCAGAAGGGAAAGACTTTAGTAGGAAATACTATTCCTGATTTATGTTAAGACTTCCTTTCTTATAGTTATAGATCATAAATTAACGTTTATATAAGGGAATTCAACTTTGAAAGAACAAAGGAAGGAGTAGGAGTAGGAGGGAAAATTATTCTCTCTAATTTCCTAAAACTCGGCAATGCGGCACTACTAGGTGGAGATGTTGACACATGGCAATTCGGACATCCAACGGTCTGAGCTCAACATGGTCAATGAGCTCGGACATCCAAGCCACATGTTGACATCTCCACCTAGCACTGCCACACTGCTGAACTTTAGGAATTGGAGAGGATAATAATTCGGAGTAGGAGTAAGAGCTCGTTTTGTTTTCAATAATAGAGCAACAGATTATTGATGGGTCCATAAGTTATACTAATCGTACGGTTGTGATTTGGAGTCCACAGACTCCACACTGAAGTGGGCTGACCAAAAATCAGTGGAAGAATGAGGGTTTTGCATTCCTTGCACCGCCTACCTAAAGGGAAAAGGGTTGTATGTATTCTTTGCTCGGGAGTGCGTGGGGGCGCAGGCTGCGCCTAGACACATTGCGTAGGATGCAGTGGTCATTGCAGTCATTTAGGGGGTGTGGTGGTCATTTTGCCCACCCCCATGTCTCTGGACTCATCTTCCGCCCCAAGTGTAAAGAACATTTCCCCTATTCTTAAATACCTGGATGGTGATAGATGCTGGTTTGGATGGTGGATTGGTGGGGGGTAAATATTCTGTCAATATAATCCATTCCAAAAGGAATGTGGGCAATACCGTATAAGTAGTAAGGTGGTAGGGTACTGATATTCTTAATTCATATTCTTCATCAATATAAAGAAAGAAAGAAAAAAAAGGTTCTCTAACCAAGCGGCATATATGGATGAACACAATATGAGACATGGTAAAATAGGATCATAGATTGGAGGTAGCAAGGTCAATTTATGTGCGGATGAGAGTGATAGATACAACAGTGCTAGCATACCTTGCCTTGGCTGATTAAAGAACCCTTTCCTAAAAAAAAAATTGTACAATCACCCACTCACAAGGGCTTTTTTTTTTATTTTTTCTTCTATCTTCAATACTAATTATGTTATACCCGCACCCCGGGAGTATAATTAATTATTAATTCTTCCCCGTGACGTGTAGTTATCACTGCCACATATGCTGGTGAGTTGTTCTCACTGGTGGTCAAACCCAGCTATAAAATTATTGACCATAGTACGAGTTTGCCTGTGGAAACTAGTCGGGACCACGGAGGTTGCACCTTGACATGTCAGGGGTAAGTAGTTGACCAAATTTGTTGTGTGCTTACTGCCCTCTCAAAGCCCTCGAAGTGTGGTCCAAAGGCCCTGACCTCTTATGGTGGGAACCACCTTCCTACTCGCATCGGAGGCAAGGTTACTGGTTGCCTCCGACCCTGCATCCAATGCTGCTGACAAGGACCCTTGTGGGTGAGACCCTGTGGCTAAGGTACTATTGGTGTCCTGCCATGTTTGACCCTACCCTTACCCCTTTTTATTAACTTGACCTTATGTGGGTCTTGGGGCCCAAGTTAGGATTTTTAGAGCTTGTGTAGGGATGGATGGTTGTTTGACCCTATCCAAACAGACCCTAGCCTACATTTATGAGGCCTTATCCAAATAGGCCAATAAAGGTGATTTTTATATGAGAGAGATGGGTAGTACTATTCCTTATTCTCTTTTTCTTTCCTAACCTAATCGTGAAAGGAGAGGAGAGCTTTGAAGAGAGGAGGCGGCAAGGAGGAGAAGAAGGAGAAGGAAGGGAAGAAGAAGAAGGAAATGGCTGCTGGGTTTGGAGCTTTAAAGAGGGTACATCGTGTGTACCTCAAACCAGGTAAGCCAAGTGCCCTTTTCCCCCATTTTTCTCTCTTCCCCCTTGCTCGTTTGAGCTTGGGTGGTTCGTTGGTTGCAGCCCCAAGATGGGGATTTCTTTTTTTGGAAACCCAAAGGGTTAGCTCGAGCCATGTGTAGTTTCCCCTTGTAGGATGCTATCCCATTTTCATTACAATCCTATAAAGACCTCTATTTTGACCTCTTGCTGAATCTATTTGATTCTAAAGCTTCAACCACCAAAGAAAACCCCAAATCTGGATTTTTGAGCTTTTAATCCTTTAAACCCCCTTAAATCTTTGAATGTTGGGTGTTTCTAAGACCCAAATAGACTCCAAGACACCCCTCCCTTGTCCCTTGAGGCTTAGAGAACCAAATGGGACAACCCTGGGCTTTTAAAGACCTTGAAATCACACTTGGGTTGCATCGGAGGCAAGACTGCGTGAGTCCGATGTTTGCCTCCGAGGTGTCCCGAGCTCGCAGGGAAGGTCGGAGGCAAGGTCGGAGGCAAGCTGCGTGAGTCCGATGTTTGCCTCCGATGTGGCCTAAGCTCGCAGGAAGGTCGGAGGCAAGCTCGCGAGTCCGACGTTGCCTCCGTGCGCTTTAAGGCTTATAACTTATGTAAACTGTGGGGTTTCTCTATGAGGCCTCCCTACACTCTCTCACACTCTTATTCACTTCCATAGGCGCCAACATATGTGCAATGGAGTGATTTTGAGCGGGAATCGTTGCGCTTATACAAATTCCATTTGAAGTAATTGGTGAGTGGGTTTGGGTGACTGTTTGAGCTTGTTTACTATTGCTTATTCATGCATTTATGAATTATATTGTGACATTATCATTCAAGCATGATTGCATATTTGCATTTATTCTTATTCGATGATGATGATTTGGATGATATGGATTTGTGTTGGGTTACGGTCTGGGAAGTACTGCACCGGAACCCCGTGTACGTGGAATTGTATATTGCATCTCATTCTTGCTCGTATGCGCCGTGTTGTCTGTACCGGTGTTAGATGGAATGGGACGTTGACACACCCGGATGTACCTCTCAACACGATAGGATTCATGTAGTATATCGTGGTTAGGCTCGTTCCCTATGCTACGACCCTTACCAACGGGGGTTTAGGTGTTGGGTAGCGAGCACTGCTGCTGTGGAGAGTTAGAGAGGCGGCCGGGGTAGTAATGATTATCGGGTCCGCCTCGGGTGGTGATGACTACGACCGTGCGGGCTCCATAGTAATAATTGAGGTTGCATTGTGGTGAGAATGGAAGGATCCACAATGTTGTCTTCCCGAGTTATTGCAGTAGCATATACCCATTGACTTAGCATTGTGTGTTAGGTGGTAAATGAATTAATAATAGCATGCACCATGGACCATAAATGATTGTGTGATTGTGCATCCCCTTTTCTCTCTCACTAGCTCGGTGGAGCTAACCCCCGTGTACACATTCTTTTTAGATTTGGATGCAGATGATTACTGTGGAGCCAGAGACCGTGACTGAGGATCATGGCGATGGTTGCCCATGATGATTGTGCCTACGGGTTGTACTGTTACTTGGGATCGTTCCCGTTTTATTATTATTTTAGAGCATTGTGCTTTGTATAAACTTTTATGTTTTACCTTTTTGGTAGCTACTTGATGGTCATAGGAATTTTGTAACTATGTTACTTATTATCATTAGCCAATGAACATCATATAATCATTTCATTTACGCTTTCGCAAACTCTGACCTGTCTTGGAATGTAATATTCCTTTGTCTTTCGTACTCTGATATTATTGTATTTTAATATTGGTTTATGACTGTGAGTTGGCCACTGCATCGAGATCCTGGCGATGAGGTGGGATGACGCGTGTCACCCCAATCATACCCTGATATTGTATTCTATCCCTTGTCGGGATAGGGGTGTGACAAATTATGTGGATCCTATGTAGACTCTACCATTCCGGCCTCATGTTGCCATTGATGTTGTGTAGGAGATTCTCCATGGTGTTGTGGGATACACTTTCCCATAAATCATATTAAATAGGGTTAAATATGCATGCACCCCCTAAATCATCCCAATATGTCGCATTCCCTCCTTAAGATTCTGATAATTTCATATACATCCCTTGAAAATTCCACAGACACTCCCTATTTTCAAATTAATCCCATTTAAGTCCATGCCGTTAAGATTAGGGGGCATGCAGAATATTGGGATGATTTTAGGGGCATGTGTATTTAACTCTAGTTTTTTTCTTCATAACTCATTATGAGATTCGTTCTAACGCCCTATACGAGATGACTATTTTTTTTTTTAGGTAGAATGTTTCCTATCCAGGCTTGCCCTAATGCATCCTCTCTATTTCTCTCGTCTCCCCCATAAAATAACTACTCTCCCTCCCTCCCTATTTGATTGAACCGATAGGATACTCTCATTGGCTCTTGCTTGCCTGCATATAGTCTTTGCTACGAGAATGGTTCAACTGCACGTACCAATTAATAGGTGCTCGTACATCTCAGAGTCAATCACATTTTAATTTTATTTTCATAAAACCCCTCCTCCCCTTGTAAATGGTAAAATTAGGATAGATGGTTGGCTCTCACATGTACATTCACCTATTGGTACGTGCAGTGGAATCGAACTCGCAACGAGACAGGAAACACAGTTTTTTTTATTTAAATAATTCCTTGGAGCTTCCCATGCGAAATTGCGAATCCTATTCACGTTTTGAGCCCTCCCATTTCTGCCTCTTGCAACGTGGCCTTTGCATGCAGTAGATATATTTTCCCATTTAAGTGAATAATTTCCCTTAATATTTAATGCACATGCTATATTTTCTCTTTCTGCTATGGTATCACATTAGGGTAAGAAAGAAGAAAGGCAAAAGGTTAATTGTTTTCTTAGATATTTTTTTTTCATGTAATAGGTAGATTTTCATATTACGGTTTCTTATGAATATTTTAATTTTTAAAATTATTTTATAATTTATTTCATGTTTTAGAATCATAATAATATATATCTTTTTTGATAAAGAGAATTTATTAACGTTGAAACAAAATTCCAAAAAAGTTTGCATACAAGGCAAAATGAATAAAGAGGAGGGGGGAAGGAGAGAATGAAACCGAACAAGATCAGCTTAAACAGAAGCACCAACAACCACCAATCTATCTGCCACAGAATTAGCTTTTCTAAGAGTGTGAAGGAAGAGAACATTCTTGAAAGCCTCAGACAATACCCTGCCTGTAATATAATCGTTGATAATGGTAGCAATTTTCCAAGGAATGGCCTGAGAGCGATATTGAAGTATGTTCACAACTAGATGATTATTGCTTTCCACAATGATCTTCGAAATACCCAAACTTAAAGCCATCTGAAGAGTGCAACAAATTGCAAAATTACAACCAATACCTTGAGCAAATCCACAAACGAAACTTGAATTGGGCAATCTGCAAACACCTCCAATACCTGCTGTTCCTGGATTGCCATGACTCGCACCATCAGAGGGGAAATCCATCTAACCAATCTTGTGGCAGCTTTAGTGAATTGGGGAACCTACCGCACGAACTCTTTAGTATTAGAGATAGCGCTTCAAATTAGAATCATAATAATATCAGTTTAAGGTTATTTGACATTGATATCATCCTATACATATTTTTAGGCAATGGTGTGTGGGGCCCACACCACAAGACCATAACTTATTGCCCAAGTATCTCAATATAGTAATTAAATTTATTAAGAAAATCTATTGACTAATAACTTGGAGATTAGAGTTTTACTCTAAATAGAAATCCTTTTGTGTTACGTTTCATCACTGAGAGAAATTTTTGGAGGGAGAAACCTAGAATTTCCACTATGTTTGTTCGAGTATCACTACTTCGAAGATGCATACTTAGTGGGAATAAAGATATTGTCACACAACATGAGTCGATGAATGGTATGCATCTCCGTTTTTTATATTTGTGATTTTTGAATGCATTGATATACGAATGTAGTATTATTACTTTGGGTTAGTTATTTTGGCGAGCTAGACGATACAACACCCCCTAAGATCATTACAGCTGGCCAGCTATACATCCAACTGTCAGAAGTTTTAATCTCTTGTTTTAATCCATCTTCGTCTCTCACCTCTCGTTTGCCGAAACCCGACCTGCCTTCGTTCAAAATTTATTTTCCTCTCCTCAAATCCGCGAAAAGGATAAAGATATCCGGTTTACCGGCAACCGGAAAACCGCCGTTCCAGTGACTAGTAAGTTTTCCTTTTTTACCCTTTGTTTTAACGGTAAGCAAGCAGTACACTTCTTCTTGCAGCGATGGTGCAACCACCACCACCACCACCACCACCGCCACTGCCGTAGTTCTTGCCAGAGTGGCTGTAGGAGGTGAAACACTTTGCTGGGCACGTGAGCTTCTTCTTGTAACATGGTCCTCGTTCCTTGCACACCACTGTGGGGCGTATAACGCCACCCTTAAGAGTAACCCCCAATGGGACCGCCATCGCCGGCACCGTAACCTCCGCCGCCGATACCACCGTTTCCCCACCCGTTACTGAACCCTGGAATCCCAAATCCTCCACTGCCAGGACCGAAGAAACTTCCCACCCCTCCATTATTTCCATCACCCTTGTTGTTATTGGTGTTCTTTCGTTCGGCATCAAAAGGTCCACCGGAATCTGGGCGAGTAGAAGCACCATCATTAAAACGCTTAAGAAGTTGAAGGTATTCATTTTTTTTTCTTGGGTTTGTGCTCTCTGGTTTCGTTGATGTTTGAGATCAGAGGAGAGGGGAAGGGTTGGTATTTAAGTGGCGAGAAGGGAGAGGAAGTCAAGGAAGAGCATTTAAAAGGTGAGAGAGAGAAGGGTTGGATGACAGGTGAGAAGCGCAGGAGTGACTAGTGAGTGAAGGGCCTACTTATTGTGAGGATTGATTGCTAACGAGGACTCCACTCTGTGTGCAGGCAGAAGCAAAGCACAAACACTCTGCGAGCAAAGCACGAACACTCTGCGTGCTCTAGGTTCATTCTCAGGCGATTCTCTCTCCCCCACAACTCATGTTGTTGATCTCGCTTCCTCTGCAATCACCAGGTACTACTACTACATTCACAACACATTTCAATTGGTAGTGAGGTTTCTTTCACCAAGAATTCATGTTAAAACTGAAACAAACCTTTGATTTCTTCTTTCTAATGGCGTCTTCTGTTTCCTTTTATTGATATACATGTATCCATTGGCCTTTACGAAGAATTCTATAAATGCAGCTATATATATATTGCCATATCATTATATCTTTATCTGCAATCACTCTTTATACTTTTGGACTAACCCATGAGCTTACCTTTCTCCTAGCACCTGAAACTTCTTCACCTTTTCCCTTTCTCAACCTCATACATCATCCTTGAGACATACTTTTCAAAGTTATTTGTTGTTTTTCTTCACATTAGGAAGCATTCTATTAGTTAAATTTCTGCAACCATTATTTATTCATTAGAACCTGAATGAATGTTGATACCTTTCTAGGCCTAAGCCGACCCCTACCAACTAACCAACATGCCCTTGATTTACAATCCTTCTTCCAAAACAAAAACTCCACAGATTTTATTTTCCTTATAATGTATTCAACGTCTTAAAAGTTTTAGCAAGGACACAGACAATGTAGAAATAACAAAAAAAAAATTATTGAAATCTATGCAATCAAGAAAAGGCTTTATCTAGTCCAGTAATTGGAGCTTTGTCTATTTCTGTAATGTCATGTGCAATCCATATCTTGTGGAAATCTCTTAATTCTGAAAGAAAAAGAAGCAAAAATTAACTTATCATTCCATTAAGATGCATGCAGGGTCTCCTAGAACCCTTTTGATAACAAGCCCCATATATAGTGTTATGTCCTTAGGAGAATGCCCATTATGCTTTGGTTTTTTCTTTTTATTTCTGACTCTCTTATATCACAAATTATTATGAACAGTTCTACAGTAGTTGTACCAGAGCATGGGCACATTGGGAAATTGACGACTCCTCGCCGCAGACCTCGATCTATTCTGTCTTTGCTCATAGACGAGAATGCAGTGCTGCTAAATGCAAAGGTATACTATGTCGGCAGAAAAGGCCGCCGGTGAATGAAAGGAAGGAAGATAACTTGTGATGGGATCAGTTGCGATTGTTGTCAGAAGGTGTTCACTCTAAGTGGGTTTGAAGCTCATGCTGGCAGCACTTATCGTAGGTCTGCTGCTAGTATTGTTTTAGAAGATGGAAGATCTTTGTTAGAGTGCAAGACGCAAATGTTACACAAGTGTATGACCCCCAAACTTAAGACACACGAGAGAATCAGGAGTTGTCTACCTCAGTACCAGAGTGATGACAAATGCTCTATCTGTTACAGTGAAGGTGAATTATTATTATTATGTGATCTATGCCCTTCTGCCTTCCATCCAGGCTGCCTTGGTCTAAGGGATCTGCCTGAAGGAAAATGGTTCTGCCCATCATGTAGATGTGGCTTATGTGGTCAATCAAGCGCATTAAGTGGAAATGTTGGGGAGTTCATAGCAGCAATGGTTCTGCATTGTGATCAATGTAGAAGGGATTATCATATTGGGTGTTTTAAAGAAAGAGGATTGGCTATTAAGCTGGAAGGTCATGAACCAAAAGGAAAATGGTTTTGCACCAAAAAATGCGAAGAGATATTTATAGGTCTCCATGAAATAATGGGCAAATCATTTCCTGTGGGTGCTAATAATTTGTCTTGGGTTATTTTGAAATCATCTATTAAAGATGATAGGGAAGGGGGGTGATCCTGAGGTATCATCTGTTGCTGATCAGGTTAGGACAGAATGCCACAGAAAGCTGAATGTTGCACTACGTATAATGCATGAATATTTTGATCCAATTAATGAACCTCTTACAAACAGTGATCTAATAGAAGATTTAATATTCAGCAAGTGGTCAGAGCTAAACTGGCTAAATTATCTAGGGTTCTTCACTGTGCTTCTGCAGCAAGGAGGTGAACTGATCTCTGTGGCTACCGTTAGAATCCACGATGAGAAGGTTGCTGAAGTACCCTTCATTGCTACTCATTCTCAATATCGTCAAAAAGGGATGTGCCATCTTCTTATGAATGAGCTTGAGAAGAAACTCATAGAACTAGGAGTGGAAAGGCTGGTTTTGCCTGCTACTGATGAAAGGCTGAACATGTGGACCACTTACTTTGGATTCTCAAAGATGACAAACTCAGAAAGATTGAAGTACATAGAGTATAATATCGTGCTTTTCGAGGACACTGTCATGTGTCAGAAATTGTTAAGGAAGATGTCTTCAACAAACCAAGGTTATGAGTGCATTGATTTTGAAATGGCTCAAGAAGATCAAATTGAACTAAGTGAAGTGAAGCAATTGCAGTCCTATAACTGTTCTAACAAGCCAATAGAGCCAACTCTCTTCAGGGTACTAATTTGCATAGGCAAGCCTGTGTCCAGCAATCACTTGTGAGTATAAACATAGTCTAAGAGGATGTTTTTGTATTGGAGCTCTGAGTAGCTTCTGATATTCTTTCAAGAATTTCTAGACTGGATTTAAATCCTGTCCAATTGATAAGGTTTCATGCCTGATTAGAGTCAAACCTCATAACGTATCCTAGTATAAAAATTCTTGAGTTAATGTATAACTAGGGTGATATATTGTCAATAGATTGTTAAAATACAGTGATATACACAAATTCCAATGTTCTTTCCTTTTCTTTGGAAATTAATTATCAGTTTCTGAAAATAGATACTTGAATTTTTGATAGATATATACAAGTTTCTGACTAGTTTCTTGACTTCACCTGCAATCAGGCGTACCAACGTGCACCTAAAACAGAGTTGATCACTGGAAATCATAACTGTTTTTCTCAGAAAGATTTCTAGGTGACTTCTCCTTCCTGATTTTTATTATAAATCAAGGAAGGTCAGGTCAGGATCTCCAGAAAGGTTCCATGGTTATAAGCCCTTCTAGTTCACCAGTATCTGGCCTACTTTGTCTCTGAAATGGAAGCAGAGCTCTGTCCAGAGAGTCTTGACTGAAGAACCAAATCCAGATTCCATTCATTGGTGCTTTGTTTCTTGAATTAAATGAGCATGTCCCTATAATGCCTTCTGGTTCATTTTCTCTACCAGTTGCCTCCAAGAGAAATGCTCCAAAAGTGATGGTCTACTCAAAAGCCACCAGCTGTTGCGTATATAGATCGTAAAAATAACTGTTGCCCGGCTCGGATTTTATGGTTCTTAGTAAAATCACACTCGTTATTAGCCTTATTGATCTATCCCTGCCATCAATTCGATTGCCTTGGCCTCTTGCCTTTAAGCAGCTCGCCTTCTCTTTTTAATTTCCCCTCCTGCACAAGAAAAAAAAAATCCATTAATTTATTAGAATCGAAAAGGGAAAAAGCAACTGATCCCAATAAGGTTACACTTCTCCTGCAGAGATGAAGATTGAGGGAGTTCATAGCCTCAACTCTGATCCTCCGGATATATATAATCAAGATCACCATGTTTACCATTAAACATATATATGATTGTTAATTTTTTGCCTAGCTAGCAAATTGCCGAAAGATGTTGGCAAAGACACTTCTAAGATTAGGTGAGGTAGGTGTTGCAGCAGAAAACTGTCTTTTGGCTGACATGAGCTACGATGGTTGATGAACCTGTGGATCTCAAAGAACAGAACACTGTCAGAGGGTCTAAGCGGACTCCGGCGAGGATTCTCCGATGCCTAAGTCAGTTTTCTAGCAACTAAAAGGAACTACAGGGCTAGATCACAAGAGGCTAGAGTAATTGGGGTTATTGAACGTACCTTGCTCCCTCTTGGATACAGCGTCTTTCTAAGATAGTAATTTCCTTTTAAGAGACGGATTAAGCTTGGAGTGTCCAGTTATGGAAAGTTCCTAATTTCTGTGCTGTGTGAGGATTCCTTCCCTTACTAGGGAGCTGGATTCTTGTTATAATAGATCTCTTCAAGCAGCGTAGTGCAGGATTCCTTAGTTTCCTATCCTGAGTATGAATAAGATGGAGGTATACTAGGTCATGTTTCCAATTTCATATATCTATGTGTCGCGTTGTGAGTGGTGGAAATATTTTACCCGTATCAGTAAGAAAAACATCCGGTAGCTCTAATCACCATTTCCTCCGTTGTAGCCTTACTAAAATTTTGACCAATATTAAGTAAAGGCTCACTCGCAACCAACTTGTTAGTATTCATAGTTTGTAGATCTTCATGTTTTCCAGCTCAGCTTTTACAGTCTTTAATTAAGGTTGGAATTGAAGTAGTATGACTCTATACTTGTACCATATCAATTATGATTTAACTAACTCAATTTCAATTCCCTTTTGTGTGATATCTAGCTAGACTCCAGGGCTTGCCCTGGTGGTTCGCTACTCCCTTGGGAGAATTGCGTCACGAGCTTGATCAGTGGTTCAAGTGTCTTTAACGACACTAAGTCCACATTTACTTGCTTTCTAAGAAATGGAGCCCATGTCTCCTCTTGCCTCCTTGTAGGGCCTTGATGGCCAATAAGCCCTTGACAACTACACCAAAAAAAAAAAAAAAAAAAAAGAGGTAGACTTTAGGTAGAAGGCTATTGTTGTGAATTAAGCTCTATGTGCTTCATCAAGCTGTTAGTATTCATGGTTTTAAGGGTTTCTTATCCTCCAACTTCGCTTTTATAGTCTTTAAGTTTAGAATTGAAGATTTACCAAATAAAAAAGCTTAGAATTGAAGTACTAACTCTTGGTTACCCCAAAAAAAAAAAAAAAATACTATAACTCTATGTTAAGAATTAATAACGCAGCAATCCTCCAACTTCGCTTTTATAGTCTTTAAGTAAGTCTTGGTTACCAAAAAAAAAAGTACTATAACTCTATGTTAAGAATTAATAACGCAACAGAATAGTGATTTGCAAAAGAAAAATGAAAGAGGATCACACACACACATAACACAAGATTTACATGGTTCACCCAAGATGGTCTATGTCTACGACCAAACAATAACTAGAGCTTCCAGTCTTCAACTATTTTGATGAAGAAATATAAAACCCTCACACTCAACTTTTTACGAGATAACTCCTATATATAGCATTTCGTGCAGTACAAAATAGAGAAATCCTAATCCACAAAAGTACAAAATTCCCCCCTCTATAATTGACTCCCAAAACTAACTAGTACTTCTTGAATTAAGTTGAAATCAAGTTTCACCAATAACACTCAATACTTGTAATATATCATTTATGATTTTAACTAAAATTAGCAACTACAGACTCTATAATTGTACTACATTAATTATAATTTAACTACATATAGTTGAAGGAAGTTATTATTCTTTTCGTATTATTCCTTTGGTTGTACGTAAAGTGAAGTACAGTAAACTAAAAGTAAAATGAAAACCTTTCTACTCATCATCTTACTAAACATAGTAATACTATTTAATCAATTTTCAGCCAAAGTATATGGATTTGAATAGGGAAATTTTTTTAGGCCTAATTAAGGATATATATTTAAAATTTTTAATTTTCCTATATGGTTAAGAGGGTCGGGGCTGAGTGAACAATTCAGGAAATATTTCTCAAGAGTGTCCTGCCTTTAATGGCACAATCATTTTCCATTTACTCATTGATGGGATATGCTTTCTTTGATTCTAATAAGAATCTTCTTTAATCTTGTTGAGATGGAATGTAGGACTCGGAACATTTTGGTGGAGATTAGGGCTATGTTTGGTATGCATTCTTGGAATGCATTCTAGGTTGATTTTGCATTCTCGGATAATAAAAAATAAATATTTTTATCATCCGAAAATACGAAATTGACCTAGAGTACTACATTTGAAGAATGCATACCAAACACAGCGAGTGTGTTGCAGCATTTTAGTTATTTCTTTTTGTTTTTGGCCTCAAGAGATGTCTAAAATGCTCATCATTTGGCTGCTTCTACTTTTAAATTTGTTAGAGATTTCGGGTTGATCGATAAATTTTTGCTTTGGTTGCGTTGAAGTGCTAATTTCTACAAAAATAAAAAAAAATAAAAAAAATAAAAATTCTCATATTTGGGAACATTTTCAGTAATCATGATTAATTTTTTTTCTTTATTATATTTATTTCAATTTCCCCTCATTTCCTTCTCACCAGATTGAACCTTCATGAAGAATGGATTCCTTTTTTCCCTCCATTTCCTTCTCATATTTGATTTTTCTTCTAATGATTTAAGCATAAACCATAACTCCACTTTGTACATAACTATCACTAAATGGATTCCTCTTTTCCCTACAAACCAAGTTATAGTGCTTTGCACAATTCAGCTTGCCATTTTATCCTCCAATACACCACAAAATAAAGATAAAGGGAAATTTACATGTACCTCTTCTGAGGTATCACGTAATTATAAAAACATTCGTTAGTTTTGGATAATTACTCATGCTTCCTTATTTTTTAAAAATATTAGCAAATGCACCCTTGTCATTAGTTGTCCCTGTTAATTGCAAACAGTTAGAGGTTTTAAATTATTTTATAATCAATGTACCCTTGATAGGGTAGAATGGCATTATTGGATTTGCTACTTCCATGTCCTACGCCAAAACAAAATTCAATTTCTGATCTTCTACGATTGTAGATGGTTTTATAATATATACAAGATGAGACGGTTGATACCTCTGAAGTTTTTTTTTTTTGTTAAACAGAGATTTTCAATATTTGTAATTATTTATTAGGAGAAAGAACATTTCCTGGGTGCGTGCAGTATACTGTCCCTACGCCCAGAAACAGAGGTGCAAGAAAGGACTACCACACCTCCATGAAAAACCAGAAATTCATGAGCTACGATTGTCATTTCGCACGCCCATATGTCTGGATGCAGGGGGCGTTCTTATTCCCTTTACTTGTTTAAGAAGATGGGCATGTTCGCACATGATAAAATCCTCTATAATACCGGCGGGGCGACAGTGCACATCCGACGGTACAGCAGAGGCCATGTGTGCCATGTGTGCCACCTGGCCTCTGCTGTGCCATCGAATGTGCACTGCTGTCCCGCCGGTATTATAGAGGATCCTAGTCCGCACGGCACCCAACCTAATTTAAGTGTCAATTAATTATTATTTAATAATTGTATCATTGATGGAAAATTAATTTTCCGTCAACCATCTCTCACGTTTCTTTTTCATTTAAGTGCCAATTAATTTAAAAAACTGAATCATTGGGTGCATGCATTGCATGGTGCAAAATTTGTAATGGCTGTCAACCTCTCTTTTGAGTTGTACTGCAATCAAATAGTAATTCTTCTAACAAAACAAAAAAACATCTAATAGTAATACTTTAAGGAAAGAGTTTCCCTTCACCCACATTGAAGGAGGAATTCCTCTACCATGGGTGTCACTTCCTTTAGTATGGCATCAAAAAGTGGGAGGGGCATTTTCTACCCAAAAATTGTAAGGAGAGTAATTAAGACCATAGGATGGTAGGTGAACCCTCCTTCATGGGTGGCGGAAAACTTGGAATCATCTTCGATAAAAAAATATATATATATATATATATTTTGGTAGAATTATATTACAAGCCTCATATCTCCGTATTTTATGGAAATGTGTTTGGTGTTGGATTTGGCTCCTATCAATCCGGGCAGCTAGGCTTCGGGCAGGGGTAAGGCGGTAAATACGCACCACCTCACCTCTAGCGCTGCACATGCAACCCAATTGTTCGGATTGACAGGATCTTTTTCATTTGACGTTCTTCAATTGCGTGGAGTAAAAAACACAATAGAAATGCTCTTTGCGATGTCGATCCATTTTTGTATTGAAACAAATTAACTAGGTGCATAAGAACAAATACTATGAAACAAAATAATTTGGCTTCGACAAAGAAAAAATAATCACAAAAAGACATTTTTTTTGGTTGGGTAACATGAGAGACATACATATTAAAAATAAGCAAATTGGTTGGAAAGAAAATTGGTTATCAATCAATCAGGAGAGGAGAGGGTTTCTTACACAAGCAATGTAAAAAAAAAAATATCTGCACATTAGAATCAATATAGGAACACATGGTCATAATTAAAAAGATAAATGTCGGTGGGATTGTGGATGTGGGAATCCCACTCTTAATCATTTGAAGAGGGTGTTAAGGAATTTGTACATAGCATTGTAGCAATTTTTGGGAAGGACAGAAACAATTGGAAAAGACAGAATTACTACAATATAAACGTTACCAGATGTGTCCTCAATAATTCATGTTACGCAAGTAGTAACTGGGGTGTTTGGGTCATTTCACAGGCGGGCCCCTTATGAAATGACCCAAACCCCCTTTATTTTTGTTGGACCTTCCAACTCTTGCCCAATCTGGTCCAATTCCTCAGTCCCCCTAACAGGGGGTGCAATGACCACCCTACCCCTGCCCGAATACT
This sequence comes from Telopea speciosissima, assembly GCF_018873765.1. Classification (NCBI taxonomy): domain Eukaryota; kingdom Viridiplantae; phylum Streptophyta; class Magnoliopsida; order Proteales; family Proteaceae; genus Telopea; species Telopea speciosissima. The sequence continues at coordinate 50,748,574 of NC_057921.1, read as the reverse complement.
TTGCCTGGGTGGGGTTTACTTCCCCCCCCCCCCCCCCCCCCACCCCCACCTTATTATTAGAGGGACTAGGAAACTACGACATACAAGGAACTGCAAGAGTCTTCTTCAAAATCGATACGATACTGATATGGTATCGGTATGGATCAGCTATATCGGACAAGTTTACACCTGGGTTTCCTTTAAAATGGATTTATTTATTTACCGCTTGACCATACCGTTCCACCGATATAGTATAGACTAGGTATCGGTATCGGTATCAGTCACCTTCAAAACTGTGTAGTATCGGCCATATCGGGCGATCCGATACTGATACCTCAAACCATGAATGTGGTTTGTAAATTCTGGTGTACGGCGAGATCCTGGAGATTTTACCAATAGGAATATCAAATACATAATAGTAAGAAGAAGACCAACGCAAACTCTTCTTATAAATAGAGGATTCTCCTCCCAAGTCTCTCTCATCTCTTCTTGTTTCACCAGCGACGGCTAGACAAAGCCAAAGAGTCATCAATTATGTTGCAATATTCCAACACTCTTTGCCACGCACAAAACCATTCCTTCCTCAGAAACAACCGAAACCAGATGCATTATAATTTCAAACTCCGGCGACAATCAATGTTGGCCAAAGTGGCGCCACCTCAATCGCGGCCAGCACCACCAGGTCCGTCCATTACGCACTCAATGCCACCAGAGAAGAAAGAGGTGTTCAAGTCACTTAGTGGGTGGGCGGAGGAAACGATCCTTCCGATGCTAAAACCGGTGGAACAAAGTTGGCAGCCGCATGATTTCTTGCCCAACTCTTCCTTGTCGTCAGATTCATTCCTCGAGCAGGTGAAGGAGTTACGTGAACGGACGTCAGAATTACCGGACGAGTATTTGGTGGTGTTGGTGGGTGACATGATCACCGAAGAGGCTCTGCCCACGTACCAGTCTTTTGTGAACCGGCTTGACGGGGTTAATGACCAGACCGGAGCGAGCCTAGACCCTTGGGCTGTCTGGAACCGTGGTTGGACTGCAGAAGAGAACCGGCATGGCGATTTGCTCAACACATATTTGTACCTTTCCGGACGCGTCAATATGCCTATGATCCAACGTACTATCCAGTATCTTATTGCCGGCGGCATGGTGAGTATTTGTGTACTCACAAGCAATTAATTTACTTCCCCTTCCCCTTTCCCTTTGGATTTTTATCCTCGCGGTGGTGTGGGGCAATGCCAAGTGTGGTGGCCACTGTACTTGGGAAGATAAAAACTAATGTACAAATGATGTGCACCATTCGATGCACTAGATAGTCACTTGAGAGGATAAAAATTCTTCCCCTTTCCCTTTGTGCTTGCAAGATGTAATTGCAATATCAATGCATGCATAATCTTTAATTAACTATTTCCATTACACTACACCACGTAAGGCAATCTAGAAAGGTATTTTGAAAAATACCAAAACCTAGAAGGGTACTTGTAAACCAAAAAGTGAAATTGAATTATTCCATTTCTTTGATTGTGAGCTCGGTTACCAACAAATTTTTTCGGATTGAGACTATCTCATTCCGTCCACCTCACCATCATTTAAAATTGATAATTTTCTAGATATATGAGATAAGAAAAAAACATTACAACATCAAACTTCTTTTATTTATCTCCTTATCTCATAGATCTAGTTCTACCAAAAAAAAAATCTCATAGATCTATGCAATTTCCCCTTCTGAAAAAAACACAAGTGTCCAACGGAACTATGATAAAATATTAAAGGGCTTTATTTTTTGTGTAACCGTGGTTGGTTATGAACATTGTTTTAGGAATTGATATTCGATAGAGAATTGGACTCAACTGAAAAATATATATATATATATATGTATAATGATAATTTGAACAGGACACAGGAACAGAGAACAATCCGTACTTGGGATTTGTCTACACGTCCTTCCAAGAGCGGGCAACGGCCATAGCACATGGCAACACAGCCCGCTTGGCGAAGAAGCATGGAGATCCTGTGTTGGCACGTATCTGCGGTACGATCGCTGCAGACGAGAAGAGGCATGAGAAAGCGTACATAAAGATGGTAGAGAAACTACTAGAGATGGACCCCTCTGATGCTATTCTGGGGATCGCCGATATGATGCGCAAGAAGATCACAATGCCTGCCTACTTGATGTACGATGGTCAAGACCCGCGTCTGTTTAATCACTTAGGTGCCGTCGCACAGAGAATCGGTGTATATACAGTCTCGGACTATGCAGACATATTGGATTTCCTGGTCGGGCGGTGGAAGCTAGAGAAACTACAAGGCCTGAATAGCGCTGGACGGGAAGCCCAAGATTTCGTGTGTGGGTTGGGACCAAGGGTTCGAAAGTTAAACGAAATAGCTCAAGAGCGGTCCCACAAAATGAAGCCACAGGCCTTTCGTTTCAGTTGGATCTTCAACAAGGAAGTTACCATCTAGACTTCTCTATCTATATATTACGTATTAGAATAGATAAGGCTTCGTTTGGTGTTTGGTGTTTCGAGTGAGTGGTGGTTAATTTTCTAGTGTTTTGAGTCGTTTAGGCTAGCTGGAAGTCCCTCCATTGTATATATTTCCATTTGGTTTGGTTTGTTTTGTTTTGTTTAATAAAATTCTAACTATAAAGCTATGTCTTTATAGTTAAATTACTATTAATTGATAATTAACATTACATTTTAAATTTAAAAAACTAAGGCCAAAAAATGTTAGATATAGATCAACAATTACCATATACTTGCAATCTTTACTCTTCACAAAGGAATGAACAACTAAAGAAAGCTGGTCGGTAAACACATCTTTAATTCTCTAAAGGATTGAGTTACTATATACCGTACGGTAACGCCTCCCTATGTCTATCTCTCTTCTCCCTCCTATGAAATAATATACAAATAACCTTTAATTGTGAAAAATTTTAAGAACTTGTCTCCATGATCATGTATCAATATAATAAGTTTTAGGTAATTTAACTTTCACATGTATATAAAGTGTTGCATAATAACAATAATGACATATAAAAGATATCCAAAACTTATCTGTAACACTAGTTAAATAATCGATCCAATACCTTGTTAGGAGATTTTCGCCAGCGAATTACTTGATGATGTTGCAATTGGTACTTTAACCAATGACAAATGTTGGTTGAGTCATGTCACTTGATGCTGTCTTAAAAGCCATAGATGTCCCCCACGGTGCAACTAGAAAAGTAGTGTGAATTGATGTCCAAGATAAAACAGCCCATGACTTCTGCAATTGATAATGCACTCTCTTATTGTATCCTTTTGAATTTTAAAATGTTGTGTTCAGACTTACACAAACTTTCTAAAAAGATTCGACAAAACAAAATTTAAAACAACGTACAGTAAGTTTCTTGAATACACACACAATTAGAGATCGATCTCCTCTATTTGTAGAGGCTAGGGAGATACATACCCCTTGAAAACACCCATAAAAAAAAGGTCCAAATGATCTGAAAACAAGCCCTGGCCATTGAACACATGGCATTAATAAGGGTTCTAGACCTTTAGAACTAAGTCTCTTGAGTACCCAAATTTGAGAATTTTCCATTAATTAGTTAATCAATGAGAACAAGGGTTGGTTTATGAAACTAGGAAGCAAATAACATGTTGGCCTCATCTTTAGAATGTGATCAATTATAAAACAAAACCCCCAAACGATTCGGGTTATATTGCAGGGCAATGTGGATCCGACCCGAGACAGTGACACCTACCCACTACTTTTTGACGTACACAGAGCACCCAAAAAAGGGGGTGAAGCAACAAAGAGTAGTGGAAAGATCCCACAGCACTAGGTGGCATTGTTTCAGTGCTCCTCTCATCTATTTGCATGGATGAAATCATTAACCTTGTGAACCATCATTTGGAGCCATACACGTCTTAATTAACCACAATCACAACCACCCCACTTAGACCATATCATTATAAAGATATGGGTTTGCTCCTTCTTAGTGATCATGCTTCAAACAAAGCCCAATTAAGCCTATTTTGAGACTGGATGAAGCCTTCAAAAAAAAATATGGCCTCTACCATTGACACTTCTTCTTCCCTAGCTACCATGACCAATTTGCTTCTGCTGCTAGTTTCTTCACTTGCTTACAATATTCAAGGAACACATGCCGCCGGTGAGTGTGGGAAAACTCCGGTTAGCTCCGCAGCTGCTACCTTGGCCCCGTGTGTTGCAGCTGCCAAAAGTACAAAAGTTACGGTCCCTCCTGCTTGTTGCACTAAGGTTGCAGCATTGCTCCAGGCCTCCCCAAAGTGTTTGTGTGCTGTCTTCTTGTCTCCCTTGGCAAAGCAAGTTGGAATCAACCTTGCGGTTGCTATTACTGTTCCCAAACGTTGCAACATCAAGAACAGACCAGTAGGGAAGAAATGTGGAAGTAAGAAACCAAATACCCTCTCTCACCTTACAATTACATATGTGAGAAGATTAATTTTCTCTATTATTGTCACATTAATTGGGTCCTTAGTACTAATAGGTTACTAATAAGGTTTTGTTGCTCTAACACTCTCTAAATTGTTTCTCTTAACTGTTTGTCTTTGTAGAATATGTTGTTCCATGAGCAAGACATCAAATGAATCCGGTTCTGCTGCTGAGAAGAAGATTATAACCCTAATATTATGTAAATAGTTTTGTTAAATAAAGTTTTCCTTTTTGTTTTTTTTTGTGGTTGGGGGGGGGGGGGGTTTGAATCAATGTTAAATAAAGTTGCTATGTGCTTTTTATTTCTATGTACTCGTTTTATCTACTAGAAAAAAAGAATTTACTCTCTCTCTCTCTCTCTTAGTATATTAAATGTTATGGTATTTCATGTAGGATGGAATTTCATCCTTTGTTGGTGGGTGATAATGAAATCCACCAAGGATGGATGTGAGAGAGAGAGAGAGAGAGAGACCTGTCCCTTAATACAGGTCCAAAAACTATAAGCTGAAGCCCAGACCTAGGACTTGATAATGGGCCTTGAAAAAATGTTTAAAAATGATCTAACAAATTCCGACCAGGCTTGATTAGGTTGCATATTAAGACAGTGTCTGGTATGCATTCTGGGTTGATTTAACATTTTCGGATGATCAAAATTGTTGCTTTTATCATCAAAGAGTGCGAAATCGACTTAGAATGCATTCCAAGAATGCATACCAAACACAGCCTTAAGTGAGCTCCGGAATTAAACCCAAGATCATCAAGAATTTAAAACTCAGGATTAGCTTTTCTTCAAGTGCTAATCATGATTGCGTCTAAAAATCATCTGTCTAGTGTGTTGATAGTAGTCTATGTTACTAAAAAAAGAAAAGAGAAACCATAACAAGACAAAAATCATAATGATGTAGTGATTGATTTATGTGTGTATCTTTCTTCTCAAATTCTTTTGTTTTTTTTGAATTTTTTATTTTTGTTTCTTGGTATCCAAACATAGCCTAAAGGACATTGAGCAGGCCCAGTGTCCACGGCACTGAAATTTAAATCCATCACAGCTGCAAATTGCTGTCTGAACCTGATCCTGGGTTGGACTTCAAAGCTTGCCCATGCTTTAAAACTCAGACTAGGGTGGTCCGAGCTCACTTAAACAAGCCTATGCCTACTCCTACTTTTACTGTGTTCATATAAGGCAGGCCCATGGGGTTGACCCATGAAGCTGACCCATTCAAGATGCCAGGTCCTGCTGTGCTTGGTGGTCGGCGGGTCACCCCATCTGTTGCCACCTAACACAAGAGTAGATGAAGGCATGGTTAATAAGTGAACCTTTTGGTCGCAGATTAGTTTGTCACCAAAAGGACCTCAGAATTAATCAGAATCAGAATTGGGCTGCTTGATTCTAGTTTGACTTGACACACTCTTTGGCCCAATTTCGATTCATGGACTTGATACATAGTTTGGCCTAATTCCAGTTCTTCGAATTGTAATGAATTAAAATTTTTTTTTGTCAAGCGCACACACCAGCTCCAGAGGGTTAATCAACCTTTCAAGTAAGGGTGTCAATTGGGGCGGTTCTTGGTATTTGGGACGGGATGGTACTGGTACCGGTGCCAAAAGTGTCAATCCCAGTACCGTCCTATTTAGTTAACGGGACCAAACCTAGATCCCAATCCCGATTACTAGTGGGATGGGACGGTACCGGTTCTTAAACGGTTCTAGATACTGTAGAAAAAAGGAGAAGAAGTTTAATTGTTTCTAACAAGGCGGGTTTATTAGTGTTGTGGAATTTTTTCACTATCATGAAATCTAAGTTGTCTACTATTTTTTACAAATCAACTTAAATTATGAAATCATAGTTTTACTTCTTCAAATTCCCCAAGATCACATGTAATAAGTTTCTCATTTTTTTAAATCTAGAGAAGTCCTACAAAATGGAAGGATCCCGTTGTGTTTCCTCTTTGATTTTTCCAAACAAAACTCTATTTATCACACCTGTCACATGGTAGTATGGTACGAATTGAAGTATGAAGTGCAAAAAGGAAGAACCTAGTAGATGTAGTTGGTCGAGGGACGAGGGAGTAGCACTGTAGCAGGTTCTGTGAAGAGAGACTTCAAGCTACGACTGTTGTCCTGTTGTTCCTCTTCGTATTTAAAAGGCAATTAGTGAAATCCTAATGAGTTGTAATTCTTATACCCTTTCTTTTAAAAAAACAAAAGATCTTATGTACTCTTTATTTTTAAACGGTACTAGTAGTTTCGATACCATCCAGTACCTAATTGGTATTTCGATACTGGTACTGTTGAAAATCCTATCCTAGAACTGTCCCATCCTATTTATCATTCGATACCAAAATCAGATACCAGTACCATCCCATTTACTAATGGAACAATCAAATATCGGATTTTAGCGGAACGGTATTGAGACGGTTTCCGATTCCGTTCCCAAATTGACACCCTTACTTTCAAGTCGGAAAATGAAAATAAAAACACATACACACACAATCCAACCAATGTGAGATTAAAGCCCTAGACAAAAGCAAGCCATATCTTTTTTAAATCAAAACACACACGCCAACTCTAAAATGTTTACCAACCTTTCAATCCGCGGAATGCAAATAAACACACACACACTTCCTTTTTACCCAAAAACAATAAATCTATGGCAAGTTTTAATACAAAAGGACTCTTTTGGATTCCGCTCTCTCTCTCTCTCTAATTTTCCATGCATTTCAGGGGTGTTTATATAATTTTACAGGAAACTAAGGATGAAACCCTAGAGCTTTGTGCATTATCAAACCCTAGCTGCCGCTATACGCCTCCACATCATAATATATAATGTTCTTTTGAGAATGACAGACAAAGAGGAGGGCAAGGAAGGGATGGTAGGCAAGAAGAGAAACGATGTTCTTCCTTTGTTTCCCTTATTAGTGGAAGCCTTGGAATTTTCTTGACCAGCCCTCCCATACCAATGATCTCTAGGGTTTTGCCCATAAATCATCTTTAGAAGGAAAGAGGGGAAAGGGAGATGGAACTTCTGGAATTTGCTGGTATGAGAGGCTGGGAAAGTGAGAGGATGAGAAAAGAGAATTCAATCTCTTACTCTGATAGAAACTGTCAATCTTCCCCAGTCCCCCCATACCAACGATTTCCAGTTTTTCCTGCCTTTCCCTTTCTTTCTACATCTTTAAATCCCTTACAAATGGAAGTGTGGGCGTTCTAAATCTGCAGAAAAATCAGGTGATAGTATACTTGTTTGGGTTCCCCCTTTTGAGTTTTTCAGATCTTTGTTTTTGTATTTTCGCAGGAGATGCAGCAGCTGAACGGAGTCCCTCAAGGATGGTTCGGAGGTGAAGTGACAGAGACTGGTCTGGATTGCAAGAACAGTCGATTGGGTTGCTCTGCTTTAGTTTAAAAAATATTTTTTTTCCCCTTCAGATGATAATTATTGTAGGATCTAAGCCAGAACTGTTGTCAAGAAAAAAACAAAAAATGTGTACATGAGTGTACTATTATTCAATAGATCTTGTCCAGAGTGATCTTAAATTTGGGTTACTCTTTATCCGCTATGTAATATACAGAATATTTTTTGAAGAATTTGATATGGCAGATTGGTGATGGGTTTATTGTAATCCAAGCTTGTTAGGCAAACCCTTTGTTGTTAAGCCTTGGACATGGATTACTTTCACCGCCCCCTCCCCCCTCCCCAACTAGTTGTTATTTTCTAAGGATGATTTCAATATCTTCTGTACATATCCAATGCTAGCCACATTTCGGAGATCAATAAAGAAGATTTTTTAGCTTTTTCTCCCCCTCAAATCAAAGAGGAGATGGTGACTTTCTTTCACAAGTTCTTCGGGGTGGGGTCTAGGGTTGAGCCTTATCTGTTTCCGTTGGTGGAATTGAGCTCAACTCTCTCTATTGTAAGAATTACTTTCCTTTAGTGTTGAAGATTGACTTTCACACTTCAGTTCTGGGTTACATCTGAATGCTTCTAAGTTTTTTTTTATTATTTTCGGTGGGGTGTCTCTTGAGGTTCGATAGTTTTTACTATATTCGATTGGCTTTCACGAAACTGCCCTCCCTATTAGATACACAGTGCCTTCGCTCTTTCGTAAGTTGGTTGCGGCTGACTATTCTCTCCCGTTTGAGTTAGTGAAGAGAAGATTGGAAGGGTGGGTGGAATTATAGATTTGTATCCTATACTGGACGTTTGTAGCTCATCAATCAGTGCTGTAAGGGGTCACATCCATTGAAAATATTGAAACTCAAAAGCAAGGTTGAGGTTCTGATTGAGCATGTCATTGGGAATGGTTAGAATAGTAAAGAGCGCTTGGATCCTTGGCATTCACATGGTATTTTTCTAAACAATTATGGTGCGATTCGAACATGGACATATTGGTAATAGCTCAGTCCATTGTATATGATGATAATTGGGTTCCCTTGCCATCTGCACCCAACTTAAATTTTATGCAGGTTTGGCTACTAGTTCATCCCTCCATCCTTCGGTTGAACTTGGAGGTTCCAGATAGAGTGGTGTGGAAACCATCCATTTCTGTCCATTTCCTTCTAAGTCGGCTTGGGACTTGGGAGGTTCTTCGGCAAAGTAATGTGGTAGCGCCTTGGTACAAAGCCATCTGATTTGTTGAAAATATTCCCATGAAGTCTTTAACAGAGTGGATCGGTAATGAATTCAGTGGGAACTCTATTGGAAGGGTTATGTGTCTTGCACTGTGGGCCGTTGGATGTGCGTTACACACCATGTCGTGCTACAGAGGATCCAAGTCCATCAGTATATATATATATATATACTTGGCTGGGCCAGGCCAGATTCAATATATATATCAGAAGTATAGAATGGATTTAAAGGCCCAGACTATTGGCATAAAGTCCATGCCCAAATCGAGCAGGGAAATCCTTTGTTAACCAACCCAAGGCCTTGTTGGGCCCAATTAAGGCCTCAAGAAACCCGAACACGATGAAGTTAATAATTTATCTAATGAGTGAAAGGTTTCTTAATCTATCCATTAAGATTAACAATTTCAGTTATAGGTATTTTTTTGTAATCCATGCATAAACTATGAACTAATACTCCTCCACTTGTGGTTGCTCTAAGGACTGTGAAGAGTGTTCATTACAATCACTAAAGAGGAAAAAAACTGAAGATCTTTCCCAGCAATCAATTCAAGTTAATTCCCATCTGTTACATTTTTTTTTTTATTTTTTTTTTTTTTGTTGATTATGACATTTCTTTTTAATGTTTTAGTATCATTCCCTCTAAAGAAAGGTAGACTATCTTAGGGTTATTCCTTCAATTACACTCATATAATATATGTAATTACAATTTTTATGTACTACCATTGATTTAGATTCTCATTATAATTCGAGTTCTAATATTAAAAAAAATGCGATTGGGTAGGAAAGAGTCAGCATTCACTAGCTTTTGCCTACTAATCATAACATTCCCTTGAGTAATGCTTAAGAATTCCATCTTTTCTCCCTTAATAGTTTATTTTGGAAAGGCATTGTTCATTGTCAATTATATATGGGATGCATTAGGTCAAATCTGATTGCGACAAATCATTTCAATCCTCTTGGTCTCGCGATTTATTTGTACTAATCAACACTTTTGCCGAAAGAAATGATCTCCATTAGAATTGATTTCAACAGTCGTTTCAAGTAGTCCGGCTAATTAACATGATAATACATCATATAAATGCTTATTATTGAAAACAAACAAAAACCGGGTTTTTAATAGAAAACCAGATTAATTTTAGTCAAACCAAAGAAAGAAAAACATCATGTTTATGAATCTCTGAAAAATCGCTCCTGCGTTCTTCAAACCAAAGACATAACATCATAGCAGTAAAGAGCTCGAAGGGTGCAACTTTGAAAAATCTCTTTCTTGTATGAAATAATATTCCTCAAATGATATAATGGGAGAGAAGGCCAATAAGATCCCCTCATAAATGTTGGATACACCATATAAAGGTGTTACTATTCTACCAAAGTTAGTATAAATAAACATTCCAAGGAATGTATCCTTATCAACTAGGATATCCATATCCCTGTCTTGTACCTAATACCAAAAACCCTTAAAGTGAGTTGCACTCAAGGACCATATCTTCTCCTAGCTAGTTTCTTCAATTTCCACAACCTCATAAGCTTTACCATGAACTTCATAATATATGCTAGCTTTTATATGAGAAGTACTATATAATTAACTAAGTATATATGTCAAAACATGGGCAGGAATATTAAATAGGGAAATTTTCACGTCCCTTATCTGAGGTATCATGTAATTACAAAAACGCTTGTCAGTTTTGGAAAATTACACGTGTCCCTCTATTTTTGTAAAAAGTTTACAAATGCACCCATCACGTAATTCCTCTGTTGGTCATTATGTCACGATTTAGAAAAGATGAGTTGCAGGTTGAGGAGATGTGTTCTCTTTTTCCAAACCCTAAACGATTTGGAGAAGATGAGGGCAATTTGATCAATTCCCCTTTTAATTCTAACGTTGTTAGTCCCAAGTTAACAAGATGGTTGCATTTATTATTTTTTTTTATAAAAATAAGGGGGCATGCATAATTTTTCAAAACTGACAAATGTTTTTGTAATTACGGGGAAGTACGTGAAAATTTCCCTTAAAAAAACCAATCACAATAAAATGATTTAAGGTAAATTAAATAAACTAAAGGAGAAAAAACATAAAGGGTTTGAAGTATACTAGTACTACTACATTAGTTAGGTACGGTAGGTATACCGTTGGAATGAGCTTTCAACGGTTCAAAAGTTGGTTTTCGACCGTTTTTCAGTTGGGAAGTTTAGATATCTTCCGGAAACAGAAACCCACCTCTCATGCTTTAAACCTTGAGATTATACAAAAACAACCTCCGAGAGAAATATATATATATACAAAATAGAATCTAACGGATAAGAGTTTCTTACAGTTTAGTTCAACGGCAGAAGCCATTAGCTAGAGTATGAAATAAGAAGCTTCAATGTTTAATTCCCTCCAAATTAAACCACCAAATTGAAGGAGCTATTATAGCCTATATAGTTAGGTGAATAACTCATACCTAAGTTTCATACGAAAATGGAAATCCTCATGGATCATCTCTAACGAAATTTTCAGGTTAATTATGAAGAATGAAGCATCTTGCCTGACTTTAATGAATGGAAACTTAGGTTTTAGGTTTTTCTTAGAAATTCTTTAAATGGGTACTAATCAAACAGTGCTTTTATCAAGTAGTTTTTAAGAAACTGTTGGAGGTTCTAATCAGGTTAAAGAATGGATGCTTAAGGTTACAAGAAAAAAGTAGGTATGACTAGGTGAACAGTCAAGAAAAATGGTTCATACTTGAATGAAACATTTAAGGTTGTAGGATCAATTTCAAATTCCTGATAGATTGATTGTTTGGATATGAAATAATGAGTTTATTATAATTAAGATTCAGTTTTAGGAGAAATAATTAAGTAAACCCACAAGTGGGGTTTATGAAGAGATTCCAGATGAATCCATAGTGGCTTTCTGTAAGAGATGAGAAATTAGAGATAAGTTATGATCTCAGAAGATAAAGAAGAATTTAGACAGAAATAACAGACAAATTAATGGCTATGTAAGAGAGAGAGAGAGAGAGAGAGAGAGAGAGAGAGAGTTAGTTTGGAGAAAGGGACGACTATATAAGTAAAAAAGTTATGGGTAACAATAGTTTAGTGTTGAAACTGTTTTACTTAATTTGGAGATATATGGTGGGAGTGGGAGGTGAGGTGAAAGATGAAAGACTGGCTAATTCTGGCTTTCTTTACAAGCAATTTCTCTTAAGTCAGGAGAAAGGTAGGCCAACAGTTGAAAGAGATTCTGTTCCATAAGTTATAAAATTATATATAAACTAAAACTGGTCTTCTTAAGGTTGACAAAAATATCAGAAACAATTTCTCTACTCTAAGTTACCCTCTCTCTCTCTCTCTCTCTCTCTACCATCTGAGTTTCCAATGAAAATAGGTTTTTTAGGTGCCTAAGAGCCAAAGTATCTCTCTCTCTCTCTCTCAGAAAAAACAAAAACTCCCCATCTGAATTCTAGGAACTCGAGAAAAACACCTTGCCAAGGCAAAAATATTAAAAAAAAATTGAGAATAATGGAATCCCCATCAATCTCATTCTATGGACTACAGAAAAACAAAGTTAGAGGAGCAAATATCCTCCACATTGTCGAGCCTAATTTTTATTTAGGACAAAAAAAAAAAAAAAAAACACTAGAGAAGAATGGAACATCTATCAATAAAAAAATGCTAAAAAGAGAAATTACTCTCCATGTTGCCGAGACTATTTTTTTTAGCAAAAAAAAAAAGCTAGAGAAGAATGGAATCACCATCAATCTCACTCTATGGACCACATAAAAACAATGTTAGAGGAGAAAAAACACCCTCCATTCTTCTCGAGATTTTGTCTATAAAACAATAAGGGAAAGAATGCTACCTGGTCCTGACTGCCGCGTCTCAAGGATTTTTGTCTTTTCATGGGGTACGATAGTCATTTTGTATGGCTCTGTGTCTAGTTGCAGTAGGCACATGCCGCACGCGACCAGGCAGCGTTCTTTCTTGCCAAAAAAAAAAAGAAACAATAATTATGGAACAACAATGGAACCAAATATGTTATCATATACACAATCTTATATCTATGCATTATACTCTAAACACTGGATTAAAAAACTTAAAAACTTCACAAGGATTAACTGTTCTGACTTTTGAATTGAAATTTTATACAAAAATTTTTTTTGTTTCAAACAAGGCAAGTGAAAAAAACTTGTATTCGTATAACACATTTTTCTAAGGGAAGAAGAACAATGCCTAGTCGCATGGCCCCTGCACTAGCACATGGGCCCATGAGGGGACACGTAGGGGCATCGATCAGAGAAGATTTTTCATTTTATAGAGGGCAAGGGGTCATTTCAGGGATGGTGTCTAGGCGCAGTCCATGCAACCACAGTGTTCTTTTCCCTGTTTTTTTTATTGTTGGATAAATCTTGTCATTTAACATAAATATTGTATTAAATAGCTTTTTCGAACTGTTGATCCCTCTTTTTGTAAGTGTTTTCTGAGTGTTATTGTTTGAATCTTCTTGCATGTTAGCAAACTAATGCTTTAAGTTAGATCACTCACTGTACAACACTTTCTAGCTAGGGAATCTCCGGATGAAAAGTAGGACAAATATCTCAATCGGAATTAGAGAATTCAGCCATAGACCTTGGTATGTTGAGGTTAAGCTTTTCCCAGGTTTCCTTTTGAAGCGTCGCAACTCCCAATACCAGCTTCTAAGCTCCAAGCCTATCTCTTGAGATCACTTCACACCTTCCCCGATAGTGGACTGGCGTGGTCTTACCGGTAGATGTCGCCCTAGCTTGCCAAAACGGATAGGTGGCCTTTCAAATAGGAGGAAAGAAAGCACCAGGTCCAAAACGGATAGGCGGCCTTTCAAATTGGAGGATGAAAAGCATTAGGTCCTGATGGTTACCTAGCAATGTTCTTTCAGTCTATTGGGACATGCTAGGAGAAGATATCTAGCATATATGTGGGAACGCATTTTCTGTAATGATCATCTCCTTCACAAACTAAATTATATTAGAATATTCACCCGTTGTCCATCAACTAAGCCTTTCGATCTGATCTTAAGCCCTGATTCACCCTTTGTGGGTGAACCTTGCGAAGGAACCCTTAGGTTTTCAAGACATTAGATTTCCATTATTTTTTTACCCCTACATTAAATAACTTTGAGAATAAAACAAAGAACAACTAAAAGAAGATTACAGCTTCATCTATGAAACCTTTTAATCCTCCTCTGTTATGTACAATAGTCCCACATTGGTCCTTTGAGTTCTTCCAATTGTATCATTGGTGCTTTCATTGACCCGTCTTTTTGCGGTTGATTATTTGAGAGGGGCAATCTGGTGCCAGAGTGCGAGCTACTAGGAAAAAGCTATTGTTGCTGGGTAGAATCCTAGAGTAGGGTGGTTGATCTGGAGTAGACCGAGGGTGGGGTAATAGTATATACAATAGTCCCACAGCGATGAAAGCATCAACAATATGATTGGAAGAACTCTTCTTCATAAATAGGTCTACAAGGGAAGAGAACCCAATATTATATATGCCCACATCCAAAACCTTATCGATCGATCGATCGATATGGGACTATTCTACATAACATTTTCCTCACAAATAATAACGAAAGGGCATTTATGGGTATAGGTTCCTAATCAGAGGGTCATTTGGTAGCTACCTACCATTTCACCAGCATAACATGAAGAGGCCGTAAGTTGACTTAAACCCAGCAGTTTTGTATCCAAGTCTCCACGTGCACTCTTGAGCTTCTAACATAATTTCTTTTAGTTAGGTCTGAAAGGCAAACAAAACAGGAAACCCTTAATTAAACACATCACAAAGTCCAACAACAATACCCACATTTATATATATATATATATATATTAATTAATTGTAATCTTTTTTATTAGCCCTAGATTAATTATGAAGAATGTAAGCTTTAATTACCCTTATTTTAATCCTTTCCTTTCCTTTCCTTTTCTTAGTTAGATTTTCTCTAGGGCTGGCTAGTGTTTTGGTTTAGGTTCAGGTCCAAGATTCCATAAATAAAAGCAGCTTTCCTAATTAATGTGGGTCCCTTTTTTCGTTAAACAATGTGTATGTATGAAAAGACACATTAATTCATCCCCTTATTTTCGACCAACAAGAATAAAAAAGAAGACGAAGTTGGTTTATAAGTAGACGTTGTAGGTTAGAAACTTGCAGAGACGTTGAAAGCAAAACTAAACTCACCCCCACCAACTTCTCTCTCTCTCTCTCTCTCTCTTTTATTAATATATATATAATAACAGTGGCTTTGTTAGCCTAGACGTTGCATCAATCGCTGAGGCACCTCTTTCCTGACTCTCTCTCTCTCTCTCTCTCTCTAACGGAAACACAACCCTTCTCCAGAGATTCTGTTGGGTTCATTCCAACTTATAAAGTAATAATACCAGAGAGAGAGAGAGAGAGGCAGCCCATAATAAGATAAACTTCTAATCTCTTTATTCCTTTCTTTCACTTCTGTTCTACTTGGGAGTTCAAAGTGTTTGAATTTTGATTATTGTTGTTCTTTCATCAAAGAATATCAAATGTGTACAAGAGGCCACTGGAGGCCTGCAGAAGATGATAAGCTCAGAGAATTGGTGGAACGATATGGACCTCATAACTGGAACGCCATAGCTGAGAAGCTTCATGGAAGATCAGGTGCACAACAGATGAAATCTTTGATATCATATGGGTTAGATACAAATTTTTTCTTTATTATAATTCTTATTTTCTTATCTTCTTTTATTTGTTCATCTTGGGGACTAATTAATACCTCCTCATCTAACAAATGATAAATCAGGGAAGAGCTGTAGATTAAGATGGTTTAATCAATTAGACCCAAGGATCAATAGGAGCCCTTTTACAGAGGAAGAAGAAGAGCGGCTTCTTACATCTCACAGGATCCATGGAAATAGATGGGCTGTGATTGCAAGACTCTTTCCGGGGCGAACTGATAACGCTGTTAAGAATCATTGGCATGTAATAATGGCTCGAAGATGCAGAGAGAGATCCAGATTTTATGCCAAGAAAGCCGCCCAAACCTTGATTAACCAACGGAAGTCTTTACCAAAGGAGTTCTATCCTCAGATTCCTTGTTACTGCCCTAATATGCTTGAAGGTAACCTTCTTCTATTTTAATTCATTATTTCTTTATGCTAAAAAAAAAGGGGGTACTGTTAGGTACTTGATCGATATGCCAAAAGCTCCGAAGTTGATGGAAGGCCTTAAATCAGGCTCTTTAACCTATCACATACTAGGCTGATTCAATCTAGCGCCCATACACTAGAGTGAACCCCATTAAGCACGTAACAGTCACAATTGGAGCAACCTTTACTGTTGCACCAATGGCCTGCCCTCTATTGTGTTTTTTTTTTTTTTTTTATGCTAGAGTATTAATTTTGATTCCTTCTGATTGAACTTATGAACTTGTAGATGGAAACAACCAGATTGAGTTTTTCGATTTCCTTAATGTAAACACGGACTCTAATCGAAGTGAGGTGACAGATAATGCAAGAAAGGATGAGGAAGAAGTAGAACAGAAAGGTAAGGAACAAGAGAACGAGCCTACGGCGATCCCTTTCATCGATTTCATGTCAATTGGAAGCTCATCATAGAGTTGGTATCTTGAATGATAATCTAACACAGTAAAAGAAGAAATTTATACAAACAAGTTTCACCTAGATTCTCTGTCTTGTTAGAACTCAGATAGAGCTGATTATATTTATGTGTAATGGCAATCAAAGACAAGAATTTGCCTGAAAACAGAAATGGAATTTTGAGAAAAGATGGACATAAGGAGTTCTAGCTAGCATCTGTAATGATACAATGTAACATGGCTTCATGTACATTAAATAAGAATCCATGGAAAACAATACATATTAAGTATGTATATAATCCTTTTACTCAATCCAAGAGCTGATATTTAGTCTATTATTACACCACAACTTCAAGTGGCATGTCCTTCATTCCCTGAACCTTTAAAACCCTAGAATGATACACTTATCTGTAACTTCAAGTGGCATATCCTTCAGTTTTGGAAGACAAATGGAAATTTTTTGTAGGGTTCTCTAGGAAATTGTGGGACTTTTTACTGAAGATGGAGAGCTTCAGTTTTTTTTTTTTGGGTTGGGGGGGGGGTGTTAAAAATTGTTAAGATTTTCAAAAAAAGGTGGTGAGTGTACAATCTCTTCATGCTGTTTCAAGTGAAAACTTAAGACAAGCATGTTGATAATGTAAAAATTAGACTACACTGCATGTAGGTGTCTTAAGTAAAAGAAGCATATTTTAGGAAGTGAAAGGAACATTAGACCATAGTTGATAGTATCTGTGATGGCCTTCATGCAACTGTATTTATTTGTTAAATAGTTTCATTAGTGACACACATGTCATTTGATTTCTAATATTTCATTGGGTATTACTTCTAGTTCTAGCACATTTTTATTTGGTTTATGGCTTAAAGAGATGGTCAGATCTTAAGCAGGCCGGATTGAAGTACTAAAGGTCTAACAATTTTAGGTCTCTAATTAGTTGTTGAAACATCCATTAATTAGCCCTCTTAGATGTAGAAAAGGGAGAACCTAAAACAATGTAGAAAAGAATGGAAATTGCAAACAACAATCACACAATGCACCAAAGGATTTACGTGCTTCGGCAAGATTGCCGATGTCCACGGCAAGATGAGAGTTGCTTCACTATCAATGAAGAATAGGTTACAGCCGCTTGTCCTCACACTTTTCTTAGATTACAAAGAAAACCATCTTAATACAAGTAAATAGTGAAACCTGTTATTGGTGAAGCTTGATCTCAGTCCAGAAAATGTTGTGGTGATTCTTCGGCGGGCCGTTTCACCTTTGAAAAGCGCCAGAATGACCCATGTAGAGCTCGTCGAGATCTTCGATTTGATATGTATTTTGACAAATGTTTGGTTCAGGTCCGAACTAGACCGGGTGGGTCTCTTGGGTCTCTAGGGGCAGTTTTGTACTTTCTAGGGGTTAGGGTTTCCTTATATGTTATCATCTCCTTGAGAAATTGAGGGTTTGTATTTTTTGCTTCAAAGAAGTAGTGAAATCATTCTATTGCTCGGTCGTGGATATAGCCTTCCTACTTGGGGGTGAATGACGTAAATCTTGTCTTGTATATGCCTGCGTGTCTTCTGTTTTTCTTTGCATTTGCTTTTGCAAATCACCATTCTGAGTGTTGTTTTCTTAACAAAACCCTATATAAGCAATATTACCAAAACACGTACACATATAACCTTAAACAAATGGTGGGGGGTGGGGGGGGGGAAGGGGTCGCCACCTTGCCATGGATTTGCAGGTTCGCCGAGGGCCCCAGTAACGAAGATAGCACCCAAGGTAGGCAAATTCCTCCAGACCTTGAGGCTTCAGGACTTACGGTCTTTCAGAATGAGCCCACAAATGCAAGGTACGGAATACAAAACATCATACCCCCAACATTAGAGTGACCATGTTAGTAGAATTGAATCTTGGACTAAGACTTGGCAAGAAATGAGTTAACTGTGCTGTGAAATTATGTTGGTGAAATGCTATGTCATCCTGTAAGAGCCCATTTTTCGGCAAAACCCAAAGCTTCTAGAAGATCCAACTGGCATGGCATGGTACCATAGTTAATTAATTTAGTAAAAATGGCGCACAATTAGCCATAAGCTGACTTATGGACAAGACTTATAACTACCCAGGGCAATTGTCTCTCTGCATTTGTGGTTGACAAGCCACAGAAATGGTGTGCAAAGCTCATACAGCAGGTATTTGTCATTCATTCAATTATCCTAGTGAGAGATTCAAGGACTACTCAAGTGCCTAAACCATATTAATGGAATTCTTCTTGACCAATTAATCCAATGTTGGGTCTTCGGTGACAAACAAGTCATTCTTGAATCAAAGAAAAAGTGAAAAAATTGATATTTATGTTCTCTCCACAAAGGAAGAGTTTCAGGTCCTGATGATCTGATTAGATTGTTGTCTTCTAAGATCTTATCCATATACGCTTAAAGTTTTTAGCAGTTTCTGGTTTGTCCCTCAGTATATAGTTCTTTCCACAGTAAGGATTCTATCTTCATACTGTAAACCTAGCTTTATCAGATCATTAGAATTGAATGGGAAAGTTTAATCAGTTCAGTAACCCAATCAGAGTTCAGAGGGGCATGAACTAATTAAGATTCCGTTAATTTCGATCAAATGATGCTGAGAGGGTATTACCAATGTAATAATTTTCAGAAGTTGACAATTTTAAGCTGATGATTCTTGCTAATCCAGTAAGGACAAGGTCAAGTAACTAACCATTCAATTTAGGGCTGCAACAGGGTCGGGTTGGGCTGGGCTTTTTGAAACCCCAACCCAACCCTAAGTCCTCTTAGCTAGGCCCAGGCCCGGCCCGACCCGACCCTGCCTCAGGGCCAGAAAAGTCTAACCTTGATCTACCCTCAGAGTTGGGTCGGGCTGACCCTAATTACCCTAATTAGCCTTAATTATGTTGCATGCGGTGGCAGTGGTAGTGGTAGTGATAATTTTGTTAGTGGTGCTTCCTCCATAGTGGAGATGGTAGGTATGCACTGGGCTCTTATGGTGGTAGCATGGGTATGGGTTTTGGTTGTGATCAGTATGATTGCAATCAAGGCAACAATGTAGGTGATGCCAAAGGTTATGGCCAGGATGATCCAGAATGGAATTACATGGATAACGATGAGCCCTATTGATATACTAACAAAAAGAAGAAGATAGGGTCAAGTTGGGCTGGATCGGGCTCCATCCAAGGCCTCAATCCTGGCCTGGCCCTGCCATGACTCAGGGCCAGCAATTCTCAACCCTGACCCGCCCTCAGGGCTAGGGTATCTCATCCCAGGCCATGTTCGGGCTCAAGACGGGCCAGGTCAGGTTCGAACTGTCAAGGCCAAACTTACTCCCCTAATTCAATTAATGGAATTGCATATAAGATTCAGATGATACCATCATCATACATGAAAGCTTTTTTGTTAAAAATCTAGGTCAATCGAGCTTGGCACCATTGGATGTCGTGCCTTCCACATGTCGAACTCCGAGGCCCTCATTGCACCTCACTTGCAGATGAGGGTGCTAGAGAGGATTAAATCCCACATCAGAGCTCATCGTAAGGTGCTAGTGTACTATAACACCCACCTGTTTCTTCTACGGGTGACATTTTGTCACCACGATCTGCGCTGGCACACCACTCTGCCATATTGATACGTGGTTGGCGAGAGAGAGAGTGTGTGTGTGTGTGTGTTTCCTGCCCGATAATGATCCCTGATATTGAGGTGGAATCGGATAATAAGGACTTGCTTACTTCCCTTAATCATGCGCATCAACATCCAAAATTATCTAGGACATTTGCACCTGGTTAACCATTTTAGATCTTATTCCTTTTGTCACTGTCCCCAGGGAGATTAACAACGTCGCTAACTCCTTGGCTCAAAAGACCTTGACCATTGCGTGTCAGTTATCATAGTCTACATCTATTCCCTGGTTATCTAAGTATTGTAAATCAGATCCCTTGCATGGGACTAAGGGTGTCATGCAAAATGGAACCGTAACCGACCGTTTATAATTGAACTGAATAGAACCGCAAAGAAATTATCCGTTTTTTATTTCATATATTCCTTTTCCGGTTCGATTATGGTTTCAGAACAAAAAAGTGATAGTTAACTGAATAGAAACCGTATAAAACCGTATTATAATTGATGGTTTTTTTTAATGGGGAATGATGTCGTGGAAACAATGAAGAATTAAAAAAAAACATGGTTTTTTTTTTTTTCCTTAACTACAAAACATTTTGTTCGGGTTTTCTCTAATCCTTACCTATATTTTAATCATTTTCCATAACTACCATCATCATCCATGTATTCTCTTCCCATTGTTTAATCTCTTCCTTATTTTAATTCCTATCCATGGCTGCCAGCATCACTGGTATCATGGTGGGTTACATCCTTACATATGGTAAAGTGAGTATAAAAAACTAATTAAGGCTAGGACTAATCTCTATCATTTTCTATGGGCTGACGACAGTAACTCTTTTCTCCTATCTTTCTTTCCCCCACATAACAAAGACAAGACAAATAGAATTAAAAGGTACAAAAGTGAAATCAGATCTAAACCAATGTTACAAACTGCATGCAAATCAGATAACAAAAATTGAATAAAAATTGGTAAAACCACACCACATATAAAACAATTGGTTTTGATTTCTACCATACAAAATGTATACAGAACCAACATCAGACCGTATAATCAAAACCGCACCGACACGCATGAATAAATAGACATTTTCTATAAAAAAGAAACGTAAGTTAGATAATCTGATAGTTTTCCCTCAAAATAATGGCAAAATATTGGGTTCTGGCGGTTATTTACCGTTAGATCATGCAAATGCATATCCGGTGGATAAGAGCGCACAATCCCTGTTTTTGAGGGATTCCCATTTGTGACAAAACGAGTCATCACGGTTATTCATGGGAGGAACATAAACCGTAACTGAAGTTTGATCTCTCTGAGCGGGAAAACATGGTCCCCCCAAAATGCTATTACAACTCACAAACCCACCTGCAAGTTACTACAGGTCTGCAGTTCCATACTTCTCTAGCTCTTGTCGTCTTCTCTTTCTCCGCTCAAATTTCTTCCCTTTGCGAATCTTCTTCCCCTCCATGGTTCCTAATCCTCAGAAACTCCATCGCCCAAAACGATTTACGGCTCGGCAAATGCGCACACGCGCGCATCATAACCTCTGGCCACAATGGGGACCGTTTCCTCTCCAACAACCTCATCAACTAGTCCTTGAAATGCGGCTTTTAATACTACGCACGCCACGTGTTCGACCAATGTTCCAACCGAAATCTAATCACTTGGAAGTTGGAACTCAATCCTTTCTGGGTATTCACTCTCGGCTGACATCAACAGTGGTAAAGTCGAAGACGGCTTCCAACTTCTTTGCCTTATGCGGAAGTCTATGGTGCCACCCAGCCGGCTCACGTTAGTTCCAATTCTTAAGATGTGCTTACAATCGGGTCTCATCAACCTCGCAGTTTTGACTTTTGCAGAGAAAACTGGTTTAGAATGGGATGTGTTTGTTTCAGGTGCTCTGGTTAATGTATATTGGGAATTTTGGAGAGCCAGAGAGGCACGGATTTTGTTTGATGGGATACCTGAAAGGGATGTGGTGTTATGGAATGTCTTGCTGAGGCATATGTGCAATTGGGTATTGAAGCGAAAGCATTTACACTCTTTTCTGAATTTCGCTGGTGTGGATTACCTCCGGATGATGTGTGTGGTTTGTCCTAAGCGGGGCATCTGTAGTTGATTCTGCAGAAGTTAAGAATGTGGAGCAGGTTCACAACAATAACATAGCCTTATCCCAACTAAATGAGGTTGGCTACATGGATCATTGCTCTCCAATCAGCTCTATTCAAAGTCATACATGAAACGAGGCATAAGCCAGGCTACATGGAGCAGGTTCAAGCTTATGCAATTAAAATGTGCTTACTTGATCATAAATCATATGTATATGTGTGAATAAAACCATTTCCCAATACACCCGGGCAGGTGATAATCAGGCAGCTGTTGAATGCTTTTTGGAGCTTAATGGGTCAAACATTGAATGTGACTATTTTACATTTGTTGTAGTTCTTGGTGTAGTCGCATGTATTAATGATTTGGAGTTGGAGGAACAAATACATGGCATTGTTGTGAAAATAGGTTTTGATTCAGACATATCTGTAGCAAACAGTCTTATTAACATGTAAGCAAAAATGGGTTGCTTGGAATATTCCCAAGGAATCTTTGAGGAAATGTAAGAGTAGGACTTAATTTCATGGAACTCGATACTATCAAGTTGCATGCAGAGTGGATTGGTGGAGGAATCCATGACCTTTTTCTTGGGGCTGTTATGTGATGGCATAAGACCAGATCAATTCACACTTGCAAATGTTCTTCGGGCATGCTCTGTGGTTCATGAAGATGCACACCTTGGTAAACAAGTTCATGTTTGAAGTGTGGAAGATGTTTTTGTTTTAACAGAAATTATTGATGCTTATGGTTAGAGTGGATGTATGGCAGAGAAGCATGGTTTCCCTTTAATAAAACATTGAGCTGCCTGCAATGCCATAATGGAAGCGTATATATAACAAACCAAGATGGTCATAAGGCATTGAATCTCTTCTCTTCAATACAAAAGCATGGAGAACAGCCAAACCAGTTCACATTAGTAACTGTGATTAAGGCCTGTGGTTCCATGGTGGTGTTGGAGCAGGGAAAACAAATTGATGCCCATGCAATAAAAGCTGGTTTGTTATTCAGACTTATGTGTTAGTAGTGGGATTCTTGACATGTATATTAAACATGGTGATACAAGGAATGCATCTATGGTTTCCGATGGTGTCTAAAAGTCTGATGATGTTGCCTGGACAGTCATGATCTCAGAACGGGTGGATAATGGAGACAAGGATCATGCTCATTGGCTTTACCATCAGATGATGCACTCTGGAGCTCCACCTGATGAATATTCCTTTGCAACCCTAATCAAAGCTTGTTCTTTCTTAACTGCACTGGAACAGGGTAGGAAAATTCATGCAAGTGTAATCAAGTTTGAGTGTGTACAGATCCATTTGTTGGGTCCTCAATGCTAGACATGTATGCAAAGTGTGGAAGCATACCAATTATTTAAGAGAATGGAAGTGAGGAACATTGCCTCACGGAATGCTAAGGTTGTGGGTTTAGCTCAACATGGAAAGGGCAGTGAGGCTTTGAATCTTTTTGAAAAGATGAGCTTTCATGGCATCAAACCTGATTGGATCACATTTATAGGTGTAATTTCTGCATGCAGTCATTCGGGCTTAGTGTCTGAAGGTTATGAGTACTTCGATTCAATGTAGAGAAGTTATGGTCTTGAACCTGAGATTGAGCATTATTCTTGCCTAGTTTGGGCAGGGGTTGTCAAGGAGACAGAGAAGGTGATCAAATCAGTGCCGTTTATGCTTCTGCAGCAAATTATAGAGCCCTATTTGCTGCTTGTAGGATGCAAGGAGCTGTAAAAACTGTAAAGTGGGTGGCAAGTAGACTTTTGGCTTTGAATCTACTTGACTCTTCAGCATATGTTCTTCTGTAAAATATATATGCTCCTGCAAGATGATGTGTCTGATGCTAGGAAGATGATGAAGACAAGGAATGTGAAAAAGATCCAGGATATAGCTAGATTGTTGTGCAAAATAAATTACATTTGTTTGTTGTGGATGATAGATCACATCCACAAGCAGATGCAATATATGTAAGGAGGGATATATCCCTGATACAGATTTTGTGCTCTTTGATGTGGAAGATGAGGAAAAGGAGCTGCCTCTTTATTATCACTGTGAGAAGCCTGCTCTTGCTTATGGGCTCATAAAATCATAAGTAGTCCTCCATCTACAACAATTCAAGTAATTAAAAACCTCCATGTATGTGAAGACTGCCATAATGCAATCTAATATATTTCAAAGGTTGCAGGACGTGAAATTGTGTTGAGGGATGCTAATCCTTTCCATCGTTTTAAGAATGGAATCTGCTCTTGCGGTATTATTGGTAATATTGGAATTGTATCTAGATTTCTTTTTTTTGCTATTGATATTAGTGTTGTTATCATTGTTATTTTTGTTACACAATGTTACGTCAGTTGTTTAATGGCCCTTGAATCCATAGTGGCTTTCTTTGGAGGCTAAACTTTGTGCTGTGAATAGGACCCAACATTTTTTTCCTCTTTGCTAAATTGATTTTAGTTTGTCAGTTTCATTAACTCAACCTTTTCGTTGATGGATCACATCTTAAACATGTACCTGTTAGTCTTTCATAAGTGAACTTTCTGGAGTTAAATCTTGGATGCCTGAGAAAAATACTTTTAATGGATGTGGTGGTTCTTGCATTAAGTATTAAGTGGTAGGATAACTGTAATCTTGACAGTTCTGCGAACAACTGATTGACTTATTCTATGTTTAATCACATGAAACTGATCATGAAAGAATAGATATAGGTGGAGCAAATAGGTATCAATAGATCTAGTTAAAACATTTTAGTGAATAGAAATAATCCTCAATGACTTGGTGTGGCCATTTTTGGTCAAGGATAGAAATCTAAGAGGTGGGGTTTCTCTAAACAAAATTTAGGGGATTTGTTCTAGATTTGCAGCCAATGCATAGATGAGAAAGAAAACAAGATGCAGTTTAACTAAATATAGTAAAACTTTATTCCAACTACTTTGGTTTGAAGGGTTTGCTCCCCGTCAGTCTTGTATCATTTAGAATGGCTTAGAACAGGCTCTGGAGCTACAAGTGATGGATGTGTAAACAGATGGTTCTTGGAGCAGAGTTTGAGTGCTATAGAATTGAAGAAACTTCTTAAGAAAATGAATTATAAAAAAGATGTAGATAAAGAGTACGTAAGAGTTTAACTTGCTGCGTGTGGCCATGGAGTCGTGTCCTACTGGCTTCGAAAGTTGCAGTTTATATTTTTCACTTGCAATAGCTGCTGAAAAAGATTACAGTATTATTTCATGTTTAAAGATCTCTGAGCTGTAAGTGGAGATATGTAAATGGTATGAGTAATGGCATGCTTATAAATCATAGTTTGAAGATTGGCAAGGCTTGTAGGTTTTATAGAATTTTATTGAAAATTTTCTTCCTAAACTGGACCTGCTAGAATGGAGCTTTTACAGTTTGGAAATAATAGAAGATGGCCAAATACACAAAGAGCTAGGGGGGGGACTATAAATTGATCATGCAGCAGCCCAAGATTTGTCAGAAGGAAGGGGGTGGGGAGTGAATGGTTTCAAGTGGGACCAAAACTATTTTCCTTTCAGAATCCGAATCCTCCTGTTAAGTGTGGCTGCTCTTGTTGTCTTATTTTGGTTTCAGGTCACACTATCCCAGAGTGGATACAAAAGGAACGTGTGCTGAAGGGATATCCCTTGCAGCTCACATTCCAGAGGTTCTGAACTTGACACTATCCAGTCTTGTTTAAAGAATACATACTAGGGTGATTGCTTTTTGTCACCTAGAGTGAGAAATATTTGAAGATTTTCTGAGGGACTATTAGTTACTCTCTGGAGAGCACAACATCAAATTTTTGGGAAGTAGGACACCCTCCTTACCAAGGTTACCAAGTACTCAAAGGAGCCAGAAACCTCATACTCCATAAGGCACTATTTTGTAAAGCTTTATTTTGTAAGCTTTTCAAGTTGGATACTTTCTCGATTCAGACAGAAATAGGCTTCTTTTTGTGTCCAACAGTTTCAGTAGGAATGTCATGTTCTTGGCACGGCTTCTTTGATTGGCTTGGGGGCTGTGTGTAGTTACAGAACTAGCTCTGATCTTTAGACTTGTTATTCACCATCAGTAATAAAATCTCTTCTTAATTTGTGATAAAGACTTCACTTGTTTCCAGGAAAAAAAACAATTCCCTATTTTTGTGGCTTTTACCTAGAAACAAGTGGGAGTCATAAAAGAAAAGGTAAAGTCATAAAAGAAAAAGTGTTCCCAAAGTTGAAATTTGATGCTTAACACATTAATGAAAAATAAAACATTAGTTGGTCGGTAAGTATTGCACAAACTCTTTCTAAAATGGAAGGAGAAAGACATTCATAGATCTTAGAAGAAAGCCAGAGGATTTTGACCTTGGGGATTTTGGCAGGACAAATCTGATTCCAATCCATTACAGGAATACAAATATAGCAAACAGGGCTGAGTAGGGTAAGCTTTTGACCTGCTCTATTGCCAAGGCTAGTGTCCTTCAGGTTGATGTTCCACAAGTTAACAAACAAAATGGTCTAAAATGGGTCAGCTTTGGATTTGAATTAGATTAACCACTGAGACTAAAGCAAGAAGATAGTTACATAGCAGGACATAACCCTTTTCTTAATCTGGTTAAAAAATGTCGACCCCAATCAGGGAAACAGGTACAGGATGCTAGCTAGCCAATCCCAATTCCCAACCCTGAATGAGCTTCAGGTAATGGTTAATGTATAGGGACAATGAAATTATTGTTAAAACTGATTCATAATATATCAGAGGTTCCCATCAAATTCATACTCATGGCCTGCCTTGTTTTGGTCCATGCGGCCATGCAAGAACTAATTCCACCATGGTGTGTTAATTTTTGGCATTTTGCAACTCCATTGCTTGAGATTATAGTTCCCCAACTGTATTAGATAGAAGTAATTAGTGTTTATGCTGAAAAATGTCACAAGTGGAGAAGTGACAAAACTGTGAAGGAATTATACATGAGTCTGGTATATCTTGTTATGGATTTGTGTCTACTTCAGGACCCAATCATAGCCTGTGTGACCTTAGAATATGAATGGCATTAGAATGAGTTCGTGAAACTTTTAACTCACTTTTTAACTAGTTCTCATGCTTGTTGCAGGCTTAAAGTTGATCAATGATATAGGTGTGAGATCTTCTATCACATAGTCTTACTCATGTCCATTCATCTATGCCGCGTGGTATTTGGCACAGTATAAAAGTGACTAACCGTGATGGGTGCTTTTCCAAACATTCAAGAGGTAAAAAAGAAGAGAAGATCTTTTTCTTTTTGTGATATAAAGATGAGTTCTATTACTATGATGAAAGGTCTCGTGGTTTGCGTAGATCATGTAACTTTGCTTGATTTGCATATCTAATTGTGCCATATGAAAGGGTAATGTGGCAAATCTGATTGCTGGATATCTGTGAATGATACTGATTGGCTAGGTTTCAAATATCAACCTCAAATCCAATCATTTTTACCTCCCATATATGTCCATGCTCCTTCTCATTTAGGCTTGTGTTTGATGCTCCCAATCAAAATAATTCAAATTCTAATGGGACTAGCATATAAAATATTAGAAAACCCATATGCATAAATTCTTTTAATTTGGGGAGTAGGAAAGAGTACTTGAATTCTATACCTAAACACTTAAATTCTTTATCACCATGCCGCTTTAATAAGACCAACCTTCGTGTGCCACATAGATAGATGATGTGGCTGTTTCGATTGTTGGATGAGAGAACATGGTTTGAATTTGCTATATCTCAAATTTTATACTCAAATTCAGTTCAGTCAATACAAAAATATCCCCATGAACATCGATGACTTCCTATATATGTCTATGCATGTCTATTATTTTCTTATCATTTTATGCACAGTTCCATTATCTTAACTTTTCAAAGCTCCATTTTGTCACTTGACAAACTCCAATTGAACTGAAATTTGACATATAAGCAAGAGACCTTAGTATCTAACTCTTCAAACAATTTGTCCCATCTACTTTACCATGTGGTAGATATTTAAGCTATTTTTTTTTTTTTGGTTAAACTTAGCAAAGCTGCCCATACAAAATTTTGCTTTAAATTGTATAATTTAAAAAAAAGGATAATCTTGGTGTAACCAAGAGTAGTGATAATAAGTCATCACCATCCTATGTGGCACACAGTAGACAAATCCCTCTTCATATGAGATAGAATTTATTAAAATGATAATTTTTTCGGTATCCAAAGTACCCTGTAGTGTACAGGAGTTTCAAGTTGACAGACAGCTTTGCTCAAAAATGTGGTTACATCAAGTAAAACCTTTAACATGTTAGGAATCTTATGGAAGACAAGAACCATGGCCTATGGGAGGTGGGGTGGGGGGGGGGAAGCCACCCAACTACTCTGGGGACAAGGGGGGTTGTGGGGGTGGGGGGAAGGAAGGCACCCAACTACTCTGACAGACACAAAAGTCTGTGGAAGCAGTGTAAAAAATAGAGGTGGTTGATGGAGATAAAGAGGTGTTATACAAGTAAAAAGGGCAGACAAGTAAAGAAAGGCTGAAATGGACTGTTGGGGTCTAAACAGTGTAATTGTTTCAAGGCAAGGTGAGTTGGAGACTAGTCAACACAATTAAATATGACCAACAAATAGTGTTGACCTAGGACCAACATTGTTTGGGCCCAACAGTCAAATGCTCCGAATAGCCTTGGCATATCAGTCTGATTGTCCACACTGGCAGTGTATGAGAAATTGATGCATGGCTCTTGTGCTTTGTCTCTTTTTAAGTTATTGGGTTCGGCCGACACTCATAACTCCTTAGGGAAAAGTAGGGAGGGACCAATTTGGCTGCTCTGCTTTGTCCCCACTGCTAACTAAAATTCTTCCCAATCATGATAACCAATATTTGAAATTAAAGACCTACCAATCGTTACACAAACCCTACAAGTATTAACCCATACTTATTCTAAACCAAGTTGTGGGTTAAAAACGGGTCGGATCCAAATTGAAAATTTTTAGGCATAAAACTTTATTCCTAAATATATTCAACTTAAAGCACAACATTTCTAATGGGTACACTTATTTCCTGCATGACACACTGAGGGAAGCTTTCTTTTATGGTCATATATCTGCCAAGTAGCAAATCCTGAGAGTCTAAATATCACACGTGCAAAATCAGAGAAGCTACAACATGAATATTCCACCAAAATAGGTTTTGAAGAATTAGTACATGACATGTTAATGAATTTGAAAGAAATTGTATTGAAAGTAATCTGTATGAAACTCGCAAAGCATCTATTTGTGTTCTATAAGCAGGTAGGGTTAAGGTTTTCCCTTACTCACATGTAAAGTTTCAGTCTTACATTTGCATGCCAAAAAAAAAAAGAAAAAATTCAAAAAAAAAAAATATTGAATTTAAGGAGAGATAAATCAATCATTGCATCATCATAATTTTTATCTTATTATGTTTTTTCATTTATTTTCTTGGCATCCAAACATAGCTTAGAATATCGATAAACAAAGCTGACAGGATCCACTAGAAATTCAAACTTTTGTAAAAATATTTAAAAAAGAATGGATCACAGAGAAAAAAGGGATAATGTCTATGTATGAAAGATAAATTATTGAATTTAGCTTTGTAACCACACCCTAGATCACTCTTGCATGTGGTACAAATAGTAAAATTTTGCCCATAACATAATGTATATCAGATTAGAATTTGGATGTCGAGTCAGGCCCGACTGACCCACCAATTCAAATCTAAAAAGTTACATTCTGAATGAATGCATTTTATTAAAATGGGCTTGACCCACCTTTATTCTAAGCCGGCATGCCATGTTGTGGTCCCAATTCCAGCAACTAAAGGACAATCCATGAACAGGCTTATGATGCTGATATGGGTCCTCTAAATGGCCAGACTTAGCCAAGAAAGTTGATTCAGAACCAGATGAACACAGAAACAAAACGGTTGTTATACCCTACCTGCCCCGGCAAAGCCCAAAAGCCAATTAAAGCCCATAATTTTGAATTCTGTATCAGTACTACTTCATCATCTATTCAGGACCTGATGCTGTCTAGCACGTCTTTGCCTTTCTCTCTCTCATACAAATCATAACCTTGCAATCATGGAGTTCCCCACAGACCCACCAAACTATTGCCGAATCCCAAGAAACATCAACTTTATGATGTTTTTCTTTGATTTCTTCTTCTCTGCAGTTGACTGCCTTTTCCTCCTCTTCTATAATCTAAATCACCTTCTTTACCTCACTTTTCCAAAGCAGAACCTCCTTTTAAATAGATAGAAACCATTCCACATTTAAGAATCATATTACTCAGATGTCATGGCATACACTAGTAATCTACAGAACCTCTCCTCCTCCTCCTCCTCCCTGCTAGATTGGGATCGTCACAACCTTGGAGTTTTCAACGCAGACATGTCCTTGGGTAATGATCATGACCCTTTTCTCTCTTTCTATCTTTAATGGAAAATCACTAGTAGTGTTAATTAATTGTAGTATTCTATCATTGTTTGAGTGTGTTCAGTTATGGAAGCCACTGCACCTTTCTTCCCTCTAGATGATTTCTCAACTGGGTATCTTCAAGATGCTTTGGTGGAGTGGAATGATCGATGTAAGAGAAGAAGATTAGACTTGTATGATCATGGTCATGATCAAAGAACATGTTTGGAGAACTACTGGAGCTCGAATTGGACTGAAGACCCACTTGAGAATTTTAATTGCTTGAACAAGATAACTGAAGCCAATAGAGTTTCAGGTAATTTAGATTAATGCCTCTCACCCATTTGATTAATTGTCTCTGTTATTTACTTTCTTCTTGAATCATCATGATCTAAGTTGAACCCATCTTTCTTTTTGGCTATTCCACCAATTTAACTGTATCATCTTCTAAATGGGTCATAGGGTGGACCTTGTGACCAAGAGGTCACGGGTTCAAGTCTCTAGAAACAGCCTCTCTGGGAAATCGGGGCAAGGTTGCATACATTATGACCCTCCCCAGACTCTACAGTGGCGGGAGTCTCGTGCACTGGGTATGCTCTTTTTCTTCTAAATTGGTAAACAATATACTCAGATATGGGTCTCTGTACTTGATCTTGACAGATGAATCATTGAACTCCTCAATTAGCAGCATAAGTGAAGGAGAAACTATTTTCTCAGAGATCAAAACATTAGAAGACTCAGTGTCAGCCCCTCATGAAACAAATAAATCTCCATACGAGGACCCACTTGTAGGAAAGTTCATGCATGACAGAGAAACCCAAATTTCTAGAGAACCTAGATCTTCCTCAGGTACTATACTACTTGCTAGCTTGTTCTTCATTTCTCCTTCTTTATACCTTCTAAGCTTAGAGTAATTTTGGTTGGTTTTTTGGTATTTCAGATGAAGGAGGATTTAAAAGGAAGAAGAAGGTCATAACTGGAGTGGTTTACCCATTTGCATTAGTGAAACCAGGAGGAGTGGATGGTGACATGACCCTAAATGATATCAATGAGAGGATCCTTATGCCACCAACTAGACCGGTAAGGCACCCGGTGGGGGACTTTGCTGGTCGTCCATTTGTGTCTCCAGATGGGCCAGGTCTCTCTGGGAAAGCAGTAGTGGCCCTCACCAGAATTCACACTCAAGGAAGAGGAACCATCACAATCATCAGAACCAGAGACTGAAGAAATTAATGAATTGAAGGGCTTGTTCTTAATTAATTACTTTTTTAGGTTTAATTAACCCATGCATGTCTCAATTGTATAGTAATTATAGGTAGATTATGCATATAAACAAAGAAATTAAACTGAGTTTATGGGAATTGGTTATGATGATGATCTCTATAGTATGAAAAAGAAATATTTGATCAAACCCACTTTGAGGATCTATGGTATATATATATATATATGTCTTAGATAAATTAATTTTTGGATTAGGTTTTGGTCTCTTTAACAAATGATTGATTGGTGAATGTAGGGGAAGTTATAGGCTTTTGGATTTTGTCCTTTTTAGGGTAGATGGATTAAGGTATAGACCTTAGCACAGAATCTGAAGAGATGAGTGGAGTTGAATAGATAGAGTTATCTTTCTTATTTTTGTAATTTGTAATGGTTGGTTATAAAGAAAGATTTCTAGGAGTATGTGAGAATATCGTGCTTTTGCTTTCCCACATCCCAAATACTTTCATTCTTTATTTGTATGTGGACATTGGGATTTTAGGAAGGAGAAAGTTTATCTTCCCTTCTTGAGGAAGGAAGAATTCTGTTTATGACATCATATGAATCTTTCATGACGTCAAACATATTAGTCCAATGGTTTGCCTAGACTTGGTATAATCTCTAGAGACGATTCCTATAACGGAAAATTACCTCCTCTGGTTCCCTGCCCGGCCTGTTCCCTAGTGCCTGTAATGGGGGGGGGGGGTGGTTGGTCCCCATCTAGGTAGAGTGTTTGGACAGCGGTAGGGTGGTCATTGCCCCCCTATTACAAGCATTGGGGGAATTGGGCCGGGTAGGGTACTGGAAGGGACAAAGATCTCTCTTATACATGCACGCGTCCCCTAGAATGCATCCTTGGTTCAGGACGAAGTCAAGCCGATACATACGATAGGCGAATGCTCTTCGAATTGGTACCTAAACCCTAGTTAGTTCATGCCACCTATGCAGTTTCCCTTGCTGGTAGGTAATCAACTATTGGGATAGCCAATTCAAAGGTAGGAGGGCTTCTTCCCTTGAGAAAGGGTTAGCACGGTCTTGGCAAGATCTTGCAAATATGGGAATGTTTCACTTTAGTAATGATCTTGTAAACAAAGTTAGACTGATTGGCCTAAAATTCGAAAATTCTGGTGGGCGACTTTGATTTGGACCGGTGCCTAACAAAACCAATCCAGATAGATCTACATCGGACCAAACCAACCATTAGTATCCCTAGTTGGATAGAATACAAGATTTGGAATGATCACATACCATTGCGTGTATTGGAATGCATCACATGTATGTTTGTTCATGTACAATACTCTTAACTACTTCTATACACTCCCTTATTCTTAAATTTTTAAACCTCAAAATTATTACTTGGCAAACTCTATTTTAGCATAAATTTCACATGAAAATTGGGGACAATGGATTCTGCCCTCTGCAAATTTTGCGCCCCTGGGGGGGCCCAAATGTTTTGAATAGTTAGAGCCAAGGATCCCCTATTCACATGCAAATTTGCAGCCAAAGCATCGTTTGACAAGTTGTGAACTTGAAGTTTGAAACAGGGTCGGGTTGGATTAGACTGTTTAAAATTCCAGTCCAACTTGAGTCCCCTTAGCTTGGCCCAGGTCCAGCTTGGCCTTGACTCGGGGCCTTAAAAAAACAAACTCTGACCTGCCTTTTAGGGCCGGACTTGAGAGATGAAAATCCTATATGCACTTATTATGTGAAAGCTACATTATCTTCTAGGAAAGATAATTAAATATATATTATAGATGTAGTAACTATTTATCAATAAGAATAGATTTAATTTCCTATATGGAGTTAAAGTTTGTAAATTTTAAACTATCAAATAAACAACTTCCTACACGGGCAGTGTAAGAGATATTTTCACATTGACACCTTGTTCCATTAGTAGGGATGTAAATGATAAATCAATCGAATCGCATCCGTATCAGGGGCATCCGTATTCGTTTAGAGATATCGAAAATAATCCGAATACTCCGATAAATCGTCCAAAAACAATACTTAATAATAAAAATTAAGTAAATAATGATTTCAAGGGTTTTGAAGATTAAATAAGTTCTAGAATATGATGAAAAGAGAATCATGATCTAAGAGATATGGATTGAGAGTGAATTGTATCCCTAGGGAAGGTCCGGTTACACAAGCAGATGTAACGGATGGTCTCAATCCGATCCATCCGAATCCATTTAGAGGTATCCGTATTCGACGGAATATCTCGATCACATCCGATCCGTATCCGATCCGAATCCGATCCGTTTACATCTCTAATGAATAGATGGGAAATTCCTTTTGACTTATCACTATGGTTAGGGACATTTAAGCTTGTCACAAGTTAAATATTCCTTTCCACATAGCGAATATGGCCATGGTCATCTAGTAGAGCAGAGGACCCCACATTCATCCATAGTTTGGCACATGGCAGCTACTTCAGAACTTGTGACATGACCAAACATCATCAATTGTAGTGACATACAAGTTAAACCCAACGTCTAGAGCCCAAATATGGGTACCCAATGTCCATCTCAAGCCATTGAAAAGTCCAGGCCCAGTTCATAGTGGGTCAGATATGGGTACCCCATTCAACTGCTATGGTGTTTAGTCCCACATCGGGAAGATCTTCAAAATGTTGGTTCTTTATATGTTGGGTGTATACAGCAATCTGCCGAGGTCCGCACCGCGAGCTCGTAACCCAAGCGGGTCATCAAGGTGATGGGATGCTGGATCTACTCATGTTGGGTCGGGTGTAATGATGCAACCAACTGGTTTGTCCTTTCCAAGTTGGAAGTTGAACCATGTGGTTTGGACGAAGGCCTACACCGAAGATAACAAGCCGGGGTGTGTCTTGGGCCCATGAGCTGATCTCAATCGTACCATCATTTTTTTTACAATTTCACCACCTTCACTTCTTTCAGTTATTTGATCTCAGCCGCACGATCCTTAAAAAAATGCGAATCAAATATTTGTGAATTATGATGGTCAATACCTCGGGTTCGCTTTACCCTTAGGAGTATGTAACTCTTTCCGTCTTTCTTTTTATTGCATTCTTTCACATTTTGTTTTGTGATATTTGAGAATCACCGTCAATATTTCGATGTAAATCTGGGATAATCTTTTGTTCCATAGTCTTGGGGAAATCATATCAACAAGTCTTCCATCTTGCAAATAAGGCATGTCTTGTCTTGGCAAAATTTTGGAAATGAAACCCTTATTCTCATGTCTTCCAACTACTTTATCATCTACTTTGATTTCATGTTTCACAAGATACAATATCAGCTAGGTATCGGTATTAGTTACCTTCAAAATCGTGAAGTATCAGGCGATTCGATCCCAATACCTCAAACCATACTTTAGGGGTAGGGGGATCGTTGCTAGGAATGCTAGGCTCTGTAGCCCCTTCACACTCTCTTTCCTCCCTAATATATGGGCCTTTTGTATACAAACTGTGTGCGTCCCTTTATATATATTGTCATTGGTTTGATGTGAAAGATTTTATCCTACATCAGTAGCATTGTAGAAGAAAACACACTTTTTCTTCTACCATGGGTGAATGAAACATCTACAATCTCACAGTCGTATATACTCTATTTTATATTAGACGAAGTTGAAAGTACCTCTCTCCTCATAATAATGCATATTCTACTATCATAATGCCTCATGGTCAAAAGATTCCTCTTCATTGTGGGTGAAAAGAGACTGGATCCAAATAATATATGGACTAAATTGAGGAGTTAAGGGTGGTTTGTTTAGGATTCATGTCTTTCAGGACAAGACTCCACTCCATTTGAACTAACAAATTTTGATTTTTTGAACATCATTTCATCACGTATCTTAATCTTTTTCTTGTTTCTTTCTAAATTTATTTTTCCTTTTGGGTGAAAGTTTTTAGTCACCCAAGGTTCAAATAGTGATTGGATGCTATGATCCGACCTGTGAATTTCATCATTAACTCCCACTCCAATGTGGAAGGTTTGAAATACTTCTCCCTTGGTCGAATAAGAGGATCAAACCCATGGCTGAAGAAATTCTCTTTTAGCTAAAACTTGGTCTTTTTTTTGTTTTGTCCTTTCTAAGGGGTCACATGAATCACTTTGAAAAGAATTGAATACTCATTTCCCGTGCTACTTTCAAAAGGTTTTCGAGTTTTCCTTAAGCCATATTCACTGTGGGATGTAGGGCTTTAGATGCATGCAGGAGGGTATTTTGAAAACATTTTACACCTTATAGGGGTTTGTAAACCTTAAAATTGATGATGCAGTTAAAGAAAACTTTTTCCAAAAACATAAAAGCTAGTCGGGAATGCAAAGTCTGTGGAGCCCAAACTTTGGGGTTCAAACTAGATTAGTTATTTGTTGACTCAGTCTTATTTCATGTTGTATATATGGACTGTGGTTCCTTACACGTGAATGATAGTTTTGGCACTTGGAACCATGGTTGTAGGTGAGTTAGGATCAGATGGTTTTTAATCTCAGGATCGGTCAAGGGTGATATTGATCTGGATCGCTCAAAAATTGGGTTTACTGGATCGATCAGAAAAATGATAAAAACAAAAAAAAAATTAGTAGAAGTGTTATATACATTCAGGCTAGAGTTAAAATAGACACATATTGTCAGCCAAATCATGAATATAAATGTAAAATTTTAAAAATGAAAGAGGTTAAAAAAGAAAAAAACTTTACAATTCAAAAAATTCAACCCTTGCACGTGAATTGGATGCGATCGAGCGTTCAGACGGATTCTCTCAATCCAGTGATTCGTTCAAGGATCATTCGTAACTTGGGATTGTTGATGACTGATGCCATTCTGATCCGGGCAAATCGACCGATTTGATCTTGAGATTACGAACCATGCTTGGAATCATGGCTATTGGTTGACACATGTCCAACAAAAAACCAGATACCTCCTTACCCATCGTTCTCTTTCTCCCGTTTTCTTATCCGTGCTTCCATCCAACTTTTTCAATTACTCTTCCATAAGGATGTCAATTTAGAACCAAAACCGAGTCTAGTCATTTAAAATTGAATCAAAGTAAATTGATTCGATTTTAGTTTTCAAAGTAGGATTCTTTTCTAGGTTCGGCTCGATTTCAGTTTCATGTCTAAAATCGTTAAATCGAACTGACTTGCCTATTTTCAAACCAAATAAAGAACCATCTAAAATTATATATATTTTTAATTTTTCAATCAAATGTGGAAGATTTTTTTTTCATTATTGTGATTGGGAAAAGTTTGTGGACCATAATCTTAATAAATATGGGTTTTTTATTGGGTTTTTTTTTTTTTTTTTTTTTGGGGTAGAATGGGTTTTTTATTGGTGAAAATGTAAAAAAGTTGACCCAAACATTAAAAATAGGACGTAAACCGAATATGAAATCAAATTAAATTAAAACTTACTAAGAAGCTGAATAAAAAACGAATAAAAACCAAAATTGAACTGAACCGAGTCAATTCAATTTTGATTTTGAAAATGTATTCCTTTTTTCGATTCGATTCAATTCGGTTTTAAGTTTCGACATTTATTTTTAAACCGAAATGATTGACACCCTTGCAGAGTTGGGGTGGTAGCGATGGGGTGGGGTTGCAGAGGTGCACTCCTCGTTTTTTCGTCCCTTTGCAGATGGTTTTTAATCTCAGGATCGGTCAAGGGTGATACTGATCCGGATCGATCAAAAATTGTGTTTATTGGATCGATCAGAAAAATAATAAAAAAATAAATAAAATAGTAGAAGTGTTATATACATTCAGGCTAGAAAAGTTAAAATAGACACATATTGTCAGCCAAATCATGAATATAAATGTA
Source organism: Telopea speciosissima (assembly GCF_018873765.1). Classification (NCBI taxonomy): domain Eukaryota; kingdom Viridiplantae; phylum Streptophyta; class Magnoliopsida; order Proteales; family Proteaceae; genus Telopea; species Telopea speciosissima. Next base: position 50,710,723 of record NC_057921.1, on the reverse strand, counting down.
AAATTTTAAAAATGAAAGAGGTTAAAAAAGAAAAAAACTTTACAATTCAAAAAATTCAACCCTTGCACGTGAATTGGATGCGATCGAGCGTTCAGACGGATTCTCTCAATCCAGTGATTCGTTCAAGGATCATTCGTAACTTGGGATTGTTGATGACTGATGCCATTCTGATCCGGGCAAATCGATCGATTTGATCCTGAGATTACAAACCATGCTTGGAATCATGGCTATTGGTTGACACATGTCCAACAAAAAACCAGATACCTCCTTACCCATCCTTCTCTTTCTCCCGTTTTGTTATCTGCGTGCTTCCATTCAATTTTTTCAATTACTCTTCCATAAGGATGTCAATTTAGAACCAAAACCGAGTCTAGTCATTTAAAACTGAATCAAAGTAAATTGATTCGGTTTTTGTTTTCAAAGTTGGATTCTTTTCTAGGTTCGGCTCGATTTCGGTTTCATGTCTAAAATCATTAAATCGAACTGACTTGCCTATTTTCAAACTAAATAAAGAATCATCTAAAATTATATATTTTTTTAATTTTTTAATCAAATGTGGAAGATATTGTTTTTTTTTTTTTTTCCATTATTGTGATTGGGAAAAGTTTGTGGACCATAATCTTAATAAATATGGGTTTTTTATTGGTGAAAATGTTAAAAAGTTGACCCAAACATTAGAAATAGGACGTAAACTGAATATGAAACCAAATTACATTAAAACTTACTAAGAAGCTGAATAAAAAACAAATAAAAACCAAAATTGGACTGAATCGAGTCAATTCAATTTTGATTTTGAAAATGTATTCCTTTTTTTGATTCGGTTCGGTTTTAAGTTTCTACATTTATTTTTAAACCGAAATGATTGACACCCTTGCAGAGTTGGGGCGATAGAGATGGGGTGGGGTTGCGGAGGTGCACTCCTCATTTTTTGGTCCCTTTGCCTAGGAAGAAGAAAAAGAGTAACTCTTAAAAAAAAATTCATGAAGAAAGACGGAAAGGAAAGGTAACCAGTTTTATATTTTGCCACGTGTCAACCAACCAAGATAATACAAAATAATTGCTAGCTCTTTCGCATACGCGCGGCTGATCCAGCTTCATAGCCTGTGAGGGATCCACTCAAGCAATATGTTTTTTTTTTTTGGAGAAGAAAAGGATTATATATATAAAGAATAAGATTACAAATTATAGTAAAAATGACCTCGCATCCAATGCACCAGGGCCAAAAGCCGTGGGGGTAAGTTGTCTATACAAAAGTGAATCTCTTGAGGAGATGTCATAAAACTAGCCAAAAAATCTGCACAAAAGTTAGTCTCCCTCACTCTAAAATGGAATTCAACAGCACGAAAGAGGGCACAGAGATCCCAGATATCATGAGTAACATCTAAGGCCTGCCAAGGGGGAGAGACCACACGAGTGATAATTTGGATCGCTAAGAAAGAGTCAGAAAGGCAGCTGACGAGCCCCAACCCAATACTAGAAGCTTTGCAAAGACCTGCCCGGATGGCAAACAACTCCATTCGAAGAACATTTGGGATGGGGAATCCCCCAACGACAGCAAAGAGGGGGTGGCCGAAGTGGTTGCGGCCAATTGCCCCATACCCACCAAAAGAAGCTCGAACGGAACCGTCGCAGTTCACAGTAATCCAGCCTGGAGGAGGAGCCAGCCAACTAAAAGGACTCTCACAGTCATGATGAAATGAGACCGAGATACCCCATCGAGCAAGGAAAGAGCGAGAGGCCACATTGTCCTGGACAAAAGAAGTAAAGGAAGAGAATTTACACCGAGTATCATTGAGAATGAGATGAAGCCGTAGGAGGTTGGGAAGTATTTTGAAAGGCTTGCTTATTCCTCTCCGCCCATAATCGGTACAAAGTCGCCGAGAAGCAGAATTGTTTGATTCGAGCAGTAATTGAGACCCCCTAAAAATGGGAAGAAATCCAATCCAACT